>NC_080029.1:14257500-14882500 GCF_030020395.1 Manis pentadactyla
CATCTTTTTGGAGGACATAACGCAATGTCGAACAGGTGGGCTTGGCTGAGATTTTCCACGGAGGGTTTTTGGAGACACTTTAACTGCAATGAATCATTATCACCTTCAGCTGTTCTTTCAGAGCTTGTTCTGTCTTTTTTGCTTTTCCTGTCAAGTGCAGGAACCTGAGTCCTTTCCATTTATTATTAATGATGATGATATGTAGCTTTCACTTTTTAGCAAGGAGTGAGAGCATGTGAGTCAACCCAAGGATCAGCTGTAAAAAAAGAACAAAGTTAGAAACTATTCAGAGACAATATTTGCGTTGTGGCCATTTTTGTAGAGATTCACTGGGTTCTTTTTCAGTCTACGTTTAAAGCCCTTCCATTTTGAGAGTTGATACTGCTTACTTTTATATTTGTTCTATATGCATTTATAACTTAGAATATACAATAACTTATTCTACAATTTATTCAGCAATCATAATTATCCACCTTTCTCCTTAGCTATTATTTTTTCATTATCCCTTCCCTCTAAATCACCTAGAAGGCTTGACCATTTTGGTGTCTTTAATCTTGTCATGCTCTGTACAAAACACATAATGGTACCCCATTTTCTGCCATGACATCTCTTTGTAGTTGCCACATTGAGCCCCCCTCACCCAAAGGGATCTCCTTCCTGATCTCCAAGTATGCCTTGTGCCTGTTCACCTCTGTACTTTGCTCAGGCGCCCTTGTCATCTGAAGTGGTGTCTCCCTCCCTTTCTGTCCCTCTGGATACAACCTGTGCTCAAGGGTTGGCATCTACCACCCCTTCTTCACGGACGCTGCCCAAATAGGAAGTGACCTCCTGAGGGACGTCCAGAAGACTTCCTTCTCAGTTCCTCATTTGGATCTCACAGGACTGCCTTTTAATGTTACCTCTTTGTAAAAGTGGTGGATGAGTTGCCATAAGACCTGGCTTCCAACTCATGGTCCCGCCATGACCACTTTCTGTGGCTGTGGGACACACTGTCTACCTCACTGTGGTTCTGTGGGAATCAGGTGAGTTAGAACATTAAAATTATTTGAAACTCATAATGACGAGAAGTACTATTCAAATATTTATTACTTAATGGACCTCGATTTATTCACCTGTAAAATGGAGCTATTAATGGTAGGGACTGGTGAGGATTAATTTAGTGAAGCACATAGGCTAATATCTGGCTTATGGCAATTCACCAAGAAGAGTTAGCTGTCATCCTCCCCCCCATCATCAGTATCTTTGTGGACAGGGCTGTATACCCCTTGAGGACAGAGACTGTGGTTCGGAATCTCCCACACACATAGGATGGAACCTTATCCTGGACGCTCTGCAAACATTTGCTGGCTGCAGTGAGAGTTCCATTCTTGGGGCTGTGAGTAGTACTCACAGTCTCTTTTTCCTCGCTTTTCCTAAGACATTAAAATTCCCCCTGATCACTCTTTAGCTGGGAAGTTTTTAAATGAATAGAAATCAGCTCTCTGACAGCAGTGTTGATTTTCGCTGTAAACCTAAATTACTTTGATAGGTGAATAGTTGTGGTAATGTAGATGTCATCATTCAAAAGTGGTCCCAATTCATTTTCTTTTGATACCTCCTCATCAGGATGTATCACGGGCATGTTTTGAAATGGAACATCCTCTATTAGTATAATTGAGCATAGTTTCAGCTGCATCAGGTTTGTGTTTGAGGTTTGTGTAATATCCTCATAGTAACCCTGGGAAGGTACATGCAGGGACAAAATTGTTCTGCAAAATGGTGGGGCAGAAAATTCCTGGTACACCTTTCTGTTCCACGTCTGGCATAGGGAAGTCAGGTAAGTGATGTGGGTATATGGGAAGAAACAGTGAAACTTTGCGGATGAGTACTTGGAAGCAAAACTTTAATTGCTGCCTAATAAATACATGGCACAGTCTGCTCATACACATGCAGAAAATTTGCCGGCTATATAGTTTTTGATATTACTATAATTTTTGAATTCCCTTTGACCCCCTTCCTTTGGGTAAATCTTACCAGTACACTTTCCTCACCAAGTCCAAGTCTGCCCATCACTATTTTTTACATGGCAATAAAGATAGACATACCTTTGGGGGCAAATGTGGGCACATCTCTTTTTTTTCCATATGCCAACAGAATGCTCTGAATGGCACTGATGCTCAACATCTGTTGACAGCTTACTGTCTTACTAGGACATATGATCTGGGTAATTTTGCCAAAAATTGATGGTGTGGCAGCAAAATCCATGAATACTATCCAAACAGGAAGTTATCTCCTGCTGAGTGAAGTCCAGTAGAATTCTTTTTGGCACATCATTTGGATCTTACGGGATGGCCTCAGGGGTGCCCCAGGCATCCCTAATTCCTGTGAAGCTAGGCATTGCCTTTGAAGTTGCTCCATTAAGGTTACTCGGGACCACTGTGCAGCCTCACACCCTCATCGTGGAAACCAGCTCTTGTAGGTACCAACCATGACATCTTACCTTCCATCCCCTGCAGAGCCCGCGTGGATCCCGGCCTTCTGCTTAAGCCATTCTGTATTGCCATTCATGTCCATAGAGGCCATACCTCCTGTATTCCTGGCTGTTACACTAAGCACTGATTTTTAGCCAGAAGGCACTTTGATTCCCTTACCTGGCATTTACTGCCAAAGTCTTCTCCAGTCACTCTAGGTGTGCAGCATAGCAGTTGCGTATTTTAAATAATCTAGAGCATCTCTGTTGGAAATTTCTGAACTGAGGTGATATCTGGAGGCTACAAAGCAGAGTTGTGGAGTAGGCGTGGGGGTGGGTGGTGGGTGGAGAGCTGGGCTCCAGTGTCAGCTTGTCTCTTGATATGCTTTGTGGTCTTGAAAAAGTTAATGTCCTTAGAGAGCCTGTACGTCTGTGTATGTTACTTATCCTGGTAACTGGCTGTGTATGTTACTTATCCTGGTATAAACCAAGGAAGAATCATTGAAGCTGACGTTCAGCCACCAGAATATCTTGCTGCCAGCACCAGCTGCCCTAAATCCTGGAGACTCCATTGACTGGAGGTGGCCTGTGCGTCTGTATGTTACTTATCCTGGTAACTGGCACACAGCACATGTTTAATGAGACTGTAGCTGGGTTTTGAATATCCTTAGGGATAGCAAAAAGTAAATCACTTGAAACAAGTTATCCTTGCCCGGTTGTGTGATTTTTGGTTCATAACACTAGGTCATTATAAAGTAATGAGACTCAGACTTGTAAACTGGTTCTGGAATCAGTTCTAAAATCAATGACAAGATACACTACTTTTCATAGAACTTGTGTGTTCCGGAGCTAGGTTTTGCTGTCTGAAATTGAGTTGTGCAGGTCAGTTGGAGGCAGGGCATGCATGGTTCTCCCTCCTTGCATCCAGTTGAGACAGACTTTGTAGGGGGGTGGTCCCCATTTTCTCTCCTAATCCCTTCACCTCTGATCTGGGGCTGCACATGGCCACAGCTGACCAGTCCCTTGCCTGTGCACCTCACTCGTTTGTGCAAGGAAGACTAGCCTGGCAGACCCTCCCTGTTTTTGGAAGACTCCCTCCTTCCTCAAAGTGTATATTTGAGCTAATAAACCTACCTTTGTCCCCTCAGCTGTCACTGTTCCATCCCGCAGCTAAAAAGAATAGCTTTGCTCAGTCCTGACAGACTCTTCTCTGTGTTAGGAGGAACTTTTCTCCCAGATGCTATTGGTACGAAGAAGCTTGGATATCATGTGGTGAAAAAGCCAGAGTCCTATGACTTTGTAATTGCACTGTCTTGCCCATGGGTTTCTGCCCTGGGCAAGTTCACTATGGATTCAATGTGACCAAAGAAATGACAGTAGAATGTTATTGGGGCAAAAGGGCTTATTACCTGGCTTGTTCTCCTGGTAGTAGGTTGACCACTAAAGTTATGTCTGCATCCAACAGTCTGCAGGTCTATAATCCTCCATAGTCTCTGCTCTGCCCAGAACTCTGGGCCGAGCTCTTTATATAGTGACTCGGTCAATAATAGCTTATTACCTACGGGTGTGGAAGCAGTAGCCTAGCAACAGGCCAGTTACATTATCAAGTGGTTTAGGTTCAGTGAGGATCCTGGTCATGGGAACCCTAACTTTCCTCACACTCCACCCCTCCAGGATTCTCGCCTCACAATCTACATGCTCTCAATTTTCTGCAATAGTCCCTGTGCGAGAAAGCTGGAGCACTGTAACCAGATTCCATAACAGCAACAGAGGATAACAACAACTTAGAGATAATAAAAATTAAGATACAACAAGATTTTGATATAGGTAACAAAAATGATAATAATCCTCAAGCCAGAGGATGTTCCCAATCCACAAAGACCTTAGGGGTGATAAGACACATGTTTTAATGACACCAACATAGGCAAATCTAGTCCATTAGGTAGGATGCATGCAAGAGAGTGGTCCTGTGATAGGACTGTAGCAGGAAGGGGGTCCCTTCCAGATCTAGTATACCATACTTTTACTCCTTTCCCTGTGGGGGTTACTGAAGGGTCTATATATAGTGCTACTGGAGGTGCATGCACTGGCCATAATGATAAAACAAAATTCCCTGGTAAGATGCTCCTACCTTCTGGCCGTTCAGCATATACTACTGTGACCTTTGGGGGCCACTCTGCTGTTTTTCCAGGAACACACAGGAGGTCAGCTTCCCAGCCTTGTCCCCAAGGTGACAGGAGAGCCAGCCATCGTTGGTCCGTGTGTCGAAAGGTCCAAGGCCACCTCCAGTCAATGGAGTCTCCAGAATTTAGGGCATTTGGTGCTGGCAGCAAAATATTCTGGTGGCTGAACCTCGGCTGCAATGATTCTTCCTTGGCTTGTACTGGCAGTTGTATAAGAAAGGCAGCCATATGTGTTAACATGTCTGTGGGGCTCAGGGCTCCCTTTCTGGGTTTTTCGTTCAAACGCTGTAGCACTGTTCATAAGCAGACTGACCATCCCCGCAGACTATTGGTATCTGACTTCATTCCAGATTCTAACAGACCATTGCGCCTCTCTATCATGCCTGCTGCAGTAGGACTGTATGATACATGAAACTTCCATTTGTTTCCCAACTGTTGCACCCATTCTTGCAGTGTATTCCAGTAAAATGGGTGCCCTGATTACTCTCAATCACCTGTGGTCGGCCATAGGCTGCAAAGAGATGCTCCAGGCCCCTGTTGGTTGTCTGCTGGTCTGCACAACATGTAGGAAAAGCAACCAGAAGTCCAGTAGTTGTGTCCACACAAGTCATCACATACCGATATCCTTCTGACACAGGTAGAGGCCCAATATAGTCTATCTGCCACCTGACAAGGGGTATCAGCCCCTTAGCTATTGTCCCATGTTGCTGTGGAACTTGTGTAAGTCCCTTTTAGAGCATAACAACAAACTCTTGCCAGGCTCTAGGCTCTGCTAACTCTTCAAAGGTCAAAGGCAAGCCCCACCGATGGGCTACAGCCTACTTTGTCTTTTGCCCCACATGCGACAAATGCTGATGTAACCATTGGGCTATATCAGGTAGGCTTTCCTTCTAGCCAATGTATATGGGCCATTTTATCTGCTTCATCATTTCTTGGGGATGCCAGTGGCAAATGACCTGTCACATGATATACTGTAACTGTTTTAGACTGACCACAGGCCCATAAGTCTTGCCACAATTCTTGCCCCCAAAGGGATCAGTGACCACCCAGCCAGTTGGCATGGTACCAGATTGGTAACCACAGGGTCAAGCCCCAATAAACAGCCCAGCTGTCAGTGCAGACAACTATAGGGGAGGGCTCCTGGCTGGTCACAAGCCACACAGCCCGCAACTCTGCCCATTGGATGCTCTTCCCCTCACCATCTTCCATCTGTATTGTCTCAGTCTTAGGATGGAAAGCTATGGCACTCCATTTTGGGGGTTGCCCATGGCAGGAGCCATTTGTGTACCATGCATGTTTGGGTATAGGGGCACTTCCCTCCCGATAGGGACTCTCTGCTAATAATGGTTCAAAAGCAAGTTTTTCCTGCTTTTCACTAGTATATGTCACCGGCTCCAATAAACATTGGAGTTCTTCTCTCAGGGGGCTACTAGAGAGGGTACTATGCTGCTGTAGGTAAGCACCCCACTTGGCCAGTGTGAGTGTTTGTGCCACACCACTCCTTGGCTTTTGGGTCCAGTCTTGTACCCACCCCAAGATGGGATAGGTGGTTATTGCCTTTATTGGGGCCATTCCAGTGATGCGTTCTGTAGCCAGCAAGGTGTGAAACATGGTAGCCAATTGTTTTTCTATCAAAGTGTATTGTACCTCTCTGCCCCTTTCCAGAGTTGTGACCAGAATCCAATAGATTGGCTAGTTCATTCAAGCCACTGCCAGAGACCCCAGCCATAATCATCTCCAGTCACATGGACATCCAGCTCACAGGGTCTTGATGGGTCTATCACACTCAAAGCCTTCATGGCCTTGGCTGCCCGTTTTGCTGTAGTAAAGGCAGATGCACATGTCTCATCCTAGTCCCACCTGACACCCTTTGGTACCAACCAGTATAAGGGCTTCAGAATTTGTGCCAAGTGTGGGATAAACACTCTCCAGTAGCCTAGAAGACCCAAAAACTCCTGCAGCAATGCTACAGTTGTAGGAAAGGCCTAGACTTTATGACTGCTTCTGGTATAATTTTAGTCTAACCTGACCAGATGACCCCCAAGAATTTGACAGACAAACCAGGTCCCTGAACCTTGGTGCTGTTCACAGCCCATCCTTTCTCCTGTAGATGTTGCAGCAGTCTAGGTGCTGCACCTTAGAGATCTGAAAGAGAATCAGACGTGAGCATGATATCATCAATATAATGGTATAGCCGCACCGTTAGCGGTTTTTCCCATGCAACCAAGTTCTGGGCTGCAAGTCCATGACAGATGGTGGGGCTGTGGAGGTATCCCTGTGGAAGGATGGTGAAAGTCCATTGCCATCCTTCCCATGTGAAGGCAAACTGTTCCTGACTTTCCTGCTCAATGTAAATGAAAAAGAAGGCATTAGCAAGATCTACCATGTAATGGTATGTTCCTAGTTCATGGCTGAGGGTATCCATCAGGTCTGCAGTAGAGGGGACAGCAGCATGCATGGGGGGTACAACTTTATTCAGTTCTCTGTAATCCATGGTCATATGCCAGGAGCCATCCAGCTTTTTTACTGGCCACCCTGGGGAATTGAAAGGACTATGGGTGGGCTTTGTAATACCCACCATTTCCAGTTCCTGAAGGGTTTCTCCAATTTCTTTATGCCCTCCAGGCAGTTTGTATTGTTTGGTATTAGTCACCCACTGAGGCACAGGTAAAGTTATGGGTGGGTGCCTAGAATGTCCCCTCAGAACTGCCTTCACCACGTGTATTCTCAGTCTGAGCTCACCTGCAGTGGTCTGCTACTATAGACCCTGCAGTATATCAATCCCCAAAATATACTTAGGGATAGGAGAGATATACACAGCATACTCCTTTGAGGGTAGACACCCTGTTCCCAAGGGGGATTTGGGCTCATTTCACTCTGATATTACTCCCATATTCATCTATGATAGTGGGTGTCCTGGGAAACCGCTCAGGGTTACCATATATCTGTGAACATTCAGCCCTTGTGTCCACCAGAGCCAAACTTTGTATGTTTGCTGGGGACCAATGGGTAGCTATTTCAACATGTGGCCTCCGGTCGCCTCCCCTGGTCCCTCAGGACGGGTATGTCGATCTTCCCCTCAGTCGAACTGTGTTCCCCCATCATCTTCCTGTGTGGGCTCAAGTGAGGTTGGGTCACTCTCCAGCAGGAAGTCTTGCAAACACACAGGCCAGACTTGTAGTTCTGACTCTGACCTCTGCCTCTTTGTTCTTAATGGCTGGAACTGCTGCTCTGGTTTCAGTTGTTGCCATAGCCCCAGTAAGATCCTATTTGGGTTCCTGTCTAATTTCCTTCCATATGCTCCTGCCTGTATTAAATCAGCCCACATCTGGGTCCTTGTAACCTTCATGGGGCCCTTTAAATTCTTCTTGTGAATAGCACACCTTATTTCTTTCCATGTTCTCATTGCTTCAGTCTCTCCTAAGTCTGCTACTGTACGTGTAACCTTGCTTCTGGGCTGCCGTAAATGAGGGGCAAGAATAGCCACTAGGGACTCAAAGAGGGATGTGGGAGACATTTGAAGCACAATATCTCTCATCCCTGCAGTGAAAGGCTCCTCATCTGGGCCGTGATTCTGTGGACTATAGTTGGCATTTTTTATGCCTAGCCCCTGTAACACCTGTTGGAGCTCAGCATATGTCTGCCATCTAGCAGGAGATGATGGTAGATCACCCTGATTGGGCCACACAGCACCAAGTGCAGCCATAAGCCAATCGAGGAGGGAGTGAACACCTGGGATCTGATGTGTGTTTTGTAATTGCTGCTTCAAGGCAGGCTGAGCTGTCATGGAGGCCAGCTTTCACATCTCTGATTCAGACAGAACAATTCCATCCACCCGTAAATCCCACAGGCTCTGGTGCGAAGCTGATATTGACTCTGATGACTTCTGCGTAAACCGGGAGCCCAAATCCACCAGCTCAGCCTGAGTGTGGGGCGGAGCATAGAGGGCTCCACGACCTGGGAGGGGGCTGCACCTCTCCTGGGGGAACCCTCAGTTGCTGTGTCTTTATTTTCTTTACAACCACTGGGTGTGCTTTCAATACAGGAGGGGCCAGTGCCCCCGGCACCACCTCATCCCTCCCCAGGTCCTCCATTTCTGGGGCTGATGGCACCTTTCTCTCCCTCCTCCTCTGCTACAGCCTTTCCCTTTTCTACTGTGACTCGCAGCAGTGCCAGCTCAGTCTTCAGCGGCTCTCTTACCTTCACCTCAGTGCTTTGCAGCTGACGTTCTTGTGCTGCCTCCTCCTGTGCTGCCTCCTCCTGTGCTTCTCTCTTTCAGAGCACCTGGCCGCACTGCGGTTTCATTCTCTGAGGAATCTTTTACCTCCTTCACTGGACCTTGTAGCTCTTGTTCTCGCACTGCCTCTTGTGTTTTTTGCAGGGGTCCGTCTTTTTCCTACATGGCCTTTACCTCTTCAGTGGCACCTTGCTGCCAGCGTGCTTTTGCTACCTCCTCTCATATCAATGCCATTTCATTCTTCAGTGAATCCACAGCGGTATGCAGCTCGCGTTCTCGTGCCGCCATTTCTTGGGTCTGTTTCAGGAGCATGTCCTTCTCTTCTGTAGACTTTTTAATACTGTGAGACGCAGCCAACTCACAGTCCCTGCTGCCTCATGGACACTCTGTTTCTCAGAAGACCTACTTACTATACCAAGGGCCATCCCTACTGCCTCAGGTGTCACCTCCACCTACCTACAGTCCTGGGGCAGGTCCCAGTCCTCTAGGAGGCAAGCCACCTCAGACCACATGCCTACTGGGGGACAGTCCACTGTCTCCCCATTCACAGGGGCAGCCCGCTGAAGCACCCCTCCCATAAGGGCAGCCTGTCTTTTTCCTTGGTCAACAATGAACCCTGCCAACTAATGCCAGTTGTCTTGCCAATGTGTTTCTGCCCTGGGCAAGTTCACTATGGGTTCAATGTGACTAAAGAGATGACAATAGAATGTTTTGGGGGCATAAGGGCTTATTACCCGCCTTGTTCTCCTGGTGGTAGGTCGAGCACTAGATCTATCTCTGCATCCAACAGTCTGCAGGTCTGTAACCCTCTGTAGTCTCTGCTTCCACCCAGAGCACTGGACCGAGCTCTTTGTATAGTGATTCAGTCAATAATAGCTCATTGCCTACGGGAAGCAGTAGCCTAGCAACAGGCCAGTTACATCATCAAGTGGTTTAGGTCCAGTGAAGATCCTGGCCATAGGAACCCCAGTTTCCCCACACACACTTTCCTTTTTACCTTTTGGTAGCACGGTGCTTTCCAGAGATGGTGAACCAGAGTATGAAGTGGTAAATAGGAAGAAATTGTGTGTTAAAAGAGACCTATGCCTGCTAAAATGTGAGTAGGTTGCCCAAGATGCATTAAACATCTCAGCCAGGTAATGGAAATCAAGGTGTGGCTCATCTTTCCCCCTTGTCACCCCTACTTTCTACCTGGCTCCCCAGGGCCTGCCGTGGCCACTGTGGTGGTGCCTCCTGGCCTGCTTCCTCCCTCACCCCCTGATGTGACTTGGCCTGCTGGACCCCCGGGCTCCAGACAGAGGCATCTTTGCTCACTGCACAGCCGAGGCTGGCTCAGCCTTCCTGACAGATGGAGCTTGCCCCAGAGGCACTGGTTCAGGAACGCTGTCCTGGAATCTTTGTTGCCTACCCGACTTTCACCTTGGGCCTTGGTTTTTCTTTTTTAATTGGTTCCCCACATTGGTGCACAGATTCCTACCCTTGTTCGGAGCCCAAGCCTCCTGTGAACCCCCAGGACGTGGGGGCCTGGGCACAGCCTTGGCCTGTCCACAGAGTGGAGCCTTACACTGCGCGGCATCCCCATGGCTGGGGCTCTGCTCGCCAGCTGGGAGGTCTGCATGCTCACCACGCCAGGACGTTCTATTCTCTGATGTCACGCTACCTTTTTCCTGCTCTACCGCTTGGTTTTGGCCGCGCTGCCCTTTGTACACAGTAAGATACTTCATGCAGTTTTAAACCATATGTTCCTGGCCAAGATAGACAGATATTATCTGGAGAAATAGAAGTAAGTCTTCAGTATGCATCTGAAATGTTCCATCAAGAACAATACAGTGTGAATTCTTACATCTATAACTTTGCTCTAGTTTCATTTTGTCTACACTTATTTTGCCTTATGCTTTGGTTTTAGCACCTAACGCCTGTATAACATGAGGCAGCATTTGTGTGATGTCAGACAGCTCCTTCCAGTGCTCACACGTCTTTGTCTGCGGCACCTGCCCCACCCCAGGGAGCAGGTCTGCGAAGGCCTGAGGGGGTCCTGTCCGCGGCTAACCAGGCAAGTCAGGCTGTAGTGCAGGACGGGGGTCAGGTGTCCGAGCTGGCTAGCTGAAGCCGGTAGTGATGCCTGCCAGAGCTTGGTTAGATTCCCTTGCAGTGGCCCACCTTCCAGGTATTTGGCTGCGTGGCGCATCTCACCCACCTTACGTATGAGGCAGGAGCTCCGTCAGACTGTAGTGGGATTGCCAGACAACGCTGCCATGCTTACTCTCCAAACTCCTTTTCAACTGGGTGGATACTAACCCTCCAGTAAAAGTGGGAAATGAGAGAAGAGGTTGTTTTTTACAAAAATCTTTCTATGGAAAGGACTACTCTTGAAGGAAATGAGCAAATTCATGTAGTAACCGAATTAAAGAATGAAATGGGCCCCTTTTGCTAAAGGCGTAAGCTCAGGTTTATGAGCTGGCACTCATCGTATGCTCCGGCCACTCTGGCCTCGGACTCTGTCACGTCCTCAGGCAATGAAGACAGGGTTTGGGATCTAAGCCCACCCGGAGTCTAGTCCTGGATTGCTGCACCGCGGCTTCGGTAGCCGCACTGCTGCCCGCCTGGCCCTCCCCTGCCTGCAGGTTCTGGCGGGTGCGTGCCAGGCCCTCCGAGGCAGCTCTGATGATGTTCGCCTCCTTCTGTTTTTACCTCATTGCTCACAGCGCTGGGTCCCCTGCCCTGCTGCCTGTCAGTGTGGGGCACAATGCAGGTCTTCTAGCTGTTTAGCTCCTTCCTGACCCTTTACTCAAATCAGCTGGGTGCTTCCATCCCAGCCCCTTTCTGGGAAACTAGAAACCAGATCTCCAGGAACAGGCCAGAGGATATTTGGGAATCGGTGTCCTGGGTTGAACCTGGAAGCATTCCTTGTCAGTAGCCCCAAACTGACAGGCCCATATGGCTTGTGGCCTTCCTTTTTCCCTGTGCTCCTGGGGCTCCTCCTTCTGCCCCGTCACAGAAGTTCATGTGTTCATTCCCTCCCCCACCCCATCATTCAAGAGGGGAAGGCCCGTCCCGGGGTCCTAGACTTCCTAGGGAGACTGTGCGTTAGTCCTCCTGTAACTCCCTCCGCACCAGGACCCTGCCCCCCAGGAATAACAGGGCGATACACTGAAGAAGGACATAGTCAAAGCTGGTCTGGGCTTTGGCCTGAACAACAGAATGAGAATAAAATTTTAATGCTCCTTACTTGCTTGTTATACAGGGACAACCAGCCAGGTAAGTAAACAATGCAAATTCGTCATTAGATAAAGAGAATATTTTCTTTCTAATCTCTTCTACAATCTAAGAGACATTTTGATGTAGTAATAAACACACACATACACGTACAAACACACAAATCATTGGACTAGAAAGTAAACTACATGAGTTCTAGGCCTGCTGCAAATTCATAGGGAGCTTTTTGGTCAAGTCTGCTACTTGGCTATAAAATAGGGATCCTATTTTTATGCCTCCTTACGAGTTTATTGCAATTATTAAATTAAATAATCTATGAATGGGCTTAAAGAACTATACAAAAGACCTGTTTGGAAATTATTTACTAGAGAGACTGCCTTTAATAAAGAAAGTAGTAGAGGGTCACCTAAAATGTGAAATGCAGCTGACAGGAAAGGAACTAAATGGGTCTTAAACATATGGAAACATATGAACACTTACCCTCAGTGTTAGGAAGAGAAAGATAAACTAAAACTTTAAGAGATCATTTTTACCTGTCAGATCAGTGAAGTTCAAAAGAATTGACAGCATCTGTAGCAGCCAAGGAGCGAAGCAGAAACTCACACTGGCGATGGGAGTATGAGTAGATACATCCTCTAGGAAAAGCGCATTGGTAATAATGACTGAAATAGGAAATGCATGTATCTCTGGGTAAGCAATTCCATTTCTTGAAATTTATCCTACAGGTGTACTTTGCTCCTGTAAGAATAAGGCAGCTTTCTATGTATGGATACAAGATGATCTCTAATATAAGTTAAGTGAAAAGCGCAAAGTACAAAACAGTTTACAGAAATCATTTGATTTGGTTTCCGTCTCCCCCTTCAGTGGTAATCATCATTTTTTGTTCTTTTTTGCTGCTTAGGTGTGAAATTGGGTGGCTGGTGACAGGGGTGATAAGACATGTCACCATACATCATTTTGAACCTTTTGAATTTTGTACCATCTGTAGATACTACCAACCTCTTAAAAAATTGATACAAAACAGAAGTAAACAAAAAATCAAAGTGAACAACAACAAAAAGTGGACAAAGCCCCAACTTTCCTACGTTCTGCTTGCTAAGTAAAATTTAGATAAGATAAAATGAAAGGAAGAAAGTCACATAGGGGAATTATTCTTTTTTTTTTCCTTTCTGCCCTTTATCCTGTTGATTTTCTTTCGCCGTTTTGTTTGTTGGAGAGAAGTTAGAGTATTTTCCTTTTACTCCTTGGGGGAAAACGTAACACAGGTTGACTCCTTACAACTGCAAAAAGTGGTTTTATTTTCACGAGTCTAATGAGCCAAACGACCATGTCTGAGCTTTCCCCTTGATCTGCCAGTCTTTATTTCTGAGATCTGAGTAACCCTTGAAACGTTGTGAGCCTCAAACCTAACCTACATACTCGTTTTCCCTGACTTCCCAGTGAGCTACGGAGTTGAGTTGGAAAGGACCTGTGGGGCTGCCACCCAGGGTATTCAGCTCACCCAGGGTAATTTGGTAGCTGTTTAGGGGCTTGGATCCTAATTGGGCTTTGAATATTTTGTTAAGTGACTCAAATTCTTTATCAGAAGTTCAAGTTGTATATTTGGGGACTGTACTTCTGGAGATTTTTCTTTTTTCACTGTCATATTGTTTAAGCAAAGGGCTCCTTTAACTGGGCTTGTCTTTTAACTCAATTAACCAGCAAGCACTACTTTATAATTCTTCCTTACCAAATTGTCCCCTTTGTGTAATTGTGGGGAACTGTGTGGCCTCTTAGGTGTGAGGCCACAGGGAGCCCCCCAGAGCGCAGGCATAGTCTCGTGAAGATTTTCAAATGCTCTAAGAGGCCCTCCATTAGCATGTGCCAAATGGGGTGTTTGAAACAGACCCCTTGTGTTGACTTACACGTCACCTTCAAATAGGGAAATTCACTACAGCACACATGGAGACACCTTCCAGGCCCCAGTAAGGAACTTGTTTTAGAGAATTTGGGGTTAAAGCATAACTTCAACTAAGGGTCATGTTTTCTTTTCTCTTGTGACCTAACGTCACTTGTTTGTTTGAATGGCATTCAGCTTGCTTGTACATTATTCATCCCGGTAAGTCAGAGATAATATGTTACACATATGTGAGCTGCATGCTTGTGTTTACTGGCAGGGACTTGAGTTTAGCTAACATTTTCACAGAACTTTTCTAGCAATCCTTAGAGCCTCACTTAAGCAAACAAATAGTTTCACAAAGCAACTGAGCACACAATTCTGAGTGATTTTTCAGATGCTTTTTACAATGATTGGCCCAAGGCCTATCCTAACATCATGTACTATAGAGCAACTCTAAATTCTTCTTTGAAGAAGAAAGATAAATCTCCAGGCAACAGATTTCCTTCTGTTTTCCTTCAAGTTTTTGGCTCCAGTTCAGTAATTAGTTTTACAGAGGTCATCAAATCATGAAAATGATGGCATGGAAGATTATTACCTTTTCTTAGGTAACTATTACGAGCTTCCCAGAATCTCTGAGTTCCCAGCTTTTTGGGGTCTTGCCTAAGACTTTTGTCATGGTGTGAGATTAAAACAAAAACATATAAACCAAACAGCTCTGGCAAAGAGAAGGTTCTGATGTCCAAGACTGGGTCATGGCTGAGGCCCTAAAAATGGTGTGTACCCCAAGACAGGCAGATATCTGGCGGAAGGGAAAGAGAAAATGCTGGGAGTGGGGTTAATCAGGCCTTTGTTCTACATCTACAAACACGCCAAGAGTATTTACTATATGCTCAACACTGTGCTGCCCAGATGTCAGGTGGCCAATCAGACCAGGGATGGAGTGGTTGACCAGAGAGACAGGACCCACCATAGGGAATAACCCAGATGCCCTAGAGAACTACGTGGAGGCAGTAGTGGGCACCTGGACCCTGTGGGCAGTGATGTCACACCTTGGACTCCTACTCCAGAGGTAACATTGGAGAGAGCCTGGGTGCCCTTTTTGGGGGTTTATGATGAGTTTCAGAGATACAGAGGTGTTGATAGGAAGGACAGGGGTCCGTAGGGCTGGTTAGACCACAGATGGGTTAGTGGGAGAGGGGGGCGGTGGAAGCATAAGAACCTACTTCTGCTTGTATGACTTTGGTTTGAGTCCCACAGAACTGATGTGAACAGTACAGAAGACTAAAAGTAAAGGAGATTAGCCCCAGATAGTTAGACCTACAGCTCTTGATCCTCTTAGCCCAGTGGGGTTGCCCCATGTAAAGGACGTTTTCCCCTACCTCGCCATCCTATCATTTGCTGTTATAAAAAATTTGGCGCTTTTGCCTTGTCCTGCAGTGAGAATATTTCTGTAATTCTTGGTAAGTAAATGGAGTCTTAAAACTTAAACCTCTGCCCTGGGCAAGGAACCAAAGGATGTCATTGTGCATAACTTCAAAGGCTGATAAGATGTTTAAGGTCACTGCTCTCTGAAAGAGTTTTTCTTTTAAGGCCAGCCAGAAACATTGGTGTGCACGTCCCACCATTACTCCAACAAGAAGCAGGGGACCGTTTCTTCACTGTGTGTCTGTTGAGAGTCTCATTTGCATGCCTGTGCCCCACAGAATATATCTTTTCTCTCTTTCTCCCTCTGCCCTACAGTGACTACATTGTGTTCGGGATGAGGGATGTCTAGTAAGCAGATTAAAAGCTGTACCTTTTCTGTCTGGAGGAGTCGAAGGAAAGGTAGTCTCTGTTATGCCATTTCCATGTTCGCATAAAGCAGTCCCCAAAGGTTTAGGGGGTTCTTGATTTCTTTTGGGTTATGATCAGTATGTAATAAGAGGGAGAAAAATAAGCGCGCTGCTTTCTCGCCATCTCTGATTGTCCACTACTCAAAGTTTCTTGGTGACAGGTTATACAGATGTAGTTCAGAGTCTACTGCTTATCAAGGGCCTGTCTCTCTCTCTCTGAATTTTATCCCTGGGCAATGCAGAATATGTTGGTTTCTCTCTGACACCAGCAGACAGTTTGGCACAGCCGATGCCCGTAACATAGGAAGGCAGGGGTGGAAGATTTTTAGTAAATGGTCCAGGAAATAGGGAAATACCAGCTACCTTGCTGGAAGCGTTTGCTGGTGACTGCACCTCTTTCACACAGAATATCTTCCAGCTCGAGTAAGTTTTTATACATTTTGACAGTGGAGAACTGCACTGTGAAATCTAGGGGAATAAGGCCTTGGAATAGAAGGGATGGAGTCCTTGAAATGATCCATAACCCCAGAGGTGGATGGTGGAACATGGATGCTGTGGTGGCCGAAGATGATAGTGCCACCTTTGCGTCTTCACAGCACAATGTAGCCCCTAGGTGCTCCATAAATGCCTATGGGGTGGGCTTCCTGGGAGCGGCCCTGAGGGTTCTGGTGCTTGCTTGTAGTTCCTTCTGAGGGAACTTCCGGCTCTGAGGGTGGAGACAGAACTCTCTTGTCCTGCCTCACGATGCTGCCGGCCATTCCTGTGGCTCTCCAGCGGGCATTATGTTGCTGCCTTCCACAGAAGGAGCATTAGCCCACCTGCCAGAAAACAATGTAATGTAAATGAGGACTTGGGAGTCTCACAGTTTGAAGCTCTCATTCTCACATTCCAGACCGATGCCCTCAGGCAGACTGGAGATAGCTTAATACAAGCGTATTTGTAACACTCCAGTTGCAACCAGATCAAAGGGCAGAGAGCCTGCCAGGGTAGCAGCCTCCAGGATGAAAACGGGACCCTGGAAGTGAGCATGTGTGACTTGGCCAGGCCTTGAATCTCAGAAGAAATACCAATTCTGTTATGGACATTTGAGCCATCAGATGAAGACTTTGAAGTCTCTTTGCCTACAATAAAGTGGATTCCATTCCTCCCTCACCCTGCTGCCACCCTGAACTAGTTTAAGGTTTGGGGTTTCTTCTCAAGTGGTCCTTCTTGTTGGGGCTATTGGGAAAAATGCAGTGAACACACGCAAGCCGGATATGTGCCGGAGTTCTGGGAGCCAGAGAGGGCTCAGCGCCCAAGGCTGGACCTTGTGGGGTGTCCCTGATGTTATTTGGTTGTGTTGATGAGAGGAACTGAAGCTAAGATAAAGGAGAGCCTTGCTTTCTTTCCTCGAAAGAATATAGACATATTGGTGTTCTTGTTGCCTGAATCTGCTTGTTTCAGACTTTCAGATTTCATGGATTAGTAAAATTTCTAAAGAAAATTTTCTACTTTTTTTGCAAATAAGGGCTTTAAAAACTACCATTTGTTGTCGCTATAATTTCATAGAACAATGAACCTTCCAACAAACCCAAAAGAAAAAATTAGGAAGAATTTAATATCAGAATAAAAGCCATCTTTTAAATAGAATTCATTTACATTATGAAAAAACCTTAATATGCTGTTGTAATTTCTCTCATTTTGCCTCTGGCCAATGAAAATTTTGTCACTGACCACTCTATTGGTGAACAAGTATTTGAAAACTATTGTGTTAGGCTATATGGATTATGTAAGATACAGACATATATACATACCTACATATAAGCTGAAAGAAAATTGTAATTATTATGGTAATAACATATTTACATTAGACTTTTAATTACAGAGTACTTTTACATATATTATCCCATATGATCAGTTAGTGTATGCCTTTGAAATGTAAATTAGTTTTAATAGCCTAAGCTAAATAGAACTAAGAATAGAAGGGAAGTCTAGTGTTTAAACTGTTACTGTTCTAGAGTCAAATATGAATAATTTTAAAAATTATTCACTGCTTTGATTTTTCCATGTCTGTTACCCTGTGGTATTAGCAAAAGTAAGCAAGCAGGTGGCACTATGATATGAACACATCTTTAGAACCATATGTGTAACCTACATGCATATATTTATGATTCTTTTTCTGAATAAAATAGCAGAACATATATTTTGACAAATATAAATATACATGTGGGGAATAAAAATATTATCTGAGATAATGGCATGATGAAATTTGAGGACTAGGTGAGGAAGGATTAAGAGTTGGGGGAGGGGGAGTGGGAAAGAGATGGTGGGCAAATAAAAGAGAATTTCTACACTAAGTGACCGAGGGTGTTTCCAGTCCCAGACTTGTATTTAAAAACAAATACATATTTTGACTTCAACTCTGTCTTGAACATCTAAAGAGAGGTGTTTCTGATTTTGAATGTTCTCTTCAAACAAGATGATAAAGTGTTTTTCCTTTGCCAGCTTCCCCTCTAGCTCCTACTTGCTCTCCGAGGATTATAGGCTCCCTGAAGTTCCATAAAAGAGGGTGCCAGTTTCAGCATTCTGCTTTGCAAGGGTTTCTCTGAACCAGTAGCCTAGTTGCTAAATTGGCAGTCTTATTTTGAAGACCCTCAACTAAAGTAGAACTTCAGTTAGGTGTTAATTAATTAGTCAATCAATGAATTCAGGCAGTGATCATTCAACAAGCATTTACTGGGTGCTTCCTCATGTCAGGCTTGGTGCCAGGCAGTGGGGATACTAATAGAACTCAAGGTAAATAGTTTCTACCCATGGAGAGCTCATAGTCCACTGGGAAGATAGACAAACTAGAACGCAACAGATAATTATAAATAGTGATGAATTCTGGACAGGAAACAAATAGGGTGCTGTTATCAATAAACTTGAAAGAAGCAATCTTGCAAACTCATCAGGTAAGGAGAAATTGGACAGTCAACAGTTGACAGCTGATATTGTGTGTGTGTATGTATTTGTAATATTTGAAAAAGACAAATATTATACAATTGTATTTCATTTATAACCTAAAAAATTATTTTAAGAAAGGAAACTATTAGGAAAAAATCATTGACTTAATTTTCTTATGCCCTCTATTTACTGTATAATTCCTCTGCAAAGCCACCATTTGCTAGATTAGTCGCAGGGCATAAAGGACACTCTAAAAGGAAAGGTAGACCTGGTTGGTCAACTTAACACTCAAGCCAGAGATTCTTCTTTCCATGACACAACACTAATGATTTGACCAGACATCCCGGATTATCCATATACTAAAACAATTAAAAAAAAATTTTTAGGGGTTGTATTTATAGCCATTTTTTCTCTTCCAATGAGAGAGAAAATCTAACATTTACTACACATCTACTCTGAATAAGACCCTGAGCTTGCATTTCGGGAATATACTCCTGGTAGGAGAGAGGACAGTTACATGCAAAGAATGAATAGAAAGTAGAAAAGGTTCACTGAAGGAACAAAACTGCCTGTAATAGAGAAAAAATTATTGGGGGGGGTTCTCAGCAAAGGATTTCAGGGGTGGCATTTTGACCAGACCTTAAAGAGTGGGCAAGCATTAGACTTGTGGAGTGGCAGTGCCATGCACCTGCTCAGCCACTTTTAGGAGCTCTTGGGAATACCCGTTAAAGCCTCTTTTTCGTATGAAAACTAACAACTCTTTGTTTCCTGAGGGCATGTATCTTGTTAGGGAGCAATAATAATATATCACCTTCCATCAAGTTGTGCTTTTTCATCATAATGGTTACAGAGGAAGCTGCTTTTAGCATCTGCCATGCATTTTAATGTGTTGCAAGAAACATGGAAACTGACTAAAGGCATAATGGATCCATAATGGATGAGGAGCTGACGAGGCCACAAATGGACATGCCATGGCTGGAACATGAAAGGGCTTTGCTTGAAGTCATGTGCATTCTTCGCATTGGAAGCAGCCATGGGCACAGTCTGGTTTCACCCGCCACTCCTACGAGACGTGTGGGTGAAATTGCTAGTCTGCCTCGACTGCTTGCATTGGCCGTCAGTGTCTCAGATGGCGGCCCTGGACCCGCTGAAGGTCACAGGTTCCCGAATGCATGAGAAGAGGAAAGCGCTCTGTCAATGCAGGTGTGTGTAGTTTCCTGAATAGGCTGTTACACTGAAGGAGATGGTACACTGAGTGCTCTAAGGACTTCTTCTAAAAGAAAGAAAAGTTTGAGATCAAGTGTAAGTGTGTTGGCTTTCCAGCCCTAGCGTAGGCCGCCTTCTCGCCAGAACCCGGGGAAATGGTCAACCTTGACTATTTTGGAGTCTACTCAGCTCAGTCAGCTTATCTTGGAGTTGGTTTTCTTAAATGAACACAGTAAATGCCAAACTAACCTCTTGCAGGAGAACTTAGTTGGTGAGGAGAAACCATTTTTTTACCTTATGTCCTTATAGTAAATGTATTCTAAACAAGGCTTGGCCCAAAGTCTAGAGTTTTCTGTCACCCTTACTGCACAGTGCTGAGACCACAGAGCCCTTAGTGAGCCCTTACTGATTATTGACTAAGGTGCTCAGATATTTGCAGAAGAAGGTATTGCTAAAGAATTGCAGTGAAAATAGTACCAGATGTGAAGCTACATTTGAATCTAGAACTCCCCATGACATTGAGTCTCCATCTTTATAATGCTAATATTTTTCCAAAATAATTCTTGAATGCTATTTTTTTCCTCATTGCTTTTGGATATTCTTGTCTTAAAATCATGTGCACACAGGAATGCATGAGAGATTGGTCACCCAGTAGAATGAACTTCAGCGAATCCTGGTGTTTCTGGTGAGTTAGTTGTTGGTTGGATGTTAGGATATTTTGTTTCCCTGATTCCTGAATTGGGAAGTGAGTGAGTTACAGTACATTTTGATTCAGTTTTAATCCATCAAAATCAAGTTAGTTATAAGTGATGGAAGAGCTTACTTGGTGTCGTCTGGGCTGCCTGGAGCCATCAGCCACATGCCAAAAGCTTGCTCGTTGCCCGGCAACCTTGCCGGAGGAATAGATTTTCTGCCACTGGCTCCCTTTTTAGCGAGGAGGAATCTATTAACACTACTATTCCAGCCCAGAGAACCAGAGCTGGAGTTTAGCTGGAAAGAATGGTTGGAGTTTCTGCTATTGTTTTTTTTATTTAATAACCCAGCAGCATGTTTCTGGCTTCTAAACTCTACTGCTAATTTCACTGACTTCTAAATAAAGACAGAGCTTACTAGTATCGCTTAACACCGCTGACTCTACAGAGGTCAGTCTTGTATCTGCTTGGCCCCTGCGGAAGCTCATTGTTTAATTCCTGTAGAAACTACCACACAGGGAGTGGGTGGGGTCCCCTGAGCATCCCAAGCTGAATGTGGAGCAGATAAGGATGACTTCGTTCACCCCCAAACTTCGTTCCTAGCCCTCACCAGGTGTACTTGCTCCTCCCACTTTCTGGAGGCAAACTTAACCATCTGGCTGTTGAGGCTGTTGAGTACACCCGATCCAGCCCTGATTGAAAAGTGTCTGTGTATTTCTTCCTCTTATCCTTCAATCAAAGGATGTCTTTTCTCCTTTTGTAGCTAAATACTTCACCAGCAGGATTGATGGTTTCCATCTACCAGGGGAGTTTGCATTACTGTCAGCTCAATTGTTTTGCTTATGCTCTTAATGTAATAGCTTTGGGTTGTAGCAAGGGAAGCTGATGGCTAAGCCCAGTGTCAGGTGGCTGGAGTTATTTGCCTCTGCTGAAATGCAATTTTAATAATGGACTGTATCAGCTCAATGTGTTTTCTTGCCCCTTTGTAAAACAAAGGAAGATCTCAGTGCATTAACCCATTGGTGGCAGGAAAAACTAGAATCTCCAAGAAACACTCACCTTAAATAGCACTTGCATCTCAAATTAGAAGTCTGGCAAACAGGCTGGAGAAGTTCTCTGGGTAGAAGAGGAGTGGGTTGCTCCTTATCAGTGAGTGGACATTAGCTACTTCATTAATCCCACTCATTCTAAGGGCAAAATGCAGGTAAATACAGTTCGTGATTTGGCAGAGAAATGAACTTTGTAAAACATGACTAACTTAATAAATCAGTCTCGGAATGCATTTGTTTATTTGTTCTGATCATTCTAAACTTTATTAATTATGGTAACTCAGGTATTTGGGGTTATATTTCCCCAAGTCATTTTAGAATATTCCTGATGCAAGGGACCTTTGAGAGTATCATTCAAATACCCAATGTTAGAAAGAAGTAAACCAGAGAGGTGTAAAAGTTTGCTCAGGTGTGCATGGCTGTGTCAGGAGTGGCAGAGCAGGGACCAAATCCTGGCCAGTTGACCCTTAATGACAGTACCACACGAAAGGTGTGTTTGGAGTGAAATGAGGAAGGAAAAGTCCCTACTTCCACAGCCCTGAGGCTAGTCATATATCCAACAAATATTTCATGTACATCTGTGTGTGTGTGTGTGTGTGTGTGTGCGCGCGCGTGTGCATGTGTAGATCGTGGGCTAGGTGCTGGGGAAAGGGAGGATCTTTACCTTCATGAAGTTACATGTAGAGGTAAAAGAGCCTTATGGTCAACAGTGAAATAAACAAGAAAATGACAGGTTCTGGTAAGTTACTTAGCTGAGATATAAAGTGAAGGCAATTGTTGGTGACAATTACATAACAAGGTATTTACCTGCTAAAGTACTCAAGTCTTAGGGAACAACTGCATTCTTACCACTAACAGAAAGTACGCTGGATACATTGAAACCTCTGGAAGTGTTTATCATCTCACAATATGTTGTATCACAATGGAAAAATCTGCGTGGTGAGGTCTGAGCTTCCCATGACACTGTGTGCATACCAAAATTTAACTCGGTAGGTATCTTGTACTCCTCCAACTCACGGACACTGTGACTTGGCCACTGTGTCTATTCGTTTGATCATTCAGTTCCATCACTTTGCAAATACTTAGTAGACGTTTTCAACTTACTATTGAAAATCTCTCCCCAACAAACATGTTTCCAAACCCGATCTGACACTCTTACATCACTGACTATTCCATATGAATTTCTGTTAGCAGTCTTTGGACATTTTATCCTAAATTTGGCTTTGAAAGTCACAAAGCTCATTCTTTCTCTAATGGGCTGCTTTTGTGCCACGGGCAACGTTGCATGCAAAAAAATTTCTTTTTAATGTATATTATGAAACTGGCCTGAGGACTTGGATTTGCTGTAGGTTTGGGCCTTTATTCAGCAGGTTAATAGAGGGCAACGGTGACAGCTAATTTACTTGACCGCGTGAAGCGTCTGTTTTCAGTCGTCTTGATCTTACGCACCGCATGGCCACCTGTTACTAGCTTTGCCACCGTCTTTATTTTCCTCCTGATTCCAGAATCTGCTCTAAATCTGACGTGGATGGATACTGCGTTTCCTTCCACTACCGTGCTGCAGACACCAATGGGAAAGATCTGAGTGAGAAGACAGACAGCTCACAGCGTTTACCTAGCTGTTCCTTGCGTTTTGTTTCCCTGATACATTGTGATGTTTGGATATCAGGTTTCAAAGAAAAGTACAAATAGCCGAAGGCACTGTTTTTGTAATTTCATAGTAAAATCCATTTCCAAATTTGTCTTGGGAGGAGATTTCTTCAGACTTTTCTAACATTTTGGCATTTTTCTTTTTCTTTTCTCAGGGGCCTATTGACTTTTTCCCTTGCATTCAAGTCTAATGTATTTTTTGGGCTGGCATAAGAAGACACAGTTCTAGTGGCCTAGCCCTAATGGGCCTCTCTCTGTCACTTTTGAGTATTTGTGGACGTGGAAGTGGATTTGACTCAGTAAATCCTCCCATGCACCCTTGGGGGCAGGTAATGCCATTATTCCCATTTGACTCACATGGAAACTGAGGTTGAGAAAGTTTAAACAATTTTTAAGCCAGGGTCACACAGTGTAAGTGGTGAGCAGGACCCAAAGCTGTATTTATGTAATTTTAAAACTCCCCCTGCTATAGGTACTTCTTATAACCACCCTTTATTTCTCCATTATCAGCACCTCCTTTTTTCAACTGGGACTAAATCCTTAAAATAAGAAAGGGAGGTTATTTATGTATCGTTTCCAGTAGTATTTCCTATGTATGTTTTCCACAACACTAGCCTACAAGATGTTTCTAAAATACAAAAAAAGAGTCTTGCATTAAATTAATTTGGTCAAAACTGCACAGTTTACCCTATTCTAGGAGATTCTCAATTCATCTTTGCATATTAAAAGGTATGAGATGTCCTTCAACAAAAAAATTTTCATTTCAAATTTAAATGTAACATTTTAATTTTTATTCAATTTTCCCAAATTACCATTTGACCACAGAACCTTTTCTTTTTTTTCCTCCTAGTGCCTTTAAAAGCACAATTTGGAAGAGTCTTAAGTTAAAAGACAAGGAAAAAGGTTGTTGCACTCCACTATCAAATTGGAGTTTTAAAAAAGGAAGGAGAAGAGAAAACAAATGTTCTCAGGCTCCCTAAAGATTATAGCCTCCTGCTTCATCTTGTTCCACTTTAAAACTTTTTGTTTTTTACCCAGATTCCCCCAAACAAGGAGTTTGAGTTGCCGGCTCTTTATCTCCTGCCTTGAGATGCTTATTTTTATGCCTGTGTCATGACTAGGTTTTTCAACATCGTGCACACCTCTGCCCATCAGGCTACATTCAGCTCCCTGAGGGGGGGAACTGGGCTGTAACATCTTTGTGGGTTCATAGTATCTCGGCCATTATGTAGAAAATAGAGAAATGAACTGTTTTTTGAATTTAAGGAACAAATGCAGTATATGGAATCTTTTTCTGAGTTGACTGTAGCCAAGTGAATAACCCCCTCTTTGAGTGACAGTGAGAAATTGGAGAAGCTGCAGTAACTCATTTATATCACTAGGGTTCCATTTGGAAAATGATGCCTCCTGTTGTCTAATTTAATTAGTAATTGTGTTTTCAGTTCCAATTGAAAGCCTCAGAAGAAAGGATTGTAATAAACTGGTATTTGGCATTATTATTGTTATCTAACTATATTTACTGTTGTGACAGTTCTAGATTAAGGCACTTTTCACAAAGGAAGTTGTCAGTGTTATCTAACTGGTTTTTCTCTTGTTCTTTGCCTTGGAAATACTGTGGTTCAGTTCCAGACCAAAGCAAGCGAGGGTCACAAAACAAGTCAAATGAATTTTTTGGTTTCCCAGTGCATAAAAAGTTATGTATATACTATACTGTAGTCTACCAAGTGTGCAGTAGCATTATGTCTACAAAAATAATGTGCATACCTTTAATTAAAAAATATTTTATGGCTTAAAATGTCAACCATCAGCTGAGCATTCAGCCAGTAATAATCGTTTTTGCTGGTGGAGAGTCCTGCCTCTATGCTGATGGCTGCTGACTGACTGATCAGGGTGCTGGCTGCTGAAGCTTGGGGTGGCTGTGGCAATTTCTTAAAATAAGATAACAGTGAAGTTTGCCACAATGGTTGACTCTTCCTTTCATGAATGATTTCTCTGTAGTCTGTGATGCTGTTTGATAGCATTTTGCCCATAGTAGAACGTCTTTCAAAATTGGAGTCGATCCTCTCAAACACTGTTGCTGCTTTATCAAGTAAGTTTATGTAATATTCTAAATCCTCTGTTACATCATCATCACCAGGGGTAGATTCCATCTTGGGAAACTGTTACCGGTTCATTTAGACCATGGCTCTTTGTCTTCTTGAAGGAAGGAATTCAATCAAGAGACAGAATTAGGACAGTCTTAAGTGGCAGTTTATTAAGGAAAGCAAAAGTACACTCTCAAGAAGGATGGAGAGCAGGCAGTGTAGAAACCAGAAGCAGAAGCAAGCCTCCCCGTTAGGGGTAGGGTTGGTTTTTATTTCTTCTAAATAAAAATGGTTTTATTTTCTTCTAAAATCGTGGAAAGTCCCTCCCTGCGTCTTATATCATTTGATTGACATGTTGATTGACAGTTTCAGGTTATGTAACCTTTTTTCCTGGTGGCAGGTGCTTACTCACAAGTACCCAAGCGAATAGGGGAGTGGGGACCAAACCACAGTGTACATTTATTACAATTATGGTATAATGAGCCCTGAGGTAACTCTGGGTCACCTCCCGGGTCTTAGTGTGCCCGCTGCCAACCTGTGTTGGTGGTCTGGAAGCCCCATTGGGCATTTTTACATCTCGCTGGCCCTGAGAAAGCAGGAGACAGAACCATAAACAGGAGGGGTTCTGGGCCTGTTCCACCTTCAGTAGGTGGGGCCAGGGAAGACCTTGTCCAGGACTCGTGTCTGCCTACCTGACAAAACCCCTTCCTTTGCTCAGTTTTCTACACTCAAGGAGCTTTTCTGCAGCTCCCTTACCTCCCTCATCCTTCATTGGCTTGAAGAGAGTTAGGGTCCCGCTCTGGATGAAGCTTCATCTTAAGGGGATGTGGTGGCCGGTTTGATCTTCTAGCCACACCACTCAGACCCTCCCCGTATCAGCAATAAGGCTGTTTCACTTTCTTCTTACTCATGCATTCACTGGAGGAGCACTTTTAATTTCCTTCAAGAACTTTTCCTTTGCTTTCACAATTGGCTGTTTGGCATAAAGAGGCCTCGCTTCAGCCTGTTTTGGCTTCTGACATGCCTTCCTCGCTAAACTTAATCATTTCTAGTTTTTTATTTAAAGTCAGAGACTCTGCCTCTCCCTTTCACTCGAACACTTAGAGGCCATTGTAGAGTTGTTAACTGGCCTAACTTCAATGTCGTTGTGTCTCAGGGAGTAAGGAGGCCTGAGGAGAGGGAGAGAGATGGGGGAACGGACGGCTGGTGGAGCGGTCAGAGCACACACAATATTTATTAAGTTCAGCATCTTATGTGGGTGGAGTTCGTGGCACCCCAAAACACTTAGAACAGTAACAGCTTCTCTGATCACAGACACCGTAACAATACAATAAGAAAGTTAAAAAGTTTGAAATATTTTCAAGAATTACCAAAAGGTGACTCAGAGACGTGAAATGCTGTTGGAAAAAATGGCGCCGGTAGACTTGCTCGATGCACGATTGCTACAAACCTTCAATATACAAAGTGCACAATAAAGGAAAGTGCAAGAAAACGAGGTATGCCTGTGTTCTCACATCCTGTGCTAAGTATGAGCCCTCTTTCACAGATGTGTAAATTGATGCATGCAGTTTTGTTCTTATTTTCATTTGTTTTTTAACACATGGCCTAAGGCTGTGTGGCAAGTCTGTTCTGGGTACAAAGGTTAAGTCTGAACTCTTCTGAGATGTCCCCACATGTTAGGAAAGGCGATGTAGTCCAGGGAATGATGGCCTAGCAGGAAGTTGGAAGCTGTGGGGTCTGCTGTGGCTTTGCCATTTACTTGTTGGATGGCTTTGGACAATTCACTTATTCGTTCGTTCGTTCGTTTGTTTATTCATCAACCAGGTGTTGAGTGCTAGGCTAGGTGTTCAATACTGAGACTACAAAGTTTAATAGGACAGTGTCTCTGTTCTTAGGGAACTTCCTCTTTAGAGACTGGACTTGTAGACATAAACCAACGCACTTAGAAAACTGCCATGGGTGTTTTGTTAGGAGGGCGTCAAGGTGGAGTGGGAGCCCAGAGGAGGGAGGGACAACACTGTCTGTGGGCTTCAGTTTTGAAAAAAAGATACCATGAGAGGTGATGCCATGATAAGAAGTTTGGACTTTTTGCCTGTTTGTGGTTTCCTGGTCATGAGAGCCACTGAAGAGTTTTAAACAGTGAACAACACACTCATTTTTGCATTTGAAAGTGTGGAGTATGAATTTGCTTTATCTCTCTGGGCCTCACTTTTCTCATCTGTAAGATGGACTCAAATAATACCTCCTCCTCTTGCCTCGTGGTTTTTTCTGGGTTGCATTTCTCTCTAAAATGCAGTAAGAGGAGCAAACATCCATTCACTGCTTTCTAAGCACGTTAATCCTCACAGCAACTCGATGAAGTGCCTTCTTGCTATTGTTTGCATTTTAGAGATGGGTATGGTCGCAGGTGCTGTGTATCTGACCCAGGGATGCAAAGCTAGTTGTGGTGGCACTGCCAGGATTTGAACCCAGGTCTGCCAGATTCTGGAGCCCCCAGGCCCTTAGCCACCAGGCAGTGCTCGTAAGATGCTGGCAGCTCTTTCATCTGCTCCTCATTTCTCACCTGAAGCATTTTGGCTGGTGGCTGTATTTTACCTCCAGTGACCTGAGCAAAGAGCATTGATGTATTGGAAAGACTCAAGATGAGCACCAAACAAAAGTGCCATTATTTACAACTATTTAATCTTTGTCTTTAATAATGTGGTCTTTTATCATTAAAATAGAACTAATTTTATGGAGTAGAATATGTGACTTTAATTCTTTTGTAGAAACTAGGTGTTAGAAACAACGTATGTTTCTATGGGCGCAGACATAAATCTTCCTTCCCCTGTTAACAGAAAATCAATTGTGACTCTGACTCTGTCCTTTTGAGGAGTTCCTTTGAAGATCCATATTATGAATAAGTAAAAGTAAAAGTGAGGAGGATGTGATGAGGTGGATTAGAGCGGGGTAAAGGCCGTGAATGGAGTAGGCCTGTCAGGAGGCCTGTCAGGAGGAGTTGGCCAAAGAACAGAATAGACAAAGGTAAGGAAGTAGGCTTGGCAAACTCTCCAAGCTCTGTTGAAAAGACTGTCTGGAAGGCTCACACACGAGTGCAATCCAAGGACAAGTCAATAGCACCTCTTTGGTAAAAAGTTGTTCACTATGTTTTCTCTGTACTAGGTCACTTCAGGGTGAAAAAAAAGCCAGCATTATCTGCTAACCACGAATGAGTGTATTAAAGTATTGCTGCTTGAAGATTCAGAAAGTTCAAGAAGAAAAATTGAAACAAAATGTGGTTCCATGTCTTGTCCTGTGTTCAGTGTGCCAAAAAAATAGCCCGAAAAATGCCAGGCTTTCACATTTTGTGGTTTGGGGAAAACGTTTTGATCAGCCTGTCGCTGCTCATAAAAAATAAATACTGCTGTGCTCTTATTTGGACTGTTTCTTGAAGATCTTTTAGAGTAGATTTCCAGCTGAAATTTTACCTCAAGTAAAAAAAGAAAAGAAAAGTTGTGGCTTATTTGAAACATTAGGCATGTCATGCCAGAGTAAAATAATGGAATCATAAAGAGAAAATGCTCCATTGAGATAAAACAGCTGTCCTTTATGCTCATTGCTTAAGTATAATTCATCTGCTGTTCATAGGTTATGCTTTATTGGGATGGATATTAAGGGAATGAGAAAGATATTCTTGACTGAATGGAAGAACATTGCAGAAAATATCTGCCCCCAATGGAAGGAGCTGATTTAGAAAAGCAGGTTCTGGAACGTGAGTGATGTATAGCCCCTGAGATTCTGCTGCCTGGCAGGTTGGAAGAATGGAGTAAGTATAGGATGTGCATCTGACTTCGGGAATAGACCTGACCTCATGGCATCAGGGTAGGTTTAGTGGGTGTTACTGCCTAGCTCATTGGTTCTCAAACTTTGGTGTGTATTGGAAACACCGGGGGAGTGATGCCTGGCTCTACACCCAGAGGTTCTGACTTAATTGGTCTGGGGTATGTCCTGCGCACAGGCATTTTTAAAACCTCCCTGGAGGACTCTGATGTACAGCAAAGGTTGAGACCCAACAGCCTGGAAGATGAGTAATTTATTTCTCTTTCTGTGTTCTTTGCAGCTAAGGCAGTTTGTTATAGGCATTTGGGTTTGGGAGCGTGTGTCTTGGTTGAGGAACAGAAGTCTTCAAAGCCACACTCAGAGGGCACTTGCTTATGTCTTGGTTTGATAGGTTCCTCTCTTTAAAGGCTAAAAAGTAAAATTCCAGTGTTCCTTTGATAAATGAGTCCGGAGATCTTTCTTTTTCCCATCATGGAGAGAGGACAAGTATATTCCCACTGAATTCCATAGTGGGGAGAAAGAAAAAAGGAAACTACACCGGGATGCAGGCAGAATTCCAAGTAATAGGAAGATGAGGGAGGTGATACTGATAAAGATATCTTGGAGAGTTGTGTTGGCCCTAATTTGCTGCTGTTAAAAAAAGAGAGAGAAAAGAAAAGAGCTACATTCTTTTTTTAAATATTAAAGTATCATTGATATACAATCTTATGATGGTTTCACATAAACAACACAGTGGTTTCAACATTATATTATCAAGTCCTCACGCCCCCTGTTGTTGTTACTATCTATCAGCTTTTTAAGATTGTTATAGAGTCATTAATTGTCTTCCCTGTGCTGTACTGCCTTCCCCGTGACCTACCTCGTGCATCTGACCTTAGAGGTAAGGCGAATTACAGTGCCCCTCAATCCCCTTCTCCCTCCCTCCCCACCCGCCCTTCCCCACCCCTCCCCTTTGGTAACCACTAGGCCCTTCTTGGAGTCCGTGAGTCTGCCACTATTTTGTTCCTTCAATTTCGCTTTGTTGTTACACTCCACAAATGAGTGAATTCATTTGGTACTTGTTTTTCTCTGCCTGGCATATTTCACTGAGCATCATACCCTCTAGCTCCATCCATGTTGTTGCAAGTGGTAGGATTTGTTTTCTTCTTATGGCTGAATAATATTCCATTGTGTATATGTACCACATCTCCTTTATCCATTCATCTACTGATGGACACTTAGGTTGCTTCCATTTCTTGGCTATTGTAAATAGTGCTGCGATAAACATAGGGGTGCATCTGTCTTTTTGAATCAGGGCTCTTCTTTTCTTCGGGTGAATTCCTAGGAGTGGAATTTTTGGGTCAAATGGTATTTCTATTTTTAGTTTTTTGAGGAATCTCCATTTTACTTTCCACAATGGTTGAACCAATTTACATTCCCACCAACAGTGTAGAAGGGTTCCCCTTGTTCTGTACCCTCGCCAGCATTTGTTGTTGCTTGTCTTTTGGATATTGACCATGCTAACTGGTGTGAAGTGCTATCTCATTGTGGTTTTAATTTGCATTTCCCTCATGACATGTGGAAAGCTATATTCCTGATTATTATAAGTCAGACAGACCATCAACCACTTAAGTGGGAGCTTTTCTCTTTCGTTTTTGAAAAGGAATACTGAATAGTATACTGTAACATAAATAAGAAGAAACATGGCTTTTAGTTAGTATTTTGCTAATAATAAGCTTTGACCTTCAATAATTCACTTAACTCTGTAAAACAGGAGTAAGACTAATCCTTCTACCTTCTATTCCAAAGTAAGGTACAGGTTGATAAAGGTCATTCAGTTGCTTAGAAGGACTCCCTCCTGAGCCAATACATTAGTTTGGGGTGGTTGAGAACAGTCTTCACCTCAACACCAACTAGAAGGAAAGGCAGGAGGGGGTACCTTGTGGATCCAAGGAGCAGAAAGCAAGCTTGAGCAGTGCTCCTTAAAAGGAATGTGCCCACAAATCTAGAGCTATTTAAATACAGCTGATTCAACAGGTCCATGGATTTCCCACAAACAGCCATTTCCAAGTGAAGCTGATGATGCTGATCCCCAGCCCACACTTTCAGAGGTACTGAAGTTCAGAACATCTGCTGGTGCGAGTGCTTTTCCTAAGGCACCTGCAAGAGAGCAAGACATGGACTGGGAAGATGGGTGTTGTATAGCTGCCTTCCATGCTTGAGATGGAATGCAAACACAATATTAATTTTTTGGCTTTGAGTTCATGTGGCCCCAAGCAACTTGATGTGGTCATTGCCTATTTATGTCCTCAACTTAACTTTTTATAGACACCAATTTTTATATAGTTTCCATTCTTGGTAAGACCTTCAGAAGAACGCAAGTATAAAAATTTAGTTTTTCTCTAGTATTATTTTTTCCATTTTTATTGTATTTTGGCATGTCAGCTTCCTACCGCTCTGTTTGTGATTCAATCTAATGTATTTCTTGAGTCTTTGTTATGTACATGTACAGCTAAATCTCATTTATCTGGTGCCTATAGCACTGATTTAAAAAAAGAAATTTCTGGGTAAGTGGCAAGATTATTCAGAGTAGTCATCTGGGTCAACCTCATCCTCATTGGGTTATCAGTGGCAGTGTAGGGGTAAAATCAACCTGTCGACATTGTTATAAATAAGATCCTTTAATTATATTGTTTGCCCAACTGAGAGATTTTTGTTTTGCCACTATAAATCAGTGACTGTGTTATGTATTCTCATCATTTCATTTTGTTCTTACACATTATTTAAGGTTTGTAAAGTTTCAGAATAGATGTAGTTTTTATGTGTCCTAATTAAAACAGTTTGGAAAGGGAAGAGGGTTTTAAGAAAATATGGTTGTGACATGTTTATTATAAACATGTAAAAATGGAGACCATGATTATGCTGGTGGTATATATATTGTACCTTGTCAACAAGAGAGCTTTATGTTTGTGTATTTAACATGGTATTTCCTTTCTTTAAAAAAAAATTAGAATGCATGATGTTTCTTGGAAGACTTAAACACATTCTGGTTTAAAATAATCCTCTCTACGGGTAAGATTCCTCAAGGGAGGAACAACCTAAGACAGGCACAGTCGCAGGGGGCCATCTGGTGAGAAAATGGGGAGCAGCAGAGGTGAGGCTTAGAACCTCCCCCCTCATGTTCTGAGAGAAATCTTCTGCATACATGGATGTTTATTGCCCTGGTCTAGCTCGGATTAACACATAGTCTACAGGCACACACCTGATCATCTACATTTGCTCTCTTACAACACTAAACTCTGTTTTCTACCTTTATCTCGTATCTACCTACCACTTCAGCATTTTATTAAAAATAATAATAATAGAGAAATGTGGTATCCACATATAAATCAAGTTTAAAAATCAAATGAAGTCATATTTGAACTGACTGTGTATAGTTCATAATGCATGAACAAAACCGAAAGCTTCTGTGATGACTGCCCTAGCACTGCTCACCATGTAACTTATTCACTATGTAAGAATTTGTACTCAATGTAAGAATTTGTTTGTTATGCATCAGAAGATTGGAGACTGACGAAAATTAGGCTTGGGGTGGATTAATGATTGTGCATTGAGTATTGACCCCCCTATACAGAAATTTATTGTGGTTAACAACTATTTGATCAATAAATATGAGAGATGCCCTCACAAAAAAAAATATATATATATATATATATATATATATATATATAAACACACTTCCAACTGTAAAATAAATAAGTAACCGGGATGTAATGTATAGCATAAGGAATATAGTCAAAATATTGTAACAACTTGGTATGGTGATAGCTGGTACCTAGAATTATCATGTATATAAATGTTGAATCACTGTGTTGTACACCTGAAACTAATGTAATGTAATACTGTTGTCAATTACCCTTCAATAAAAAAAAAAAAAAAATAATAATCCTCTCTAACTAGGCTTCTCTTTGCTTTCTATCAGAACTGTGGACCTTTTGAAATTTTTATTTTTATTTATTTTTTATTAAAGTATCATTGATATACAATCTTATGGAGCTTTCACATGAGCAATATTGTGATTACTACATTCACCCATATTATCAAGTCCCACCCACACACCCCATTGCAATCACTGTCCATCAGCCTAGTAACATGCTATAGAGTCACTACTTGTCTTCTCCCTGCTATACTGTCTTCCCTGTGACCCCCCTACATTATGTGTGCTAATCATAATGTCCCTTAATCCCCTTTTCCTTCCCTCCCCACTCACCCTCCCCAGCCCCTTTCCTTTGGTAACTGCTAGTCCCTTCTGGGAGTCTGGGAGTCTGCTGCTGTTTTGTTCCTTCAGTTTTGCTTTGTTGTTATGCTCCACAATGAGTGAAATCATTTGGTACTTGTCTTTCTCCACCTGGCTAATTTCACTGAGCATAATACCCTCTAGCTCCATCCATGTTGTTGCAAATGATAGGATTTGTTTCCTTCTATGGCTGAATATGTGTATTCCTTTGTGTATATGTGTCACGTCTTCTTTATCCATTCATCTACTGATGGACACCTAGGTTGCCTCCACATCTTCACTATTGTAAATAGTTCTGCAATAAACATAGGGGTGCATATGTCTTTTTGAATCTGGATTTTGTTTTCTTTGGGTGAATTCTTAGGAGTAGAATTACTGGGTCAAATGGTATTTCTACTTTTAGTTTTTTGAGGAACGTCCATATTGCTTTCTGCAATGGTTGAACTAATTTACACTCCCACCAAGAGTGCAGGAGGGTTCCCCTTTCTCTGCATCCTTGCCAGCATTTTTTTTTTGGTATCATTAATCTACAATTACAGAAAGAACATTATGTTTACTAGGTTCCCCCCTTCACCAAGTCCCCCCCACATACCCCTTCACTGCCAGCATTTTTTATTGCTTGTCTTTTGGATATTGACCATGCTAACTGGTGTGAAGTGCTATCTCATTGTGGTTTTAATTTGCATTTTCCTGAAGATTAGCAATATGGAGCATCTTTTAATGTGCCTGCTTGCCATCTGAAGTTCTTCTTTGCAGAAGTATGTGTTCAGATCTTCCGCCCATTTTTTAATTGGGTTATTTGTTTTTTAGGTGTTGAGGTGTGTGAGTTCTTTATACATTTTGGATGTTAACCCCTTGTTGGGTAAGTCATTTATAATATATTCTCCCATGCTGTAAGATGCCTTTTTGTTCTACTGATGGTGTCCTTTGCTGACCTGAAGTTTTTAGTTTGATGTAGTCCCATTTGTTCATTTTTTGCTCTTGTTTCCCTTGCCTGAGGAGATGTGTTCAGGAAAAAGTTGCTCATGTTTACATTCAAGAGATTTTTGTCTATGTTTTCTTCTAAGAGTTTTATGGTTTCCTAACTTAACATTCAGGTCTTTGATCCATTTTGAGTTTACTTTCGTCTATGGAGTTAGACAGTAATACAGTTTCATTCTCTTACATGTAGCTGTTCATTTTTGCCAACACCAGTTGTTGAAGTGGCTGTCATTTCCCCATTGTGTATCCATGGCTCCTTTATTGTATATTAATTGGCCATATATGGGTGGGTTTATATCTTGCCTCTCTATTCTGTTCCATTGATCTATGGGTCTGTTCTTGTGCCAGTATCAAATTGTCTTGATTACTGTGGCTTTTACTAGAGCTTGAAGTTGGGGAGCATAATCCCCCCAACTTTATTCTTCCTTCTCAGGATTGCTTTGGCTATTTGGGGTCTTTTGTGGCTCCATATGAATTTTAGGACTATTTGTTCCAGTTCGTTGAAGAATGCTGTTGGTACTTTGATAAAGATTGCGTTGAATCCATAGATTGCTTTAGGCCGGATGGCCATTTTGACAATATTAATTCTTCCTATCCATGAGCACAGGATGTGTTTCCATTTATTGGTATCTTATTTAATTTCTCTCATGAGTGTCTTGTAGTTTTCAAAGTATAGGTCTTTCACTTCCTTGGTTAGGTTTATTCCTAGGTATTTTATTCTTTTTGATGCAGTAGTAAATGAAACTGTTTTCCTGATATCTCTTTCTCCTAGTTCATTATTAGTATATAGGAATGCAACAGATTTCTGTGTATTAATTTTGTGTCCTGCAACTTTGCTGAATTCAGTTATTTTAGTAGTTTTGGTATGGATTCTTAAGGTTTTTTATGTACAATATCACCTCATCTCCAAACAGCAGCAGCTTAACGTGTTCCTTACTCATCTGGATGCCTTTTACTTCTTTGTGTTGTCTGATTGCCGTGGCTAGGACCTCCAGTACTATGTTGAATAAAAGTGGGGAGAGTGGGCATCCTTGTCTTGTTCCCAGTCTTAGAGGAAAAGCTTTCAGCTTTTTCTGCTAACTATGATGTTGACTGTGGGTTTGTCATATATGACCTTTATTATGTTGAGGTACTTGCCCTCTGTACCCATATTGTTGACAGTTTTTATCATGAATGGTTGTTGAATTTTGTCGAATGCTTTTTTAGCATATGTTGAGATGATCATGTGATTTTTTGTCCATGTTTTTGTTGATGTGGTATTGGATGTTGATGGATTTTCAAATATTGTACCATTGTTGCATCCCTGGAACAAATCCCACTTGGTCATGATGGATGGTCTTTTGAAGTATTTTTGAATTTGGTTTGGTAATATTTTGTTGAGTATTTTTGCCTGTATGTTCATCAGGGATATTTGTCAATAATTTTCTTTTTTTGTGGTGTCTTTGCCTGGTTTTAGTATTAGAGTGATGCTGGCCTTATAGAATGAGTTTGGAAGTATTCTCTTCTACTTTTTGGAAAACTTTTAAGTAGGATGAGTTTTAGGTCTTCTCTGAATGTTTGATAAAATTCAGCAGTGAAGCTATCTGGTACAGATTTTTCTTCTTAGGTAGTTTTTTTGATTACCAGCTCAATTTCATTGCTGGTAATTGGTCTATTGAGATTTTCTACTTCTTCCTGGGTCAGTCTTGGAAGGTTGTATTTTTCTAGAAAGTTGTCTGTTTCTTCTAGGTTGTCCAATTTTTTAGCATAAAATTTTTCATAGTATTCCTTAATAATTCTTTGTATTTCTGTGGCATCTGTACTGATTTTTCTGTGCTAATTTCTTACTCTATTTATTTGTGTAGACTCTCTTTTTCTCTTCATAAGTCTGGCTATGGGTTTGTCTATTTTGTTTATTTTCTAAACGAACCACCTCCTGGTTTCATTGATTTTTTCTATATTTTTATTCTTCTTAATTTCGCTTATTTCTGCTCTGATCTTTATTATGTTCCTCCTTCTACTGACTTTGCTCTTCTTTTTCTAGTTTCATTAACTGAGTTTAGACTGTTTGTTTTGGATTGTTCTTCTTTCTTGAGGTAAGTCTTTATTGCAATATACTTTCCTCTTAGAATGGCCTTTGCTGAGTCCCACAGATTTTTGGGGTGTTGAGGTGTTGTTTTCATTTGTCTCCATATATTGCTTGATCTCTGTTTTCATTTGGTCATTGATCCACTGATTATTTAGGAGCATGTTGTTAAGCCTCCATGTATTTGTGGGCTTTTTCGTTTTCTTTGCATAAATTTATTTCTAATTTCATACCTTTGTGGTCTGAGAAGCTGGTTGGTACAATTTCAATCCTTCTGAATTTACTGAGGCTCTTTTTGTGGCCTAGTATATGATCTATTCTTGAAAATGTTCCATGTGCACTTGAGAAAAATGTGCATCCTGCTGCTTTTGGGTGGAGTGTTTTGTAGTAGTCTGTTAGGTCCATCTGTTCTAATGTGTTTTTCAGTGCCTGTCTCCTGACTTATTTTCTGTCTGGCTGATCTGTCCTTTGGAGTGAGTAGTGTGTTGAAGTCTCCTAAAATGATTGCATTCTATTTCCTCCTTTAATTCTGTTAGTATTTGTTTCACATATTTGAGTGCTCCTATGTTGTGTGTATAGATATTTATAATGCGTATATCCTCTTGTTGGACTGACCCCTGAATCATTGTGTAATGTCCTCCTTTTTCTTTTGTTACTTTCTTTGTTTTGAAATTGATTTTGTCTTATACAAGTACTACAATTCCTGCTTTTATCTCCATATTACTTGCATGAAATATCTTTTTCCATCCCTTCACTTTTAGTCTGTGTATGTCTTTGGGTTTGAAGTGAGTCTCTTGTAGGCAGCATATAGATGGGTCTTTTTTTTTTTATCCATTCAGTAACTCTTTGTCTTTTGATTGGTGCATTCAGTCTTTTTACATTTATGGTGATTATTGATAGACATGTACTCATTGCCATCGTAGGCTTTGGATTCGTAGTTACCAAATATTCAAGGGCAGCTTCTTACTATCTAACAGCTTAACTTAATTTGCTTAGTATGCTATTTCAAACACAATCTAAAGGTTCCTTTTTTTCCTCCCTTCTTTTTCTTCCTCCTCCACTCTTTATATATTAGGTGTCATATTTTGTACTCTTTGTGTATTCCTTGACTGACTTTGTGGGTAGCTGATTGATTTTTGTACTTGCTTAGTAATTAATTGGTCTACTTCCTTTACTTTCTGGTGGTTTTATTTTCTCTGGTGATGGCTATTTATCCTTAGGAGCACTTCCATCTATAACAGTCCCTTTAAAATACACTGTAGAGATGGTTTGTGGGAGGTAAATTCCTCAAATTTTGCTTATCTGGAAATTCCTGGCTAACCTTTAAATGATAATCTTGCCAAGCAGAGTATTCTTGGTTTGAGGCCCTTTTGTTTCATTGCATGAAATATGACATGCCACTCCCTTCTGACCTTTAAGTTTTCTGCTGGGAAGTCTGATGATAGCCTGATGGGTTTTCTTTGTAAGTGATCTTTTTTCTCTTCCTTGTTGCTTTTAGTACTCTGTCCCTGTCCTTCATCTTTGTGATTTTCATTATTATATATCTTGGTGTTGTCTACTGTGGATCTCTTGTGTTGGAAGATCTGTGCACCCTCAGGACCTGAAAGAGTATCTCCTATCCAAGATTGGGGAAGTCACAGCAGTTACCTCCTCAAAGACATTTTCTATCCCTTTTTTTATCTCTTCTTCTCCAACCGCTATAATGCAAATATTATTCCATTTGGATTGGTCACACAGTTCTCTCAGTATTCTTTCATTCCTAGATATCCTTTCTTCTCTCTGTGCCTCAGCTTCTTTCAATTCCTATTCTCTAATTTCTATTGAATTCACTGTCTCTTTACTTCTTCTAATCTGCTTTTAAATCCCTCCATTTTTAAATTTTGGTATCATTAATCTATAATTACATGAGGAACATTATGTTTACTAGACTCCTCCCATCACCAAGTCCCCCTCACATACCCCATTACAGTCACTGTCCCATCAGCATCGTTAGATGCTGTAGAATCACTACTTGTCTTTTCTCTGTTGTACAGCCCTCCCCGTGCCCCCATTCCACATTATACATGTTAATCATAATGCCCCCTTTCCCCTCTCCCCCTTAACCCTCCCTTCCCACCCATCCTCCCCAGTCCCTTTCATTTGGTAACTGTTAGTCCATTCTTGGGTTCTGTGATTCTGCTGCTGTTTTGCTCCTTCAGTTTTTTTCTTTGTTCTTATACTCCACAGATGAATGAAATCATTTGGCACTTGTCTTTCTCTGCCTGGCTTATTTCACTGAGCATAATACCCTCCAGCTCCATCCATGTTGTTGCAAATGGTAGGATTTGTTTTCTTCTTATGGCTGAATAATATTCCATTGTGTATATGTACCACATCTTCTTTATCCATTCATCTACTGATGGACACTTAGGTTGCTTCCATTTCTTGGCTATTGTAAATAGTGCTGCAATAAACATAGGGGTGCATATATCTTTTTCAAACTGGGACCCTGCACTCTTAGGGTAAATGCCTAGGAGTGGAATTCCTGAGTCAAATGGTACTTCTATTTTGAGTTTTTTTGAGGAAACTCCATACTGCTTTCCACAATGGTTGAACTATTTTACATTCCCACCAGTTGTGTAGGAGGGTTCCCCTTTATCCACATCCTCGCCAACATTTGTTGTTGTTTGTCTTTTGGATGGTGGCCATCCTAACTGGTGTGAGGTGATATCTCATTGTGGTTTTAATTTGCATTTCTCTGATGATTAGTGATGTGGAGCATCTTTTCATGTGCCTGTTTGGCCATCTGAATTTCTCCTTTGGAGAACTGTCTATTCAGTCCTCTGACCATTTTTTAAATTGATTATTTGCTTTTATTTTGTTGAGGTGTGTGAGCTCTTTATATATTTTGAATGTCAACCATTTATCGGATCTGTCATTTATGAATATATTCTCCCCTACTATAAGATTTGTTCTATTGGTGGTGTCCTTTACTGTTCAGAAGCTTTTTCAGCTTGATATAGTCCCATTTGTTCATTTTTGCTTTTGTTTTCCTTGCCTGGGGAGATATGTTCATGAAGAAGTTGCTCATGTTAATGTCCAAGAGATTTTTGCCTATGTTTTTTTCTAGGAGTTTTATGGTTTCATGACTTACATTCAGGTCTTTGATCCATTTCAAATTTAGTTTTGTGTATGGGGTTAGAAAATGATCCAGTTTCATTCTCTTACATATAGCTGTCTAGTTTTGCCAACACCAGCTGTTGAAGAGGCTGTCATTTCCCCATTGTATGTCCATGGCTCCTTTATCATATATTAATTGACCATATTATGTTTGGGTTAATACCTTGACTCTCTGTTCTGTTCCACTGGTCTGTGGGTCTGTTGTCGTTCCACTACCAAATTGTCTTGATTACTGTGGCTTTGTAGTAGAGCTTGAAGTTGTGAAGCGAGATCCCCCCTGCTTTATTCTTCCTTTTCAGGATTGCTTTGGCTATTTGAATTATTTTGTGTTTCCATATGAATTTTAAAACTATTTGTTCCAGTTCGTTGAAGAATGCTGTTGGTATTTTTATAGGGATTGCATTGAATCTGTAGATTATTTTTGGCAGTATGGCCATTTTGACAATATTAATTCTTCCTAGCCAGGAGCATGGGATGAGTTTCCATTTGTTAGTGTCCTCTTCAGTTTCTCTTAAGAGTGTCTTATGGTTTTCAGGGTATAGGTCTTTCACTTCCTTGGTTAGGTTTATTCCTAGGTATTTTATTCTTTTTGATGCAATTGTGAATGGAATTGTTTTCTGGATTTTTCTTTCTGCTAGTTCATTGTTAATGTATAGGAAAGCCACAGATGTCTGTGTATTAATTTTGTATCCTGCAACTTTGCTGAATTCATATATTCTAGTAGTTTTGGAGTGGAGTCTTTAGGGTTTTTTATGTACAATATCACGTCATCTGCAGATAATGACAGTTTGACTTCTTCTTTACCTATCTGGATGTGTTGTATTTCTTTGTTTTTGTCTGATTGCCGTGGCTAGGACCTCCAGTACTATGTTAAATAACAATGGGGAGAGTGGGCATCCCTGTCTCATTCCCGATCTTAGAGGAAAATCTTTCAGCTTCTCGCTGTGAAGTATGATGTTGACTATGGGTTTTTCATATATGGCCTTTATTATGTGGAGGTACTTGCCCTCTATACCCACTTTGTTGAAAGTTTTTATCATAAATGGATGTTGAATTTTGTTGATGGCTTTTTCAGCATCTATGGAGATGATCATGTGGTTTTTGTCCTTTTTGATGATGTGGTGGATGATGTTGATAGATTTTTCGAATGTTGTACCATCCTTGCATCCCTGAGATGAATCCCACTTGGTCATGGTGTATGATCCTCTTGATGTATTTTTGAATTCGGTTTGCTAATTGTTTGTTGAGTATTTTTGCATCTATGTTCATCAGGGATATTGGTCTGTAATTTTCTTTTTTGGTGGGGTCTTTGCCTGGTTTTGGTTTTAGAATGCTGCTGGCTCATAGAAAGAGTTTGGAAGTATTCCCTCCTCTTCTATTTTTTGGAAAACTTTAAGGAGAATGGGTATTATGTCTTCTCTATATGTCTGATAAAATTCAGTGGTGAATCCATCCGGCCCAGGGGTTTTGTTCTTGGGTAGTTTTTTGATTACCACTTCAATTTCATTGCTGGTAATTGGTCTGTTTATATTTTCTGTTCCTTCCTTGCTTAGCCTTGAAAGGTTGTATTTTTCTAGGAAGTTGTCCATTTCTTCTAGGTTTTCCAGCTTGTTAGCATATAGGTTTACATAGTATTCTCTAATAATTCTTTGTATTTCTGTAGGATCCATCGTGATTTTTCCTTTCTCATTTCTGGTTCTATTGATGTGTGTAGATTCTTGTTTTCTCTTATTAAGTCTGGCTAGAGGCTTATCTATTTTGTTTATATTCTCAAAGAACCAGCTCTTGGTTTCATTGATTTTTTTCTATTGTTTTATTCTTCGCAATTTTATTTATTTCTTCTCTGATCTTTATTATGTCCCTCCTTCTGCTGACTTTGGGCCTCATTTGTTGTTCCTGTTTCATTTTCAATAATTGTGACTTTAGACTATTCATTTGGGATTGTTGTTCCTTCTTTACATAGGCCTGGACTGCTATATACTTTCCTCTTAGAACTCTCTTCACTGCGTCCCACAGAAGTTGGTGCTTTGTGCTGTTGTTGTCATTTGTCTCTATATATTGCTTGATCTCTGTTTTAATTTGGTCACTGCTCCATTGATTATTTTAGAGCATGTTGTTAAGCCTCCATGTGTTTGTGAGTCTTTTTGTTTTCTTTGTACAATTAATTCCCAGTTTTATACGTTTGTTGTCTGAGAAGTTGGTTGATAGAATTTTAATCTTTCTGAATTTACTGAGGCTCTTTTTGTGGCCTAGTACGTGGTCTATTCTGGAAAATGTTCCATGTTCACTTGAGAAGAATCTGTATCCTGCTGCTTTTGGGTGTAGAGTTCTGTATATTTCTGTTAGGTCCATCTGTTCTAGAGTGTTCTTCAGTGCCTCTGTGTCCTTTCTTATTTTCGTCTGGTTGATTTGTCATTTCGAGTGAGTGGTGTGTTGAAGTCTCCTTGAATGAATGCATTGCATTCTATTTCCTCCTTTAATTCTGTTAGTATTTTTTTCACATATGTAGGTGCTCCCATATTTGGTGCATATATACTTATAATGGTTATATCCTCTTTTGGACTGACTCCTTTATCATTATGTAATGTCTTTCTTTATCTCTTGTTACTTTCTTTGTTTTAAAGCCTATTTTGTCTGATACAAGTACTGCAACACCTGCTTTTTTCTCCCTATTGTTTGCATGAAATATCTTTTCCATCCCTTCACTTTTAGTGTGTGTATGTCTTTAGGTTTGAGGTGAGTCTCTAGCAAGCAGCATATAGATGGGTATTGCTTTTTTATTAATTCTATTACTCTGTGTCTTGTATTGGTGCATTCAGTCCATTTACATTTAGGGTGGTTATTGAAAGGTATGTACTTATTGCCATTGCAGGCTTTAGATTCGTGTTTACCAAAGGTTCATGGGTAGTTTCTTTACTATCTATCTGTCTAACTTAACTTGCTTTTGAAGCTATTTTAAACACAGTCTGATGATTCTTTATTTCTCTCCCTACTTATTCCTCCTCCTCCATTCTTTATATGTTGGGTTTTTTATTCTGTACTCTTTTGTGTTTCCTTTGACTGCTTTTGTGAATAGTTGATTTTATTTTTTTGCCTTTAGTTAGTATTTAGTTGGTCTGCTTTCTTTGGTGTGATTTTATTTTCTCTGCTGACATGTATTTAGCCTTAGGAGTACTTCCGTCTAGAGCAGTCCCTTTAAAATATCCTGTAGAGTTGTTTTATTGGAGGCAAATTCCCTCTGCTTTTGCTTCTCTGGGAATTGTTTAATCCCTCCTTCATATGTAAATGATAATCGTGCTGGCTACAGTATTCTTGGTTCAAGGCTCTTCTGTTTGATTGCATTAAATATATCATGACATTCTCTTCTGGCCTGTAAGGTTTCTGCTGAGAAGTCTGATGATAGCCTGATGGGTTTTCCTTTATATGTTACCTTTTTTCTCTCTCTGGCTGCCTTTAATACTCTGTCCTTGTCTTTGATCTTTGCCATTTTAATTGTTATATGTCTTTGTGTTGTCCTCCTTGGGTCCCTTGTGTTAAGAGATCTGTCGGCTTCCATGGTCTGAGAGACTATTTCGTCCCCCAGTTTCGGGGAAGTTTTCAGCAACTATTTCTTCAAATACACTTTCTATCCCTTTTTCTCTCTTCTTCTTCTTCTGGTACCCTATAATGCGGATATTGTTTGATTTGGGTTGGTCACCCTGTTCTCCTAATATTGTTTCGTTCCTGGAGTTCCTTTTATCTCTCTCTGCATCAGCTTCTCTGCGTTCCTGTTCTCTGATTTCTATTCCATTAATGGCCTATTGCACCTCGTCCATTCTGCTTTTAAGTCTTTCCAGAGATTGTTTTATTTCTATATTCTCCCTCCCAACTTTTTCCGTTAGCTCTTGCATTTTTCTCTGCAGCTCCATCATGATTATGACCTTTATTTTGAATTCTTTTTTAGAAAGATTGGTTAAGTCTATCTCCCCAGGTTCCCTCTCAGTCGATGTCTGTGTGATTCTGGTCTGGATCAAATTCTTCTGCCTTTTCATGTTGATAGGGTTAGTCATAGGCAGGTGACACATGTGTCAGCCTGGAGAACAAAGTACTTGCTTGCTTGTTGCCTTTCCCCTCTCTGCTGCCTGTGTCAGTCACCCTCACAGTGGGAGCAGCGTCCGATTCATCACCTGAGTCGCCGCAGGCAGAGTAGCCATCAGGGCAGCCCAGAGCCCTGTGGGGAGTGGCAGGCACACCGGGTGTGCTCTCCTGCAAGAACAGTGCCCCTTTGCGCTCTGCCCTGGCTTCCTCTACCTTCGCCGGGCAGCTACGCACTGGTGGCCGCTCTGGGTCTGGCTAGGGCAGCTGTGCACCAGGAGGAGCCTCTGGGAAGCTGCTGTGTGCATGGCCTCTCTTAGGCTGCTCGGCCACTATGGCGTGGCCACGCTGGAGGGGGAATTAATGACAGGCTCTTTATCACCATGAGGGATTTCAGAGCTGTGCCCCCTCCCAGGGGGCTGGGGCATCCGAATCTCCTCAGAATTCCCAGCCTGCTGGGCTGAGTGTGCCGGGACACTTCCATCCAGCTGTTAGGCCCCTGTCCCTCTAAGACTTTCAAAAAAGCACTCCCTTTTCTTTTGTCCCAGGAGATCTAGCTGTGGGGACTTGCTCACAGATTTTACTTTTCCATTTCCCTAATATCCCGTACACCATGCAATGTATGTCTCTGCTCCTGATGCGGATTACTAGGGCTGTGCTCCCACTCCCTCCCTGCTCTGATTCCTCCCCTCCTGTTGGGGAGCTGGGGTGGGTTGCGTGCTCGAATCCCGCCGGGCTGCAGCTTGTATCTTTTCCCCTTCGAGAGATGCCGAGTTCTCGCAGATGTAGATGTAGCCTGGGTGTTGTACTGTATCCTCTGGTCTCTCTTTTTAGGAATAGTTGTATTTGGTGTATTTTGAAAAATATATGTGGTTTTGGGAGATTTCCACTGCCCTACTCATGCCGCCATCTTGGCTCGTCTCTAAATCCCTCCATTTTATGTTTCCTTTTGGGTACTGTATTTGTCGATGTTTGTATCTTGTTCTTGAATTCCTCTCTGAGTTCTTGAATATTTTTCTGTAGCTCAATGAGTATGTTTATGATTTTTATTTTGAAATATTCTTCAACAATTGTTGATTTCAGTTTCATTTAGTTATTTTTCTGGTGTTTGAGGGATTGTGGTTTGTATGAGATTCTTTTGCCATTTCATATTTCTAATGATTAATGTGGAATAATAGTTTTGTATAGACAGTGCCCTCTCTTGCTCAGAAGCTCTCCTCTCTGGAACTGCCTAGCCCTTGGAGTGATTGTGTGGGTCATAGGTACATGGTGCCAGTTCCTGCCGGGAGGATAAAGCTCTTTTCTGCTTCCCTGTTGCAGTGTCTGCCTTCACTGCTGGGGCCAGTTGGCTGAGTGTGAAGGGAGGATCATCTGTGCTTCACCCCTGTAGGTGTTGTAGGTCGGCCCTCCCTCTGGCTGGCCTTGCGTGATGGGGGCTGCAGGTGTATGAACTGTTGCCAGCCATGAGGTAGGATTGGCAGGCTGCGTATCACAGTGTGGGGCTTCGGCATTGCATTTGCAGCTAGGAGGATGGAGCACGTGAAGTTCCTGAAACTTCTGTATTTCAGGATGATGGGTACCTTTCTCCACGAGCAGCTGGAATCTCAGTCTCTCTGAGCATTCTACCTGTCTTTGCTTTCCAACCCTTATTGTCCAGAGTTCCATGTAATACAGGTTCATGTTCCCAGAGGAGATCTCCAGGGGTGGGTGTTTAGCAGTCCTGGTTTCTACTTTCTCCCTGCTCTGTTTGTCTTCCTTCTACCTGTGAGTTGGGGTTGGGGGAGGGCTTGAGTCCCTCTGAATTACAGCTTTGCCATTTTACCCTTTTCTGTGAGGTCTTCTCTTTTCCCCAGATGTAGGCAGTCTATTTTGCAGTCTTTGGGTTGCTCTTTCATGATTAGTTGTATTTTTGTGTTATATGTGATTTTGGGAGGGAGTTTCTGCCTCAAGTGACACCATCTTTTTCCACCCCCTCTGAAAAAAAATTTTTTTTAACCAGCTACAGTCAATGTTTTATCATTCTCTAAGCAAATGATGCTTGAATGTCAGTGTGCACTGTAATCACCTGGAAGGTCTATTAACACACAGACTGCTGAGCTTCACTACCAGAATTTCTGGTTCCGGAGGTCTGGCATGGAGCCCAAGAACTTGCATTTCTCACATGTTGCCTGGTGACACTGATGCTGCTGGTCCAGGTTCCACACTATTAGAATCACTGCAGTTTAAGCCCTTGGTAAGTGTTGACTTGAACTGTAAACATGATATTGTGCGTTGCTGATGCATCACCTGGGATCCAGTCAGAAATATAGAATTTTAGGCATCAGCCCAGTCTACTGAATCAGGATCTCCATTTTAGCCAGATCCTATGTGAATTATGTGGAAATTAAAGTTTGAGAAGCCCTGCTTTAAGTGACTTACACCACCATAAATGCTCTGATAATAGCATTGAGATATCACAAGCATGGAGGTAAGGGGAAAGAGAACATCCTAATGAAATTAGAACTCTCAAGTACTTACTTAATCTTTCTGACAGCATCTTCTCCAGCAATTTTAGGTTGCTGAACTTACTTACATGAGTTCAATACTGTATCATTCCAAAAAAGCAAATTTTAGTTATTTCTTGAATTCTAGAGAAAGTGATATATGTATTTATTTAAAACTGCTTACCTAAGAACATCATAAAATTAAAAAGTATTTATCATAAAAAAGCAAGCTCAAATAATCTCATTCATTCATTACCTGTTTGGCCCACAAGTATTGTAACTACTTAGGAGACAGATGAGCCTATAGACCTGGGAAATTTGTTCAGAGGGCCATTGCACTGAAGATTCTTCTTTACCTTTCTCAATAGCCACAGGAGTATATAATGAAACCTGAGGTTTATAATTACATTCCTGAGGCATTGTATGATACAATTGAAAGTAAACAACAAAAAAATATTTTCTGGAATACCTAGAATATTCAGTTAGAACCAAAAGTGCCCGCTTCCTGTACCATTGAAGAATCTGTTGTAGTTTTTCTTTCAAATTGATTAAATGACAAACATTTGGAATTCTTATGTGTTACTTCTTTCAAAGAGGAAAGTTGTGTCTAATATTGACAAATGTGTTTTCTGCCCCAGTTTCCCAGTAATTACAAATGAAAAAAGAGTAGGGGGAGTGAGAAACAGTACAGAAAGACACTAAAAACGTCTGGACTTTGCAATTGTGCTGCTAGAAATTTGTTCTACTTCTCTTAGTTTTGTGCAAGGAGTAAGCAATGCCACGAATAAAATGGGGCACATCTTTTTGTTGTACCTGTGTTACTTGAAGATATTTTGGGGAAGATAGTATACAATCTAATAACTACTATTAGATATTATGTTTACATTAAAATAAACACAGGTTGTTTATGGACTAGGAAGTTATATGTACAAATTTTCAAGATACAGTGAGACTTAAGTTTGTTTTTTTATGACTGGCTGCTATTGGTTATATTCCCATACTTGTAGGGTTTTATTCATTTTATTGTATAGGGACACTTTGGTAGGAATAGTCAAGAAACACGTCTTAAGGTATCAAGTAATCTTTTTAAAAAATGCCTATTTTTGGAGTATACTTAATATATAATACATTGCAAAAAGTATGCAGTTTGATAAGTTTTGACATATGTATGTACCTGTGAATCCATCTTAACAATCAAGATAATGAAGATACGCATCACCTGTAAAAATTTCTCCTTTCTCCTTTCTCCTTTGTAATCTCTCCTTTTGTCCCCTATCACCCTCTGCCAGTAGGTAGGTAACCTCTAATTTTCCTTCTGTCTCTATAGATTGCACTATTTAGAACTGTACATAAATGCAGTCATATAATAGGTACTTTCTGAGGGGTGTGGCTAGGTTCCTTCTTTTAGCATTATTAAGATTTATCTGTGTATGTAAGGTTCACACATACATATTGTATGTATTAAACTTTTGATTCTCTTCATTGCTGAGTACTCTTCCATTGTATGGAAAAATTGCAATTCATTTTTCCATCCACCTTTGGATGGACATTTGAGTTGTTTCCAGTTTATGGCTATTAGAAATACAACTTTTGTGAGCGTTTGTGTTCAGATCTATGTATGGTCATATGCTTTCATTCCTCTTGGGTAAATGCCTAAGATTGGAGTGGCTGGATCATGTGGTAGGTGTATGTTTAGTTTTTAAGAAACTGCCAAAATGTTTCCCAAATTACGTGTACCATTTTACATTCTCACCAGCAGTGTATGTGAATTCCGTTTGCTTTACATCCTTCACAAAACTTGGTAAGATTTTTTAAATATTAGCCATTCTAGGTATGTAGTGCTAGTATATCATTATAGATTTAATTTGCATTTCCCTCCTGTCTAATGTAGATGAGCACCTTTTCATGTTCTTATTTGCCATGAATATACCTGTTTTTAGTGACATATCTGTTGAAGTCTTTTTCCCATTATGTTGTTGGGTTGATTGTTTACTCATTGAGTTTTTAGAGGTCTTTATATATTCTAGGTATAAATTCTTGGTCATATATGTGATATGCAAATACATTATCACAACCTGTGAGTTGTATTTTTATTCTCTTAACTCTGTCTTTTGCAGTGCAGACATTCTTAATTTTGAAGTCCAATTTTTTATTTTATGGGTTGCATTTTTGGTATTGTATCTAAGGTATTTGCCTAACATAAGCTCACAAATATTTTATTTTATATTTTTCTCTGAAAGTTTTATAGTTTCATGTTTAGATATGTGGTATTTAAAATTCATTTTTTAAATTTATGGGTTTCAAATTGTTCCACAATCATTTGTTAGAAAAAAATTCCTTTCTCCACTGAATTGCTTTTACACCATTGTTTAAACTTAATTGGCCAAATATATGTGAGTCTATTTCTGGGCTTTCTCTTTTGTTCCATTGATCTATTCGTCTATCTTAATGCCAGCACCACACTGTCTTGATTATTGTAGCTTTATCATAAGTCATAGGGTCATGTAATGCAATTCCTACAAGTTTTTCTTTTTGTAAGTTATTTTAGCTATTCTGGGTTAATCAGCTTGGAACTGCAATACAAAGACTTGATATTGAATATTTAGATTAATTTAAAGAGAACATCTTAATGATATTGAACTTCCTAATCCATGAACATGGTATATCTGTCCATTTATGTATTTCTTTAATTTATCTCAGTAATATTTTGTAGTTCTTAGCATATAAGACTTACACATTTTTTGTAAGATTTGCCTCTTAGTATTTCATTGTTTTTATGTATTGTAAACTATATTTTTTATTTCAGTTTCTGATTGTTTGCCAAGATACAGAAAACAACTGCTTTTTTTGTATATTGATGTTGTATCTCGCAATCTTGCTGAACTCACTTATTAGTTCTAGGGTCTTTTTTTGTAGATTGAGGTTTCTACAAAGATGACCACATCATGCCAAAAGTTTTACTTCTTCCTTTACAATCTGATTACCTTTTATTTATTTTTCTTACCTAATTGTTCTGGCTAGAACCTCTAATATAATGTTAAGTAGACGTGGTCAGAACTGAAAGTCGTTCCTGGTTCCTGATTTTAGGGGAAAGATATTCAGTCCTCACCTTTAACTATGATAGTAGCCATAGGTTTTTTTTTTAATAGATTCTCTTTATCAAGTGTACGAAGTACCTTTCCATTCCTAGTTTGCCAATAGATTTTACCAAGAATAGACATTGGATTTTGTCAAATGCTTTTTCTGTGTCTATTGAGATAATCATCTGATTTTTTAAATTGTTCTATGGTGAATTATATTGACTTTTCTGATGTTAAACCAATCCTCTTGTCTTGGAGTAAACCCCAATTGTCCATGTATTATCTTTTGCATTTAGTATTGGAGTTAATTTGGTAATTTTTTTTGTTAAAAATTTTCCATGTATGTTCCTAAAGGATATTGATCTTTAGTTTCCTTTCCTTATATATCTTTGTCTGGTTTTGGTATTGGAGTAATCCTCTTCTTATAGAATAAGGTAGAAAGCACCCTCTTAATTTCCTAGAAAAATTTGTTTAAAATTAATACTATTTTTTCCTTAAATGTTTGATAGAATTCACCACTGAAACTATCTGGGTCTGGATCCTCTTTGTGGAAATATTTTTTCTTACAAATTCAATTTCTTTGACAGATGTAAGCTTATTCAGGTTATCTTATTTCTTTTTTATTGTTCTTGTTAATTTGTGTCTTTTGGTAAATTTGTCAACTTAATTTAAATTATCGAATTTATCAGCACAAAGTTCTTTAGATTAATGTCAGTGTAATATTTATGTTTGTGACTGTATTTAAAGTGGGTTTCTTCTAAGCAACATGGGGTTTGGTCTTGTGTTTTTTTCTCATGTGGCGATCTCTGTCTTTTAACAGGGTTATTTAGACTATTTGTATATAATATGATTATTGATTTGGTTGATTTCAAACCAGTGACTTTGTTTTTTTAATGGTTGTCCAATCTGTTCTTTTTTTACCCTTCTTTTCTGCCTCCTTTTGGACTTAGCATTCTTTTTTTACTCTATTTTATAAAAATCTCCCTTTATTTAATAGCTGTATCTCTCTGTATTATTTTAGTGGTTGCTTTCTCATTTGTAGTATACATCATATTACAGTCTATCTTCAAGTGATATCCTAATTAATATATAGTATAAGAATTTTAAAAGAGTACGCTGCTATTTCTTTTCTATGGCCTCTGCACGATTGTTGTCATATGTTTTACTTGTATGTTTGTTATAAATCCCACCATTCATTATTAGTATTTTTTCTTTACACAGTCAATTGTCTTTTAAAGAGATCTAAATAATAAGAACAAATGTCTTTGATGCTGACCTACATAGTTATCATTTCTGGTGCTATTATTCTTTTGTATGTATGTATCTTTTGTATGTACTATCCCTGTAAGTGACTTCCTTTAACATTTCTTATATTGCAGGTCTGCTGGTGATGAATTTAAGCTTTTTTATGTCTGAAAATGTATTTCATTTTGTTTTTTATAAGCTGCTTTCACTGGGTATAAAATTCTAATTTGACAGTACTTTTCCTTTTAGCACTTTAAATCTCTTACTTGCATTGTTTCTGATAAGAAATATACTGTCTGTTTTTTTTTTTTTGTCTTTGTATACCTAATATTGCCATCCCTTTTGGGTACATTCACCATGTTTTCTGATTTTTCCACTCAAAAGTTTGGCTATGGTGTTCCTGAGTGTTTTTTCTTTATATGCATCTTGCTTGGTGTTTAATGATCTTTGTAAACATGAAAACATATCTTTAACCAAATTTGGGGAATTTGGGGCTTTACGTCTTCATATATTCTGTGTGCTTCATTCTTTGTCTTGTGTCCTCTTCTCTCCTTCTCAGACTTTAATTGCTATGCAAGGATAGGCAGGAAGGTGGGTAGATAAATAGTTGGTAGTCAGTTTTATAGATTCCCAAGGTTCTAATTTTTTTCCAATCTTTATTTTCCTCTGTTTTATATACTGAATAAATCTGCTTTGTCTTCAAGTTCATAGTTCTTTTCTGTTCTTTCCATTCTTCTCTTCAGCCCATTCAGGAGACTTTTTAAATTTCAGGTCTTTACTTTTCATTTGGTTCCATTTGTTTCCATATGATATTTTGTTTATATCATGCATTTTGATTTTTGTGGTAAAATATTATGTGTATAGTTTTAATAGGCTTTAATAGGCTCTAACCTTGTCTGTTAATTCGAACATCTGGGTCATCTTGAGGTCAAACTTATTTATTTATTTATTTATTTTACTTTTTTCTTCAGTATAGTTTATATTTTCTTGGTTCTTCATATTTCTAGTCATTTTGGATTGTAACCTGCATGTTGTGAATGATACATTTACTTGAAAAATATTTTGTTTTGTTTCCAGGCAGTTATCTTGAATTAATTCTTATTCCAATCCCTGTCTTTCTTGTGAATAGCAGCTAAATCTCTTTCCAGTACATTTAGCCTTAGCTTTTTTGCTTGTAATTGTCACCACACATGTAGAGCCACAGATTTGGGCAGAGTTTTTATACACAAAACTTGGGGCTTCCTCCTCTCAGGTTCTTTCCTTTCTGGGATTTAACCACTTACTTTATAGCTACTGTGATTGTCCTGGACTCCATCTTCTGGTTGTTCAAGCCAGTAACACCTTGGCTTTCTATCCATGTTTTAAAAGCCCCATGGAGTACTAAGTAGTGAAAAGTCAGAAAGAGCAGAAAGTCCACCCCTTCCTTTTCCCTTCCTTCAAGTGTAGACTCCCCTAGTTTTTACCACTTTTGTGCATTCATGTGGTATTTTTATTTGTTTGCTGTTTGTTTTTTTAAATTTAAGGTTGGTAGTTGTTATCTACAAGAGGATTAGTCTGCTGGAAGCTACTCTTCTATTACCAGAAACAAAACCTTCCTCTTCCCTGAAATTTGAAAGTTTTATCCTTGGCTCTAGGTTCTTAAATCCCCTTTGACTTTACCTCTACATTAAAGGCATAGCTGCCTCTCTCCTAGCCTAGTCAGCACTAGTTTTGACTCCCTGAGGGGTTGTATTGCTGTAGTCTCTCTGTTCCCATTGGTCTCATCATCTCAGGACAGGCTTTATCCCTTCACACCTGACTTTCTGGCTCTAGGCTCTCCCAAATCATCGTCAACACCTTTGCTCAAAACTTCCTAATGTACCACATTCACAATTTTTGCTTTGCTCAGATAGCTTCAGCAGGTCTCTGTTGCCTATGATGGCAGTTTTAAGTCTGGGGAGAGGAAATCTTAGGGCAAAATACCTCTAAAACCAGTATCAGTCAAAGGGAGAAATAAAGTTTAGAACCCATTTGTTGCTCACACGCTGAGTCCATGGCTGTTTCTCTCTCCAGCTCCAGCAGAAGCCAGCCAGCCCTTCCCTTAACCTCTCAAGTTCAGATAAGTCCTCACTTGCCCAGGTAATTACCCCCTGATATGGAGAGGAACTACTCTCCTTCCCTGAGGAATGCCTATCGATATGCATATGCACTAAAGGCAAACTTCTCTCCACCCCTGAAGATGCACCAAAGCCAAGTGAGATATTCTGGAAATACTACAATTTTACCCACAGCAGCCTTCACACTCACGGATGGTGACATATCAGTAGTTCTGGAAGCCAGATGCCCTTACGTTCCTTATCATAACCCTTTCTCCTAGCTTCTCCTTGTAGTTTTCTAGCTTCCCTAGAGGTGAGGGAGGCAGAATGAATGGAAGCCTGTCATCTGAACTCTACTTGCAAGACTACTTTTGGCTTATAGCACTAATACCTGAGAACTTCAGGGAAAAGAAAAATGGGTTTTCCTTCAGGTATACTGGCATCCTCTGGTTTGTAGCCTGAGCATCCATAGCCGTCCCCATTTGGGCTCAGCCTACCTGTCTGGCCTCAGTTCCCCCTCCAGCTTCATCATTTCCTCTTGCCTGACCTATATTCCCTTTGAGCACACATTCCATGCTCATTGATATCTCTCTGCATGAGTGATTGTGTAGAACTTGTTCCTGAAGGCTAAATTCCAATTCCTATTCCTTTTCTTACATGAAGTCTTCCCTAATTGCCAGTGATTGAAATTCATCTCTTGCTATGCTGGGCCCTTTTATTAATTTTTTTAACTATTTAACATTATTTTATTACAAGTAACAGAGACCATTTCAAAGAAACTTAGTTTTTCTTGGAGTGGGGGACAATATATTACAAGGAGACTTGGGTATCTAACTTGCTGTTTTCCATTCTCTAAATCCTGATTCTATTTTGCTGAGGAAGATAATATGATTGGTCTGTCTAGGGTCAGGTATGCACCCCTTCTCCAATCAGTCTATTCAAGGAGAGTAAGGCCTCATGATTATAAACATGGCAGCTTGGTGTGGAGGGTTCGAGGGATTTGGGGGCTGATCAAGGAAAAAGACGTGACCACGAGGTGGCAGTTAGCACACATAAGCTTTATTAGGCAATACTTAGGCAGATTTGCATGAAGGATGAAGGAGAAGCCCCTCAAGGCAGGAAACTGTCCAGAGACTATAGCAGGAAGGTTGAGGGTAGGTACTCAGAAAGGGTGGAGGGCAAGGTAACTCCAAGGGAGAAGGTAACTGGAGAGGGGGCTTATATGTGTCCACTTGATGTCTTTCAGCAGCATATTGGTAGTCTCTAGGTCAGAGAGCTCCAAAGGGTAGTACTGGCATAGGGTCTTATAATCACAAGTTCTATTTTATCAATGGCCAGCAGATGCTGGGTGTAGTTTTGTGGGGTATGCAAAACATACCCCATTGCCATGTTAAATGGCAAAAACTCTGTTTGGCCTATTTAAAAAATAATTGGATGTGTAAAAATTTGAGTTTAGCAACATCAGGCTTTTGAGTTAGCAGGTCTCAGACTGCAGTGAAGAAATAAACAGCCTAGGGACCAATTCACATAGGTCACCTTTGGCTTATTTATGCAACACCCAGACTTATCTCTGTTGATCCTGGTAGTGGGAAGGGCAGTAGAAAGGAGAAGCAGGCAGTTTTCAAAGAGTAGAGGATTCTACAGTTGCTCTTCCCTCCCTTATCACAATTGTCTAAGCATCAGAAATGCTGGTGTGCATACCAGCTCTTGTAAGCACGTTGGCATATTTACTAAAGTACTCTGTATCTAATTACACATGCAGAATGTCAAATCATGTTTGTTGAATGGGTGAGTAACTGAATGAATGCTTTTCTGTTCTGAAATGCCATGCATTTGTCTAAAATCTATTTGTACAAGGTCATCTCCCTGATGGTGCTTTGCTGGACTAGTCTTCATTTTGCTGTCTTCTAGACTCCTCTGTATCACTCCTTTACGTGCCATCTTGTGAAGTTATGTTTGTGTTCCTATTGAGTTGGGGTTCGACATCCATTTCTTCAGTCTTTCATTGTTGAGGTCATGCCCTGCCCTAGGAGTGGAGAATACTAAAGTATTCGGTGGGGTGCATGCCAGGGCTCGGAGGACCTGGTCCTTAGGTGAGCAGGAAGAGCAGAGTCTGGGACTGTAGTCGAAAGCCTTGGTGGTGGCCAAGAAGACAACCAAATGTGGTTGAACCTAGAGAAACAGCACAAACAGTAAGTCAAGTGATAAAGTCAGTGCTGGGGAGTGTGGAGGAGGGCAGGTCAAGGTGAACAGTTCAGGACTGAGACTAAAAATGGTGACTATTCACTAGAATTTCTTGTCTCTGGCTCAGGGTGTCTGCTCTACAAAGCTGCTGGAGGCCTGACACTTAGTAACTAGCACAGAGCTTCACATGCACTAGGAAGCCACTAAATACTGTTGTATTTTCCTGAGTCCCAAGTAGCATTTTAATCAGGAAAGTGAGAACATATGTCACAGCACTAAACCAAGTTTTTGCATATACAATACTAAACGTGTTCATCCTTGAAATTTCATTTGGTTATTTACTTCTATACCTTAGGAGAGGGAAGCTACCATTTCCATCTGGCCTATGTAAGGATGTAAAAGGTTAAAGCAACAGAGAGAGCAGAGAGAGGAGAAACTTTAGCCAGATCCCATTCTGCTAAAGCTCAAAGTCCCTGAAGCATTATCTGCACAGATAGCTATCTCTGTGCATACAGTATCCGCATAGAAATAAACACCCTTCTGCATGTAGGTGTTTCACAATCCACAGTGCTGTGTACCCTGCTTCCCCAAGATGCACAACTTGCAGCTGAAGTAAGCTGCTATTTGGTAACAGTTTGGGTGCTTAATTTGGGCAGTGTGGCCACCGGGGTTTTTCTTTTTCACACTGGGTGGCAGCTTGAAAACCCCGCAGCCATGTTCCATGGGGTGGTTTTTGGACTGATGCCGTGGTGGAGATGAGCACACCTGCTCCTGGGTCCCAGAGGTGACCACGCTGTCACAATTATGGCCCTTTACACGCTCCTTGGATGCCACAGGAGTGGCTTCTGCTGCAGCGTGACACCCTCAGCATTCACGACTGGGTGGTCTAAAAACTGAGCCTTGAATTTTTCATTACATACGTTGGTTTAACAATTGTGCACGTTTAAATACATGCTGACTTGTGGGTTTCTACCTAAATGGTCTCCACTGTATGTGAAGCACTTGTGAAATGTAAAACCAAGTACCTTTCTAAGTGACAGTATGTTCTCTAAGTTGACAATGGTGACCTTATTCTTAGTGGCTGTATATCTTGGAAGAATCTTTTCCTGCCCTTGCCCAAAGGGGATTGTTGATCTAGAACTGGCCTTTCAGAATAACACGGAACACACTTAGCTGTGACTGTTTTCCCATCTCTGTGCTGTCGAAATGACAAACAGATGATGATCAACGCAAACTCTTGGACCTCTCTTTATTTAAGGAGACTGCAACAGATAGATACATGGGAAGCACTGAATGAAGTGAAGCTGTAGAATGGCAAAATGCACAGATGGAGTGGGGACTATAACATTCCTCGAAAGCACAAGCCAAATGTGTGATGAACTAAAATTAAATGGAGTTGTGCTAGGCGCTGTGAGTAGTGGAAAGGGGGCTGTCCTGACAACCAGTGCAGGTTCTGCTCCTAACAACGTGCATGACCTTGGCCAACCTCTTTGGGCCTTCATAGCAATAACATCTGATTATAGTGAATGATGTCCAGTTCTGAGATCTGAGACTCCAGCTCTAAGACTGTGTGATAAAGCACATTCCGTGGCAGTTTAATTGCACTTAATTGAGGTAACATTGCTGTTGTCTTGGTGTGTGATTTACATGGGAATTCTCCCCAGGGAAGCGGGGAGGACAGCCATGAGCTTACAATCACAATCACAGACGCTAAAGTCTCAAGTCTGATTTATGCAGAGGCCAAGGGCCAATCCACTTAACAATAGCCGGCTCCGACCTGTAGTGAAGAGCACAACGAGGTGCAGAATGTCGCTGTGTTGTTCTGGAGGCTCTGGTCCTCTGTGACGGGAGTGGAGGGCTTGGTGACCGGCTTATAGGACAGCTTCTCCCCGGTGTCCCCCCCCCCCCTCCCCTCACTTACCAAGCGTCTTCTTCTCTGTTCAGGCTTGTCTCATTATCATCTTGCCTCCCATTATCAGTGTTACCGCCTGGTTCTCCAGCAGCCCTTTCACATCAGCCACTTGCATCCTGGAGAAAACGAAGGTGAAGCAGTGTCCCCTCCCTCCTGGTTCATCTGTAAATGCTACCGATTTTTCTCTAATGTAGGGGAGGGTGTGTGTGTGTGTGTGTATGTGTAAGAAAGAGAGAGAAGGAGAGGGAAACTGTTACAGTGGTACAACAGAGGATAGGGTTTTGAGATTAAAGAAACCAAACACAACAAACTGGTATTGGAAGCAGCATTAGACACCAAGGAAGCTGCAGTTGAGGAGCAGGGTCTGAGGAAGCTGTGACCAACTAGTTTCTTTGTTACATTTTACTCTTATCACACTTGACATGTGAACGTCTGCTCCCATGCCACCCAATAGTCCTTCCTTCACAGTTGAAGGGGATCAGAACATACCAGTCCCAAATGTGTAACTTTGGCATTTTGATTATTTTTGAGCTGAAGGCACTTTAGAAACAACAGATTTAGGAAGGGCTCTTTGCTCTCTCCCTCTCTACCTAAAAGCAGAGCATAAATTTCCTGTGAGAAAGGTGCCCTCCTGGTACGAGAAAGCTAAGAACATTCTTAAACTAGGGATGGGTTGAAGCCGAGATGAGTCTGTACAAAGAAACCTTACTAGAATAGCCCTTATCTCCTGTTATTTTCCACATGTTTCCTAGTCACTTCCCACAGATCCCCTTTTCCTTTGTTTTGTCACATCTCCACAGTTTATCACTCTTTGTTAATATGGTATATAAACCCTGGGTCTAACCACTTCTTTCTGTGAAGCCCCTTATGCCACATAAAATATTACTATCAAATAAAATTTGTATGCTTTTTCTTCCATTTTTCTCTCTGTTTTGTCAGTTTAATTCACAGAACTCAGTTTTAGAACTTCAACCTTTCCTCCCTTCAAGTTTCCAAGTAGCTGGTAATGCGCCATTCCCCACCCTCTGCATATGGCTTCCTACCTTGCTCTGGAGGGATGCAGACATAGTTCTTTGTTCTACATTGTAGGCAAATGACTGAAAACAGGTATGAGCCATTCTGAGAATGCAACATACTCTCCTTTTTGCCTCTGGGAAATCTGCATTGTTCATGTCAGGATTATAAAACCTCATTAATACTGGGTTAATTTAAGTCCAGCACCTTTAGAGGGTGACCACTAGGCTTTAGGGAAGGCTGAACTCTGAGGGACTGTGAGTTGCAATATGAATTACAAACCAAGCGTGTCTTCTGAGAACCCCGACCCCCGGGGTGATCTGAATGTGAGTTGAGGAACCCTCTGGACACTCAAGACTGCCCCCAGGCCTGCTCTGGCCAGGTACACATATGGGATAGAGTGGGAGCAGAAGTAGCCTTTGGGAAATGGTAGGTGGTGGTGAACCTGGTTATTTATTTCAATATGTGACTTCAAAGTCACAACCTCCAGGCTCCAGAAATGTCCTGCATGTGACCATGACTAGATCATAGGTCCTCTTGGAACCAAGAGGCAGCTCCTCACACCCCCACATTGGTGTCCCCCATGACTGGAGGCTTGTGTTAGTGAGATGCACAGCTGTGGGTCCGGGACATGCAGCCTCTGCTTTGCAGAATCCACCTTCAGTGCATTGGCAGGACTGGCTCTGGGGAAGATCCAGCTTTCAGTAGTTCCCTGCATGTCATGAGATTTGCTTGGGACCCCTGACCTGGGTCTTGGAACTGAAGCCATTCTCAAGCCAGATCTCAGATTCCGGTTATAAAGAGAAGCAGAGCACAAAAAGTGGGAGTAAGATGGCACGGGTTCCAGCCCCAGCCATACCACCAAATGGCAGTGAGCCCCTGTACAAGTCATCACTTCACTTCTCCGAGCCTCGGGGTCTTTGCATGCACAGGGACGAGTTCCCGTCCTGCTTTCCAGCTTTTCTCCGATCATCCCCATTTGTGTGTGGCAGGGGGTGCCCCTCCTATGGGAGGTCTGCTTGCCAATTTTGATCTGCCTCTTGTCCATGTGGGCCCTGTGAGGGGGAAGGAATAGGAATCCCGGCTGAATGGTGAAGGAGATCTGGAAAACATGGGGAATGACTTTCTCCACAAAGCCCATTCTTGCCTGACAAGAAAAAATTATCTCCTACATTCTCTAACAACAGATCTTTTCGAAATCTTGAAGAAGTAGTTTCTTTAGATGGAAAAATACCATTCAGATGAGATGTAAGCAGACGATCACTGAAGTCCTTGAGGTTGATGGTTGGCAGTTTAAAAATTTCATAAAAAATTAAATTCTCCATTCTGCAAATATTTAAGGGCCTATTTGTGCCACATACTGGAATTGATACGGCAGTGAACAAAACAGACAAAATCCTTGCCCTCTTGGGGCTGATGCACTAGTGGGGAGATGGGCAGGGAACTACTAATAATGTAATTGGCAAATAGCAGTAAGTGTGTGGAGAAGGGTGGAGCATAGAAGGGACTTGGGAGGTAAGCTGGGGCTGTCACTTTAGACCAGATGCCCAGGGCAGGTTTCTTTTCCTGGAGGGGGTGAAGGGCAATGGCAGGTACATACCTAGAGGAGGAGTTCTGCAGAGGGGACGGCATGTGTGAGGTCCTCAAGGTGGGCTGGCTGCATGCAGGAATAGCAAGGAGGCCAGGGGGCGTGGAACAGAGTGGGTGAGGCGGAGAAGTGGGATATGAGCTCCGAGTCATACATCTGGCCGTGGTGGGGGGAATGCATATCAGGTGACGTAACGGCTAATGGGAAGGTTTTGAGGGATGTGATACGACATTTACCCTAAAAGGGCTAATTGGTAGTGATTGTTTTATTTTTTGCCATGTGCAAAGCCTGTCATTTGGAGCTGGAAAGGACAAAATCACAGGGGCACAGAATGGGTGGTTTTGATCCTGCTCCTTGGTGCATGGTCCATGAGCCAGCAGCATGGGCATCCCCTGAGTGCTGGTTAGAAAGGCAGAATGTGAGGCCCTACCCACACCTACAGACTGAGAACCTGCTTCCCACAGGGTCTGCAGGGGATCTGCAGACACATTTAAATCTGAGAAGCGCTGGTCGAGATTTGTCTGTGGCTTTGAGCTTCAGAAGCTCTGGCATCTGCTGAAAGGTAGCTGCTTATGATGCAGGTGACTTCAGACAAGTACTTCACTGTCTGTTGGCCTCTATTTCTTCCCCTGTAAAAGGAGGTTAGAATGATGCTGACATTCTCTGTCCTGGTCAGGCTCCTCTGTTTTTCCTTGTGTGCCAACCTCAACATCACTTTCTTATCCGTCAGACCAAACTCTCGGGCTGTGTAGGACAGACAGGGTGTGGCAGGATGCTGAAGCTCTTGGCTCTCTGGAATTCTAGGATGTCTGTCTTTGATGATATTTCCTTTTAGCAGAGGGTTATAAATGTACAAAGTCTATACTGCGATGGCAAATAGTGTTGCCTCCTCTGTGTGCTCATCATACCCCTTACCTCCTGCAGCTGGTCCTATGCTTGAGCAGAGCTGCAGGTGTGGTGACTCATGTATAGACCAAGTTCCCGTCATCTTTTGCCAGATTCCCTGTGAGCCCAGTGGTTCCAGACTGGGAAGGCTGGTTGCCTTTGAGGGTACGTGGAAGCGCTGCTTCTCAAGAGCGTTGATACTTCACTGCCCTGATGGTGCTATCCTGGGATCGGCAGGTGTCATATACTCCGCGTGCCCTCCTGAGTCAAAGCTCACGGCTCTGTGGCTTGGCTGTGAAATCTAGAATCTCAATGATCCAATTTTGGCTCAGCTGTTATTAACTTATGGGAAACTTTGGGCAAATCACTTCAGGCTGCTTATTGATAAAATGAGGTTTTGATCATTTCTTCTTCACAGGTGGGTTATTGAGGCTTCATTATATAAATGCTTTTGAGAGCTGTTCTTCTTAAAATGTGTTATTTCCACACTTAAGTCACTACCTCCTAGCATACCTGTTTTCTTTTTTTTCTTTCTAATGAGTATGAATCCTCTCCCTACTTGTGTTTATTTAATGACTGCAGCGTTGACAAGCAGATAGTGGCAAGTGCCTGTTAATGTGACTCACGGATTACTGTGGGTTAAGAAACAAACTAGGCATTGACCTTTCATGGGTGGTTCTGAATTAGTCACCTACTCCCCATTATTTGTGTATGTCAGCAATATGACCTAAGTAAAGTTAGGGTTGATCTCTTTCAGAATATGTTTTGGATTTCTCCTTACCATAAAGCGAAGGCAAGCTGATGTATGGTTTGTAATCAAACAGAAAGACGTTTTCAGCAAAGTACTTGCTCTTCCAGGGAGTTATTACTGAACGTTGGTTCCTGGAGGTGGTCAAATTCTCCGATTTCTCAAGTGTTCCCTGGCCTGCTGAGGGCTGTAGCAGAAAGCAGTCTTCATGTGTCACTGCCATTTTCCACTGTGGAGCAACATGATCTGTCCAGCTGCGCTGAGCCTTACCGTACCACCTTGGAATTCAAGGTCAGCCGAATGCGTGCTCCGTTTGGGTATTTGCAGATCTTTGCCATTATGCTGTTAGATGGCTTCTCAGCCCTCTTGACTGACTACTTAACTGACTTACTACTTACTACTTAGCTTGACTGACTACTCATCGGCTGCTGTCCATGCTGCCTAAGGCAGGTGGGTTGGGGAGTGCCATGTGATTTTAGGCAACCTGCAGATTAAAGCAAGCAAGCAAACAGTACAACATTAACAACTACCACCAAAACTCTCTTGATCACGCTGCGTCTCTGGTCATGTTTAGGCTGCAGAGATGAAATTAGACCATCACAGTTTAGCCAGGCAGAAAACACGTAACCCTGGACCATGCTTCTTTCCCAGTCCTTTGCTGTTCCATCTTATCTCCTATTTTACTGTCTGGGATGGAGATCATTCTAGACTTCTAAGATGCATGAAGGCCTGTCAAGGAAGAAAGTACTTCTTGGCAAGTTCTTGTCTGGCTTGGAAGGCCCTGGGGTGAGTGGGGATTGGATCCGGGAGCTCAGGGTGCCAGATCTCTAGACAGGCTCATTGGAGTTGGAGAAGTGATCACTGCTGGCCCTGTGGTTGCTGCTAGAAGGAGTTTGGTCTGGCAATATTGTAATGTCTCATTTTACAAGAAGTTTATACCAAGAAGAAAGCTGCTCTCAAGCAATATGAAGTCAATCTTCAGAGATTTCCCCCAGACCTGGGGCTTTGGATGGGGTGGCAGGTGGGAAGCAGGGTAGAGACATTGGTGGCTGGACCAGGTTGGCCGGCACTGCCCTCACACAGAGCTGTGGCTGTTTGCCCTGCTCTGGTCCCTTCTAATGCCTCTGAAAAGAGCATCAGTCTACATACACTGGGGCAGATTGAAGGATTAGTCCATTGTGAATAATTTCTAGGACATGTCCAGAAGAAATGATACCATTTTGTTCCCCTGCTTCTCAATAAATTGGTTAAAGATTGCTCACTTCTGTTGTAAGTCTTGCCATCCACTTCCCATTTCCAAATGTGTAGGAATCAAAATGCTCAGTATTTGGACCACCTCTTAGTGCTGTAGCCATTCTACAAACACATGGGTTAGATTCCTAACATGTGGCTTGGAAAGTGAGCTAGCATAATGCCATGGATTTCAGTCTTCTGCCGGTTGGTGGCTCCCACATGCACGTGAGTGGATTAGCAATGCACATGACTGCTTGGCTTGTATATTCCCTGACAGAGTGACCCAGTTAGAGGCCTGGCCCAGGGACAGGATAAGCAAGGCAGGCTGGCCACTGTTACGAAACCCTTTGAGCTGGGCTGGGGGCTCCTGCTGCCCCATTCAGAGGTACAGACGAGTGTCAGAGCAAGGGGAAGAGTCCCTGTTGTTGGTATGGCCCTGGGTCATTTCCTTTGTGGCTATGTAGATAAATAGAATGAAGTAAGAGAATCCAGTGGGCCTATATTAGAGCTTGTTTCATAGTGTCACATGTCTTTTGGAAGTAGCCATTGTGAATGGTCTTCTGGTTTTTTGTCCAGTTGTTAACCAAACTGGAAAAATTTAGAAACTCCTTTATGTGTTAATATGCCCAGTGAGGCAAGAATCAGTATTGTACCCTCAGCAGTGACCAAGCAGAGCTTCAGAGCGGTCGTGACCTAGTGAAAATCATGCAGTTGTAACTAGCCAGACTGTGGCAGAGCCCAGCCCCTGACTCCGTCTGTCCCGCTATTGTCTCTCAGATGGTGAAGTGGCTCGATCTATAAAACGTGTGGTTGCTATGAATTACTGTTGTTGGTAAGGAGAATTGGAAACATTCTCATTTCTAGATTACCTTTCAAATATTCAAATTCATGCACCAGTAGCATATGGCTAGAACTTTTATTTTTCACTCAGATGTCTTCCAATGTGCTTCACTGAATTCCAAATCCACATCAGGTTTGAATTTTGAAAATGCCAACTGTATACTAACTGAATGTGAGAAATGAGGGAAACTTTCATAAATTTTTTTTAAATAAACGGTGATTTATTTTTCTGTGTTCAGATAAACCAGCTGTAAGGATTTCCCCCACCCCTCCATTTGGGTTCATTTGCATCTTGATAAAATCGAGGGAACAGTGTTGCATTCCAGTGTATGCTTAGCTAGTTCTCTACAAGACAGTTCCACAACAGCACAGATCCGACACCCGAGGAAAACGGACCTTGGCCCTGTCTCCGGTCACTGCTGCTGACCAGGAGCACAGACTTAGCTCTGGGTGGATGGAGAAGCCTTTGTTGTCCTCTCATTCTCCGAAATTTTGGTCCAGTAATGAGCTGACTCTGCGTTCTTCCCATTTGGAATCAAGTTTCCTTTGCAGGTACCATTTATGCTTTTGTTGCTTACCAGGTAAGAGGATCTCAAGCACTTTAGAACTAATATAGAAGGGTTTCTATCTGATAGATGTGTTTGTTTTGCATGATTTCAATCAGAGGCACTGTTACTGATAAGAATGTTGGCTTGGAAGTCAGAAAACCACCTGACTGAGAGAGCCCAGGAATAGGAGTCTAATGGCTTTATAAGCCTTGAGATGCCCATTTATGGACCCCCCACACCGCATTAAACATACTAAAATGTACCACAGTCCACATGAAATATAATTTATACCTTGCACATTCCAAGTCCAAGTTACCTTTCATTGCCAAATAAAACATTATTTTATGCACCACTAAGAAAAAAATGCTGGATGCACTCATTTCAGAGGGTTCAAATGTAGAAAAATGTGCATTTTAGAATTCGTGAAATACAGTTGAATTTTGAATTGAGTTAAAATTGAGTTAAAATCTGCTGGACTGCCTGCCACCTCAGGCTGAAGTAATGCTAAAATTTATAGATTTTACTAGGATTTATTCTAATATAAAAATCTACGATACCCATGTTTCTATTTTCCAATTTTGAAAGATCTCAACATTTTGCCAAATTTGCTTCAAATAGTGTTTAAAAATAAAAACATTGAAGACAGTGGAGGTACCTGTGTGCATCTCAGGACCCAGCTCTTCCTGGTGCTCCCACAAAATCATTACCTTGAATTTGGTGCTTATCATCCCCATGCTTGTTTGTAAACTTTTATGATATATCTTTGTATCCTTATATACATTTAGCATCTTAAAAACATGGCTAGTTGTTCCCTAGTATCCATTCCCTTTCAGTAGTTGAGGCCTGGAACTTTAGCTGGACACTGTCTGTCAGCGATGGCTAAGTAAGTTCTGGCCGATGGATCAATATAAAAAGGATGGGTACAATGTTTGGATTTTGCATTTGAAGTGAAGGAGCAAGCACTTCATGTTCTCTTCCCTCCTTGCTTCTGATTAGGACAGGGACAGGTGGCAGAGAGCTACTTAAACCCATACAAATGTGGGACACACACCAGGAGGCGGTGAAACTACAAAACCGGGAACCCTCCAGTGTCCGCCGTGAACGTGCCTGCTGCCCAACCATATCCCACCTGCCCCCACCCCACCGCCGGACTGCCTGCCACCTCAGGCTGCTTCTTAGAAGTAAACAAAGAACCGGATTTTTCTTTAAGTCAGTGTCATTTGATCTCTGTTAAAACAGACCCCAAAAATGTTCTAACAGAAGTGGTTTACATTCTGATTATGTGCATGACTAGTGACTTACTGTATTAAAAACTTGGATTTTTCTTCAATGGGGGATTAGGGTAAAACACACTTATGTAAGCATTTCATTGCATCCCCAGATTGAAAAAGGAAAAACATGTATTTTACAGCTTCCCCAGGAAACTGGGGACATTAGTATCCAGTCCTGGAGTGGACATAACCCCATTGAGGGCACATGAATTGAGCTCACTGATGGTCTTCATATGGAGATAGAGGAAGTTTGTAACACACTGAGGACAGCTAGGTGCCCTGTCCCCAACTGGAGACATTTAAAGCAAACGTCACAATGATAATTTCTGCACGAACAGGAAAAGTTTCCACTCCCAGAATTTTTTTCCCAAACCCTGAGCATTTACGTGAACCTTATGAAAGCGAGGGGTTCCTAGTCAATTTCTCAAAGAACTGGCCTCTTAACTCTGCACACTTGCACAACAGACAGCAGGGCAGCCACTTCAGGAAAAAGCCTGGCTAAGCTGACCACACTCTTGCAGCTCCATGCTAGGGGACCTTGCTGGTGGAATGCTTGCTTTCTGCTCAGGGGTTCTACCCAGAGGGTGGATATTAGGGGGGCACAGGGACCTCCTCCAGTTCTTTCCTGTCTCACCTGGCAGCCATGATGCTGCCGTAGGAGCACATCCAGTAGCTTGCCCTGATCTCGTAGGCCAACATGGCCTCTGGCCTTACAGGCAGATCTGGTCTTTAGTTTTCCTCCGAAAGGGCAGCTGCAGAGGCTGCAAGGCATACGGCCTCTCCTTGTGAATGGGGCTAGTGCCATCAATTCCAGTCATGCCGGATGCACCTTGACCTTGGTCCTTTGCCTGCCTTGCATTAAGAATTGGATTGTCAGACCTCTACGGTGTATGCATGGCCTTGATGCAAGATCATAGGTGCCTCTTATGCCATCTGTGCTGACTACTTCAAAACCCAGCAGCGGCCCTTGGAATGAGAGGGAAGGTGAGCATTGCTCTGGGTGAGACTCGAGTAGCTGAGCTTTGCTCATTAGTGTCTGTAAATTAAATTCACGGTGGAAAGAACAAAGCCAGGTGACATAAAACTCCTTTCCTTCCATGGGGGCTGGAAACTCAGCTATACAGAGTCTGGTGCAATAAGGAGGAAAAGAGGCCTGGGTAGCATGTAAAAGTCAACTATGCATTCTGATCTGATTGACTTGCAGATTTCCTTGGATAGTTTTTGCATCCTAAAAAAATAAAAACTTGGAGTAAAAATTCCCTTAACCATTCTCGTATATCTATTTGCCTAATAACAAGTTCACTAGAAATTCAGTTCCATTTTGAGTGTTTTGCATTCACTGCCCATATCTGAAAAAATTATTTCAATTAAAAACTCAAATTAAATTTAAAAGAAGGTGGTTATGCCCTTTGAAGGCTTGATACATAAGCCTAAAAATACCAAAGAGATGGCAGGAAAGCCAAGGACATTCCCATGTAAAAACACTTTTAAAAGGTTTCAAATTATAAGCAAATTGCTCATTAGGTGACTGGCTTTAAGGTAATTGACTAGAGTCGGTGACATCCAAAAGTCGACACTTTTGTGTTCAGGGACACTTTCTCAGGCCTGTATTCATCTTTTTTTAGACAGAATTCTAATCAGTTCTCTTATTTGGTCTCCCAGCCGCTGGTGTATCAACTGTGAATCAAACAGGAAGGGGACAGGGAATAGCCAGGCCACTTTGTGTGGCAAGGAGGCTAGCTGATACCCTGACTGCTGCGGAGGGGTAAGCGGAAGCCAGATCAAATTAAAATGTAAACACAGGGATTAGAAAATCACTGGTAGTAGTGCGGGGCCTTGTCCCGTGTGGCTGACCTCTTCCCGGCTCTGCCCCATGCTTCAGTGGCTTCTGATAGTGCTTCTGTGTCATAATGTGCACAATGCTGGCCAAATCATGAAAAATATTTATAACAGGCCGAATCACGAGCTCTGTACTTTGCCCAACTCATTGTTTTCTCATTTAATCCATTTTAGAAAAGTTTTCGTCAAGATGGACCAAATCACTGACTCTTGAGTTGGTGCGTCCCTTTGAAGGCACCCTGTGTCCCCCTGCCCTCCATGAGAAGCCTCCTGGAACACTCCCCATAAGGGTGCCTTCTGCTGCTGTGTGAACACCCCCAGGCCAACCTACACCTGATTTGGTAGTCTGAAAAAACTCACTTCTAGGAAGTCTTCTTTCACCAAAATGTAGCATGACTAAATCCAGTTAATTCCTGATATCCAGGGTAATGTGTGTAGTAAGTTGTGATGACCCAAATCATGTAAAATCCATATATGTATGTATATATATATTTCTATTTAGGAATTGGTTCATGCAGTTATGGAGGCCGGGAGGTCCCACCTCTGCTGTCTGCAAGCTGGAGGCCCAGGAGGGCTGGTGGTGTGTTTCTAGTCCAAAGGCCTGAGAGCCTGGAGAGGTGGGGTAAATTCCTGTCCAAGTGCAGGAGAAAACACAAGTCTTAGTTTGAAAACAGGCTGCAAGAGCAGATTTTCTTGCCCTACTGTTTGCTCTATTCCAGCCTCCAGTGATTGTATAAGACCCACCCAGGCTGGGGAGGGCAATCTGCTTTACTTAGTCCTCTGATTCAGATGCTAATCTCATCCCCAGTAGCTCTCACAGACACACCCAGAATAATGTTTAACCAAATATTTGGGCACCTCGTGGTCCCAGTCACGTGGACACATACTATTAACTATCGCAGGATGCTAATTAATTTAGTAGCTACTTCTTTCTGCTCCCCATCCTCCTTTCATCCCCAAGGCCCAGGGAGCCTCCAACCTGTCTTTCCCGCAAGGCCCTCTTGGAGGAGTGGCACCAGGATTTAGGGCTGGGATGCCTGGGGAGCAAGCGGGTTCAGGGTGCTGTGAGCAGGCTGAGATGATCTGCTTTGGCGGCAGGTGTTGAACTCAGCCTAAAGGCTGGGCCCTCTCCTCCCACCACTGGGAGAAGAGAATGGGCGGGTGAGGACAAATGGAGGATTAGCCTAACTTTACCCACTGGCCATAGCCAGTCCCCCTACACTTAATCCCGTACTTAGTATCTGTCCATTTGGAAACAGTGTTACTGTAGTTATTTTAAGTCCTTTACAACCGACTGCGTTTGTGAGCACACTTAGAGGCAGCCTGGCAGGGAGACAGAGCTTTGGATCAGGTAACAGCAGACGGGGTCCTGCCACGTAATGCCTGACCTTGGGCCAGTCACTGACTTGGCAGCTCAGTGCTGTCAGAAGAGGGATGAGACTGGTGATGCTTGTCAGGCTAACTCGTAGTATAATCTTGTCATAGTCAAATGAGATGACCTATGTGAAAATGCTTGGTAATGCTCAGGAAGTGTAGACACAGGAGTGCAAAGTAATGTAAGGCATGACTTTTTATTGCTGTGGCTCTGCTCCTTAAATTAGGAAGTACTGGTCACGATTGGTTAAAGGGTAATCTCTCCCTGCCTTGCTAATACTTGAAGACTAGGCTTTATACAGGACCCTAACATCGTCTTGAAATTGCTTTTAAAACGTGACCTCTCTTTCACCAGTAAGGTGTGCATATATTTTCTGTTTTGCTTTGTCTTAGGGATGAGTTGATTATGGTTATCAGAGAATATTCCCAAGAATGATTCCATTTAGCAAAATAATAGGAAAATTTTGCTCATCTTTTGTAAGATTTTTTTGCCGTTAAGTCCCATAACCAAAGTAGAAGTTTCTTTAAAACACACCAGTTCAGAGTCACAGATCTACACTTTTAAAGCATGTAGTTGATTGGTTACTGCAAAAATTGTATTCAAGTGAAACACATCAGCATGCAAATCTAAAGTCTAGCCATTTTCATCTAGACTGAATATTATTAACTAGCCCAAGGGATAGGATGTAATTAGGATTTTTGAACAGCTTATTTTTGTCTACTGTGATGAGTAACCCCAATATCTTGAGTGGTGTACTGGGAAGATGGTCCAACAGGCCAGTATCTACAAATTTTGGCTTTCAGGTGTACTAACAGAATTGAACTCTCTATACTAGTTCAAACATTTGGTAAGGTCAGAGATTTGAACTTGAAGTAACTAAGAGAATGTTTAGGTCCCAGCAAAATCACATTTCGTTCTGAAAGAGGGCAGATTTCCATCTTGTTAATCACTCATTCATTCTAACACCTTCTTCCGTGGGTTTAGGAACAAAGACCATGTGGGGACAGATGACACCCTTGCCGAAGGTTTATGCTTTTGCCCATTTAAAATGATAGCATTTACAGCCTGTCAGTGCAGCTCTAGTTAGAAGGGAGAACAACTCTCAACTTGGATCCACTTCAGAAAGTTTGCAAGATGTCCTTTGCCAGAACTGTATGGCACATTTTTGACAGCATCTTTATTCTGGGTAATTACATGATATCTGTTCTTAGGTGAGACAAGATGCTCACTGTTTTTGTCCTACCCACCCCATTTTAAAAGAAAGAAACAAAGTTGTCCATTGTCCATCTCTCCCAGGAGAAGTTAGTGAAAGGATCCATTGCGTAGCTGCACCACCTTAAGCAGATACCCAGCAGCTAAGGTTGGCAGAAGGTTTGTTTCAGCCATCGGTATTTTCAGGGGTACCATATGTATTTAGTACATCATTTGATAACGCTAAAAAAAATACTAAAGCAGTGTGAGACTAAAGGAGAAAGAAGATGAATGTTAGCATTCCCCTGGGGTTCATGGGTGAAGGAATTAACACAGCATGGCACTCTACCCTAGCTGTGTTTGTTTCCATGGCAACAGCTACGTACATGTTTCAGACTATCTACAGTGACACAGTTGCAGAAATAGTAGCTCGCAGGTTTCTGATATCGCATCAGTGGACAGGCAGCACGCACTATATTAAGTAAGTGTAAAAGAATTTAAAATATAGCTCTGATTCAGATGTGTATTAGCTCGGCTGAGCGATGTATGAGGGTTTCAGCGTTCCTCTGCCTTACCACAGCAAAATCTGGGCAAAGTTGAAAGTTGCAGGATTCCAGTTAAACAATTGTCCTTGCTTGGGTAAATAATCAGCAAAGGAAACAAATGTGAGTGAGTTACAAAGGTAAGAAAATGGCCTTGGCAGGTGACATATTTAAGAAGGATGTTGTCAGTGGAGCTGATTCTTTGGAGGGGGTTAGTGACGGGTAGGGAATGAAATCTTTGGTTGAAAATAGCTGAGTCTGAAAGCAAATCTAATGTGCAACAGAATCTTTCAGTACTGCTGAGTTTTTGGCAACTAAGGTCTTTGAATATACTATTGTAGGAATTGCTTTTATCTAAAAATGATCAGGTGTGAAGCAGAGAGGTTGATTAGGTGTGCCCTTACAGAGAAATTGGGGCTCCATTGTCTTTTCTGAATGCTTATGTAAATATCTCTCTTCTCAGTCGGGATGACCCTGGTTTGTCTTTGACATTCGCTGGTACTTTTTGGTACGTTTGCTGGTCTCTGTGTTTATATTATATTGCCACATTGTAGCCTGATAAGACTTGAGTGTTGGTTAGAGAGCAACCCAGTAAAGACGATAGACTTTGTAAGTGTGTGACTTTGCAATCAAATTGTAAGGTAATTTAGGAGGAGAAGTGTTCAAATGGGTATTTACGTGCTAGACCTCTGCTTTTGAATAGCAGCCTACGTATTAGGTTAATGGATTTCAGTGTGCATGTTATGATTGCGGGAGCTTTCAAGTATGTTGTAGTTCAATTTATACTGAGTTTTTAATGTCAAAATATTTTTATTTATGCCCATTATTCAGTTTCAGCCTGCATTTACCTTATAGTTTTATTATTCATGCATCAGTGAAGAGGATGTAAAATGGCATGGTAATTTAAGCGAATCTGTTCATTTGAGGAGGTTTTGCTTTTTGACCATTAGGAGGACTTTTACAAAAACTGGCAGGAGACATGCAACTCTTTCGGTACGATGGGACTAATGTTTTATGTGCCCAGGGAACTACTAGCGCCTCCTGCATGTTGTTCTTCCCAGTGCTTGTTTGGTTAGATGTTAAGAGAACACCTCTGGGGGTGGGGGAGGCTCTGGAGCATCTAGAGCACCTGGGTATGTGGAAGGCTGGGGCAGAGTTTGAATTATAAATCAGGGACTTGAACCCTAGAATATTTGACACCCCAGTTGATAGATGCGATTTGCCTTTCTAAACAAGATGATCCAAAATGAAGCTAATGTTGAAGCCTCCTATTTATGGGAGAGATGGGAAGTGAAGTTTATGTCTTTTCTTTTTTTTTATGGAGGCTCATTCAAAAGGCAGCTCTTTCTCAGAGGATGGGTGCCTCCACCTGCTCCCCCACTCATCTCTGTTTAGTTGGGGGTCACCCGCCCGTTTCTGGGCCATGGGGAGGCAGGTTTGCAGAGCCCCTCTCCCGCGCCCTGACTTACGTGGCACAGGCCCTGGGAGTCGTGGCGGGCAGCCTCTCTCTGTGATAGCTGCAGGAAGCCATCTGTGCGTCCCCCCACCCCTGCCCCAAGGCAAAGGAACCAAATACCACTGGTGTGAGGGATTCCATGATGTTCTGCCTTCCATTTGAGGGGCTTTGAGAACCTTGGGCTCAATAAGCTTGCACTCTGAAACCAGAAATCAAGAAAGTGTCCATGAACTATTCTGGATGGCTAGTTTGACTTCTGTCTGTTTAGGAGTGTTAGAGCAAGACCTTCCAATACTCAAGACGTTTGTCTGTTTTTTTTATCATCCAGAAATATTTTTTGTGTTAAAAAATACAAGCAAACCCAGTCTCTGCCATGTTGTTTTAACTCTTTTGTGAGAACAGAAAAACACCTAAACCTACATGTAAAGCCCTAGATCAAACCAGTCATTCAAATGTAAAATCCTGGCAGTGCTTCCATTGAAAGGGTCAGGAAATTGATTTGGGAAAAAATTAATTTGAGGGATTCCCAAATAGTGGCAGCGTGGAATAATAAGAGAAAACTGAAGGTACAGACTGACCTTGTTACTAAACTTAAATGGTAATAGAATCGCCAGAATAAATTTACTGTGGCAAAGCTCATTTGGAATCGCCACTGTCCAGCAACTTCTGAAGGTTCTGGGTGATCACGGGCGAAAAGCCAGTCTGTAGGCTGGCGCCCAGGGCTTTCCACCAGTAGCCCTTTCCAGCCTTCCCTCTCACTAGGGACCCTGTTCCCCGAGCTTCCTGTGGTGCTGTCCTAGGCTGCTAAATACCGTGTTCTGGCCATGCCAGGAAGTTTCTAGGCCTCTGCCCAGATGCCTTTACTCACATCTTTCCATCTTCAATTCCATTTCCTTCGTAAGCTTCACAGAGCTCTCCCCCTAGCCCTAATTGGTATGATTTCTCCATCCTTCATGTTCCCGAAACAGTTTCTTTGTCTTCAATTATTATTTGGCTATATTAAGATCAGCTGTGTCTCTCCTTAACTGAGATGTAAGCATACTGAAGACGAAGGCCTTGACTTACATACTGTTGTAGCTCTTGCCATACCTAGATTGGTACTTCAAACTGTTGAGTTCAGTTAAATTCTTAAAACTTCATAAAGGTATACATAGTTGAACAGTCTTCAGTGCTTACGTTCTGTGCTCAGACAGAGTCTGTGTGTTGGACACTGAGATTCCTAAGGCTATACGTCCATCACAGTACCAAGCATCTGGACCAGTTCAGCTACTTTCAGGTGCTTCCAAAGTTCTGTTCATTTGGCATCATCTAAACACACAAACCAGGTGAATGGCTGACTTTTTTTTTTTTTTTTTCAGTTCATAGAATTGTGAGATTTTAGAAGGAACCTTAGGGAGCTAAACTCCTTGTATTACAGAAGAGAGGACTGTGAACCTACCATTAGTGACTGTTCCTTAGTTGGTCAGTGACCCAGATGTGTGGATCCAGCGGACAGTGTCTCTAACATGGTCCTGTCTGCTGAGCCTCTGGGCCGTGGCCTTGCGTGCCATTTAAGACATCACCAGGCATCTTGTGCTTTCTGCCTGTGTTGGGATTGGCCGGCTTTCCATAGGTAAACACCATCATCTGACAACTGTCCCGCTAACCAGTCTTTGCAAAAGGCTGATATCATTGGGATAGGATTAAAAACAGGCACAAACTGAGAGTTTGACTCAGGGGGAGTGGGAAAGTGCTGACAGTTCATTAGCCATTGCCTCGTGGAGGACACAGCAGCTGCTGAATTCAGTCAAGTTCAGACCCTTAAAAAGAGTGGAAAAAAGAAAGCACATAGTTTCCAGCGCCTGGGCACCGCACAGCCCAGCCAGCTGGGCGCAGCACCGTGGCAAAAGATCTCTTCAGTTTCAGAAATTCGAGCCCCTGAACTTGCACACAGGGAGGGAAAATGTGGCTCCGATTGGACCTAATTAGGCATTAGGTTTCTGGGCTGGCTTCTGCCTGCAGTTAAAGCAGACCCAGCTCCTGTGCGAAGCCCAGAAATATCTAAATGAAGAACCAGCCCTCTGAGAGCTGACATAACGAGCATGCCGCCGTGTGTGTGTGTGTGTGTGTGTGTGTGTGTGTGTGTGTGAGAGAGAGAGAGAGAGAGAGAGAGAGAGAGAGAGAGAGAGAGAGTCCTGTATTTGAGGTCCACAGGCTCTTTAAGAGGATCTCTTGGCTTTCTATGTAAACGTGTACTTCCTCTTGTTCAGAGTTAGTCTGTTAAGGGAATATAGTGCAATTCAGGTTTTGAGTTGCAAGCCTGATTAATCTCTCTCCCAGTTACATATGGAAATAAATTAGCAAATGGTCCATCTGGGACTAAACTACTGCAGAGATGATAAATTATCGCCATCGTATATGTCAGTGTTGTTGAAGACTGAGTCGTGCTCACCAGGAGCTGCTGAAAGATAACTGGATGCTCCATCGTAGTCTGAGAAATAAATTTTTTGAAAAAAAATTATGAGTAAAAACTTTACCTTGAGACGTTTCTTGGGAGAATGGTTCAGTTGATGCCGGGTTTGTTCCTTAGGATTGCTGTGTCTGCAAATATTTAAAAGGAGAGTCTCAAGGGTATAGGAAACAATCTACTTTTATATTTTCAAAGGCCAATATAATAAGTATTAATTAGTACCCAAATGTCTTGGAGAGCAGGATAATTCTATACTTCTGTTTAGTGTTGCACTTTATAATTTTCATAGCAACTTCATGTCTGTTTTCTTACTATGTTTCAAAGAAGGTGGGGCAAGTTAGTGTCTCTAATTCTTGATTGATAACAAACTGAGGTTTAGGGGGCTGAGGGTTGTGCCCATAACGACTCAGCTGGCTAAATGGCAAACTGGGCTGAGCAGCCAGATAGCACCAGTGCTGAATCCAGCATCGTTTTATCACAGCCTTGGATGACATTAAAGACACATTAGGATCCTGTTATTCATCTGGCAGCTTCAGGAAATAAAGCATTCTGTTTATGCCAATTTTCTAGAAGCAAAAGCCATACCATCTTGATCACGAAAACCCTTTTTTTTCTCTAATTGGGGGTATTGAATATTGATTTAATGTTTTTTTACATGTTTTAATTTTTTTTTTTTAAATTGAGGTGTAATGGCCCTACAACATTCTATTAGTTTTGGGTGTGCAACATAACAATCCAATTCTTGTGTATATTGTGGAATGATCACCATAATAAGTCTAGTTAATACCCATCACACAGTTACAAAGAATTTTTTTTTCTTATGATAAGGTCATTGAAGATCTACTCTCTTAGCAACTCTTGAATATGCAAGACAGTACTGTTAACTGTAGTACCATGATGTACTTCACCTCCCCAGGGCTCATTGACTTTATAACTGGGATATCTGTACTTTCTGACCTTCACGCATTTCTTCCCCCCACCCCACCCGTGCCCCCCACCTCACTGGTTTAACTTTTTCCTGTGACTTGGGCACATCTCAGCTATTTGAGTTACTCTGTAGAGCTAAAACCATCCATTCCCTCAGGGGCTTTTCAGGTGCGGTAACATTTTGCCCCTTTTCTGAATGGCCCGAGGCTACTGTAACATCCAGACTCCTAGCCTACTTTAAAATTTTCTTTGGTGTCTTCCTCCTGGGCAGACTTGAAGCCCCTGAGGTGCTTGCTGCCCTCCAGAAAGTGCAGTACAAAAAGCAGAGAAAAGCCAGCTGGCTTTAGACATCTTTAAGTCACCTTGTTTATCAGGCATCAGTTTCTAAACATAAGCAGCAGGTGCCGCTGGGTGGTCCTCACACAAGAAAGAGAAGCCACCAGCGCCTAGCATTCACCTGTCTGTACCAGGAAGTCACCGTGTCTCGGCCAGATCCCCTTCCAGCTTTCCACCCCTCAGCCAGACCTCCTCCTGCACCTGAACGGCTTCGCTCTCACCTGGGGGCCTCTGCTGCAGCTTTTTCCTGGTCCAGATCGCAAGGCCCATTCTTACTGTCATTGTCTTGATGCTTTTCCTTTACCTGCACGCTTTCCACCCCAACCAGAAACAAATGTGTCTTCCGAAACCCTCCAGTCATTTGGTAGAGGAAATAACACAGTCTGTCTGTATGTGAGTTGCCTGTGTATGTGTCTTATTTCCCAGAGCGGACAATCCACTTCTCAAAGGCAGAGATTTCATCGTCTCTCTCTGTCCTTCCTCTCTGCCCAGCCCTCAGCTCAATGCTTTGTCCTTAACTGGAGTTTAACATGAAGTTTAGTAGGGTAATTTTACCTTTACAACAACAAAATAAATGCCTTTGGATAGGTTAATGATGGAAGGTGTATGGGAATATCCCTTGGAGGGTTTGTTAAAGCGGATTGCGGGGCCCAACTCTGAATATTCAGATTCAGTAGATCTTGGGTAGGGGCTAAAAATTTGCATTTCAAACAAATTCTCAGGTGATGTTGGTGCTGTTCCTCCAGGGACCATAGTTTGAGAACCACCGATATGATTTATTTTCTAATATTCTCACACTAATGTTCATAGGATAATATCCCTCTTTTCATGAGAGTTGATTGATTTGCCTTCCTTGAGGTGTAGGCTAAAAAAATATCTTCCCTCAGAAATTATTGTACAATCTATCTCATGTACCAACATTCCAATTTTACAAGATTATTGGTTAGCTATGACCCAGTAACTTGCAGTCCATGTAGTGGGCTTGAGCTTGATAGGGTCTTTTTCCCCGAGAGTAGAGCCAGAATAATGTTATTTTACAACAACAGAAAAGAGAGGCACTGACTTTGCAGCCTGTGTGCCTTGCCCACCTGGCGGATCAAGGCTGGTCCACGGGCTGGAACGCTGGCCTTGAGTGCTTGTTGGCAGTCTGATGATTTTTCCTTCATATAGACAAGTGTTTCAATGGCAGCTGTAGTAAAATGCTCTCACAAATGTCACAATGGCAGTCGTAGTAAAATAAAACAATCTCATGATATATATATATATATATATATATGACATGCATTTTCAGATTCCCAGGTCCTTTTATGTGTGCCCTATGGGGCAGTCTCAGGAATTCTCTGTCACGAAAGACTCAGTGCTTCAGTAAATTCCCAAGAAACAAAGATGTGCTGTTGCAAATTGCCTTTTCGCTGAAGTGTGTCGTCTTTCAGACCAGGATGACCTCCACTGTGGTGGAGAGGGTCCTCTCCCCTCCTCTGCTCTAATCCCGTCTCCCTTCTGCTTCTCTCCGTTAGCCACTAGAAGCACCATCGCCTAGAAGATCATGGCAGCCTCTCTGTCCTTCCTGTGACTGGAGCAATGCTGACCTCGGTCTCCTGGACCCATTCCGACTCAGGTAACCACACTCTGCCTTGCGCAGCTGGCCTACACCTCGCAGAGATTGTATGGAATAAATGAAATACCAAAGCTATATTTAAATGCAAATGCCAAATTGATTGTTTCTCCATCAATTAGTGTCCTCCCCCCTTCCTCCCAATCTTCTTAATGATCAATTTATGTAGCTGATCAGACTGACAATGCGGTCAATTCAATTTAGGCATTAAGATAATGAAAATGCTGAATCACATCTCTATTTAAAATTTTGGTGTGTGTCATAGACACACAAAGCCAACAGGAATGCTGCTGGGAATTTTTGTATAAAAACTAGCTTCTACCGTAGTTCCTCTAAATCGTTTTTTCTCATAATACCATGTTTTACTTGAGTCGTAGAATCTTTCTCATGTTGTACCTTTTAATTGAATGCATAACTGTTACTGAGTATATTTTACGTGTTCTTGAGGCAGATGGTGATAAAAAAATGTAAGACGGAGCTCTTCTCTTGGAGCTCACGGCTTAGCCGAAGAACCACGGCTCACGCATCAGAACATGGCAGATGGTGGCTGGGCCTGCACGCTAATGGTAGCTCTCTGCTTCAGAGAATTGAGAGACTTTGAGGAGCAGGACTGAGATAATTAAGGAAGACTTCATGGAAGAGGGAGGGCCTCAGGCAGGCTTTGTCATCGTGGATCATCTGGCCAGGCGGAGGGTAGAGGAGCAACCTGGCATCTGGTCAGGGAGGCAGTAATGAGCTTGCTCTGAGCCTGTGCAGTGAGGGCTCTGGCTGCCGGGTCCAGACAGGGTTTGGAGGATCCTGATCCTCTGTCCCATCCAGAGCCAGACACCCCCTCAGAGCCTGGGTCCCTGGGGTTTCCCTGGAGAAATTCCACCTGCCTTTTTACAGAAGGGCCTTGGCAGCTGCGTCAAGGACACAGTCATTGTTGCGCCAGTCTTGGCTTGGTTTCTGCCTTGCTGGCCCTTTCTACTTCTTTGGGCCTGTCCACATCTGGCCTCTACCTGTCTACCTGGTTATTTACTCTTACACACCTACTACCTCCCCTCCAAGCTCTGCCTGGCAGGTGTGGCTTGACAAGGCCTTGGGATGAACCAGAGACTACCTGAGGTCAGTACCTGGTGAGTCACCTGATGCAATTCAGAGCTGAGAGGTTGAAGGGTAGAAAGCATAAGCCAAGAACATGAGTTTGGAAGTGGATGCCAACAATGTATCAGGAGAGTTCTGGAATCCCGAATTCAGTGAGGGTTTCCAGGCTGAAGTTGGGGCTGCAGTCATGGCTAGGGAGCCAGGTGCTCTGATTCATTTGCAGATAGCCTAGAAAATCCTGCTAGTATCTAGCTCTTTTCCAGTGCTGCTTTTGGATAAAAACAGTGGCGGCTTTTGCTGTCCCGGGTCTTAAAGGGTGCTACTGAAAGGTGCGTGCCAACGTCCCTGCCTGTCCTGTCAGGCCTGCCCTGGCCACGCTCCACCTGCCTGAGCATGCTCTGGAGCTCATGGAGTTGTCCTTGCTGACCCAGGAGCTCAGGCCTTCCCAGAATCAGACCCTGGCTCAGCAGCCGCCAGGAAGTAGAAGCAGAATGTGAGAGTATTTCTAGTCCTCTCCCACGAAAGCGGTTGCTTCATCAGTTGTCATTGCCCTGCCTCTTCTAAGCCCAAGTCTGGGGTCTGTCAACTATGGCCCACCGGCCAGTTGTGGCCCACTGCTTGAGTGTGGCGGACAAGCTAAGAATGCTTTTTACATTTTCTTTTTTTTTTATTAAGATATCATTGATATACAATCTTATGCTCAGGTTTCACATGAGCAGCATTGTGGTTACTATATTCCCCCTATTGCTTTTTACATTTTCCAGTGGTTGGAAAAATTCAAAGAAGAAAAGTATTTTGTGCTTCATGAAAATTATAGGGAATTCGGATTTTAGTTTCCTTAAATAAAGCGTTACCTGGACATAGTCATGTTCATTCATTTCTGGATTATCTCTGGCAGGTTTTGTGTTACAATGGCAAAGCTGAATAGGTACATCAGAAACCATAAAATATTTCTTTCTGACCCTTTGCAGAAAAAATGTGTCATCCTAGCAAATTGCCCAGGCCATAGGGGGACATCAGTGTTTGTAAAATCTGGGGTACAGAGTATCTTTTCCCATAACAAAAATAAGATTGAAGGATGAGTAGTATTTGCATAAGAAAGAGAAGAAGGGAGGAATCTTGTAGACTGAGATAACGAATTGCTTATACTCTAATTGGATTTTTGCATTCATTCATTTAATTTACAGTTATATCTAAAGATGACATTGAGGCCATTTCATCTCAGAAACCTACATATTAGGGTTGTCTTTAAAATGAGGCATCAATACTTGTTGGGTTATCCTAAATGTTGAAACATATCAGCACCAATTTAAAACACCCTACATTTTGTAACTTTTTTCCTTTTTATTGGGCACTGGGTGTGAACTATTTCACACTTGGTGTGAGACCAAGTAAATATTTTCTTTTAAATCAACTAAACATTGAAGACTTCTCATGAGTTAGAGCATGACATTTAATCTTGGCATTTTTTCCCAATGATTGGGTGGGATTTTATGATATTTTACTGAAAGCTATGGTCAAAGTTGGCGATGTGGTTCTGGTCCTATTAGCTAGCTGAGCCAGCATAGGCTGGTGTATGCTGGTAAAAGGTACTCCTCAAATCTCAAGGTGAAATGCAACAAAAGTTTGTTTCTCACTCACCCAGAGTTGGATGCACCAGTGTGGGTGTCCTGTATCCAGTGTTTGAGGTTTTGGGTAAACTCTCTCTACCTTATGATACCTCCGTCTCAAAATGTAGCTTCCTGATTGCAGTGACCTGTGAAAAGAAGTTAACACCATTTTTAAGCCTCAGACCAATCCCATAGCCACAGCCCATTGGCCAGAACTAGTCACATGACCCTATCCTGCAGCCAGGCTGGGAAGTAGGGCGGAGCACCAAGGATGCTGGGGGTCCCCACTTGCCCCTGCAATCCTGGGTCACTGTGGGGAAGTCCATATTCTATGCTTTTGTTTGCTCATCATGAAAGGGTAGTTAACCCAGCCCTACACTTTTGCACATAGCTTAAAAACTTCAAATAAGATGTATGAAAGAGCTTTAAAATGGATAACAAATTGTAAAATATGCAAGGTATAATTGTTACCTAATTTCTTTAGTAGGTGTTGAATGGTGAAGGTCTGGAGTCAGGCAGTCACACACACCCGCTACGCCTGGGACCTTCCTAGCCTTTGCCAGTTGACCCAACATAGTTACCAAATAGTCCTCCGTCTTACACTCAGAAATGTCCTGGTATAGACAAGAAATTATTTGATCACCCCAGCTTGACCCTACTGGTCAACCTTCAAGATCAATGTTAACTAGAGTTTATTAGATCTTTTCAAAGAGTTACACTGTCCTAAGCTTTTGCCTGCATTGTTTCATTTAATCCCCCAAACACTTGTGAAGTAGGTACAAGTAATGCCCTCTTTTTAAGATGAAGCAACAGGTGAAGAAAGGTTTGCATTGTTCACACAGCTGGCGAGCACCAGCACTTTGCTCTGAACCAGGCCTGTCCCGTTCTTGAGCCTGCTGCAGGAACATACTGCTCATCCTTTACCAGGATTTCACCCTTGACCTTGTGGGACCCCGCTTCTCTGACCCTGGCTTGGGAGACCACACGTTGGTAGAGAGTTACAGCCCCGAGTGGGGAGTCCAGCCCTTCCTGACCCCGATGAGAAGATGAGAGCATGGTATCACTGTGATTCTCCAGAGCCAGCAATTAGCGGGACCAGGGCTGGCCAGCCCGTCTCCTCACTTTCAGTCAGTCCCTTTCCACCCCCATTCTGACCTTGACAAGTGCAGCTTGTTTTAAAACTGGGCACTACATTTTACAGAGGTTGCACAAATTTTATTTTGAAATCTAGGGTGGAGCAGAGCTCTAGCCAGTGAAGACTTGCCATGTTGATCCATGCCGCTGATCCAAACAGGCGCCTTCCCAACACAAACAGCTAGGAGAAACTGAGCTCCATTTTCAGGGAGTTTATTTACAAAATTGTTTATTTGAAAAAAAAAAAAAAAGCTGAATTGCCATCAAAGGCCAGTTTGCTTACAGAATAATATCAAACCAAAAACCATCTACTCATGAGACAGTATTAATTTCCCTGGTTCCTGGCCTTCCTAATCAGTGTTCAAAACTGAACCCATGGAATCAAAGGGAAGTCTCTGAAAAATGAACCAAATGTGGCAGTCATCTATTGCATTACTTGCTTTAAGAAACACCCCCCCTCCAGAAAAATTATACATGTGGTTTCTTAAATGTACAAAGAAAACTAAAGGAATTCCATTATGAAAGAAAAATTAGATGGAAATTTCTAATCCTGTCTCATAAACAACATAGGAATAACTTAAAAATATTCTGCTTTAAGCATGCATTTAATTTGTGCTCTGGGAACCAAATAATGTTGCAAAGATAAAACATTCTAATAATGATTTATGTAAATTTATTTGTACAAAGTAATGGTGTAGTTGCCTATAGCAAATTGCTTGGAATATGAAATGACATTTATGAGGCCTTTTTTCTCTCTGAACGAATACAATGGAGAAAATGAGAGACTTCAGAAAGGAAAAAAGAAAAATCCATGTTCAAGATGGAGTCTCGATGCCTCGGGAGGCAGGCAGCTGGACAGGTTAGAGAGAGTGTAAATAGTCAACACATGCAACTCAGTACGTCTTCCTGTGATGGTCTCATTATTTAAGCCATTTTTAAAACCACATAAAGACTGTGTATGTTAAATTCTTAGAAGGCTAGACCCCTTTATTTTAGTGATCATAAGCTGTGCAGATACCAAAGCTCTTTCATAATAGCCAGTGACAGATCACTTGTTCTCATGGTGCCATAATAGGGTTCTTACAACGTGGGGTATGCAGAGGCCAAATGTAATTAAAAATCTGGCAATTAATCTTGGTGCCAGTTAATACCGAGGAAAGTTAGGCTTGAGTCATAAATGGGGCTCCAAAATGTTAATAGGCAAAACAAAAAACTCTCCCAAGGACTGATTCATAGACCTTCAGGGACTTTCCCTATTGGCTGTCCAGTTAGTGCCTTTGGTAATAGCTCTAGGTGTTTCCCGGAAACCTTTAATTAAGTGGAAATCTCCATATACGTAAGAAGAGTTTCTGGATCTAGGACCTAGGCTTTGGCTTTGTAAATAACTAGTATAATATGCCACAACCTGTACTGTTTGGAAAAGGTATGATACCAATACCTTAGTTCGAAGGCATTTATTTATTTTTTCTCAAAGTATGTTTACTCTCTCACTTCATTATTGCCATCATTTTTGTGAGGTAGGTAAGAATTATCTAGGGAAACAAGTCATGGAAGTCACAAAGCAAGACATGGGTCACATTGGGGGACAGCGTCCACACTTACGTTTACCCATTGTCTCTACAAACTGAAGCGGATCAAAGAGATTTGTGAGTTCTGCAGAGCTTGCTTTTTTAAAAACAAGTTCAGAATTTTGGCCCCTCCTAAGCCGTATTGGAATTGTGCCAACTATCCTGAGAGAAATGGGCTGGTCTAATTGGACAGAATGACTTTGCAGTTGGGTTGTTAGCTGTAGTTGGGCCAAGGCCTGAGGGCTGAAGTTAGAGCTCCTGTGAGAGACGGCATAAAGCCTGAACAGGACTTTAATGCGGAATGAAATAACACTGGCTGGGAGGAAAGAGCGGATGTCCTGGGTGTTCAGCAGCGCCAGTTAAAGGGCATGCACCGTGAAGGCTGTGGCTTATGGCAACACTGCTTTTAGTCAAGTGGCCGGAGATTCCCAGGGGAGGCAGAGGATGTTAGGGGGATCAGCCGTGCTTTCCGATTCCAATCATGCCTCTTCCTAGCTGAATAGTTTTGGGTGTGATTTCTGAGATGTGGAGTTCTAGAAAATAGTGAAACAGATCTGAGCCTGTATTTCTCCATCTGTAAAATGGGCATAATGATATTTACCTTCTAGAGATGGTGTGAGAATTAAATGAAGTAATTCTTATAAAATACTTTGCTCAGTGCCTGGCAGACGGTAAACACTTTGTTTTATGGTAGCTCTTAAAATGACTATAACTGTTATTACTTGAGAATGTATGGTCTTGACTCATAATTGGACATGTGATTAAAATCTGTCTTTCATTTAAATGAGAACTAATCTAAAAGATTTCTAAGTCTGAAAGATAACAAGGCAAATATGAGAGATTATACATGTGTCCACTTAACAAACAACTTTTGACATCAAAATCCCTTTGCAAACTGTTTGGGGGGTTAGAGAGGCCAGGTAGGTATGGAGTTCTGGTCTCAAGGAATAAAGGGAAGTTATACACATAGGCACTGTGCAGGCCTCTTTATTATACCTGGCCTTTGTCTTCCAAGAATTCAGAAATTAAATGGGTCTAAATTTTTAGTTGTTGCTGAAAGCCCTTGTTCTGGTCCAGACTTTGCAACTTGGTTCCCTTCAGAGCAGTTATCTTGTCTGGCTGTAGAATAGGTTTATGTCAAGATCTGTGGATGGAAGGCCTTTGGTCATTTGCTCCTGCTTGCAAAAGAAGGCATTCACTTTCTCTGCACATGTGTTTTTGGCCATTGTCCGTCAGGCCCCTAGGCTGAAAGTATGAATGCACACTTTCGTTAGAACTCATTTCCATTAGAAGCATATATACTGCTTTCCTATCGAGGGTTGAAATGAAGCTGATGTAAAATGTGTTGATTTCTTTTGGAGATGGCTATATAGTTATATCACCTTAGAAAGGTGTTTCACAGAAATTCAGTGAAGGAAGATAAGGAAATGTGAAACATTCTCAAGTGAAATGAGAAAGTATGTAATAATTCTCAGATTCAGGATCTAGGTTTGTCTATTTCAATGGTTCCTACCCACCAAGAGGCCTCCGGTGTGGAAGTTGGGGGGAATTCGGAGGCTCCCTTTTTGAACTTACAGTCTGACGGTGGTGGTGGTGTGGGGGGCAGGCACATACGCACAAGAAGTGTTCAAAGGTGACCGTTTCCCCAGTCCAAGGTAAAGAGAAAGGTAAAGCCCAAGATAGTGAGTTCAGTATCCTTACTTGGCCAAATAACAAGTTGGCAACCTCACTGGTCCCCAAACTATTTTTGAAATTTTATTGTGGTGCAAAATGACCATCTGCGAACCTCCTAGGCTTGGGTTCTCTTGCCCTTAGGTGCTATTCTCCCTCCCTCTCCTTCCTGTCTGGCTTCTACCACTGTTTACTGGAGGTCGGCAGCCTGTGGCTTATCTTCTTTATTGAAGACGAGATTCCCAAGTGTTAGAGACATACCAGAAATGAAGACTTTCTTCCTGATTTAAGGAAGAGGGGGAAAAAAAATTGGGGAAGAGGACTAGGCATCTGTCCATAGCACTCTGGATTAAGAATGCACAGTCACACACTTTATTTTCTGGTGGAAATCTGGCAGACCCCACCCCCTGCAAAGAAAGAGGTTGAGCTATTACTCTTCCTCCCCATGGAAAATGCTACATTGTGCCAACTGTTTCCCTTCTGTGGATTTATTTTTGTGTCTACATTTATTTAACTCTCACTCTGATGTGTGCATATGTGTTACTCCCAAAATGGATATTTGGGCATTTACTGGGGACTGAGTCATCTGGGTCCAAACCCATAATTATGCTCAATGCTTATGAGCTATAAGGCATGAGAGCAAGGTAGCACAGGTAAGAACTTTTTGATTTAATGGGGTAGAATTAGAGGAACAATTAGAACTCAGAACAGGGGCATCTCTCTTGTGATCGGAAGAGGAGGGACTGTTTTGGAGTTGATAATCCTTGAAAGAGAATGCATCCCAATTGGCCTTGTTAATGTGACAGCTCACAAGCAAAGGAGGAAAAGTGCTTTTGAAAAGGGCTTAATCTCATCCCCAAGCCCAGTCAAATGGCCTCAGAACAGCTGGACCTTTAACTGACCCTCTGACCCTTGTAGAAAGTGGGTGCAGTGTATGCATCTGATAGCAAGGAGGTTAAGCCTATTTTTCAGCATGACTTCATTCTTGCTGGAAGCCGAGGAGCCTTCACTGCCTTTGCCTATAGTTCCTGGAATACCAGAGGATATCATTCCCTCACATACGATACATATTTTCCCAAGTGAACAGAAAGAGGCAGGAAAATTGGTTGTAGTAGCTACTGAAAGGTCCAAATTACTCAGCAGTTAGACTTTCCGAGAATTGGTTTGATCTGGTGAATAGACACCCTCTCTCCTGAACCAGCTTTGGGTGAACTGGTAGAGAACTGGGCCATTGCTGAGTTCTATTGGAGAACTATGATTTTTAGAGTGGTCCACTGGGGGAGTTTGCTTAGGTAAATAAGAAAATAGCCTGCTCTTGGACACAGTGGTGTGTGGCTGTGTGATGAGTAGTTTAGGTGCTTGACAAATACTTCTCAGTAGTGACAGCCTATTATTATTTGGGCATTTGACCTCTCACATGAATGTAACTGAAACATTATGTTTAGTTACAAGAATCTATTGATGTATGTAGATGTATATTCATGTAATGTATATGTATCTGTGTGTGTGTGTGTGTGTGTGTGTGTGTGTGTGTGTGTGTGTGTAAATAAATAATGTCATTTAATTTTGGGGTAGTTTATATGATTCATTGTTTCCTTAAGAGGTGGAAATGTCTAAAATTATTGCCATTGTAACTAGTTCCACTTTTATATCATTCAGTTTCTACTTGTTTTTTAGCTCTTCTCCCAGGCCCCATAAGTTGCCTCTGGATGTGTGTGTGTGTGCTTAACTGAACTAAAATGTCAACAAACTGCTATTTATTTTCTTAAACAGCTCAAGCAGAGATGTTTGGTCTGATTGCCGGAAATTGTTAGCTTATCATTGAACTGTCCTGATGATTCTTATTATTTAATTTGCATTGCTTATGATAATAATTATTATTACATAGAAGAGCATGATGCTTTTATTTGTACACTTCTTTCATTAATAATTTAATTGACTATTACATCCAAGTGATTCTGCGACACATACATCCAAGTGCTTAGAGTGGCCCAGGGCACCTTGGGAATTCAGGGTTTAGGTAGAAATTGTAACTCTTGGGGCAGGGATATGGGCAGTAGGCAGGTCCTTTGGCCTTAACTGCAAATTGGTTGGTCGTACATTTCCCCTCATATTTATTTCCAAGCATTTTATTGATTCACTAGCCTTGACTGTGATCTGGACATTTTAATTAGATCATGGTATAGTTATTTTGGTCACTCAAAAGACTAGATTGGTTCTGATTTATAAGTGAAATCAAGTAAATAGATTCTGTGGCTCTGTGGTGTGTTCTTTAGAAGTGGGAAGATTTTATCAGTGACAGCTTAGCCAACATTCCTAGACTGCATTGTAACTGGGTAAGGCATTTGTTTTGGTACACCTAGCTGTAGAAAAACTTAGTTTGTGAGGTTTTCTAGTGTAGAAGAGTACTACAACTTCTGTCCTAATTCACATTTTACATATTAAACAAAATGATGAATTGAATTATGCCTTTGGAGGCATGAGAAATGAGGTTGATTCTGACTCTGGTGGGCATCAACCCATTGTGATAGTCAAGGAATTGTTTTTTAAACTCTGGATTCAACAGGGAAAGCAGAGCCAACAGAGGAATTCCACGTGGCCAACCCAGCCTGACATCTGGGAGGATGAACGCATTTGTTCATTGAGAGTGTCGTGACATGATGATGGAATTCCATGTCAGAAACTGCAGTTTATTTAAGTGATCTTCTTCTCCTCCTCTGGCGGGTGATGCATCTGGAGTAGGTTTTAATATTGCACGTGGGAACTTATTTACTGGGGCTCAGGAAAGGAATCAGGGGCTGGGGGGATTAACAATTATAAAATTGTTTGTAATTCACTTTTTGGATAGGAGTTTGGTTTCTTGTAATTAACAATTGTGTCTACATCTGTACAAACAACTGAGTTCTTAGTACTGGGAACTCTATGAGTGCAAAATCTACTTCAATACAATTCAACATTGATAGTCAGTTACTGATGTAGAAGGTCATGTTCTCATGGCAACATGGTGCATATATGTCACTCAGGGTAGGCTGGGTATGGGGTAACAGAGAGCCCCTAAAACTCAGGCACATGAGACATTGGAGGTTTATTTCTTGCTCACTCTATGAATCTATTGAGGTTGGCTTGGGACTCTGTTCCGTGTTATCCTTGTTCTCATTCCTGGATAGAGGCTGGCAGAACATTCCTCATCACCGTGGTGGAGGGAAGGGAGAAAATGGCAGAGCACGTGCTGGCTCTTAAAGCTGTCCTGTAGTGACCCGTGTCGCTTCCACTCACATTTTATTGGCCATAGCTAGTCATGTGGCCACATGGCCACACCAAACTTCAGGTGGGTGGGAAAATATCTTAGAACTGTGTCCTTGAAGGGGAGAGAGCTGAAATATTTATGTATAACTCTATGATGTACGTGGTACACACTTCCATATTGCAGATGGAACTCTACAAACCTAGTTTAACTGAAGCGGGTGAGTACAGTTTGTGAGAGTTCTTTACATCCTTCAGCAGAATGGACCTGACTAGTCACCTGAAGTAGGGCTGTCATATCTCTTCAGCACTGTCTTCTACATCTCACACACAAATATAAGCCACTCAAACAGACATTCAGTGTGTTTATGCAGGTGTCACATCCGAGACCCCCAGCCGTCCCATCCCTGGCCAACCAGTGCCTCCCTCTGTTTCTCCTGTGAAGACGTTCTGGAACGGCCACAGTTCCTCGGTGTCCCTGCTTTGGGTGTTCACTGTGGACCGTCCTAGTCATTGAAGTTACCCTTTATGTTTCATTTTCCTAAATGGCTATCTGAAGGTTTCTTCTTTTAAAGACAAATCCCAGTTGGCCTGTATACAGCTAACTGGAGGGAAGTGTCTCCTCACTCACCAGGTTCAGGGAAGCTCCTGTGGTCCTGGCCCGCGTTTCCCCTGCACCTTCTGTTACCTTTACCAGGCTGCCCCGAGGCTCCCGCTCAGTCTCCCGCTTGGAACAGACCGCTTGGATCTGGCCTTGGGTTATTGGTGTAACAAGTTCCTTCAGGGCCTTTGTTATGTTGTTCAAGTCCCCAAAAGGAATTTATGTCCACATATGAGAGAGCTTCACGTCCCCAGCAAATTCAGCTATTTGGGATGTAGCCGGGGATAAGAAAGAAATGCAAAATACCTCAGAGGACAAAATAGCTTTCTCCCAAGTTATGCACTAAACTTTAAGTAGAACCTTGCTGATTTTGTGTTCTTAATGTAACCACACTCCTACTTAACTTAACTTGGGTCTTTGATTCTCTTGACTCTATTATAGTTGAGAAAACTGAAGCACAGAGAGGTTAAATAATTTTGCCTTAAGCCTCAAAGCTATGAATGGTAGAACAGGTTCTTATGATTCTAGACTTGGGAGAGTAATCCGCATTTAAGATGGTGGCTGCAAGATAAGGAGAAAGGTTGAACTGGATTTACTTTTTTTATTTTTAGAAAGTAGTAGGGAAATCTGTAGTAACTGTAGAACAATGCTCTTCAAAGTTGCCGCTGTTATTTTTTAATTCTAGTGTGTGAATGAATATCAGTTGGCTGAGAAATACCAACAAGTGGCTGTGCTTCCTCATTCTGTCAAACGAATCTGAAGTTACTGGAGTTCTCTTTGCTGAACATCTGGTTTAGTTGGTGTATAAATAGATGCTTACGAAATACCTTTTTGTACAGCAATGATGCAACCTCAGTTCAGTCTGTGTCATGGTGATCGGCCTGGTTCTGGTATGCTTGGGCGGGAGGTGGGTGGCTTTGGAAATATCTCGGAGCCCAGGCAGGCCCTTCCCGCCTGGTGGAGGGTGGCCCCCATCACAAAGAAAAGTTACTGTATGGCAGCCAGGGGTGCCTAGCTCATTGACATTCACCGGGAGCCTCCGTTTGTGTTGAGCTTCACAGTCTTCAAAACCCTGTCACACACACAGTCTCCTTTGCTTACAGTAATCTTGAATGTTAGGCCACGCAGACACTGGCGTCATTTCCGTCACGCAGGTGTGAGACACAGGTGCCCACGGCCACCGTGCTGTGGAGAAGCGGGGTCTGAGCCCCTCACCTATCCTGCGCGCTCCTGCCCCAGCCCTCTGGGAATGCCTGCTCTGCTCTTGCCTGGGGAAGGGCACCTAGTGGGTGATGGAAAGAATCCAAGGAGCCTTCTTTCCCAGTGAAAGAAGTCCAGTTCCAAAGAGGACCATGAAGGCCCAGTCACAGTGTGAACCACCTTGCTCGCAGACAGAAGGAACACTTGAGGTGACATGAACAGGAGAGGAGCAGCTGCGGACCTTGGGCAGCTGGAGACTAGGCTTGCTTTATCTGCAGCTGCAGCCGTCCGCCTTCCAGCTGGGGAGCCCCACAGCCCTGCTTATGCAGAGAATGAGGCTGAGACTTTGTTGTCTGGCCAGTGGAATACATGCCTTGGGATTGCTGGTCCCATGGTGGGGCTCCTCCCCTGCGTGGGGCTGCAGTGAGCGCTGCATGCCCAGCCCAGGTGTGTCCTGGAGGAGGGAGGGGGAAGGAGGGTGGCTGCTGATCATCAGACTCTCCTGGTGCTGGGGGCTAGGGCCTCCTTGGTGCGCCCCACACCTGAGATCTGGCCCATGCTTGTCTCTCTAACTGAGTTTGACTTTAAGCCAGTTAGGGCACCACTGGGTCTCTAATATTCTCCTGTGTAAATTGAAGAGTTCTCAGCCTCCCACACTATTTAAAGAAGTTCAATCAGAACAACAAGGAGATACCCTTTGTCACTTACCTGAGTGACAAACAATGAAAACTTTCAGAGTATCCAGTTCTGGAGAGGGGCTGGGAAACAGGCACCCTCCTCAGTTTCCGTGGCAGGGTGCCCTGGCAGAGCATCTAAGGGGGGCATTCCCATCACCCATCCAAGCTTATATGCACATGCCCAGCAAGGTCACCCTTAGGAAAGTATCCTCAGGATTTACTCACCAGTGTCAAAAACCAGTGACTGAGGATATCTTAATATTGTTCATTATAGCAATAGTCCACAGTTGGATACAACCTCAATACCCATCACTAGGCAATTGGGTGAGTCTGTCCTTGGCACACTGGGCAGCATTCCAATTATAAAATAAGTCAAGGGGATGTAATGTACAGCATAGGGAATACAGTCAGTAACGTAAGAACTTCGTGTGGTGACAGATGATAACTAGACTCACTTTGCGGATCCTCTCATAATGTATAAAAAAATGGAATCACTGTGATATACACCTGAAACTTACAAGACGTTGTATGCAATTATACTTCAATAAAAAAATAACTAGGTGATATGGAAAGGATGCAAAGATATAATGGTAATTAGTAATAAGATGTATATGTTTTGAGTGCTGACTACGTTTAATTTTACATGTATTAACCCGCCTGTCCCCATTTTACAGGTGAAAAGGCTAAGGCAGAGTGAAGTTAATAGACCCGCTCCAGGTTGCGCTATAACTAGAAAGCAGCGTGGCAGCGGGAGTACAGAGCAGGCATTCTGATTTCAAAACTTTGCTCATTGCCTTCTGTCGTCACCTGTTCTGGCTGCTGTAGCGAAATACTGGATGACTGATAAACAACAGAAATGTTTCTCTCACAGTTCTGGAGGCTGAAAGTCCAAGATCAAGGTGCCAGCCTGGTCCTGTGGGAACCCTCTTCTGGGTCTCAGTCTTCTTGTGTGTCCTCACACGGTGGAAGGAGCTAGGGAGCTCTGTGGGGCCCCTTTCATAAGAGCACTGATGCCATTCATGAGGGCTCCATCCTCGACCTCACCCCCCAAAGGCCCCGCCTCCTAATACAATCCATCAGGGGTTAGGGTTTCAATATATGGATTTGGGGAAGACATAAACATTCAGATGAAGGCACCTTCTTAAGAGAAAACAAGTTGCAGGGAAGTGGGGTCCTATTTATGTAAAAAAATCAAGCATATATGTGTGAGTATATATGTGTACGCATCTATATGCTCGTATTTTCATCATTATTTTTAGAAGGATACACAAGAAAAAAGTAGGGAGGATTGAGGGTTCGAGGTAGGAGGGAAGGCACCTTTCTATACATCCTGTCTTGTTTGTCTTTTTCAAAAAGGATATATTTATTTTGTTTTATTTTTTAATGTTTACATGGGGCTCATCTATTTAGGTGGTAGGAGCTAGAGGTCATTTACATTTTCTTTCAATTTTTCTACATTTAAAAATTGTCTAGTAAATAATGATTTTTAAATGAAAAGATGGGACATAACCCTCTCTGAGATCCCCTTCCAGATTAGAAATTTCCTGATTTTATTTGTTGAGTGCAAACCCAGCCCTGTTTCTTATGTGACATGTAATGAAACCATGTTCCCCTCCAACAAGGAACTTAGCATCAGAGCAGGTGGTGATGGACAGTGGTTAGCACACCTGGGCCAGGTAAGCTGCTGGGGTAGCAGCGTTCTCTGCTAGAAGTCGGCTTGCCTTGCTGGCTGGCACTCATTTTCTTCCCCAGCAGAACTGTGAGTCCGAGGTGGAGAGAGCCAGTAAGAAAGGGGGCTAGCAACATACAGCCATCTGGGTTTAAAAGCCTGGGCAGGCTCTAAGTTCTGAGTTCCTTCTGAGTTTGTGATTGTACCACCAGTGGCAGTGAGTGCCGACACTCACTGTGTGCCAGGCGCTGTGATGATTTCTTTACCAAGCACTGTAGTTACTGTTTTTCTCCCTTTTCTATAGATGAAAATTCAGATGTGCCTGCTTGCTTCTGCCTTAGTTTTTCAGTAATAAAAGCAGGGTGCCCCCGCCATGCCATATGCCCCAGGGGATCAGTGTGGTAACTGGAGCAATGATTGAAGTGAGAAAACCCCCAAGAGAAGGGAAAAACTCAAAGAGAGTAGTCAGGACTTTGGTCAGCTGTTAAATTTGCTTTAATTAGAAGGGCTTGTATCTTGCATCCCCTCATGACAGTCTGCTCACACCTGCATTACAGCTCCTACCCTACCATACAGTAAGTGCTCTTATGGGCTGTGTCCGTCATGAGGCTCTGGATTTCTGGTGGGCAAGGTCTTGATTCATCTTGCCGGTCCGCGTCCTACAGCTGGTTCTTAACTGGGATCCAAGAATGTTTCCAGCATGGGTGGGGTTAGTGTTCGTGGGCAAAACAGTTGAGCAGCCAAGAGGCACTACAGGGAAAGTGGTGCAAAGAACGCAGGCCCTATGCCTGCTGTCAACTGGAAGACAGACGGCAGAGGAGAAGTAAGTGGAGTTTCCTGCTAGTTGGGTAAAGTTGTATTTGGTAGCAAAATAGCTGCCCCTGAGGTGCTGAATGTAGGGGTTAGACCCATCCCAGTTTGCATCCAGCAGAGTAACTTGCATGCCTCAGTAAACTGAGTTGTGATGTAGGAGGGGTGGACATGACAGGAAGAGAGATGAAAAGGAGGAAAAATAAATGGAAGCCATGGACCAGAGGCCCAGGGAAGCCGCTGGTGGCTGGAGCTCCAGGGAGACCCCTGGAAGGACAGGCCCTATGTTTGCTCTCTGACGTCTCCCCGCCTGCATGCTCACTGGTGGCGTGACTCCTTTGGGGGCAGCTGTAGCAACTGTTTTGTGTGTGTGTGCTTTGTTTGTAAAATTGAATAAAGCTAATGAAATGAGGACCACCCCAATATTCTACCTGAATAATTAGTCTGTAAAAAGAACACTGTTCACAAAAACCTAAAAACTAGAGTAAGCATTTGAAATTGATCTTACGATACAATACAGAATGATGTTCTAAGCCTAGCCTATCTGGACAGCTCCGGGGTTGAGATTTAAGTGGAAAATTCCAAGAGTATCTTCCACCCCAGTTAATGGCACCAGCAAATGTTCCTTTGCCAGAGAAAATGGGATGTGACCGCTCAGAACCTGAAATGATTAAACCGCTCAGGCTGGGGGAACGTTCCGTCCCTCTTCCCATTCTGTGCATATGTGAGACCCTTTAGCATGTGGTCAATGGTATAAAACATTCTTTGTGTGGCCATCTTGAAAACTTCCTGCCAGATGTTACTGAAGGTGTAAGCAAGAGGGTGGAGCCTACTTCAAGGTTAGTAAGTTAAGGAAACTTTCTCAGCAAGTGTTTCTGGGAAGGGCGAATCGCTCAGAAGTTTTTCGGGTGTTGATGCAAGGTAGTTGGACATAATGGCCGTGTGTATATGACACCAGGGTTGCTTTTTAGTGGGCTGAGGAGGAGAGCTCTTGGCTATGATTCCGAAAGGCTATGTGTAGAAAGGGCAGGCACTTGATCTGCCTCCAAACACCAAGTTAGCAGGGGAGCTACCCAGGTTGGGAAATGGGACAGGCCTGGGGAGCAGTAAGAAGATAGTGGCTGGTCACAGCCTCTCCCATACACTCTACTTCCTTCTTCTTTGGTGTTTCCATGTCCACGCAGCTGAATGGAGTCTGAAGAAGACTGGGATCTGTTCCACCTGCAGGGACAGTGTGCTGGACGCCACCCCTGTGTCTCTGATGCCCAGGTGTTGGTCTCCAGCCTCTCCTGACTCTACCCGCCGTAGGGGTGTCTGCTTCCTTCTGGCACCTTGTCCCGACATCACACTGTATGTTTCAAGTACTTTTCTACAAATCTTAAAGCTCTGTGTTTCATGAAGGACTTGTTTTTTATTATTATTAATAATTATTATTAAATTAGAAAGCCTTTAAGGCTAATAACATCACTCTCAGCATTGGTTTTTGATATACTTTCTTCATTAATTGATTAACGTATTCATAGTTCATTCAAAAATTATTCCTTACGTGTTCGTAGTCAGGCTGTGCCATGGTACTGGGGAAACAGTGGTCCATGTGCCACTGAGGTCCCTTCCTGTCCCTGCGGCATCTCCAGTGGGGGAAGAAGACAGGCAGGAGATTTCTGATTCCAATCCATGCACTGAAGGAAGTAAATAGGGTGTGTGAGAAAGTGCCTGTGTGGCTGGAGATATGGGAAGACGTCTCAGAGAGGAGGACATTGCCGCTGACACCAGAGGAAGAGAACGGAGAAGGAAATCAAGGGTGGGCATCATCCCTCACTGGGAGATGTCAGGTGTGAACGTGATGGGGTCCTGCACGGAGGAGTCTGGGGACCTCTCACTGCGGCTGCCCGTTTGGTACCAGGAACATCTTGCCTTCTTAGTTTGGTATGTTTTTTGCAACTTTTATTTTGAAATCATCATAGACTCAGAAGTGTGCATCCTTCCTCCAGCTTGCCCCATAATAACATCTTATATAACTGTAATATGTCATTAAAACCAGGAATTTGACGTAGGTACAATACTATAACTAGACTACAGACCTTGTTTAGAGGACTTCACCAGTTTTCACATGGATTCATTGCATATAAAGTATTTGCATGTATGTGTGCTTGTGTTCGTTTTTAATGTGTGTGCATTTCTTCATCTCTTTTAAACTTAGCATCCTCATTGTTTCAGGAATGTCTGATTTCGTTGTTCAACAAACATTAATTGAATACTTACTACATACATACTGGAGACACGAGGATGACTGATATCGAGGCAACCAGAGGTTCTCACCAGGTGGTTAGGTTTAGTGTACAAGGGGCCTGGAGGACCAGGCTGAGGGTTGGGGGTTCATTCCTCCTAAGGATCCTCTGATGCCTAGCTCAAGCAGGACCTCAGAGAATGCTTGTGATTGACTGATAACCCAACTTAATTGATTTTCTCTCTGATCCATCCTTTGGAGTAATAAAGATACTGTTTACTATGCAGATATGACTTGCCCAGCAAGGTCCCTCCTCCCAGGCAGAGCGCAGAGTAAGGGGGAGCCCCTTTGCTCTGCCTGCTGACAAACCGGTGTTCCACTGCCACATGTCCGCATTTGCATATTATTGACATTGTTGTGTATGAAGAAATTAGATGTTGGATGCTGTAGAGATGTTTCCTTCAAGTTTTCTGAAGGAGAGAGAGAGAGAGAGAGACGCCTTTTGATGACTGGATCCACACAGATTAAACAGCACCCGTCCACCGCAAAAGGAATGTTCATGTTTAATCGAAACACTTAGTATTTAGCTCTGACCTTTTGAACATGTTCTGGGGCGGCAGCCTTGTTAGACACAGCCTTCGCGGCTCCACTGGAACGCTCAGGGAAAGGTGTAACGACAGTGTCCCTGTCTTTTAGAACAAAATGCAAGAAAAAGGAGCCCCCTCCCTTGCTCCACCTCCCCATGGAGAAGTAACTTGGCTTTCTAGAGAGAGGAAAAAAGAGAAGTGGATTGTAGATCCCAGATAAGTGTGCTGTGGCTCCTGGGAGAATTCCCGCTGAACAGGCTCCCAGGGGGTCATCTCGGCATTCTTAGCAGCTATCTGGCAGAGTTTCCCACGCCTTCGCCTCCCGTTGTTGGGCTGACAGGCCTGAACGGGATGTCATCCCCAGGAGATGTGAACCTTGCTTGGCCTACAGTCCCCTTTGGGCTTCTGGCCTGGCCTTGGCCGTGAGTTGTGGATTGCAGCCCTCAGTGGGGACTCTGATACTGTCCAGGCAATTACCTCCCTAGCAAAAGGTTCTGGGTTTCATGATACATGTGATGGGGCCTTCTGAATCCCGTTGGCACTTGGATGGACAGGAGCGGTGGCCAAAGCAGTAGCTGACGTGGGTGACAATGGGCCTGCTTCTGGCCCTCCTGAAGAAGAGACTTTCCTCTGCCCTTACAGGGCAGAGGAGGCAGAAGTGACGTCTATTAGCAGAAGCACTGCTCTCCACTGCAGCCTAGACAGGGCTGTGTGGCGTGCAGAGGGTGTGCAGCAGGTGCTGGAGGAGCACGGAATAGCTACACTGAGCCCCCAGCCCTGCACGTTCTAGATCAGGTCACTCATCTCCCTGCACCTCATTTCCCCATCTATAAGGTAACAGCAGTGGACTGGATAATCCAAAGGTTTCCGCTGTATGCTGTCACTGTAACCAAAGGCAAGTGGTTTGGGCAGATTTAAGTTCTCTCTGATGGGCAGGGCGCTTTTTTGGGACCTGGCTCCTCAGGGGATGGTCAAGGAATAGTGACCTTTTAGAAGTTCCCTTCCTGCGGTGGCCCAGGCCATTACCGGTCCAGAGTAGCAACAATGTCATTGTCACTTTTAAGTCACCAGAAGGTCATTTTATTGATTGATTGATTGTTTTTAGAAGCTTTATTCATAGTTGTCAAAATTTGGAAGCAACCAAGATATCCTAGGTGGGTGGATAAATAAACTGTGCTACATCCAGATGATGGAATATTACTCAACACTAAAAAAGAAATGACCTATCAAGCCATGAAAAGACATGGAGGAACCTTAAATGCATATTAGTGAAAGAAGCCAATCTGGAAAGGTTACATATTGTATGATCAGAAGGTCGTTTAAAACGGCCCTGTTGCTTTTTTAAAGGACACGTCCTGCACAACTTTTTGCTGAAACCCCTATTTGAAGGGCCAACTGATAGTTTGTGATTCAGAAGCCAGAATGTTGAAATTCCATTGATGTCAGGACGTCTTAGCTTAGCCTTCCCGTGAGAGGAGACGGATGGGGAAAGCAGTGGACAGTTACTTTTCCTGGCCGGTTTGGAGAGCTTGCAAATGAAATTTGTCTCCTTTTGTCCTTTTCCACTCAGCAGATACCCACTTTGACTGTAGGCTGTGAGTGGGGCTGCAGGGAGCTTGGCTCATCTCTATTTAAGGGCTCTGTCTTCTCCAGGGCCCCATCAGCCAAAACTTCGTGCTGCAGGCCTTGCCTGGGACCTGGAGGGGGTCTTGATGGGTCTGTTCTCTGAGGCTGGCACAGAGCCAGCCTAGAGGGCTCCACACCCAAGACCAAGTAGCTGGGGGATGGGGCGGGCAGCTGGATATAACTTCTTGGTAATGATTTGTTTTCAGGCATGCCAAGGTGGCACTTGAAATGCAAATTATTCGCAAGTGTAATAGCCAAGCTCTCAGTTCATGTTTCATCTCTGCTGGGTACAGCAGGAATGGAGTAATTGTCTGAGATGAGAGTTGTAAAACACTTGCTCAAAGGGTGTCAAAGAGGCAGTTGGTGTCCACAGTTGACCCACATGCTAAGTTTTCAGGGAGAACAATGTGCTCATCCCGGGAAGAAAGGAAGTCCCTCAAAAGAGAGCCCAGTGGCAATCTCCAAAAATGTACCTTGTGTGTTTCTAACGCAGGGACATGTAGAGCTGACCCTTGGAGGCTGAGAGAGCCAGCTTGGGTCAAGGCAAAGGGAAGAAAAGCAGGTGGCAAGAGCCCTAGAAAACGAGAGATATTTCTGAAAGAGGAAAAGCCAGGGAGGGCCTCGGATTGGAGAAGCAGCAGGGCCCACTGCCATCTGTGATCTGATGTTTCACCCACCAGCCCGCTTTCTCCAAATCCCCTCGTCTCTCTGACATCAGGAGTAGTGCCCATGCGGAACAGAGCATCTCCTTAGGAGCTCACCTGCATCCACTTCTCGCCCAGAGTTCTCTGTTTTCATGTCTCCCACCTCTTCTAAAAGCTGTTTGGAGAAGTAGCCAAGCTCACAGAATGGGACTTTGGAAAACTTCGGCCCTGCTTTCTACTCTGCAGCAGCTGTCTTCCCCTTTGATGCTTCCATCCGTACCTTCCTTCATTCATGTGTACATGAAGTATTTTATCCAGCATACATTTATTGTACACTAACTGTATGCTGGCCACTGTAGGCCCGAAGATCCGGCTGTGAGCCTGACAAACGAGGGCTGACCTTGTGGTGCTCACGTGGATACACATTTTGGTGGCACAGCACACATTCTTATACCTAAGTAAATATACATCACTGTATATTTAAGGGCTGGATTAATGTCTCATACCTTCTCTGGGTTACCTGTTCATAGAAAAATGCCTGTGCTCCTCAGTCAGGGACTGTGCCAACAGAAAAACAAACAATAGTGGCCACAGAGTTTTCTGCTAAACAGATTCTAGGCCTTGGTTTCAAAAGTGACAGGACCTTCACGCACCCTAATTTGCACTTAGTTTCTTGGGCCAGACAGGTTTGAGGGACTGTGAGAGCCTTTCAGCTTATAAAGTAGTCATTCAGTCAGCTATTCAAAAACATATTGAAGGCCTACTATGTGTCAAGCACTCTGCTTATGTTCCTGTAGAGGCATCCATTGCATTACCAGCAAATTCTTTTTCCATACCTCGGAGAGGATTCAAGATACTCATATAAATAATAAAAATGAGAAAACATGAGAAAGATAGTCTACAGAAAGGATTTCTTCTGCCAATGGACTGATTGGTTTTTGTGATTTTTCCACAAAGCCGAGAGAAATACAATCTCCTACTTCCTCCCCCACCCTGTCCTCAGGTAGGTACTATTGTTCCCCGTTTCTCAGCTAGAACACCGAGATTTCAGGTGGTTAAGTCACTTGCCCAAGGTCGTACATACAGTTTGGAGTCGTGGAGCCGGATTTGCACGTAAGTATCTGGCTCAGATTCCATACTTGTAACCACTATGCCATGTTGTATTTTTCCTTGTGAACAGGCTCAGGTATCAGGAGGCCAAATGAGAACCAAACTGCAACAGGGCCAGGGCTGAACCAGAACTGCCCCACAGTCCTCCCCTTTCTCCTTGACCTTGCTGGGGAGGAAGAAATGTCCTCTACCCCTTGAGGCTCTTCTAGCTGGCTTAAGAATCAAATTGACATGAGACAGATTAACAGGAGAAAAAACCCAGCAGTTTAATTACATACGTACAGGGAAGCCATAGACATGGATTCTAAAGACAGTCAGGGAGAATGAGGAATGTACATCAGCCTGAACCAAGGAGAAGGGGGTAGGGGTCTGAGGCTTGAAAGGAAAAGGGAAGCAACTCACAGGAATATGAAAAGAGTAAATGTTTGGTAAATAATGCTTGCTGGGCCAGAAACAATATGGGGCACCTAGAGGAATTTTGACAGATTTAGCCACACCCTCCCTGTCTACCAGCCCTAGTTTACATTATAATATGGTGATCTGTGGGGACCCTTCCTGGAGCACTTCCTCTAAATTCTCTTTATGCAGTTGTGGGGTGGGGTGGGAGGACAAAGTTTCTTTCTGAGGCATTTGGGCCTTGATCTCAACTCTGGAATGACTGCATGTCGCAATGGCACGTCTTGGGGCCGCCTGCTCTTGGCCCCCCGCACCATCTTCAGGCCCTGCTGCCACACATACTTTCACAGGTGTTTTCCTGGTCTCTTGAAACAATGCACCACCTGATAATGTTCTGGGTAAAGCTAGTTTGAAGAAGATGGGAAAAACATCGTGTTTAAAGAAGAGGCCACTGCTCTGTTGGCTATTCAGCAGTAGCTCCCAAAGGGCAAGCTGAGCTGAATTGTTTAACTTGTGTGAGATGCTTGTGATTGCAAGCCATGCGTGGGCTGTGGGGTGAGTTGGAATTTGTAATAACAGCAGTACAATATTAGTCCCTGTTTTCCAAGAATCTGTGAAGCAGGCAGCCCATGCTGGACATCTTCTGTACGTTATACCAAACTCCTCTGTGGCCCTGGAAGGTGGTTATTGTTATTCAGCTTCATGGATCAAGAACCAAAGTCTCATAAAGGTTAAATGACTTTGCCCAGGGCCTCAAAATTTACAGTTAACTCAGCTCTGACTGCCTCCCCAGATTATGCCCTTCCCATTACCTCATTCATTCATTCAAAAATTCTTTTTTACTGAGCACCTACTGTGTGCCATCCATTGTTCTCAGTTCTGGGGGTGCCATAGGGACTACAGTAGATGAGGTCTGTGTGCTTTGGAGTTTACACCCAGACAGCAGTGGCCTGCCAAAGCCCACATCCCCCACTTAAACTAGGCAAGTGGGAGAACAGGGTCCAAGTGAACCTGCAGGTCTCAAAGCCTCTCTTATGGTTAGGATTTAATCAGGCATGTAACTATAGAGGTCCTTTAAGGAGATTTCATTATTTGCCAATGTTTGCTAGAGGGAAAGTTCAATTATAGTAGAATATCCTTGGTGGGTATTTGGGGTAAGGCAGTTTGCAGTTCAAGACTTTCAGACTTGAGAACAGGCTGCAGAGCAGGGGCCATGTGGCTGATATCCTGGTGGGCTTGCCTCCTTGCTCTCCTTTGCTACCCACCCACCCAGCACCCAGCCCTGGCCCCAGCCCTTTTGTTAGGTGAGAAAGCTGGTGGCTACTAGCCTAGCTGGCATCCCTCCGTGTTACTGCTTAGTCTGTATGAATGAAACTGGCATAGAATTTCCCCTTCTGTGGCAAGTTGAACATCTCTGTCCCCACCTGTTAAGTGCTGGTAACATATGCCTTCTTTCCACTATTGGGACAACCCAAACCATCCCAATGTATTTCCAGACATTAGTTTTCTAGTTGAGAACCCCAGAAATGTGCTTTTTTTCCCCCCACTGCATCAAAACCTGGTTACTCCCTTCCCTTGGCTGACTCTGTACTAACTGTGGAGAAGCTAGCAAGACTTTCTCACTTGTGCCTTTTTCTAGTTTCTTGATTTCAGGCCGTGTTGCCAGCCCCCAGGATTTCAAGAAATGCCAATTGAATACTCCTACCATAGACAGTCCAGTCAGGGAGGGGTCAAGGTTTTCATGTGAGGGAATATCAAACCCTTAATCTTACCGATGCGAAATCTGGAATAAGAAGAAAACTCACACAAGCTGACGCTCCTGAGTCACAGTCCTGCATTGTTGCCAGCACTGCGGCCACTTCTCAAGCACTCTCAATAACTTAAGTCTGAAAGTATTTGAGGAGTTGAATTTTGAGCCAGTTATCACATGAAATTGCTGGGATTAAATACCTAGCCCACAGCCCCTGTTCTCTAGAACACACTGTTCTCTCTGTCCACAAGTAGCCGGGTCCTCACTGCCACTCCAGGATAAGATAAGGGGCACAGATGGGGTTGTAGATGATTAAACAACGTGAAGATGGAGGAATTCACTTTGTCCCCCTTCTGATTACAAGTTACTGTTCAGTGTAAAAAAAAAAATTGAAAGCCTAACCAATTTAGAAATGCTTATCATGGAAAGTTTAGAGTGCCTAATGATCCACCCATCAAAGATTTTTTATGCATATATTAATGTAGCTAATACTCTTTTACAAAAAACAGATTTGATAAGTAGTTTGCAAGATGCTTTTCTCTCTGAGCGTTTTTTCCTGTAAGCACCTTGGTCTACCTTTTTCTTTTAAAAGCTGCTAGTTTCCATTATAAGAACAGACCAAGATTTAGCTAATTGATCCCTCTTCGATGGACTTGGAGTTCTTTCCGGTTTTCCTCTATTATAAACAATGTTGAAATATTCCTTATGCATGCATATTTTTGCACCACTGTGTATTTGTGGACAATGAATGCCTGCAAGGAGAGTTGCTGAGTCAAAGTCAATATACATTTTAAATTTAATAGAAATGTTAAATATCCTTCCCTAAATGATAGCAAACAACCCTCCCAGCAACATTGAATGAGAGGGCCTGTTCCTTTAATCTTCACTTACACTGGTTTTTTATTGATCTTTTCAATCTTGAGGCTAAATATTTTAAAGAGACAATGTTATCATTTAGCACAATTTAAGTTCATTTTTAAATGTTTATTATCTCTTCCATCAGGATACAAAGAGTTTAAAAGTATGGTGGTCACATGTTAGACAGACATTTCTTCAAAGGTTTTCATTTTTGAATTACATCATCAGGTTTTGGAAACCTGAAACTAAAGTCTGGTCCATTCCTGACATGTTTGCCAGTGTTTCCTGTTGGAGCCGACTTGTTTACTGGACCCCGGCCTGCAGGCTGCTGAACGGGGATGCATTGGTCTTCTCCAGGCTTCATGAGGGGAAATAGCCTATTTCCAAGGCCCCCACATCTGAATGGGGACCGGCGCTGAGGAAACGTCTTGAAGCTGGCTGATTTTTAAGCTAAGCTCGCCATCAAAACGGGCTTCCCCCAGCAGGCTTTAGAGCAAACATTTCCTAACCCAGATGGCCTTGCCAGCCTGGACACCTGGCTGGGGAGCACGAACCAGCACCTCCTGTGTCTGCATTAGTGTTCTTCCCTGATGGTGCTGAAGGTCTCAGCTGTGCTCACTGCCGCTCGCCCCCAGGAATGCCTGGGAGGTGGAGATGGGCTTGGCCAGAAAGCCTCTCCAAAGTGACTCCACCCTGGCACCAATGAAGCAAGGGTGGATAAATTATCCTTCCTTGGAAGGTTACTATTAAAGGATGCACCTTTTCTTAAAGCCATAGTAGGGAGAAGCAGGATTATTTCTAGGGAAAATAGTGCAGAGGCCTCCTTATTCTGGGTGCCCTCTGCATGTTCTTTCTGCCTCGGTCCCTCCTTTTTCTTTCAGACACATGCTGACAATACATCTTTATACCTGTTGGAGGCACTTGGATCTCTGTTTTCCTTTTTAGCCTGTTCTAGTGCATGGCCTTGGTATCAGTCATTTACACACTAGTATAAATGTAGGTACTGGATTTTAGACAGTAGGCAATAGGGGGTTAGGACTGAGCTTCAGGGTAGGGGTTTTTTAAGGTGTGGTTCCTTCTTACTCTCTGAAATCACTCTGTGGGAATGGTATTTGCTTGAGTGTCAAGGGGATCTGGTGAGATGGAATATGTAGACAAGGCAGGAGGTGGAATAATGTCCTCCTCTGGAATCTGAAAGATTCTGGAAATTCTGCAGTCCCCAGCCACCCATGCTTGGTGACAACTTGCAAAAATATACTTTATATTTTTTAAAAGCACTTTTAATTTAAGCCAAATAATACACACATCTAAGCCTTCAAAATTTTTCAAATGGGTGAGTGAGTGAATATACTCAAAATAAAAAAGTGAATCTGAAGTGTGAAGACAGGCAGGCAGGGGTGATGAAGATTTAACTTGTGGGACTGTCACCTCAAGCTACTATCATTCTTCAGAATGAACAGAGAGATGTGACAGCATCCCATACATCCTGGCCTGTTCTCAGGCTGACATCTGCATGGTGACACGTTACTGACAGGTAACACGATGAACTAAAAACCTATCAATCCAAAGGCCAGCCCAAGGAAGACCTTGTTAAATTGTAACATGGTCCAGAAGTGTTGGCTGAAGGAAGTACGTGGTTGCTTAGTGATCATTTTTAGGGTGAGGGCCTTAGTTTGAGGAGTTACATTTCCTGACCACCAAGCAGGATATTCAGAGCATCATGTTACCAGATGGTCTTCACCTCCCTTGATAGCAACTGGTCACCCTGGTTGCCTGCCAGGGCTGAGTGGTGGTGAGCTGGCTGTCTCACCCTGCATCTCTATGGATGTCATCAACATCCTGGCAGCAGTGACAAAATGAGAGCTCCTGTAGGGAAAGTTCGTGTCTGCTTTAGGATGTTCAGTCAACACTGGCTTTTCTCTTTTGCTGTCTTGGCCTTTGCTGGTTAGCTTGATATTTCTACTTGCAACATCCTGGGCTTTTTCACTCTGAAAGAGCCCTTAGGATTATCTAGTCAGCCCTACCGATTGCAAATTGGAAACTGAGATATCCCTCTTTAAACCTGTGGTGGGAGGATGTTGCCTCCAGGCCATGCAGTGTCCCACAGATACCAAGGAAGGGAAGGCTCGCCCTAGGGGATGTCTGGCATGCTTCTTGTTCCAGATTCCTGTAACAGTGAGCCTGGAGAGTTATTTCTGTCAGAGGTACAGGGAGCAAAGTTTTAAGAAGATAAAATAGGGAATATTTATTTTCTCAGTTGGAAAGAACTTTGGAGAGGAGCTGTTCCTGCCCCTCATTGTTAGAAAAAGACACTGAAGTTCATAGTGGTTCTGGGGGACACCCAAGGGGGCAGTTCTAAGGCAGACTTCTCATGGGTTGGTCACGCAGGAAATCGTTGAAGTTTCAGCCTAGAGTGCTGACGAAGACCTGGAATAGAAGAAGGAGAGAAGGGAATGCTGCCCGTGGGTGTCTTGGGCTCTGAGACACCTGGGAGGACATATAGGTGGCATCTGTGGGCTCCAGGAGACCTTTACAGATGTGCATTTTGGTGGGCAGATACTGAAGGAATAATTATTTACAATGCTCTTAGGGTCTGGCCTGCCCCTCTGCAAAGCAGTGATGTTAGGAATTCAGTAAAATTAACGCATCCTGTAGAACATATTTCATTAAATCTGTGGAGGTCGGGAGAACAGGCAGACACACCCTCTGAAGTGGGCTGGAGCTGGGTCTCGTGAAGTCCTTCTAGGCAGGAGCTGGGGCAGGCGGCTTGCAGTGAACTGTACCGTCTTGCCATCCCGGCACAGTGACGCTGGAGTGAGGAGTGTCAGAGGCTGCTGCCGACGCCTCAGCTCAGCTCAGGTGCAGATACTTGCCTGTACAGGGTAGACAGTGGAGTGGACGAGGGCCTTTGGCTCTGCCCGTGTGCAGCAAGCAGCTGCAATCAAAGTAGCATGATCAACAGGACAGGACTAGTGTGCCTCTAGTGACGGGGTGCCTTCAAGTTCGTCTTCCTATGTCCTCTTGCCGGACCACCCACGTCCACCCCTGGGCCCCATAGTCTGTTCCCTGTAACTCAAGAAATCTGACTTTCAGCCACCTGCGTTTCTTTAGAGGGTCAGTTTCTGGCTCTCTCCCCAAGCCCGCCTCCCCAAGAGGCCTCCTGATAGCAAACTCCGTTTGGTTGTGAAGGGAGCAGAAGTCTCAGGGCAAGGCCGTCAGACCTCCGTGGAGAGTTGGCTGAATTGTATGCATATGGGGGTGTGAATCTGGCAAAGCCACAGCTCCAAAAGAGAATTCAAAATGTCCTGTAAGTTGGCCTGCCCCCACAAACGTGGTAATTCCAAATGTCACCTTGGCATTTTCTTCTCAAATAAATTCTGTCTTGTTCATATCACATGAAAACTGGAAGTGTGGACTTCAGAACTTCTAAGTTATACTTCTCAGTCCTCTGATTGACTTGCCCCGTGACATGTTGAACTATTAAATTTCTTTCATGGATAAATGTGAACATGGGCTTTGAGATTTTTGTCTGTTGAGTTACTAGAGCCCTGAGGTTTATTTTAAGTCAGAGAAAGGAATTTGGACTTCCATTGTGTGTGTGTGTGTGTGTGTGTGTGTGTGTGTGTATAGGAAAAGAATATAAGGTAAAGAGTAGCTAATATTAATTGATGGTGAAAAGCCAAAAGGATTTTTAAAAAAAATCATAGATGGTTCAAAGGTTAGGAGATACCTGGATAAATGTTGCCATCAGAAGCTAAGGTACAGAGAAGATTGGGCGGAAGAGCTGTGCTTGATTGTTGAGTCAAGAAAGCAGAAGTCATAACAAAGGAATACATTATGTTTAGAGAGATGCTTTACCTCTCCGAACACATGAAAGCTTTTTATGCTTCACTTCTTTGTCAAGTTCTTACGAAAACCCAAGAGAGATGCAGAAAAAACCCATTCTGAAGATGGAGAAAGGAAGACAGAGAAGGTAATGTTGACACAGTCATTCTGGAATAGAGGTGGGTTTTGAATCTCTTATGTGGAGAATTTGAATACTTTTTCATCTTTTGCTCTGTCTAAAAAATAAAAAGGCTCTGGGGAGAAGCTAGTGATTACCCTGAGCTGTCAATTCTCTGCACTGTGGGAAGAGGGAAGGGAGAGCCAGCGAGGAGAGGTGAGGGTAGGGGAGGAGACAGTCAAGCTCAGTGTCATATCATACATAGCTTGAGTGTCCTCATGTACACCCCCGAGGGGCACAGGAGAGGACACATGCATGGGTTGTAGCCTTTCATTGCCGAGATGTTGGCATCTGCTAGCTTCTGAGTGAGGCCTGGCTACGTACAATTTGGGCCTAGGGCTTTTGGGAGCGGCTCAGCTTTTTGCTTGGCCTGCAGGGGGAAAGTCAGTTAAGACACTGATAGCTAACTATATTCACTTGGGATTTATTTATTTAGGAAGATTTCTTCCTAAGAAAACTTCTCTTAGGAAGACCAGAACTTTTTCTAAGAAACAAATACTAAAAGTGTTCTTTGGAGGTAAACAGTATATCTTTAATACATGCGTGTATGAAAAAAAGACATTTAGAAACCACTATGGACAGTTACTTATAACTGCAGATATTTATAGACAAGCAGAACAGATTTGGTGCCAGAGACACAGATTTGGAGTGGGTCACTGTTAATACGGAAAGGTTATTTTTTTTTGTTGCTGCCTCCTAGGACTCCTACTGTGCTGCTGGGAGCATGGGCTACATTTCCTAAGACAGGAGATCCCTGGATGGTAGGGAGTTGATAGTTCTCTTTGTGGCAATATTAAGTACCACACGGTATCCTTCAACAGGGAGGATGTTGGAGGATGGCTGGTGACAGTTTGGAAGGACACTCTGCTGTTTGAGGTTGCTAGATAGCATGTGAACTTCAAGTCCAGCCCTCAGTTCCTCACCAAACACCTACTGAGGGGTTCTATAATTTCCCCTTAACTTGCATACTCACTCTGTGGAGAAAACTGGGCTTTTCACTCTCCTGTATCTCTGGTGGAGAGTATACATTAGAATTACCTTTCTGGAGAACAATTTGGCATCTGGGATCCAAGGCCTTACAGTGTGAACACCCAGGGATTCATCATAAGGACACAGAGCCGAGTACGGGGTGTATGAATGAGGCTGTTCATATTAGCACAGCAGGAGAGCAATTAAGCACCTAAAAGAGTGAGGGTAGCTAAGCCATTTGTTAAAGTACAACATCCTGCCAGCATTTGCTCATCCACAACCTTTTATTGAGTGCCTACTGTGTGCTAGGCACACAGACAGTGTACTGTCAAGGCTGATAGGACCTCAGTTCACCTGAAACTCAAAATGTTGTTATAGAAACAAACATTATAGACTGAGAACTGGAAAAAAGCAGTGTACAAGGGGTATTTACCGTGTGAACTCATTTTCACTATATAAAATAGAAAAACCCTAAAAGAGAGTCTGACTTAACAGATGTAGAAGATTTAGGCAGTGGGGTTTTATATACATGTTTTTTTTTCCCTTTTAATTTTTTCTCTAGTTTCCAAGTTTTCCACAGTGACCATTATGATTTATATAATATATAGATATGTATTTTAAACATGTGAGTTTGAGGAAAGAGAGAAAAAGAAATAAGCAGACCTGGGGTGTAGACCCAGCTCTTCCTTAAACTTGTGCTCAGACCTTGAGTTAAGTCAGGGAACCATCCTGAATCTTCCCTGAGCAGCAGGGTTCACCTGTTCAGAGCCTCCAGCTCAGCGTTCGTATCTCTCAAGCTCTTGTGCCTCCCGAGGACACTGGGTGATTCGCTGCAGGGCTGGCGGGCCTGGGACTTTCCCAGGAGAAAGGACAGCAGCCAGGCTGCCGAAGCCCCAGTCCCTGGGCACTTTTGGTCTGCAAGGCTCCGGTCCTCTGGGGATCCCGTGGTACCCAAACAGGGAAAGAGGTTTGGTATAAGGCATGCGGTAATGCAATTAAGGATATGCCTCTTACCCAGCAAATAAAAATAAGCTGCTATTGTGACTTGTGACTTGGGCTTACTCAGCCAAATATCCCTGCACCCCAAGGAAACAGAACAGCAGCTCCATTGATTGAACCTCACCCAGTGCTGGTCATGGGGAAGAAAGCATTGTGCAGGCATTTTCCTAGGGGAGGCCCATGACACGCGCTGAAGTAGGTACTCACCACCCCCTTTTACAGGTGGGGACCTTGGGCTCAGAAGGCAGGTAACCTGAGCAGGTCGCTGGCATGAGAGAGGCTGATTCAAACACCAACTCCTCTACTTTGAAGCAGTATCTTTACCCGCTGCTCAGTATTGCCTCCCATTCTAAGAGGGAGGCACTACTGTAACCATCAAAACAGATGTCTGAAGCCAGGGGAATGTGTGAGGGGTGCAGTAACCCACCAAGTGGCAGAACACTGGGAAGCTGAGGCATGCGGAGGCTCAGAATGGGCAGAATCTCATTTTTGACAAAACTGATGTGGAGAAGTCTACTCGTAGCTGCCTTTCCTGGGGGTTATAAATGAGGAAATTGGGGTTTGAGAGAGAGAGGGAGAATACAACCACCCTCGTGCTTACCATAATAACCTTTTCTCTCGCCTGTGGTTTGAAACCAAAGGCCAACTATTACACCTTATATACCTCTATCTCCCAAAAGAGTGATAACTCATTCTTAGACCTGACGTGTGTTGTTTGCCTTTTTTTTTTCCTTGCTAGTCCTAGCTTTGCTTATTTAGTGTAAGTATTAAAAGATCATAAGACATACAGGAGATATCAGCGATACACAGAAAGGGAAATTTTAGTTAAAATTAGGGTAAAGAATTGTTTCTTTTCCTTATCAAAAGAATGCTCTAAAATGATAGATACTGTTTCCTGTGTTTCAGTTCTAATTCCTCTACAGTTTTTTCTGATTCATCTTATATACCATGACCAGATCAAGCTTTTTAAAATACCACTTAAAAAAAAAAATACCACTTTCATGATGTCATCTCCTACCTTCCCTAGAATGTTCAGTGGTTCCCCATTGTCTAGGATAAAATCCAAACTTGTGGGTCTGGAATTCAGATTCCTTCTTACTCTGGCTCCAGCTTCGCTTTTCCAACGTCACCCTCCGCATTACTCCCAAGTGATCCTTTTGCTCAGATGAATCAGTCTATTCCATGATTCTCTGAATATGCCCTTGACTTTTTTACTTGGAGCGTTTGTTTATTGCTCCCTGCAATAAAGAACAAAGTGGACTGTTCTCCCTACCCTTTTCCTTTTTCTGAAGTCCTACCCATTCTTTCAGGCACTATTCATGTTTTTCCTTTTTTTAGAAAAACAATGAACATTCCTTGACTATCCCAGCCTGGGGTGACCTGGGCTTCCCTTATCGCATACTGTCTTCAGGTGGAGTCCCATGCCATGCAGGGCTGGACTAGCTCAGTGCATTGCCTATCATAGGGGCTTGATAAACACCAAATGAAAACACATGTCCTGTGCAGCCGGCTAAAAAGAGCACTTCCTGTCCCAGCCGTAAAATACTGTTATCCCAAGAGAGGACTTCTTTCAGAAAACAAATAGTCAATTCTTTCTGTCATGTATTCAAAATGTGTAGGTTGGGGTATTAGATAATTGTTTGTCATGCCTTTGCCACCCATGACTAATCCTGTTTTATGAATGAAATGGAGGCAGAGAGAGGAACATGTATGACCTCACAACGCTGAACCATTGGTAGACACAGCACCTGAACCCACGTTTCCTTTTGCTAACTTACTAGGCCCCCGTTCCTTTTAAACCATGAGTCATGGGCCCTCAGAAACTTCTGTAAATATTCTGATTGCTTTTGTCGTCCTTTCTTCTTTTCGCTAAAGGGCCAGAGAGTGAATATGTTAAGCTTCACAGGCTATACAGCTTCTGTTGCAGCTGCTCCACTCTGCCCCTGGAGTGGGAAAGAACGATAGGCAATACATAACCTAATAGGTGTGCCTGTGGGCCAATATCTTCTTTACAAAAGCAGGCAGTGGACTGGACTGGGCTTGCAGCTTTCCTTCTCTCTGTTCCTGGTATTGGCTTGGAAGGTCAAGCTAGCCTAAGACACCATCAGATTGAATACTGAGCAGGCCCTGCAGTTGGGTACAGGCTTATATGTAAATTATGTCTATAGCTGGGAAGACTGGACGGTTAGGACAAAATTGAGAAGCTGTAGATATTCAAGCAATAGACTACATACCTAACAAGCTGTAGACTGTCAGCCAGCCCATGAATGTGGGAGTTAGTCTCAAGGGAGACACATTGGGGAGACTCTGGGGAATTCAGGGCACATGAACCCCTGAACTAACCTGCCTGGGGTTGTTCTCCACAGTTGAGGGGCAGAGTTGCATTATCTCCCCACACTGCCAGAATGTTCTGCAGGCTGTCCCATTTCTCACATCTGAACGTGGGCCACAAGAGAAGTCATGATTATGGCAAATGTGTGACAAGCTCCCCTGGTCACATCACCATCCACAGTGATGAGTGTTTTTATTGGTGGCAGACGGCTGGCAGCGACAGGCTCCGTCTGCGTCGAATATGTCCAGACTGGTACATTGGTGCATCCTGCGAGTGTTACTACAGGCAGCTAATACCTGTCCCCTGAGCGGAACAGGTAGGTTTGAAAAGAAAGTGTCTTAAAAACTAACTATAACTGTTGTTAAAAAACAAAATTCATCCAAGTAAATTTAAAGACCTAATTGGCTTTATTAAACAATTCATGAATTGGCCAGCATCCCCTCTAGCAAGTAGAGATGCTCTGAGGAATTGTACAAAATGGAGTTTTTACAGTCGGGGAGGTAGGGGAAAAGTTATTAGCAAAAGTGAAGAAGGGATTGTTTTAGGCAAGGTCACTTTGTCTTAGGGGGAAGCATAGGGGGTTTTGTAATGTAGATTCCTCATCTCAGGGAAGGTGGAGCAGCCTCATATGACATTATTTTAGTAGTGATGCTGAACGGAAAATTCCTGACTGACCACCTTTCTGGAGGAGGTAGAAACGGGAATTGGGTTTACCTTTTAGGCCCTAGTGTGGAGATGTGGCCAAGCAGAAGTGACCCCATGTTGGGCCCATGGCTTCTGTGTGTTGAGCTCATCCCTGACACTCCTGGCTAGGAACTCGCGCATTATCCAAGGGCAGCATCCTACAAAAAGTGCTGGAATTTTTGAGGGTTTTGTCATTCGGCTGGCAAGTGTATTCTGGTTCTGTTGTCTGAGAGTGAGTGCGTTTGTCCTTGCAGAGATGCACAGGATCCGGGACCAAGAACAGAAAAGGTTTTCAGCAGTCTTCAAGGGCTTGTAGAAAGTACCAGGAATTCCTAATTAATTCTAGTAAAGTAATTCAGTGGTTTTCTTGGTAGCTTAAACTAAACTGTAAGGAAAGAAAAGAAAGTTTGAATCATTCTGCTCAGGGAAAACCAATTAGTTTAGGCAAAGTTAATGTAAATAAGCAAATAATCCCTTAAGTTGACTCTTCACTTTTGTTCTGTTTTAATTCACTTGTATTTTACATAGTAATAGTAAATAGTTGTATAGCATGTAACTTGTGCCATACATTTCTGTAGGTACTTTACACAGGTTATTTATTCCTCCGAGCAGCCCTACCAGGTAGGTAGTATTATAGCCCCATTTTAGAGGTGAGGACAGTAAGGGATCAACAGGTCAAATGACTGGCCCATGCCCTCACAGCTTGGAATGGCTGCACACAGCCCATCTGCTTCCATCATGCGTCTGCCTCATTTTTTAAATGGATGTTAACGGCAGTCAGAAGTAGTAGTGTATTCCTTCTAATGGATCCACTGCTTCTCAGAGCAGACCGATCAGATCCTCGTTCCATCCCATACTAGGCAAAGATTTCTAATGCTAACTATCTGCCAGGCAACACCCTTGCCTGTTCAATTTGCTCAGTTAGGGGTGTCCCGCTGGGTCACTATGGCCGACAGCAGTATTAGGGGGAGGCAAAGGAGAGCTCCCTGTGTGTGATATCACCTCCATGCCCTGAATTCAGCCTGGAGGAGCAGACCCGTTTGGCAAGGGTGCACCTGTTAATAACTAAGTTCGTGGGACAGGTACAGCAAGTCAGAAAGCTTGTGTATTAGTTTACAGTGAGAAATATTCCTGCTTGGAAGTGGTTTGCTGAGCTTGGGCAGCAGGAAGGGAAAGTTGGATAGTTTGATTGTGGAGTAAGTGCTGTTCGAAGAGTCAGCTGGTCACAGCCCTCTTAGATGTGTTAGGTGCCACTCTTACAGAGACCCCAGACTTCAACGCCAGGGTTAAGTCTGCCCTGTGCCGGGCAGGTCTTCGAAGAGGTCTGACCTTTGTGGAATCTGGGGAGGCCTCCAGTAACCTGCCCCCCTGCTCACTGCAGCCTTCCTCCGGTCCAGGAGAATGCTGTAGTTCTTTACATATGTTAGCACAGCCTGCAGGCTGGGAACTGGGTGGTCTCTCATGCTCTTTCTCTCTCTCTGGGACTTTGCATATCTATACCCCAACTGGTGGGGAGTGTAAGGCACAGCGGAGACCCTTAGGGTGATTCAGAGCCCCAGTAATTACCAGGGACGCTATTTTAATGGTAAAGTCAGAGGCTTTGCATTCCACTGGTCCCCTGGGCTCCTCCTGATTTTGTTGCCCCATTGCCTCAAGATGGTTAATCACATCCTGCCTTGCAGTTTCATAATTTTTAATGTAAAATGAATGGTACCAAAAAAATAGCCAGTCCAGTCCTGTGTGCAGGGAGTACAGGTCACAGAGGGCTCTACGTAGTTGGGGGGGAGGGCCTGGGGGGTTGAGGGAGTAGGTTCTTCAGACCCAAGATTGAGTCAAAGGGAGTTTATCAAACACAAAGCATTGTGCAGATGAAACATTGTTGTTTTGAATTGAGAGGGGAGGGATGGCCCAAAGCTGGGCGGACAGCCGGGGGAGGGTCTCTGTTGAGGAGGAGGCAAAGCTGGTCCCTCCACTAGACTCTCACCCTTAGCTCAGGACTGTCCTTTCTGTAGTCGGATCAGTGCGCCATCTTCTCTAACTCGGTCAGTGTGCCTTGGACGCATGGACCCAGCTGTCGCCGTACCTGTCTTGCTGCAGCCTGAACCGTAAATAACATCAGAGGAAATGGCTGGTCACTAACCAAGAGGTGTTGGCCAAAGGTGACCCACTGCAAGTCCCACTATTGCCCACTGACAAGGATTAAACCCTTAGCTTTGCAGTGAACTGAAAGGGGCTCTCAATTTCAGGTCTGAGAGAGCCCCTTCTCCCCACACCTCCCCGGAAGCTGCTGCATAGCCAGAAGCCAGGAAGGCACACCTTGATCAGGGGAGGGGTGGTCCTTTCTTTTCTTGCCTTGGTGGGTGACAAATTCAAAACTAGAGACGAGAGCTCTCTGAAGTAGAAGGGTTTATTAAGCCTTTACAGATGCAGACAGATAAGGACCAAGTCCTGGGACAGGAAGTCTCTGCTTCCCCGGTAGCAAGGCCAGTTTACAGGAACAACCTGTCCACCGGACTGAAGAAACAAGGCACATTTTGTGGGGGGCGGTTCTCAAGGAAAGAAAATTCTTTAAATTTACATTGGCTACAGATAAGGAAGGTGGGCTAAGGGGAAGCATGGGGAAGTCTGAGGTTAGGCAGTTAGTCCATAGAGAAGGCTTGTGGGTTGGGCGTTGATGGACAGACGCTGGTCATGCACAAGAGGGATGCTGTGGTTGTGGGGATTGTTGAAATGAGAAACCTGGAGTTTTTGGTTAGCAACGGCCCACGGCCATTGACTGACAACTTTCCCTTGTTTCTCTCCCTCATTTTCTGGCTCTTATGTCATTTAATTTTTAGGACATTGCAGAATTTTCCTTATCATGGGGGTAGTCAGTGAAAAGCTGTGAGCCTGCAGATGGTCAGCACACAACAGGGTGAATGCAGGCTTTGTATGGCCTGCAGCCTGTTCAACATAGGGGCGTTTTTTAAGAAAATAATGCAAAATTACAAATATAAAGCCAGATAAAAGAATAAACATATATTTCAAATGATTAAAGAAAGCACAAAAACGTCTATGTTTAAAAAGCTGACAACCCAAACATGACAAAAACCCAGGAAAGCAACACGATGTTATTATGAATCAGCTATTTCATGTGTGTGTGTTAATGTTTTTTGCTATGTTTTTTGGACTGTGTAGTCTTTGATCATGTCTTCATATGACAGTGATTTTCTCTCAAAAGACCAGCAAGATAATTTACTCATTCCTCTAGCCTGGTTGGTTGGGATTTGTCTTTTATTATTGATAGTTTAGAAAACAAACTTTTTAGCTTCACACCAGTAATTGGTAAGGTCATGTAAATATTGGGGGTTATTGTTAAATTTGGGGAGCCCTCAAGTTCCTTTCATATATGAGCTATAATGTTTCAGGGCATTTTAAGTTTTTTTGTGTAGTGACTAAGCTTAAATACTGAAGATGCTCATTCAACACATCTCTCGGGTCCTTGTGTTGGGCGGGAGAGTAGAGGTGAGCCATGTGGGAGTGATGCTGGGGTTCTTGTTTGTGGAGCCGAAGAATGAATTTTACAAAGACTGCAAGGTAGGAGAGCCAGGGAGAGGCTTTTATTGAGAGATACAGTGAGAGGACAGAGCTCCTGGCTCACACCAGGAGGGGACAAGAGAGTCCTGGGGTGGAGCGTTGTCTAGGGGATTTACAGGCAGTTAAGGATTTTTAGGAACTGATAAAGGGTGTAGGGGTGTGGATTTTTTTAAAGTGGTCTTAGTATGTTTGTCCTTGATGAGACATTAAGTCCCTTTTAGCATGCTAAGGTGAATCTTACACATGATTACAAACGATAGCATAATAAAAACATGGGCTACTTTCCTTTATCTGGGGAATATCAACTGATCTCACTGAAGAATAACTCTAGAGCTTAATGTTTAACACAGAGTTTTGGTAGGGGGTTTCCTTGCATGTAGTTACACTGCTCTGACTGAAATTATCGGGCCTTGCTTTTTCCTGAAGCCCTCACCCTATTCTGTCTTAAGCCCATGGTCCCTGTCTCAGAAGGTGACTGAGGTCAGTGAAGCCCTCTGGAAGGAACTCAGTTAACCAGTTAAAACTAGAAAGCCAGAAAAGACTCAGAGTTAATGAGTTAATCAGTTAAAGCTCAAAAAGGTCAGGAGCAACTTGGCCTTGAATGTTTGAATATTCCCCAGAAAGGAAAAGTATCAGCACAGCCTACATCTTCATTGTGTCAATTAGATGATGCCATTGTAAGATTTACTCTAGCCTGCTAAAAGGCCCACCTATAAACAGCATAAAAAAGAGGGAGATTCCATCTTAAAGCTAAAATTGCATTAAAAAAAACCCCAAGAAGTTAAGAAGTAAGATTCTTACCATGCTCTTTAGCAAACAGACAATAACTCAGCCCACCTTGGAGGCAGGGCAGCCAGTCTTAATTGATATGCCCCCAAACCAGGAAGCTGCTATCCTGGGAGGGAATCAGAGCAGTAAATTTCTTATGTTAATTTTGCAGAACTACCTGGAAGACTGGTAAGAAGAAACTTAATGTCTCATCAGAGATAGTTGAGACCACTTAACAAGTCCACACCCCTTGCCCTCTGACACATTCCTGAAAAATCCTTAAAAGGGGGCACCCCCAACCTTTTAGCGTGCTCCTCTCTCTGGAGTCCCCGGCACTTTCTAAGTGCATAACTTTACTTTTTCCCAACCTCTTTACCTTAAACTTTCTCTCTCTAACCTTTCAGGGCACCTCTCCTCCCTGAGGTAGCCTGTACCTTTTCTCTCTTTAAGTAATTTAAATAAAACTTTTACTCTGCTTCACTTCTGTGTCTCTGCCCTTCAATTCTTTGTTGCAGTGGGGACAAGAACCGAGGAAAATACACAGCATCTCTCCCCACTAACACTCCCAGGGCCATGGGGAAGGGTCTGTGCCAGTGAGGGGTGCTGACATTTAAGCTTCAGTATTTCATAGTAAATCCTCCCGTGAGTACTAAGTGTTAACTAGATCGTATTTGATTACTCATTGACACTCATCTTTCTAATTGTAATTTTAGAGTTACTAAAGAATGTGTTCTTATTGACAATAAATGCAGTCTTAAATTAGTTAAGTTGGAGCAATAGGCATTCATTCACTATCATTTGTTAAACAGTCTGCTTTGATCAACCTACCTTATATTGTCGTTGGGGAGCATCCAATGACATAAAGCAGATAAAACACAGCTGAGTGTCTTCATGTAAGAACTACTCAATAAACTCAGCTGTTATGACTATGACTGTCATTGCCCTCTAACAGCATCAGATCTGGTGCCAGCCATTCCGAGATAGAAAGTTGACATTGTGCCCCTGGGAGGTAGCAATGCACCCAGCTTGGGGCCGAACTCTGAGACCCAAGTGGGAGTTGTGTTTTGTCTCAAGTTCTGAATAGAACTGTCCTCCCCCATTAACTGTGAATTCTCTGCAGTTAATCTCCATTAATGAATTCTCTGTTCATTAGTAATACTCTTACTGTGGGCACAGTCACACACGAAGTCATACTTTGAAAGTGCTCAATTATAAGGCTTAATTTCATACTTGTCTCCCATATCTTTTGATTCTTATAAAGTCCAGCCACCAAATTTGTCAAAGGAAGGTTTTCTTTATTTTGTAACATTAAAGACTCTCCTTTGGCAGAAAAATCCGTGGAAAGGGAGTCAAGAAACTAGATCTGCCACTGACTCTTCATGGGTATCTGTTGGGATGCTTTTGGATGCAAAGGACAGGAGGCCAACTAAAGATATTAAATAGCAGAGGAGAAGTGCTGGCCCAGGCACAGAGGCCTTGCTGGGCTCATTCTTCAGTACCAGTCCAACACATCTGGAGCTGATGATGGGGTCAGTCCCACCCAGACCACCAGGCTGAGGAGTGTGGAGTGCTGCTGGGGTGGGAGAGGAGAGGAACAGACACCGAGGGGAAACTACCGATGGGCATTCTGACACGTGGCCCTAAGTCACGTCCCTTCTTTGGGCCTCTGTTGCCTATTGAATTAGTGGCTTGTCTAACACCATCTGCAAAGTCCTTCGTGAGAGTAACCCTTACAATTTTATTTTCTTTTTATATTAATTGGATTTGGCAATGAATTAACAAACCGCTTCTGGCCAGTGCTGTAAAGCTAAGAATGTAATTAGTAAATAAATAGCTCCGTTTAGATTAAATGGTAAGTCAGGGCAGTAACTTTCCCCACCCATGAGTTGTAGATTTTGATCTAGAAAAATGCACAATGGAGGATGTGAAGGAGAAGCTCTAGAAAACGGCATCTAAAAGCTGCTCTGATTTAGTAAGTCTGTCTTCTGTGCAGTAAATGTAACTTGGTCATTCGCAGGAGATCCAGAAAGGTCGGGCAAGGCTTGTTTTTCTTAACATAACTATTGGAGGCTTTGCTATGGTGTTGGTATATCCCAAAGGAGCTGAGAGAGGTTTAATGTGGATTCAGAGGGAGCTGGTGTTGGCCGAAGCCAGAGAGTGACTCTAAATGGTAGTGGAATCAGATCCCCATGGATAGCTGAGGGCTTCTCAAGAATGAAACCGCAGACCTCAGCTTTCTACTTCATCTCCTTTTTACAGAGCTGTTGGCTGGTCTTGAGACGACATTCCAGTAGTAGCACCAGGAAAGCTTTCAAGGAAGCATCTGGGGGTAGTTCATGAAGGAATGAGCTCCTTACCTTGGTATCAAAATGTTGGGAAGTGCCACAGATGTGGAAGTGACATGGGTGCTGGAGCTGGCACTGAGTTCTGGGAGCACATCTCCTCTCCATCAACTGTGTACAGAGTTGAGTGAAGACTTCAGAGGACCTGTGGGCATTGGGCTGCCTTAGTAGGGGAGTTTCACCCTCCAGTCCAGGATATATGGGAAGCAAATTACTCTGACTAGTCATATAGTCCATATATTTGTGTTGTGGCTGGCAAATATTTGAACATACTTATAGAACTGTGTAAGGTCAATCTGTGCTTTCGATCTGATTCTCTGTAATAGAGCTTTTGGAAAATACTTCTGGTGTGGTGGTCAATGGCGTTTCTAAGCTGGCAGACAATAACCACCTCACTTTGTATCCTAAGTGCAAGAGCATTAGTTTGAATGTAAAACCATTAGATCCTTACACCTCTGGGTGTAAAATATTGAAAAAGCGTCAGTTGTTGTGCTGGGGGAGGGTAGGATGAGGACTGGAGGAAGAGTAGGTATTCTATGAGTTGTGTAATGGGCACCTTGTAGCAGTTTTTAACCTTCTGAGGTTTGTTCAGATTGGAGATGCGGTTGGACTTGGAATTTAAGTCCTCCAGAATTGGCAGCTGTTCAAAACCTTTGTGTTTTATGGTTCAGATAGGAGCACAGTGCTGGTGTGGGACCACTGCCCTAGGTATTTTGGTATTGTGTAGATATGTTTGTCCATTCAGTGAATCATGTCCATTTGTACGTGAGCATCAGGAGCTAAGCTGAGAGTAGAATGGGTAGCTGTGGTTGGCTGCCCATTTAAAAAATGCTATGCAAGAACCAATTCAAACAAAGCCAGAAAACTCCCACAAAGAAGCCCAAGAGGAAGACTGCAAGCAGCAAGTTACATTCTGTGATCTTGGAATTTAGCTCTTGGAAAACATAACAAATCAGAGACTATGTCCATTAAGAGGGTGGGCTCTGCAGGCCAAAAAGACTTGGGGGTATTAACTTTCATTTCACCACTGTGAGCACCAACTGTTGCCCACTGGCAAATGTCTTAATTATGTGAAGCCTTGGTGTCCTCATCTGTAAAACAGGACAACAGCATCTACCTTGTAAAGGTGGTGGAAGGATGCCATAAATAATACAGTGAAGCTCTTGGCAAGGTGCCTGGAATGTAGGAAGCACTGGGGATGTTTGTTGTTATGTATGATTTATTGCTCTTTGGATTTCAGTACTCAGGTACTTGGGGTTCACTGTGTTGCTTATTGTTGTTCAGGTGCCTTGAACCTTCTCAGGCAAAACTGACGCTACCTTTGGTCCTCTTTAGGGAAATTTGGTGTAGAGTGGTGTTAGGACTGTCTTTGGACTAGCCAAGTTTCCCACCAGTGAATGGAGAGTCAAACTGTCTGTCAGACACCTTACCAGGGAAGGACCAACACATGGCTTGGGTTAAAAGCGGTATTTTATCCACAGACAGGTGACAGGAATCTAGTGAGTGGAGAGGTGTAGAGCAGCCAAGACTTCAACAGGATGCCAAGTTAGACGTTTCCATTCCTTTGGTTGGAACTGGGTTTTTACACTTTGATTGGAAACAACAAAACTGCAAGAACTCTTGCACAGACAGCTGAAAAAATGTCTTCTTAATAGATACAAGACTGTGGATTAAAAAAACCATGCTGAACAAGTGAAGACCAACCAGATTGCTGTCGGTGGGTGGCAAAGTACTTTGTTACAAATATTGCAGGACTCCTCTCTCTGTACTTAAAAGAAAAATTGCTTTGCATTTCAGACAACAGAAATGGCCACACACATCTTTAGTTCATGCACAAGAATCTGTGAAAACTGTGTGAAAGATCTTCCTTAAATGGAGACAGAGCGTGGCCCGTTCTCGGGTTGAAGTTGGAACCCTGGCCTCAATTTGCCTTCGTGCATTATTTCTCCTACATTATGCAAGATGCCCCCAGCTCAAGACCAGTCTTTTTTCCCCCTGTAATCCCGAGGTGCAGGGCACAGCTCAGCTTCAGACCTTTCTGCCTTCACCTTTTGGTTGGTTAGAACCCCCATCTGGTGGTATATGAATGTGAGTGTTTCCTGTGGCTTTTCTGTGGCTCCTTTTCAAAGTATTCAAAGCAGCTTAAAAATACATAATGTTCAGCGGTCTGACCAAAAGCTGATGTAAGTACTTACTGGGGGACTAGTTTAAAAGAACCTAAAAAACTATTAGACAGATTTGAAACTCTTAACTATGTCTTGGAAATAGATACTAAGATTTTTAAAAAGGTTTAAAAAACATAGGATGACTTCTCGTCATCATGCTTTGAGTAATGGCAGTACTAGCAAAGAGCACAGTTGATAAAAACAGAAGAGCTAAAATTCTTTATTTAACATTAAACAGGAAACCGAAAGAAGTCTGCAGCAATGCGGTGGGTTTTCAACAAACCTGCTGCTGGGTTTATCTGTACGGAAAAGCCTGCATGAGACCATTGCTCCTCTGACTGTGGTTGTGAGTTCTCATAGAAATCTTAACCCAAACAAGGCTATTGGAAGCAGGTTCTGGACTGTAAGGTTTTTGAAGCAACCCTTTTCCACTAGAACCAAAGGAGATTTGGAAGCAAAGGGAAAAAAAACTTCCAGAGTGGAAACGCTTTGCACTTCTCTTTCAGCTTTGTGAAGGGCTGTCACTCACCCAGCATGTGCATATGAATGTTCTTTCTGAAGACCTGGGCTTCATTTAAGGTCAGCTTTCAATTTCTAGAGAATATAATTTGCTGCTATTTTTAGAGCATCATGATTGCCCGTAATAACTAATGGAAAAAACTCAACAGAGAAATAAATGTGTAACAGCTGTGTCTGCTTAAACTTGATTAAAGGCAGTAAAAAAAAAGTAAACAGAAGAATGAATGTGACAATCGACAAGGGAGAGACAAGTATCCCTCTCATTGTGAAAAGTTTTACAGACATAACTTGTTCTACTTCGGAGGCCAGCCATGTCTGTGTTTAAAGTTTACTTTACTGTTTGTCTTGAGTGGGATCAGTGTTGTAGTGAATAATTTATAGCCAGCATGAATGAGCTCATTAGTCACCTTTTCAGACTTTAAATGAGTTTTGTGGTTGTCATTACTAGAGCCTTCTGTTCAGCCGCCGAGCAAAATGACAGTTTGGCAGTCGGCTGCCTTGCCAGCCCGCTCCCCTTCAGGTCTGCGTTGCTTTTGTGTTTCAGCGAAACCATCCCTTTCTCTCCCTGTGCTAGTCCAGGGACTCTCACATTTCAGATGCCTTTTGCACCCCAGGTTGGAGTGACAAGTTTTTCAGGGATTAAAAAAACCTTTCAGTTGTGCTGGCCAGAGACAATGAAGTGGAGGGAGTGAGCTCTTTCCAGCAAATGCTGTGTATTATTCCCTTTGTGCTTGGTTTGATATTCAAGTTATTCCAAAGCAGCGAGCTGGGGAGTCGTTGGGCTGCTGAGCCAAGCTGTCACGTGGTGGCAGGCATTTCAGGCAAGGGGATATTACTGGGGTTTGGGGAGAGAAGGATGTTTCAGAGTAGGTTTGCGTTTTTACAGTGCCGAACAGCAACATGTGTGTGTGTGAGGGTGTGTGGATGAAGAAACTTAGTGCAGCAAATCTGCTGGGCCATATTTCCAGGGCCAAAGAAAACCTCATTTTTCCTACAGAGGAGTTGGCAGATGACCTTTCAGGATCCGCCAACTGGGGGTCCAGGTCTTTGGGAATGGCCATTAGTTCCCCATCTCTACGTCTCCCCAGTCCAAATTATTAAGAGAAGGCAAACCGTTGCAGCTGCCTTCTCATTGTGCCTTTGGAGACTTGCCTGGGAGGCTGGGACATACCAGTAGTAGTAGGTGGGATTTCTTTGGACAGGATGTCATGAGGTTCATCCCTCTCTTTGAACCTGGTCTGGGCAGCTTCCAGAGAGCTCCGCCATCCACTCTCAGGGACTGGACTCCATCCGCAAGTCCAGGACCCTGCAGCATGTCCACCTCGGCTCTTGGGTAGCCTCCTGGCACTCATAGTGCGCGGATGCTTTGCCTGGGGGTGCTCAGCCAACTGCCTGGACCCCTGGTCTTAGGTCTCTTTGACGTTGGCTGTGAGCAACAGGCACCACGGCTGCCGTCACTGACGTGGGCAGCACCCCCTTCCGGGATCCATATTGCTAGACAGCTGGCCTCGCACTGTGTGAGGCATGCAGAAAAGATGCTCAGTATTCCTCTCTGGAAGAAATGCCAACTTAAAAAGGATGCCTGGTTGTTTGGGGGCCAAATCTTTGAAGCCAGTCAGAGTCACATGTCTTTGAATACAGAGAAACGAGGTGCTATCGATTGCACCCCCAGAAAGACAGCAATCCATTTGACTACTTCCTTTCTAGCCTCCACCTCTTATGAGATGGAGCACTCACATGCACTCCATTTTTTAAAATTAAGATATCATTGATACAAACTTTTATGAAGGTTTCACAAGAAAAGCAATGTGGTTATTACATTCACCCTTATTATCAAGTCCCCCCCATACCCCATTGCAGTCACTGTCCATCAGTGTAGTTAAGATGCTACAGAGTCACTACTTGTCTTCTCTGTGCTACACTGTCTTCCTCATGACCTCCACACACCGTGTGTGCCAATCATGATACCCCACAGTCCGTTTCTCCCTCCTTTCCCCACCCCCTCCCCTTTGGTAACTACTAGCCCTTTCTTGGAGTCTCTGAGTCTGCTGCTATTTTGCTCCTTCCGTTTTGCTCTGTTGTTACACTCTACAAATGAGGGAAATCTTTGGTATTTGTCTTTCTCTGCCTGACTTATTTCACTGAGCATAATACCCTCCAGCTCCATCCGTGTTGTTGCAAATGGTAGGATTTGTTTCTTTCTTATGGCTGAATAGTATTCTATTGTGTATATGTACCATCCCATGCACTCCTGACTCATATTTTCTGGGCACCTTTTGCTTGCACCCGAACACAATATTGAAGGCACAAGAAACGCTATTCTCCGAAGGAGTTGGGGTTTCAAAGCAAAGTGTTGACGAATGGCAGTATCCAGTAGAGAGGAAGAGGCTTCAGGTTTGGCTATTGTTGTAACTTGAGTAAGTTACTGATCTCCGACAAAGAATTTGGTACAGCAGGGAAATAATGGGGTGATATTATAATCTGCGTAAGGTTTCCCAGAGACTTCGTCAAATTCGTAGCTTTTATTTTGTTTTGAAAGACAGTCTTAAAGAGAAGAATTTATTGTTTCTGTTCACATCTCTCTGAAAAAGTAAAATGAGAGAAGTTATTTCTTGGCATAGTTAAGACTTTGGCAGCCTCAGCTACAGATACCAGGAGACTGGGGGACTTGGTGTACTGGCTGAAGAGAGGAAAACAATGAGAGCTCTTCAAAACTTCGGAGGAGGAAAAGGTTGATGATACTACCTTTCTTTTGACTAATTTGTATAGTTATTAGATACTATCTTGAAGAGGGCTTAAAAGGAACATTTTTGTTTGCTAAACAATCAATATTTTTGATGACTGCTCAGCCATGTGCTATGAGCAGAAGAGAACTATAAGACAGGTCCTTGCTCCTCAAGACACTGACAGTCTGTTTGATGCTCAGTATCTAGTTGATTTATTTTTTATTACAAAGGTACACCACACCATATTGATTATGACACAGAAGCTGAACTCTGGTTTTTCCAAGTAGTTAATGCCTTTTCATTCAGCTTCAAAGTCCCTTTTTCCTTCCTCCTCCTGTATCTCCTGGTGACAATTTTTCCTGTCTTCTGAACCCTCCTGCTCCTGTCCTCCTGTCCTTCATGTTCTTGACCCTCAGGAGGCTCTCTAAAAAAAAGCCAAATGCTCTGAACTGATCTGAAGCCCCTTCTTGGTTTCTTCCTGGAACATAGTTCTATACTCTTGAGACAGATTGTGTGGTTTTAAATCCCAGCCCCATCACTTACCAGCTTTGCAACCTTGGGCACATGGCTAAACCTCTCTGTACTTCAGGTTCCTTATTTATAAGATGGGCATAATGATAGTACCTACCTCACATGGATAATGTGAGGCTGAAATGAGTGAATATTAGTAAAGCCTTAAAACATTTTCAGGCACCAAATAAATGCCATGCAAGTGTTTGTTAAATACAATTGATCATTATTCAAGGATTCCCTATTTGTGAATTTGTGTGCTTGCTAAAATTTATTTGTAACCCTCAAATCAATACTGGTGCTTCTATGGTCATCTGTGGACACGTGCAGGGTGGCAGAAAATCTGAGTTGCCCGAAGCACACATTCTCAGCTGAGATCTAAGGAAGCAGTACCGCCTTCTTGTTTCAGCTTTCATAATATGGAAAAGTGTCCTGGCCATCATCATCTGTTTAGTGCCATGTTTTTCATGTTTTGTTGGGTGATTTTGCTGTTTAAAATGGCACCCAATCATAGTGCTGAAGTGTCCTTCAGTGTTTCTAAGTATACAAAGGCCGATTGCCTTGTGGAGAAATATGTGTGTTTAAATAAGCTTTGTTCAGTCATGAGTTGAAGTGCTGTGGGCCATGAGTTCCATGTTAACAAATAAACATTAAATTTTAAATAAGGTGCCTTTAAATAGGAACAGATAAAATAAGAATTATGTATTGATCAGTTTAGGAAAATGTTGTGACCAGGGCTTGCAGGAACCTAACCCTGTATTTCCCTTAGGAGCAACAGTAGTATTTGCTGATTTGTTGTTTGTGGAGACCTCATAGAACATTACCTGAATAACAAGAACGAATCGTAGATAAGTGACAAGCTCCTGACTGCGGGAGGTACCCTGAGAACGCAGGAACAGGAGGAGGAGCTCTGGCTGTGTGGAATGCCTCCGCTGGGCATGGATTTTCTATCAGATTTGAAAAATAAAAATGTAACCACATTTTGTTTTTTTAGAAGCTTTAATTGTTACAGAAATCAATCTGGAAATAGAGAGTAAATGCCTCCTCTCCCCAACAAATTCTTAATTTGAGAGTATATCCCCTCATCTTTGAACCTACTTAAAGAGTTTGTAGAGAAGGATTGACACCTCAAACTATAAATTGAAAGCCTTTATGCCACCAGACAATAGACCCCATAACAAAGGGTATAAATGTTTGTTACACTTAAACATTGCCCAGAGTACCAGCCTTTTCGGAAAGGGATCATTTTGTCCCTACTGATTGAGAAGATCATAGAAATATTTCAAATTGGTGAAAACCTTGCCAACATATGTATTTTCCCCCAAACTCTTAATGAAATTTTTGAAATTGTTTCTCACCTAGTATATGAGAATGTGAAAATGATTCAGAAAAGGGAAGCTTCATTTAAAATAACTGGAAAATGTAAACGCCAGGGAACAAAGGAGAACGGGTGGTGGGGTGGGTATTGTGGTCCATAGAACACAATCAAATGCCTCACACCTCCTACCTTGGTAGTTTGAGTTTTCAGTATTTTAAAAGATGTCGCAGCGAACATCCTCCTAAGTACATTGTTGCATATTTCGACCCATTCATTCTATTGACTGTGTGTCTTCTGTGTGTGTCAGGTGCCAGGGTGACTGTGTGGAGCTTCTCATCTCATGGGGGAAGGTAGTCTTGGGGGGGAAGTTAACCATCATGTTATGGTATCTTCCTAGGATGAATTCCTAGAATTTGGAAATTTAGGATCAATGGCTAAGCTCATTTCAGTTCTGTCAGGTGGCCCTCTTGAACAGTTGTACCAAGTTCTTTCCTCCTGATACTTACACCAACAGCAGTATGGTAATTCTTTTTAAGTCTATGCCAATCTGAGAGATGAAATGAGATATTGTAACTGTTTTAATTTGCATTTCTTTGTTTTTACTGAGGTGGAGCATCTTTTCATGGGTATATTACCGTTTTTGTTTCCCCTTTAGTGAATTTGTCTCTTTTCTCATTAAGGTGATACTTTTTTTTTCCTCATTGAGTTGTAAGGATTATAAATGTAAAATATTAACTCTTTTTCATATGTATGGTAAATATTTCCTCATTTTTATTTGTCTTTTAACTTGATTTTTGACCCCTGGTGCTACATACAAATTTTAAATTGTTTTGCAGTCAAATATGTCAATATTTTCCTTTTAATTTGTTTACTTAAGAAAAAGTGTTAAGTGCCAGGACACCATTATATGTTTTTTACAAATATTAATTCATTTGACCTTCAATACAACCCTAAGAGGTGGGTATTGCCACTCCCCGACCCCCCACACTACCTAGAGAGAAAGAAGTTAAGAACCTTGACTGAAGGTTATCCTGCCAGTAAATAGTCAAGTGAGAATATGAATCCCGTCCTAGGTTCTTATGCTGGACAGGCCACTAGGCAATGCCGCCTCTGTTCATGGTATTAGGTCTGTGAGTGTGTTTATTTGTAGCTGTTTCATAAATGTGTCCCCCATCCTTGTGGGCAAGTACTACATCTTCTTTCTCCTGGTTCCTTGCTAGTACCCTCCACACAGTAGTAGGTATAGAATAGCTAGATGCTTAATAAATACTTGATTGAATGAATTGACTAAATCTGGATACTGGATCATCAGCTCTCACTTGTGTTTATGCTCAGAGGAGTTGATAGGTTTATGTTTCCATTTTGCCTCCATCAGGTAGCTTGATAAGCTCAGGTTTGGCTAAGGCACCTGAGTTTAGGAGCTTCACTCCACTGGTTCCCCTGTAATTTCCCACATCCCCCCTCTCCCCCCTCCCACCTCCTTACTTCCTCAAGTAAGCCTCCTGGACGTTTTCTCTTTTCCCTTCCGGAGTAATTCTAATAAGCCTTTTCCCAGGCTCCACCCTTCGGAACCTGTCCTGTAAACACCAAGAATGCAAAGGAGGCAAACCCCAGGAGAGGAAGATGGGGAAGCCCAAAGGATGCTTGACCACGTCATAAAACTCAGCAAGAGGGTGGAGGTTCTCCAGCTGCTGGGTCCCTCCTACACTGAAGGGAAGGGAGTGAGGAGCTTTTTCACCTTTACAAACAGTGTTCTCATATGTATCTCAAAGAGACTCTTAGCCCACCATGAAGGAGTTATCTTTGACTGGGACCCTCTCCCTCTTTATCATTAGAGCATTATACATGTAATGGGGGCTTATTGTAGAAAATTTGGAAAGTATAGACAAGTATGAGAAAAGCAGGGAGAAAAATTACCCCACAACTCTACCACTCAGAGGGAACCACCATTTAAAGATTTTAGCCTTTCTAATTTTAAAACATACATTTAAAAAAACAGTTTTTAATCCCCTTTTGTATGGGTTACTGCAATGCTTTCTGTGTGTTTCTGCCTGTTTATAGTCTTCTCCTTTCCTCTCCCAAAACTCATCTTCTTTTTTTTAAAAACTGAGGTACATTTACATATAACATTGTGCATAAGCTTAAGGTGTACAACATACTGATTTGAGATATTTATATTGCAATATGATTGCCACTGTAGCATTTGTTAACACCTCCATCCCATCACATAATTATCATTTCTTCTAGTGTTAGGAACAATTAAGATCTAGTCACTTAGCCAATTTGATGTTTATAATACAGTTTTTCTGTCTATAATCACTGTACTGTGTATTAGGTACCCAAGACTTATTTATCTACTAGTTGCAAGCTGTTCTTCCTTTTAAATCAATTTTCTGATAGTGCAACTTCTATTCAAAAATATCCAATGAGTTCCTCTTGCCCTCTGAATTAGTGCATATAAACTGCTCACCTTAGCATTCAAGGAATTTTGTGATATGTTTCCACTCTTATGCACTAATAATAAACTCTATAAGGAATAAAATCTTTGTATCTCTGGCACCTAACACAATGCCACGTCCTTGGTAGGTACTCAGTATAGTATTTGTTCATTGAACAAATGTATCTTCTTAAGGCAATCAAATCGTATTTGATAAATCTGTATGGGCCATTCATTTCTTCAGCCTGAAACAGCATTCTTGCTGTGGTGCTTTCTGAAAAGGCACATGCCTGGGACCGGCCCTAGAATATTCTGATCCATTAGGTCTGGCTTCCCGGGTATTCCTAGTATAGTACTCAGGTCTAGAATACACCTTCCCCATTTCCACAGGTCAAACACCAACTTTTATTAGATACCCTCTGTCCAAAGTCATCCTTCCTGTCTCCTCAGATTCCTCTCTACAGATGGAGGACCTCAGGTCCCACACTGATTGGGACCAACTGGGCTGGAGGCCAGGTCTCTTTGATCCCAGATGTGTTTTCTGACCCATGTCCAGATGGGCTGCAGAATGGTCCCATCAAATTCCTAGTCAGGAAGTAAGTATTGCCCAAACTGAGTTCTAGGGCACATACAGGATTCTGCTGTTAAGTGTTTGTAAAACAATGGTTTAAACAGTTCCACTTATTTCTTTGAGACTAGACTTCTCAGGGTTTAAGGCACAAGGGTACTTTTTGAAAGTTCTAGAGGGGAATTGAGAATGAGGTTGTTCCAAAGAATTTGGCCCCTGTAGCCCTTTTTTGTCAGGGAGCACGTCCCAGAGCTGAGTTTCTATGGAATTAGAAGGCAGGAAGTCCATGCTAAGCCTTCCTCTGGCTTTCAGCAAATGTCTGGATCCTCCATTTCAGACAGGCAGGCAGGCAGACTTGTGTACTGCTCTCGCCACATAAGCAGGGCTGGTCCCCCACTTCCTCTTCAGATCGACTCCTCACATCTCTTGCCACATTTGTAAGGGGAGAGAGAAGTTAAGAAATACACATGGTCCCCGACTTATAATTTTTCAATTTCACAATGGTGCAAAAGTGGTACCCATTCAGTAGAAAACTATGCTTTGAATCTTGAGCTTTGATCTTTTCCTGGACTAGAGATATGTGGTGTGATTCTCTTTATGGTGCTGGGCAGCCACACCATCACAAGAGCGAACAACTGATATGCATTTCCAAACCACTCTGTATGCTTACAGCCATTACGTTTTTTGCTTTCACTACAGTATTCAGTAAATGACATGAGATAGTCAACACTTTCTCATAAAACAGGCTTTGTGTTAGATGACGTTGCCCAGCTTTAGGCTGATGTAAGTGTTCTGAGCCCGTTTAAGGTAAGCTAGGCTAAGCTATGATGTTTGCTTGGTTAGGTGTATTAAATGCATTTTTTACTTAGGATATTTTCAATTTATGATGGGTTTAACAACACAAAATCCCAGAAGTCGACGAAGATCTGTATGTTGGAGAATGGAAGATACCAAAAACATGCAGAGGGAAAGAGGGGTGAGCTAATAAAAGGCAGCTAAGCTCATCATGCTCCACCCTCTCCACCCTTTGCTACGGCTTCTCCAGTCCCGAGGCTTGCTCTGCCTTTAAGGTTTTGTTCACCTGAGGTGGCTGGTTCAGACACTGGAGGCGAATAGCTAGCTTGCATAGAGAGTTTGAGGAACGAAGTATTCCATGTGCAATAACCTTTAGCTCATTTCCTATCATTCTGAACTATGAAGAAGGAAAGAACTGGAGTGAAAATAACGTGCCACTAATACTTAATGTTAAAGAGTTTTCTAGCTCTGATTTGAGTATAGCTGGCAATGGGGGGTAGGGAGGGCTGGCTGTGGAGGGAGAGGATGGCAGGGGATTATTTCTTCCTCTCCAGGCTGGCAAAGGGGCTTGGACAGAGGTCTAGCCTTGATTCCTTTGATGGGAGATTCAGTGGCCTCAGCTGATACCCGACAGACGGTGGGACTTATATTAGGCTGAGCTCCAGTCCTGGCGTTGTTACCAGTTCTGATCCGTAAAATCTCCGGTAAGATTTAGGAATACCATTGTTCTCTCCACCACCTCACACCTTTTGCTCTCATTTCCGGTAGGTCACCTCAAGTACTCAGTAATTAAAGGGGTGGGGCTGGATGGCCTCGGGCGGCCCCTGAGCCTCCACCTCTGAATCATCTCCTGGGTGGGATTTGCCGCAGTCCTGGTAGTAGTGAGGCTTGTGGTGAATATCCTTGCAGAACACTAGCCATACGCCATCTTGTAGCTTTGTTAAGGGCAACGACTCTCAGATTGATTGGGGTTTCCTTCTTTTTTGAAAGTAAAAGAAGTTTAGAAGCCCTGTGGGATTTTTCTCCTCTTTCCGCCAGCCTAAAGGTACTTGAGGAGTTACTGAGGGAGATCACACCAGGTCTTCTCACTGGTTTTTCTGCAGTTTTCAGATAGCTGAAAGTGGCCGGTCCACTGGCTCCGGTGGGTTCAGGTGGGGGTGGCGGGAGCAGCGACCTGGGCTTCTCTTCCGGGAAGGAACCTACTGATTTGGCTACCTGGGAGTGGTGTGCAATCATTTTTATTTATGTCACCACCAGGTGTCCTGTTGGGACGCTTTCCTTTCATCCTTTCCAAAGGCAGCTGGTTCGTGTGGCTTCAGCAGTGGGTGGCTGTTCTCTAGAGGAACCCAAATACTTGGAATGGTGGCCGCGCCTTTCACTGGGTGGCCCTGCGAATCGTCTGTTTTGAGAACTCAAAATGTGAGGGAGATGAGGCTTGTTTTCGCTCCAGGTTTAGAAGTCGGTCAGGGGCTGAGCACAGCCCACAGGAGAGGCCCGCAGGCATGGCCTTTAGGACGGGCCTCTTGCTCGGTAGTCAGTAATGGCCACCCGCCTTCCCCTGGCGGACGCGCGCCTGCAGACGACCTGAGGAGCGGCCACCTGGGCGGGAGGCTGCGGTGCCTTTGTGCCTCTCCTGGGGCACGAGGTGGGCGCTGCAAGAGGGCTTGGGGGACGGCCCTGGGAGTCCCGCCAGGACGCCGTATCGGGGAGAAGAGGAATCCTTGTCCCTCGCCTGGCAAGCCTCGCGCGACCGTGATTCTCTTTAGTTTTACTTTCAAGCCATGTAAGGCTTGCGGACGGGGTAGAAGCGTTCCGGTGACACGCTGCCAGCGGCGCAACGCCGGCCCGCCGCGTGGCCGGAGCCCGGGGAAGGCGCCGGGCGGCGCGCCTCCGATACAACAGTCCCGCCGCCCACGGTCGCGGGGCCCGCGCCCGCCACATCCGGCCCGCGGTACCGCAAAAGGCGAATCTGCGCGGCCAGGCTCGGCTGCTCCCCGGGAGCGGCGGGGCGCGGGCCGATCGCCGCGAGGGGCGCGGGCAAGGGCCGCCCCGGCGGGTTCGCGCTCCGCGCCCCAGGCCACCGGCGGCCCGGCCCACGTTTTCCCTCTCTCCGGCTCCCTCCGCCCCCTCCGCTCCCCTCCCTCCCCGCGCTTCCCCTCCTCCTGCCTGGTCATGTGTCGCCCTTTTTTTGTTTGCAGTGGAAACAATTTCTCGCCGCTCGGCGCGCCCCGGCCCGACGCGCCGCGGCGGAGGCGAGCGGGAGGCGGGACGGGGCGGGGAGAGCGGCGGGGCCGGCGGGAGGACGCGCAGCGCGCCCGGCGGCCGCCGCAGGTCCCATGCCGCGCCGCGACCCCCGCGCCCCTGCCGCCCGCGCCCGCGGCCGCCCCCCCGCCGCCCGCCACCCCGGGCTCACCGCGCCGCGCCCGCGCCTCCTTAGCCGGGCCACCAAGCGATGCCCGCTGGGCGCCCGGGAAAGTTTGTCGGCTCCCGCTGAAGGGCAGCGGCGCCCCCGCGCCCCCGCGCCCCACTCCGGCCAGGTGAGTTTGCTCCCCGCTCCTGCCGGCGCCCGGGTGGGGAGACTCGGGGCGGGGGCGCTGGCCGGAGGCAGCTCTGGAGGCGACCTCGCCGCTCCCGGCTGACGAGGGACTCCGCCGTTCCTGAGGGGGGGTGCGGGTGGGGGCCTGGCGGGCTGAGAGACGGGAGCCCCCCGAGCCGGGAAGTTGCCGGGTCCGAAGAGTTTCCTGCCCCGACGTGCGGCTGTTCCCGGTGTATCGATTGCTCAAAAGGCGCCCGAGAGGAACAGAGTTGGTATTGTCCGCGGAGGAGGAGATCCCCGCGGCCCGGGCCGGGGGAGATCCAGGTGCTGGTCCAGGGGAGACCCCCAAGATGAGTAACAGACTCCTAACAAAGATGCCCCCTCCCCCAAACTGTGCAGGCTTGGCACCGGCTGTGAGCGTCTCCCGAGACCCCCGAGGCCCGACCCCGCCTCACCCCAACCCTCTTTGAAACCCTTCTTGGGCCCTGGAGAAGTTGGGGACGGCGGGCTTTTATTGAAGTGTTTTTAAGGCTCGCCGCGGTGCGGCCAATAAAAGGTTTATGACATCTGACCGGCAGTGAAGGTATGCGAGCTCCCAATTGCCCTGTATACGGGGAGCCGAGCAGTTTCCCTGTTGCCTGGCAACGCCGCTGATGGACGCGGGACCCAGCCAATCGCCGGTCTCGCAGGTCCCCTTGAAATGTTTTTGACAAGTACAGTAGACGGGAGTGGAGCGCGTGCGTGTCTGCGCGCGCTCGCGGAGGGGGTTACCCGGTCCCCCCAGGCTCGCGACTGCCCTGCTGGGCCTGGGAAGGGTTTCTCAACTTTTTAAAGTTCACATCGAGCGAGCATCTGTTGAGAGCTGGGCCAGCAATGTATTTGGTCAGTTATTTGGAGACCTGATAGCGGACAAGAAACTAGCTTTCCTGCTGCATTTTTCTCCGTTAAAAAGCAAGTCAAAAAAACAAAAAGAGGGTGTGTGCTTGTGTGTGTGGAACGTAACCAATAGCCGGCCGAAAAGTTGTAAGGAGGTCACTAGTGAATAGCTATTTGCGTATCTGGTGGAGCAACCTTATTGGCAGCAGATTAGAAATGTTTGCTTAACTGCAGACTCACATGATCCGGATTCTTCTTCTTCTTTTTTTTCCTTTCTAAAATAGGAAAAAAAGATTTGGCAAATTAGAGTATAATGATGGAAAACTCCTCAGCTGTGGTTTCTGGAAACTGCTTTTTAAAATGGAACTGTAGTGATCAGCTGCTCTTGATACTGTTGCAATAAAATTCTGCATTTATAGGGATACACATAACTGGGAGGGCGTAGGGGGACAGAAACAGAGCGGACAAATGATCCAAAGGTACTGAACCCCGATCACCCTCTTTTCTTAGCAGTGCCACTTTTCTAATAAAACCATATTGCTGCGATATTTGTTTAAAACAAAAGAAAACATGGAGAATAGCGTGTTAGTTCCTTTGGGAAGCTGCTGACAATAAGCAAATTGAAAAGAAAGAGAGCAGCATGTTGTCATAGAAACAGTGCAATTAAATTACTTTACTGTCAGCCATGATATAATTTTCCTGTTTGGAAGCTCAGGAGACATAAAACTTTCATCTGGAGCAAAAGTTGACTTCAGTGCCTGAGTAGTCGTTCTCTTTCCTAATCTCCTGTGTGGATATTCCTGGTGACCAGAAAATTAGGTATTTTGATAGGGTCTGAGGAAACTTTGAGAGAAGCCTAGCTTTGATTTGTTCGTAAAGAAGGTCAAAGCGACATTAGGCCGGTCTCTGTCATACCGTCAAACCTAATGACACTAGCTAGTTCTTAAAAATGTGTCATTGTACTCAGGTTAGCCTCCTTATTCGATAGAAAGAAGTGTTGTTCCCTGCGGGTGAACCCAGGTATCTGAACTGCCCTGCCAATGGCCCGACTTTGATTTCCGCAGTTTTCTGTGCTTAGAGTTGGGCTTCTCGCAGCAGCTCTGGAGACCCCCCCTCAGGCCTTCTGTCACCAGGTTCCCTTTGTCTAACTTTTGGAAGGGGGGGTGCTGCTTTGCTTGGCAAGGCTGTTCAGAGGCCCACATTATATGCTTTCTAGAATCCCATTCTAGAGCTTCCCTAGCTGAACTGGCAGTTATTTTAGGCAGAGTGTCAGTGGACGTTCAGAGGCTTAGAATGATCATGTCTCTGCTTTTGTGCTTGTTTTTTTCTAGATAGGTTGTTTGATCTTCTTTCTCATGGGGAGGAAATAAAACAGACACACTTCTTAAAGCACACTGTTGGAGCGCCACAAACGGAGAGTGGGAGACTGCCTTCATTACCTTCACTGTTCTTTCTATCTTACATGGAGTACTAGAGGGTGAACATGCTTTGTATCTGTCGGGGTCATTCTGTTTGTGGAGTTGCCACGTCCTTGCTTTCTTTTCTCATCGGATATGTTATTCCCTGTTCTAGGTCGTTGATAAAAATCGGGGTGGGAGGGCGGGTAGCAGCAGAATAAAAGTCTGTAGCACTTTTTGTTGAATTTGCCTTCATGTCTTGAAGCTGCCTGTTGCTCTCCTGACTCTTTCCACCAATCCTAACTTTAGTGAATGGCTTGTCTTCACATAACCGTTTATTTGTGTGGTGTCTGAAATTACATTTTCATTGGGGTGTAGTGTTCCTATAAAATTAAGTGTACTTCTCCCTCCGGTTCAAATCCACAGAATTCCTTGTTATCGCTCTTCAGACTTGCCAACTGTTACTAAAGTTGCAGAGTTTTTTGGCCATGACTGTGGAGAAAAAATAAAATCAAGTAAAACATTACCAAATTGATGCTCACTGTGACCGTAGTTGTTAATTCTGAGGCAGTTGTGACCGTTTTCATAAGGAAACTGCTGAACTTAATCTGAAACAACTGGCCTTCAACTTAAGGTGTTTTCTTTTCTTTGAGAAGGATAAACAATGAGGCCTGTAACCCAAAACGTGCAGTGCACTTATTTTGTACTGCTTATCCTGAGGCTTGAAAGACTCTTACCTGTATATATATTCATGTATTAAAGAGAAACTGAGGCACCGAGAAGTAGCTGATTTTCCAAGGGTCACTGTGAGAGTGTTCATAAATGCAGGAAGAAGTCACTGTGGAATTTCTCATTCTTTTTATGATGCATTTGCACATTAGAGGCTCTGCGGTTGGTTATTTCCAGCCTTGTTGTATTTAAGGGCTGCCAGGTCTCTGTGCTATATGCACGGTGGACTGATTGTTCTTATTAGCACATTGGAATGTGGTGGAGTCGTGGCTTTGTGTTACTCCTGTGTAGCCATGAGATGGTGTTCCTCTGTGGCAGGGGGTCCATGGAGGTGATGGGGGAAGAAAAAGGGCACATCTGCCTTTTTGTCTGGGTTTCACCAACTCTTCTTTTCTCTGTAATGTGTTCACCAGGAGCCTTCACATAAATGGGTCCAGTCATGCCTCCCAGTAAGAAGCCAGAAAGCTCAGGAATTAGTGTCTCCAGTGGGCTGAGTCAGTGTTACCGGGGCAGCAGTTTCTCCAAGGCCCTTCAAGAAGACGATGACCTCGATTTTTCTCTGCCTGACATCAGATTAGAAGAGGGGGCCATGGAAGATGAAGAGCTGACCAATCTGAACTGGTTGCATGAGAGCAAGAACTTGCTGAAGAGTTTTGGGGAGTCGGTCCTTCGGAGCGTCAGCCCTGTTCAGGACCTGGACGATGACACCCCGCCGTCTCCTGCCCACTCGGACATGCCCTACGATGCCAGGCAGAACCCCAACTGCAAACCCCCCTATTCCTTTAGCTGCCTCATATTTATGGCCATCGAGGACTCTCCAACCAAGCGCCTGCCAGTAAAGGATATCTACAACTGGATCTTGGAACATTTTCCGTATTTTGCAAATGCACCGACTGGTTGGAAAAACTCAGTGAGACATAATTTGTCATTGAATAAGTGTTTTAAGAAAGTGGACAAAGAGAGGAGTCAGGTAAGCCTCTGTGTCTGGAACTCAAGTTTTTCTTTTTAATAAAAATTATTACTTTTTCTCCTTTAAAAACAATGTGAAGGACTGTAAATACACCACACGGAGGTAGCAGTTATAAATGGATGACATTATTTCATTTCATTCATTCAGATAGTGTAAAGAACTTCCTGTCCTTAAGCATGTTAGTTAAATACTGTTCTTGATACTTGTACTCGACTAGGGTTTCCACTGTGGTATCTGAATATAATCACAAAGCAGAGCTTGTGCACTTAATTGATTTATTTATCGTCCCTCAGTGTGGATGGGTCTTTTGGGGTAGACTCTACACACTTGTCTATTCCAAGGACAGCCACTGACCACGAGGCATGTGGGTATATATTTGAGGAAAGTTGCTGCCACAAGCTAGAGAAAAATGGCATTTGTTTTGTTTCTGAATATTAAGTGGAGAGTATAAATGGACAGTTATGGACATCTGTAGGTGGCCAAATAATATACTCCAAGACCAGACAAAGACAAGAACTGCCCAGGTCACTGTCTTGAAATGGGTATGTACATACTTGTTTTGCAACTTCGAAATTCTGTGAGTGTGAAAACTCTGGGTCACGTTCCCATTAGAGACTGTCTTGAAAAATGGTTGAATTTTTGACTCGAAAGCCTTAGTCGGAGCTTCGTGGTGCCCTGCAAGAAAATGGTTTTAATAATTTGCCTTACCTTTCCTATAAGGAGTATAATAGGTACACTAGAAATAGACTCTTAGAGCTGTAACAAAATTGAAATCTAACTTTGAGTGCCAGAAAGTAATGTAGCACTGTTAAAATAAATTGCCAGAAAACATTATTTGCCCCCGAGTTTTCATGATACTGTGTTTTCCAGGTTTGCTTTCCATATACTGTGTTTTCCAGGTTTGCTTTCCATATTAACTGGTGGTCTGCCTTTTACTCTTTTTGAAGTTCAGGTTCTGGCTCAGGACCACTATTGTGTGGGATCACCTGCTGTGCGGGTTGGGGCCTTGAATTCCTCTCTCTCCAGAAACATGTTTCTGTTTCCAGTAGTATCTTGAGCCTGAGAAAATTCTGCCTGTCTTTGGCATGGAAGAATATGAATAAGGAAGTGATGTAGCTCTACTTCTCCTTGCTGCAACTGGGCATGTTTGCAAACGCTGTTCACCCCAAGCTTATGTTCACAATGGGGAGGGGGCAGGCAGGGTTGGAGGAGGGTGTTGCCTGGAAGTAGGAGAGATGTGGACACGAAGGAGCTTTGCCTTTGATTGCTGGTACAGATGATACCTGGACCCATTGTGCAGATGGGAGTATTCAATACAAGTGTTCTGGACTCCTCCTTTCCCGGGTCCTTACTTTTATGCAACTGTAGTAGTTAGTTGTATGGTGCTGCTGTCCCCAGGCGTCCACTGTTTTTCCCCCACTCCATAAGATCATTCTTTGAACTTAGAGAAAAATTCATTGCTTCCCTGTAAAGAACCAAGTCTGATACTAAAAGATTCTGTCTAGGTGGGTCCTAGTGGCAAGAAACAGAAAGTCTTAGAACAATTCCAGGGTTAGAATGTAGAGAAAAAAGTGCTGTTTAGGCCCTCCCCACCCCCCCACCCCAGACACACATCACCGTTTCACCTAAACAGGTTTTGACTTTTAGCTTTATGTAAACCTATTCTGCAGGTTACTGCATGTCTGTGTCTCTGTGTTTGCCCTGATGCTGGGGCTCATAAAAGTAAGTTAGCACATGCACACTCTGAAGTGTTAAAACAAGAGCAACTCCAAAGTGTGCAGAGACTCGGGAGGATTGTTTATCAGTCTTAGCAGTGACAAGTGGCTTTTGGATGGTGTCTGTCAAGGCACAGTGGCAACAGTGCCATTTCCCCGGTAACCCGTGCTCCCTCCCTTGCCGCTGGATTCTGGAAGTCATGGTTTTCAGGGGCCATGTTTGCCATTCTGCATAAATGCAGACAGCGCCTGTTGGAATGGTTGTAGGGACTTGAGATCATTTATCTTCTGAAATAATCTTAAGATAGGAGCTCTGGCTTCCTAGCCATGCTGACCTGTGCTGACATGTTTCTGATCAGATGCCAATCAGTTTTGTGGTTGGGAGTTTATTCCCTGTGTTTGTAATGTTGTGAGAACAAAACAAGGAGTGTGAGTTTTCCCTCTTTTCCCTCTTTCCTTGGGTTACCTTGGGGCTGCTGGTGGCTGCGATGAGGGGTAGCGTCCAGGGGCCCCCGCTCATGCATTTGGGGCTTTCTACTAGGGCTGAATAAAGGGGAAGGCATTCCCCCTGCTATTTTGCCCAGGGAAAGCCCCTTTGACTCTACAGGTAACCTTGTTTGTTTCCCAGGGGATTTTACTTGGCAGTAGCTCCCGCCCTGAGGTTCAGCCACAGTAGTGACTAAGTGACCCAGATGTCAGTGAACAATACTTTAGGTAAAGGGGAGAATGGAAGCCTTGCGAGTTGATGCAGAGTTAGCTGTTCCGCCTTTACAGTTGTGAGCTTGATTCACTGTGAGAACGCAGAATCCTGTGTGATCTTTGGCCCTGAGGGGTTGGAACACATAACCTCGCTGGACGACTGCTTGGCTGGGATGTTGGAGGGGAATGTACTGGACCGCATCAGTCACCTGTGGCTCCTGGAAAACAGGGACCATTTCTCGGCTCCTCCCTTGAGAGTGATTCAGTAGGTTAGAGGTGGGGGAAACTTGGCATGGCTGGTAAGCTTCATAGGTGCTGACTTGCGGCCAGATTTGCGAATCCTGAACTAGATGCCCTTTTGGGTTCTTTCCAATGCTAAGATTTCATCAAGAACAGATTATCATGAATGAGTAAGTCAGGGGAGAGTAGATGGTTTTGCTTCTGTTTTATGTCTATCTATCCTTTTCTTCTGTTTAATCTCTTCTAGGACTTTATATAAATGATTTTTTAAATTATTATTATTTTTTAATCATGGAAAATTTCATACATACACAGTAGAGAGAATGGTATGATGACACCATGCCTGTCACCCGCACTGCTCACAGCCAGATTCAGTGGTTATCAAGGGTATGTGTCCCTCACTTCATTCATTCGTCTTTGTTTCACTGTTGTTGAAGTATTTGGAAGCAAATCCTAAAGCTCATGTCATTTTATCCCAACATATTTCAGTGTGCATAAGAATAATCAACAGTTTCTTACATAACTACAATGCCAGTATCACCCCTAACAAGATGAATAGCTCTTTGTATCAACTAATATGAAGTTCATGTTCAGATAGCACTGATGGTTTACCAGATGTTTGTTTGAATGAGCCTCCAAACATGGTGTATGCCTGCATTTGGCTGTTAGGTGTCTTTAGCCTGTTTTCATGCATAGCAGTCCTACTCCTCTCTTCTTAAAATGCCCTTCTTTGTCAAAGAGACCCATCTGTTGGGCTGTAGAATGTCTCATGTGCTGTCCGCTTCATTGGGATTTCATTTAGCTTGTTCCTCTATCCCCTTGTATTTTCTGTGAAGTGGAAATGACCTTTAATTAAAGGCTCAGAGTCACCTTCTGGCTTTTTGTCTGTCCAAGAATATAGACCAGTCTTGCATGTTCTCACACCAGGAAACCTGGTTGATCCTGGGGTTATCGAGCTGGACCTCTGGGTTCATGTGGGGTCGGCTTCTCTCTCCTCTACAAAGGTCCCCATTAGCCTTTCAGCCTATAGTTTCATTTATGGATGCCCTTTGCCTGAATCAATTGAGATAGAATTTTCAAAGTCTTGGATTAAGTTTTATACTTCCTAAATACAGATCTTAGTTAGGACTATAAGATTAGCGAGTACTAACCATTCTGAGTACTTGTAAATGAGAAGTAAAGTGCAGGGTTTTTTTAATAGACTGGGTTATAATAGTCAGGTATGTGCGTTTCTGTTTCTGTGCTTTCTCTTTACTTCCTCTCCTTTTACTTTAAAAACATTGTTGGATTTAACGAAAAAAACACCTAAGAGGATTCATAAAGGAAACAGTGTACAAAAGTATGTTGATTATTTCCAGGGCTGAGTGCTTTAAGTACAGTTTTCACTTACAAATATAGGCAACTTTGTCTTGGTTGAAAGGACTGGTTTGGAAGCCAGGATACCCGGTACTAGTTTTGATGCTGCCAATATGTGGCTGTGTTGGGCCTTGGTTTTCTCATTTATGGAAGCAGAAGTTTGTAGCTGCTTGGGGCTTCTTGGGGTCTTTGGCTATCAGAAGCTCTGTAGACAGCCTGAAGTTACTGAGCATATATCATGTGACTATATTGCATTTTCCTAGAGGATCCTAAGATCTTTGTTTAGTTTTTGGATTCTTAATGGAACCGCTGACACAGGAAAGTTGAAGAACCACCAGTATTTTGTAGTAACAATAGTGGACATAGTATGGAACACCTCCTATGTGTTTTCCGTATGCACTACCCCATTTCTTCTCACTACAACCTTAGGAGGTAGGCCCCTTTTCCTTCTGAAAGTAGATGATGAGTTAAGCTCAGAGTGGCTAAGTAACTTGCTAGAGGTCACGTAGTATCAGAACAGGAATTCACCCAATTCCCTCCAGTTCTGCTGTGTAAGTTAACCTAGGTACTTGATTACGCCTTCTCAGTTACAGGGGCTGGTGTAAATGATTTCCACATGCTTCCTCAAAATAGTCTATGAACATGAGTTACAGGAACTAAAGACACCCAAACAGACCCACAGTTTACTCTGGGGGTACAGGATAGTGAGAAGTATGTATAGGAAATATTTTCACACTGTTGAGATGGGGTCAGATTCTGTCGTTGTCAGCGAGTGGAAAAGTGTTGCATTGGCAGGAAGCACACTGCTACCCTCTCAGCCTCCCGTTTCCAGGCTCTGTCCCAGGCGCCTCTGCTGAGATCTTGCCCAAGTGCACAGTCCCTTGTCTCTGTGTGGACACCATGTATGCATGTTCTCCCTCCGTTTCTCAGCCCCCACGATGTTTGCTTTTCTGTCTTCTGGCAGCACCGCATGTGCACAGCTGCCTCCTCTTGCTCTTGGTGGTGCAAACACACACTCAAGAGCATGTCTCCTTCCTGTGATGTTAATGGACTTACCTGTTTAAATGATGTCATTTTAGCAAGGAGAGACCACCTCTTAATTGTTTAGACAAATATTGCTCTTGGAAAGACTGTGCAGTCTGGTCCTGATAGGCCAGTTCCTGCAAGTCAGGGTAATGCTGGGAGGTGGGACATGCAAAACTGTGATGAGATGCGTAAGATTCTTCTGTGGTCTGTGGGGCAGGTGATGACCCCGTGCACCCCTGAGCTGGGGCTTCCACACACAGCAGTGGGGACATAGCTCTTCCCACCAGTGTCCACAGCCTAGCAGACTGCTCTCTATTGGTGTGCTGCAGAAGGTTGAGACTACTGGGTCTCTGAAGGGCCTGAAAGGAACATAACCCCTTGTCACAGACCCTGGAATAGGAAGTGGTTCATACGTGCATCCTCCAGCATCCCAAGAAGTCTGTGTATGGTCCTTGGTACCACTCCTGCCAGCCCCACTCCCACCCCCCCATCCTGCCCATGTGCCCCTTCCAGGCACTGTGCCTTCCTGCTCTTTGCTGGTATTAGGTGCCTTGGCTGGGGGGACATTTCTGTTGTGATCTTGCCAGCTGTTCATTGTTGGCTCATTCATCATTCAACAAACTTTTTAAAGTACTTTCTATGGTCGGTACCTACTCTGCTTACTATACTGCGCTAAAATAATACAAAATGGAATGTGCTGTGGCCATGGCCTAGAAGGCATTTGTGGTCCCCTAAGTCCTACCCACTGAATTTCCTTCTAGGTGACAGAACCTACCAGCAGCAGCCTTACCTTCAGCCTCTCTCCCCCTTTTATTTACCTGTTCCTGTTGCTCACATCACAGCTTCTCTGGCCCTTCTATTTCAAGGGCACAGTGGTTTTCAGTCCTGGCGGGGACTCCTTAGCTATGGACCCGGAGGAGCGTCCCTGCAAATCTTCTGGAAAGGTTGGTTCTTCTGGACCCATGGACCCATTGGTGATCTGTCCACTCTTTTTCCCCCCGTGAACTGTTAAGAAAACTTTGCATTCCTTTTGATAGGGATTTTGAAGAAGATGCTTCATGGATGGTACTGCCTGGATATCCAACCAGCAAGAAATTGTTCTCAGAACCTCCCCTGTTGAGCTGAAGAAGCTTTAGGATTTCCCTTTGAAATCACTTTGGCTGCAGGATAATTCTCTGCAGTAAATATATACAGGGAGTTGGTACACCATCTCCTATTTAAAAGTCATGGGTTTTGCAACTTCCACAAGCAGTGTTGGGTGTTTGGATGAGTCCCTACTCCCTCATGCAGTCCTTGGTCATCCTGATCTTAAGGTTTGGCAAGATGATGGCAGGTTTTAGATTTTATAGAAAATTCTATCATCTTCCCAGTGGATGTTTTTTGCCCTTGAAACAGATGAATACCTATTTTTAAATGACTAATGTGATGTTTTTGATGATACTGTATTTATTAGGCAGGTCTTTTGTTTACAAATTTTGGGTTCATGGCTCCTTTAAAGTATCTTATTTCTGTTCCCTACCCTCGTCACTTTTTAACTCATTTGCGGCTTCTCTTAATGAATGCATACATCTAACCAGCCCTGTGAGAACTTACCCCTTGGCCGCATATGCCTCAACACTGGCTTGAAGCTTTCAGACTGTAGTAACTTCAGTTCCTGTGGAATACCTCCATATTAGCAGGCCATCAGCATCCCATTACCGATAATCTTGGGGACTTCACTTTGATAAATAGAATTTGTTTATTCAATAGAATGATTTAGTGATGTCAGATGTTAAAATAAAAAGTGTGATTTGGTTCTTGCCTTTTAGAAGCTTACATACCAAGGAAACAGGAGACATAATAATACATAAAAAAGAATAAACCACCACAAGTACTGGCATCCTGCCAGATCCATAAGTGATAGGTGACATTTGAAGTTAGGGAAGCTTTTCTTCACCAGAGAGAAGCATTGGAGCCGAGGTACAAGATAGCACTGGGCGAAGTTTGAATATTCCTTATTGGTCAGGGGAGAGAGGGCTTGAAAAAATTGTGAACAAATCATTCTTCTGGTATCAGAAGGACAGGAAACCTCCAGGAATGGATTAGTTAGGATGGGGTTTGAGGTTTTAGAAAATCCAATAACAGTGAATTAAGCTAGAAGTGGATTGCTCTCACATGAAATGAGTCTTGAGAAGTTGGACAGAGACCCACCTTCATTTGTCTTTCTGCTCTGCTGGTGTAGGTGCACTGCTCGTTTCCATTCTCAGAGTCTTCTCATGGTCCAAGATGGTATCAGCCAGCATGTTCTCAGTTTAGGAAGTAGGAAGAGTAATACAGGGAAGGACAGACAGGGGTCCCACTGAGTTAGCAGTTTTAAGTTTTTCTAGAAATGCACACTCTGCTTTCGTCTCGTTGGCCAGAACCTGGTCATATGACCCTTTGGCTGCAGGGAAGGCTGGGAAATGTAGTCTTTTTTTACCTGGCTCTTTGCAATCCCCAAAAAAATGTTGGTTCTGTTACTAAACAGCCATAGGATTTTCTGCCACAGAGATCTAGGTACTTAGGAGATGAATGTTGCCAGAGCTAAAGGATATGTTGAAACAGTATCAGGAAAGGAAGAAGAGAGATGCGTGGTCAGGAGGTTATGTAAAAAAGTATGAGGAATTGGGGGAGCTCTGATGCTAAGGGGAAAACTTTAAATTGCTCTAGTAACTTAACTACAGCAGAGATGCTGACCCATTTTTTTTAAAGCATTCCAGTTAACCAAGGTTTTGCCTCAATATATTCTGGTTAAATTGCATGTAATATCTTTAAAAGCAGTAGCTTGATAGAGGCGAAGGTGTAGTCAGTGTCCAGTAGGACAAGAAGAAAAGCAAGGAGATATATGGTGGAAGATACAGTGTAAAGTCATTCTTTTAAAAATAACTTGGCTGTTTGTTGTGGCAGGTTAGAGATAGTCCCAAGAATGAAGACAGTCCCAAAGAATGAAGTCTTTGATTGGTGTGTGTGTGTGCATACATGCATGCACGTGCTTGTGAACTCAGCAGGAGACTAGTAAATACAGGCAGAGTAACTGCTGCTTCTCCTCCCGAGAAGGCTCTCCAATTACCCTTCCTTTTCTTGTTCTCATCCCCATGGGTGTGTGGCGGTTTCCCCTCTGGGCTCAGTGCTACCCTCCATTTACTGGAGCTCTGTGAAGTGCCTTACAGAAGGCTGTGACTGTCCTTCTCTTGGGATAGGACTGATAAAGTAATTTAACTACTGTCATTAGGTGGAAAACAGCTAGCACAACATTTGTACATACTTTGTTTTTAAAAGAAAAGGCTAAGCCCTGTGAGCCCTGACTCCAATTATGGCTATAATAGTAGAGGGGAACAATTCAGAGTCCTCTGGAATCTGATTGTAGGCAGTGTGGCATAACTGGGTTGCAGAGTCACACTAAGTACTCCTGGAACACTTCACAGAATGCTGCATTCTCTCCAGAATCCTCTGTAGATGCAGTCATCTATCGTGGGAACCTGCATTCTTCGCCGTCTTTCTGAGACCCTGCAGAAGCCTTAGTTCGTGAAGTACAAATTAGCCTCTGCACTTACAGAAAGAAGTGGATTCACTCATTTTAGAAACATTTTTGGGAGTGGTTCATTTATGCCACACGTATTTCTGGAGTGTCAGGCATTGTTCTGGGTACTTGGGGATACGGTAGTGACCTGTGACAGTTCCCTGACTGTTCTTCTAAACAGTCCATGGGGCAGGGGGTGGTGAGGGGAGGCACATATCGAACATGCATGGGCACATAGGTAATGGATCAGGTACATAGGTGATGAAGAGAATAAAACAGGAGAATGTGTAGGGAGGATGCTTCCTGGAGTTGTTGATGGGGCCATGCCCCGAATGACAAGAAGGATGCAGCGGTGCAGTGACCTGGGACAGCAAGAACAGCAAGTGCAAAGGCCCTGAGGTGGCCAGTTTGAAGACGTCCAAGGAACAGAAAGCAAGCCTGTAGGAAATATATGAAAGAGGGAGAATGAGGTGATTAAAGTGCCATTGGGGGAAACAATGACCAGGATTGGGGTTTGCAGATGAAGGCGTCTGGGCAGGTATGGGCTAGGAATTGGCATTGGGGCTAGAGCAAAAATTCTGTTTGGACCATGTTAAATTTGAGGTGGCGTTTGAACATGGAAGTGGAGCTATCATGTTGGAATTTTGATAGGAGTTTGAAGCTCAATAGAGAAATCAGAGTAGAGGTATAAATCTGGATGCATTAGCCCTTGATTGGAGGAAACTAAAGAGGATTTCTGGATTATCTGCCCATCAGAGAGGAGGTGAAATTAAATCTCTATTTCAGTTCTTACTGGAAATCATATTTCCATTAGTGTTTGACTAGAGATTTCATTTTGGGGTCTATTCAGCATGGTGAAGAAAAACAAAAGAGGTTTCGATTTAGAGGGAGAAAGTGAGAATTATTTCCAAAATAACTTACCTGTATAATTATTGACTGTACTTTTACAGGCAGAAGAAGAGGGTATAACTTCTGAATATGCTCAGGGCCGGGAGCATCTCTGGTATGATGAAAGAAATGCACTGCCATAAACATCCCATTTAACAAAGCCCCCCTAACCCATGACTTCTGTGAGTTCACTGCCATATGGTCCCTGGCTGGAGAGAGGAATTTTTCTTGTATATGTGTCTCCATAGCAACGAGTTTGCAGTTGATATGGAAAGTAAGCAGTTGCCGTAGCAACAGAGTTGCTGAGGTAGTGGCTCCCCTGCTTCCAGGGAATGGATAAGCTGACCAAACTAGTTTAGATGCATCGAGTGGGGCGCAGTGATGTAGGGCTGCACACGCCGGCCTTCCAGTGTAAAATCAGTCCTGCTTTAAAAGAGCTCGCAGCCCCTCCCTCTCCAGAAAGAAGGCTTACAGAGGTAATAAATCAGACAAAAGTAGCTGCTGCCAGTTGAAATAGATTATATGAGGGATCTCCTGGTGGAATTTATTTAGTTCCACTTAAAGGAGAATGTTGTATTCAGGGCACATTTGGTTGCAAAGAAGAAAAAGCCACCCACGTTGGCTTAAGTAAAAGAGTGCTTGTCCCGAGGACACAATAATTAGCCCCACGGGCCAGTGATGAGGGGCAAGAGAGTCCATTTTGGGTGCTTGGTGATTGCAGCTACTCCCTCTGTCCCTGTGCGGCCACGTGCCTGCCCATCCTTGCCTTTCTCTGGGGATCTGTTCGGTTCTCCTCTTCACAGCCTGGCTTCCTCTGTGTGGCTCTTGATTTCTCCTCGACACTGCTGTCTTGTGGTAGAGTGTTGGACTCAACTCCTGCGATGCGATGGCCACGGTGCCCGGCCAAGTTGGCTCCATCATCTCTGTCCGATGTCTTTGCTATAGTTCGAGACACACAGTTTAGTTCTTCTGGGGGAACAGATGTTCAGCCTTGGTCAAAACGTGGCAGGGTCCCCTGGATCAAGGCAATTGTCCCATCATCTGATTTGGGGCTTGGGCTTGAGCTTGAAACGTGCCTTCAACAAAAAATGTTCTGGAAAGCCTTTGGTATTTTGAAACTACTTTAATAATGAAAATAAAAATAATAAGGAGCTTGTGAGTATTTTGTCCTTTCTGCTTCCCTTGGGGTCTGCTCAGGACATCTCACATAGGTGATGGCGATTAACATACCAGAGAACTCTGAGACTGTCCCAGGCCTCTCTTTTTCATTTTTATGGTCCCTGTGATGATGTCATCTTTCTTGCATTTCATTTCCACAGATTTGGGGCTGGTGGTTCCCAAACTATCAAAGTTTTCTTTGGTGGCTACTTCTTCCTGCTAGCTGCCCTCAAATTGCCTGTAATCACAGTGTTGAGTAGCTACCCAAAATTAGGAACTCTAGCCTAGCCCCCTGTTCTAGACAGGAATAAATGTCAGCTATCCAACACAAGTTGTTCTGATTTTCAAGATCAGGAGATTGAGTAATGGTTCTGCTACCATTGTGTATCAGCCCATGTCATCACGCTGAGATTTTCAACGTGGGGGAAATGAAATTACTCTATGCTAGGGACCGAAGATACAAAGAGATTACAAAATTTTGATGGAGTAGACTGGGATAAAGATAAAAAGAAACCAGGAAGGTTAAAAGTGGCATTTGCCAATTGCCAGGGCATTGGCCAATGGCCAGGATTACATGGTTTAGGAATCCAAAGGAGAAAATGATTCCTAAGGGATTAGCAGATACAGGAGGAATACTGGAGTGGAGACAGAGTGTCATTAGCTGGATCCTTCAGGATGGCCAGGATGGGGGCTGATGACAGGGAGAGAGGCGGTTACTTGAGTCATCAGGGTTAGCTTGGACACGGTGGTTGGAATGCTTAGAGGGACAACTGAAAATGGGCACTGGCATTCTCACAGGGCTTGTTGGGGGCTGTTGTGAGCTGTGCGAGGCATTTGTCTTGCGATCTTAGAGCTTTCTAACAACTGTAAGAAGATACTACTGTGTTCTTTTTATAGGTAGGGAAACTGAGGCTCAGTAAGTCAGTGGTTTGCTAAGGAGACATAGCCAGATATTGAACTGAGGTCTGGGACTCTAGCTTTTCCTTCACCCCAGTTAGCTGAAGCAGAGGGCTCCTGTGGGATAAAGAGGAAGTAGATTTAGGAAGGTAGTTTGAGCCAGATGGTGGAGTTCTTGAGTGCCATGCCAAGGTCTAAACACTGCTCCAAAGGCATTGGGGGGAGCCCTTAGACCTTCCTGAGCACAGGTAGGACTTAGACAGAGATACAAAGCAGGAGGCTCATGCATTAGAAGGTCTTGCACTAGCCTTGTTCTCCACAGCAAAAAGCCACAGCTGTCATTGAATGATTTTCCACAGATTTAACGAACGTGTACCAGATTTTTACACAAACAAAAAACAGTCTGCAGATTATTTTTCGTTCTAAGTGTTTTGCTCTTGATCTTATTTGAATGGATCTTGTTTTCACTGACCATTGCTTTATTTGTTGGTGCCTGAAATTTCAGAGGTAAGGCTTAGAGAATCAGGTACAAAGCCTTTTAGTAGGGCTTTTCAGGTCTGCCTGTCTTACATTTTTTATTACAGAAGATTTCAGTACTGTCACCAAATGGACTATAGCGTAACCATCTCGGGAGTCCTCACCGCATATGTATCAGTAACATGTGATCCATCTTGTTTCATCCTTTTTTGTTTGCCCCTCGTCACCCTCTTTGCTGAATTATTTTAAAACCAATCCCAGCTATCATACCATTGTATCTATAGATATTTCAGACTTACCTAAGACATAAGCACTTCTGAACGTGCACATACCCACAAAACCATGGTCGCTCCTGGAATCCAGTCCAGTTTAGAATTTATCTGATTGTTGAAAGTTTTTAGCAGTCATTTATTCAGATTAGAATTCAAAGAAGGTCCATTTATGGTACTTGATTGATGTGTCCCTTCAATCTCTTTTTGATCGAGCTTTTCCTATTTTTTTTCTTTTTTCCTCATCATTTAAAGGAAGCTGTCATCCCTTTTTATTTTCTTCTCTTGTCAGTATTCTGATGTTCCAACCCTTCTGCCATATTCCAGGACTCCGGGTTCCTGCAAAAGGCCATAAGCTCTAATATTAGCTGACTTTCATTTGCATGTGCTGTTCCCTCTGCTTAGAAAGTTCTTCTCTTTTTTCATCCTGCATTCTCAGCTTAGAAGATGCAGCTGACCTGCATCTTTGCAAAACCTTCCCTTCCCATTTTAGTTTTCATTCCTCACTTTGCCCATTATTTTATAACAGTATATTTCAGTGTGATTATCTCCTTAGTATCTGCCAGTGTCCTCTCTTCACTTTTCTTGCCATCTGACATTGAGGGCAGGGGCCACGTGTCATCTCCTGGGACTGGCATGTTGCCCAGCATATGGCAGGTCGTCTCGAAATGCCTTATGGAAGAGTGGACGAGCCATAAGCTACCAGTTCAAGTATTCCCTAATAAACATAGGTTCAGCTTTTTTAGAACACTTGAGTATATTCTTAATAAGGTTTGCATATCCTGTGTGAGTAGCTTTCTCTAATGAAGAATACTGTTCTCTAATTTTTTTTTTTCAGTTCACTGTAAGACTTTAGCTTTGCCCAGATAACTAACTGTCCCTGTGTACCGACCATGGCCAACAGCTGCCTTCCTTCCTGTTGTTACCATTACCACCACTGTCATCAAGAATTAACCAAGCCGAGAGAGTTTTAGCTCTGAGTATGCTGACCAAGGAGTGTTTTAAGTAGGTAAAGAGGTGGTTTAAGTGATGCAGGGCAATTGGGCCCTGCTATATAAAGTTCACTTAATTGTAGATAACACCCAGTAGCCTTTTGTTAAAATGAATTTGTACGCGGTGGATGTACTTCACTGTTGGTGTTCTCTAAGTTCTTTGATCAAGATCTCTTCGCTGGGATCATAGAAGGTGTTGGTTTATGGAAGAATTTGAGGCCCTCAGAGTGTGAGCCACTTGCGAGGAGCCCAGAACTGCTGCCTCTGGGTCTGGTGCTCCTCTTTCTGCATCACCTCATTGCTTCACTGGTTCTTCTCAAGACTGGTTAATTGGAAATGGACATGAACTTGTGCTATTTATATGGGATCAATTTTCCATGTGTCTTACTTTGAGTCACTGAATGTACTACAGTTTTTTATAAATGATTTGTCATTTCTGTTTGTGACCTTTGAAAATGTGCTCAAACCTATCAAATTTTTGTTTCTCTCATTACTCAGAATGGCTTGGAATTTTAATCTTTGAATGAGTCTGTGGACGTTATTTTGAGTTACCTGCTAATTAATATTATAGCCATTGATGAAATCCGCACAGGTCTCCCTACTGAGCAAAGGACCTGATCCTGTTTGTTGATGTGGACACCGTGTGTGGAGAGTGCCGACTGCCCAGAAGCAGTGACACGTGTAATCAGAGGACGTTGGAGGGTTTTTTTACTTAAGTATCTGTCTTGAGTAACTCTGCATTTTCTCCAGTTTTTTAAAAAACTTACTTTGAAAGTTTTCTCCCCATCCTTAGTGATCAGCTTATATCTGGCAGGGCACAGGGCTGGGTGGGGTTGTTTTTCTGAAATAATAAGTATAAGGTAATGATACTACCCGTGTATAGTGCCTGAAACTTTCTGCTAACTTACTTGGTCATTCAGCAAATGTTGATTTCATGCTTGTAGACAGACAGGCTTTGCACTGGGCATCAGGAAAACAAGGGTGATTCCAGGCTAGTGGGAGAGATAGCATATAAAGAAATACATGTACAACATGGTGTCTGACATCTGTAGAAGGTGCTATGGGGGGGTGGGGGAAAGGGTGACTGCCTCTTGGTTTTTGTATGAGTTGATGAACAAGGGATCTGTGGCTTGGGGAAGGTTAATAGAAGGCTTGGCTGGGGCACAGAGTGCGGAAGTAGATGTTTATGGCCTCTGGGTCCTTGAGCTAACTTGGTCACGAACCAGCTTTTTGTCCGAGGCTGAGTGCCTGCATCTCTCTGAACTTTAGATTTCTCCATTTAATCTATTAAGCCTTTTCTTGTGGGCCCACTGTGTTTATTCAGTGTGGTTATTTAGTAATTCATCTGCAGGCTGAGGTGGCCTACATCGTGGTTCCCAGCAGCTTCCCACGGAGGCCTCCTTCATAATCCTACTCCGTGCAGGACGACTGCCAGTCATGGGTGCTGATCAGCGTCTGATCACCGTTGTCAGCACGGTGTGCCAAGAAAGAACCTTTCTGCCCAAAGGAGCCGGGTGTGGCATGATGTTGTGCGTGAATATGTGATTTCTGAGAGGCTTTGGGGAAGTGTGGGAGTGGACCCCTGTCCTCTCAGTGCTGACTGGACAGAAGCCGCTTTCTATTTGGGAGCAACGGGACCAGGTTTGGTGTGATCTGCAAGCCCTTTGTGCCATATTTAGAACCAGGTAGTCGCACGGATGGGGACGCACTAGCTGTTCTTCAGTTGGGGTCTGCCTTCCTGGGGCGCTGGCCCTCATTCTCCCCTGTGACCCTCAGTGAGCAGCAGGGACCCAGCTCTTCTGAACACTTGCCCAGTGCTCCTGGGACCCCAGAACTAGAGAACAGCAGCTCCAAGTATCCTAGTTCTGCGGAAATGCATTTCTAAGTGTGTGTGTGGCCCGGGGTCATGCTTGGCACCCACGTGCTCCTGGCTGGATCTCTTAGGCCGGGCATGTCCACGGCGGGCTCTTGGTCTCTTTCTTCCCTTTATGTACGTTCCTCCTGGTGATGATGTGTCCTTTGTCAAAAAGCATTTAGTGAACTCCCAACAAAGTCAGAGGCTTTGATGAGTCGTTTTTTTCCTCCCCAAGTTCCTGCTCCAGGCAAGTTGCACCTCTGGACTCTGTCCACTTTGCCACTCCATCACTGTCACTGAGTCTCTCCTGCCCCACTCTGGACAAGGGTGCTGTCTGTGCAGGTGTGATTTAGAGCCCGATGGTTGTTTTCTTAGCAGTGGTTGAGTTTCACGGTCAGCCCAGTTGGGCTTTTTCCTCCTGTGTAAAGCGTTTGACTTATGTACTTGGACATTTGTCTACCCTGGTGCTGAGGTGTGCAGGCTTGGTGGGGGACTCTGTTTGTGGCTGTCACCTGTCCATGGCTGACTGAGGGCAACATTCACCCTCAGCAGTTTGGAGAGGGCATGAAGGTTATTAGTTCATCTATTGAGAAATGACAGCTTATTCTCACTGTGTCGCTGTTGGGTTTCCCACAGTGCCCTATGTGTATCCATGTAAGCAAGCACCGGGGGTTGAATTTTGTCTCCCAAAAAGATATATTCAAGCCCTAACCCGGGGTAGCTGAGAATGTGACCTTATTTGGAATTAGGGTCTTTGTAGATAGAACCAAGATGGGGACCCACTGGGGTAGGGTAGACCCTAATCCATCCTATTGGTGGCTTTGTAAGAAGGGGAGGGATGCAGATACACATGCAGGGGAGAGTGCCATGTAAAAATGGAGGCTGAGGTGGAGTGGTGCACCTGCTCGCCAGGAAACTCCGGAGTTGCCGGTGTCCACAGGAGCTAGGCGGGGGACATGGAGCATACTGTCTTGCAGAACTTCCAGAAGAGGCCAAGCCTGCTGACACCTAGATTTTGGACTCGAAGCCAGAACTGTGAGGGGATGAATTTCTGTTTTTTCAAGCCACCCAGTTAGGGGCACTTTCTTCCAGTGGCCCTAGGACATGAATACAGCAGCAAAAGAAGTAGCAGGGAGCGTCTGCCTACCCTAAAGACTTGAAGAGTAAAACCTAATGGGCGCACTCAGAAATTACGCGATGGGCCTGTCCTTTTGCAGAGGAGGATGTGCGGAGGCCAGAGAGGTGCTTGTGGTGGCTGCAGCAGGGGGTTGTGGGAGGTTTGCCTCCAGAGCCCAGGTCCCCTCCGGTGTTTAGAGCATCCGTCACTCCTAACACTGCCTGCTGCAGTACATTGGAAACCTGACCTTGTCCACGTTAAAGAAATGAAGCCAAGTTAGGTGGCAAATGGTTTGTTTTCCTCTTCAGTTCTTGATGGTGAATGAGGTGAATGAAGAGGCATCTCGAGGACAAAGTGGGGAGAGGTGATAGGGTTCTGGCTGTATTTGCTACACAGGCTGCCCGTGGAGACACTGTGGCACAGACCGAGGGGACTCATTATTCTGGTTCCGTAGCTTATTTGTCATGCCCTTGAACTTGCTTTTCTTTATCAGAAATGATATGTAATAAGTGCCCGGGTGCTCTTTCTTCTTCCTTTCTTACCTCCTTCCTTTTCTCTTATTAAAAGGGTTTTGGAAAAGGCTCATCTCACTGTGTCTGCGAGGAGAGGGTGGTACAGAGTGATGGAGCAGGAGGAAGGCTTAGCTTTTTAGCTTTTTGGGAAAATCTTAGAAAGCATCGTCCTGTTGGAAACTCAGGACACTTAGCCCACCGTCTCAGAACCCGACCTGCTCTCAGAAGGCGCCCTCGCCGCAGTGCGGACGTTCTTGGCTCGTCACTCCCGCCTCTGAGTTTGAGGTATTTGCGGGCCAGGCTTGGCCGTCTCCCCAGTCCTCTAGCACTGAGCCCCTCAGGGAGTCTGTCTTAGGGGCCCAAGCACTTGCCCTTTGTGCTCATAGAAGAGTCTTAGATGCACTGAATCCATAGGGTGGTTCCTGCTGCCTGATGGTTGGCTTGAATTGGTACAACCCACTGCCAAATTTCTTTCTCAGGGTCTTTCTAAGCCTTGAACTTGAGAGGAGTGACTCTCGTGTGGAGTAGCAAGTTCTTCAGTGGAAAAATCCTTTTGCTCGAAATCTGAAATTATGAGGCTCGGTTTGCACAACTGTAGATGCGCACATCAGATGAGGGGCGGGCGTGGATCCCTTAGAATTATTAATGCATTGGCTCCTTTGTTCCCAATGACTCAGTGTTTGTATGACCTCAGTTTCACTGAGCATCTGAAGGCACTTTTGTCGAGTGTCTTCAATCTGCCCAGTGTAACAACATTTTATTTTTGAGCAGCGGTCAGAACCTTTAACCCAGGCTGCTTTTCAAGGAGGAGGACTTGTTCGCTTCTCTTGAGAGCTGAGGTCAGGCTGGGGCTGGCGATGGGTGGTTGGGCTGCTCCTTGGGGTCAAGGTGATTCCCCTGCCAAAGCTCTCACCCTCCTTAATTGGCCCCAGGAGACCAAACACAAATAAATAAATGCATGTTCCTCACACCAGCCCTCTTCACCTCTGGGCTGTGGTGGGCTGGATGCACTGTTCTGCTTAGCGGCTGGAGAGAGACCTTCCGGAGACACCGCCTCCTGACACTGTCTTCAGCTCATCCATTCTGAAGCTTTGAGCTTCTTCCATCAGCGACCTTCTCTCCTGAGTGAGAAGGGCGGCAAGTCTTGTAAGGAACTGGACCGAGTGTAAGTCTGGACCCTGCCCTGAGAGGGTCCCCCCCATCTGTGAGGACTGCGGTGGCCGTGGTGGCATCTCTCACAGCACTGCTGGGGGTTGGCAGTGACTTAAGAAGGGCTTCTGGAGAATAGGGTCATACAAAGTAGATTCAGTTACTTTGAAACTTCCTTGCACCTTTTTATTTTCTTTAATACCTTGTATTTTATTTTGCTAGGCTGCCCCCCACCCCTGCCCCGAATAAAGGCATATTCAATAATAAGAACTCGCCAATACAAAATGATTCAGCTTGTGAGTTGAAAGAAAAAGCAAATTGTCTGCTCTGTGGGTTGGGATTTCCTCTTAAAAAAAAAGCAGCTTAGAGAAAATCCTCAAACATTGTCTCCTGATTGAAAAATATATTAGTGGATTTCATGGCTTTATCATTTTCTTAAAAGTAAGAGTTTTCCTTTTAAAACATATATATGTTATATATATAATATAAATTGCAGTTAAAACATATGGCTGAAACAATTCCCAGTGCAGAGTATTTTACAATTTACAAAACTGAAAAAAAAGTATTTATTTCATACGTAGTAGGAAAGAACCTTATTCCTTAATTCCATCCTTCTGCTATAGGCCAAAGGCCAGGAGTCCCATCTGTAGCTGTGACCAGCCTGCATGATCTTGTGAGATCTCCATGGTGGGCTCGCTAGTACCATGTGTTGACACCTCCTAAGACTGCCATTCGTACGCTGAATTTAGCTTCCTGAACATTACCAGCAAGTGAATGCTTCTAGCCACCCCACCTTACCTGCCAGCCAACACATCCGTTTCTACAGCTTTTCCATCTTTGACTTTAGGACATGTTTTTTTTTTTTTTGTGCAATCATTTGAGTTGTTTATGTACTTTGCTCTTGTTTTATAAACATGAAAATTAAAAATCGAAAAGGTTAATATAAGAAGAGTTGTGAAGAGCATAGTTCTCCTGAATTACATCCATTGTGAAAGAGATGGAAATCGTTTGGCATGAATCTTTGGTCTTGATTTGGTAACCCTGAGAGTCTTTAAGCATAAAGAGATAAAAGAAAATTAAAGGGTGGGTGTGAAACACTGCCAAAGAATTATGGGTGTTGGAGTCCAAAAGGTTAGGTAGTCAGGGATTTTACAATCTTCCTGTTTTTCTTTTTTATTGAACACTTGAAGAAGGGACACTCCTTTATGTTTGTGAGGAGTATGGTGACATAAGTTTTTGACTTCCTTACATTTTACTAGCAAACCCATTTTCAGGAAAGCATCACGGATGGGAAAAAAGAATCACCTACGAAAGCCCGAACAGGTCTCCTGTAAGCCCCCTGTGGGCTGCGGCTCTGCCCCCGGAGCCTCTCTGGATGTTTCCCTTCCACCACAGCAAGGTGTTTTCCAGGCCAGCCCTCCTGGTGTTTCCTGAGTCACCCTAATTCTGCCCCCAGCGCCTCAGAGACCCGTTTCCCCAGGATTTTCTTTTGGTGGGTCACGTGACTTTGGACACGCCCATCTCCCCAGGCTCCCTTTGTGGATGCCGCCTGGTGTCAGCATCCACGTGGGTGGTCAGTATCCTGCTGGCTCTGGTGGAGCGGCCTCTGCGCCTGTTCCTTGATGCCTGGATGCCTGCAGCTCCGTCACATCTTCCCTCTCAAAACCTTTGCTGTCAGCCTCTCGTTCTGATTACCTTGTTTTGGGCACCTGCTTTTTGATTTTCCTGCCTCTCACCCAACCTGGCACCTTCTCATCTGTCAGCTTCCAGCTGTAATGGCGCCTCCTCTGAGAGGTCTTCCACCAGGACAGGTCCCCCCTGAGCACCAGCCCTGCTGTTCTCATGCACTTGTTTGTCACTGCTTTACCGTCTGTCTTCGTTCTCCACATGTAGGACAGCACCTTGCAGAGGGGGGCTCCCATAATTCTGCTCAAGGAATGAATGGCACCCCCATGCTCCTGGTCCTTGACGTGAGGAACCTGGCATTCTCTGATTCTTCCTCTTCCCTGGTCATCAGTTTACTGAGAACTAAGAAAGAGCAGAGCCCAGAGCCTGGCCTCAGTACCACACCCAGCAGCTCCCTCATCCCCTCCCTCCTTGAGCTGCTGGTGCAGCCTTCCCCATCTGCAGTCTCTGTCCCTTGCAGATGTCCCAAGCACTGCCACTGCTGTATTCTCTGCTCAGGTGGCCTCACTGGTTGCTGCCACCCATGGAAGGAAGTTCCCAACTCCTCCTGACTTTCCAGACCCTTCCGAGTCTGCCTTCACTCATTTGGCCTCTGTGTTTCACATCGCTTCTCCCCACGCATCTATCATGGGGACGAGCCGGTCCCTGCCATGCTCTACAAAACCCACCAGGCATGCTCCACTGCTTGAGTTGTCTTTACCTGAACCCCTCTTCCTTCTCCCTTCTGTATCCTCCAGTGCCGCGCTTTCCTAAGGGCTCAGTTTAAAGTCCATCTTAAGGGAATCTTCTCCTGATCTTATTAGTAGTCTCTGTCTGGCCTTGGCATTTAGAGTCTGTCTATGCAGTTTATAATAAACTTTATAACAAAGTCTGTCATCTAATGAAATAAGGAACAGTGCAGATGATTTTTCAGGAGCATGCAGGTTGGAATCAGAGAAACCAGCATGAATCTCTGGCCACATGTTAGCTGTGTGTCCTACAGCACGTTAATTGCTTTAATGCACTGTGTCCTCATCTGTGATGTGAGAATAATAATGTGTTTCTAACATCATTGTTTAAAGATTAAATGACATAATGAGGATACAATTCCTGGAACATAGTAGACATTCAGCAAATACTATACTCGTGGTCATTTGCCTTATGTCAGTTCTATGGGTTGAATTGTGCCCCCCTAAAATCCGTATGTTGAAGTCCTAACCCCAGTGTGACTGTATTTGGAGACAGAGCTTTTAGGAGGTAATTAAGGTTAGTTAAATGAGGTCATAAGGGTGTAGTCCCAATCCTATAGGATTGGTGATTTTGTAAGAGGAAAAGAGAGAGATCTCTACAATCATGCACCAAAGAAAGGCAGTGTGCGTACATGGTGAGAAGGTGGCTACCTATAAGCCAGGAATAGAGGTCTCAACAGCACTGAATCAGACAGCACTTTGGTCTTGGACTTGGTCCAGAACTATGAGAAATAAATTTCTGTTGTTCAAGCCATCCAGCCTCTGGTATTTTGTGAAGGCAGCCTAAACTGACTTAATACAATTGGTTTTCATTCTACATAATGACTTGTCATGCTGACATTAATTGAGCAGTTATTATGTGTCAGGCACTTTCTCATTTAACTGTTTTTACTCTGGGAGGACGGGCCTCCTCACCCAGGGTGAGTTCCCGCTGAATTTGGCAAGACTGAATAAAGGCAAGGGCAAGAAGTTGGGAGTTTTAAAAGGGGTACCACGTTTATTCTCATGGCAGTAGGTCTCAGTCTCTCTGGCTCCTGCGCTGCTCCCTGCTGCTCCCCAGCACAGGCTTAATCCTACCCTAGTACCGGGGCTCCCCGGCTTCCCCTGCCAGCCACCGTTTTCTCCTAGTTCTCCAGGCTTCCTACCTGCCCTCTGAGCTATCTGCACCCACATTCACCCTACTCTCCCAGCTCTCCTGGCCCTCTACTTTCCTGCCCCACCCACTAGGAGGGACTCTGTGGGCGGGTCTCCGGATGCCTGACCAGTTACATACCAGGAACTGAGGAAAGGAAAGAATGGGGGTTTCCTCTCCACCCCTCCCTTGGGTTGCTACTCCCGTGACTGACCAGCGCTCTGTCCCCGGTAAACATCCCATAGATGTCCAAACAAGCTAGTAGGTATATATACGTACAATGGGTACTATTAAGGCCAGGTTTTAATCCTGGTCAGAAATTCCCATTTTCTCCACACCATACATTTCTAATCTCTTAATTCTCATAACCGCCTTAGGAAATTGGTTAAGTAACTTGCCAGGGTTCTCATAGCCTAGCAGGACTAGGTTTGGAACTGCAACTTGATGTTGTAGCCTTTATGGAACGGCACCTCCTAGAGGTGTGCGATGTGTGCCTGTGTGACCCTGCAACACTGGTAGGACGTTCCAGATGGTGAATTCCTTGATATTAGGGGCAATGCCTTGTATTTTCTCTCCATTGGCACTTAGCACTATGTGCACAAAAAGGTGGTTCCATATGGTGAATTCCTTGATATTAGGGGCAATGCCTTATATTTCTATCCAGTGGCACTTAGCACTATGTGCACAAGAAGCAATTAAAAAATGATTTTTGGTTGGCTAGTTTTCCTCAGACAGATTGCCTACATCTGGGCAAAGAGTGAAATTTCCTGCCCACCACAGTTACTTAGTGTGTGATCCCTAAGCTACTCACCGTCTGTGAGGGCACTTGTGTATTGAGGTGGACAGCTTACCCATGAAATTGCTGAGCTGAGGACATAAAAGAGAATCAAGTCTTCAATGCCTGGTTATTGAGGCTTTGGAAGTCTGAACCTTCAATTCTTTTCTTCTCTCAGTGCAAGTGAGAGTTGTGAAAATGGTCCTTTCGGGGGCACCTTTACACATTGGCCATATAAGTAGTTCTTGTCTTGTTCTTTTTCCTTTGCTTTCTTCTATGTTCTCTTGTATGAGCTAAATTTAAAGAGACCAGAGAGAACATTAGCCAACTTTTTTTGCCTCAGCCTATGTGCACTTATTCATCTTATTCAGAGGAAGGTTTGCTTCACTCTTCTCAGGACCCAGATGGCTTTGTTGTTAGTTAATTAACCCCTTTCCTCTCAGAAGTTGATGGGTTTGGGCTTCTGAAGATGAGCCGTGTGGAGTCCGACTTAGGTTCAGGTGATGAGGTTACAGCTTTAGACTTACAGGACCACATGCATAGACAATAGCATACGTTCCATATCAACATGTTTATATGCTCTTTCCTTTTAATAAGGAGTCCCATAAGACATAGGAGACATGCTACAATAAGGCTGCTAAGGTAAAAACAAAAATGAGACAAACCCTGTAGAGAAAAGGGAAAGCAAATACTCCAAAATTTTAAGCCTTTTTTTCCCCTTGTGATTGAGTGTCCTGAGAGCCAAGGCAAAAATGGAAACTCAGCAGGTTATATGATTTTGCTTCTGGTAAAATGCCGTTTCAGGGAGAGGGTCATAAGCCTCAGGTGCCAATTTCTAAAAAGAATACATTGTGGAGCTCTTTCTCTAAGGGATATAAAACCACACAATTTACAACGTCTGCAGCAACCCTCGCTATAGTTTAAGAAGTGATCAGATCTTTTTTGCTCATGCTGTTGGTTATGGCCTGATCCTTCTCTGCCCCTGGATAACTCCTGTTCATCTGTAGATGTTGACAGGGGTCACCTCCTCCTAGAAGTTTTCCATGATGCTCTCTGTCCAGGCCAGGCTGCGTCCCTCGCCTCAGTGGAGCTGTAGCACTGTGGGTATATCTTTATCTCTGCACGTCCATATTGCTTTATGTTCTTTCTCACAGCTAGAGTAGCTGTTCCTAGAACTCATTACTGGTATTATGGTAGGTGTGTGGCTAATGTTTGTTGAAGGAAGGAAGTTTATTGATCAAGGTTAGACACACACTTTTCTAAATGGATGAAACCAGTTTTCTACCAATGGAAATCACTGGCTGACTTTTAGTGTATGTTCAGAGTCCATAACTTATCTGTGACACCAGAAAGTTGTACGTCTCTTCGTAGCTGTTGGGAGTGCTGATTGTTGAGTGTAGACCCAGGAGGCCTGGGTGCTAGTCCCGGTGCTTCCATCAGGTAAAGGTGTGACTTGAACATTTCACAGGCTCAGTTTCTGAATCTCCTAAGTGAGCATGTCGAATGAGGTCAGGGAGGGCAGAGGTGTGGAATCCCTCTCCAGTCCTGTCTTCCACGTCCAGGGTGGGCAAACCTTTTAAGCTACTGCTCTTACCTGTAGGATCAGGTGCCTTCTCTGAGCATTGCTCCTGGAAGCCACCACCAGGCCATTGGGGTTGGTATCAGAGAAGAAACCTGTTTCATATCTGTGGTTATTTTTGAAGTTGTTTTTAGCTCTAACGATTCTAGACAATTGCCTAATTTTCCTCTGTCGTCATTGTAATGGGCTGAAGAATATCCCCCCAAAATTTCATGTGTGCCTGGAACCTTGGAATGTGGGACTTCATTTGGAAATAAGCCCTTTGCAGATGTGAACAGTTAAGATGAGGTCATACTGGATTAGGGTGAGCCTTACATCCAGTGACTTGTGTCCCTGTAAGAAGAGGACACAGACACAGGGGAGAGCCGTATGTGACGATGGCGGCAGAGATGGGCATGATGCAGCTGCAAGCCAAGGAATGTCAAGGATCGCAGGGCGCCGGCGGGCCTAGAGGTGGCGAGGAGGGATCTGAGAGCCTTCCGAGGGGCTCCTCTTAGCTCATCGATTTCAGACTTCTGGCTTATGAGAGAGTAAGTTCCTTTTGTTTTAATTCACTGAATTCGGGGTGATTTGTTTCAGCACCTGCAAGAAACCAATACAGTCACCTTATTTTTATTTAAGACCATCTGTTGTGTTTGCTCTCTCTAAGGCTAGTATGTCCTTCCTCACATCTATCTGGAGAGCCTGACAGGTTGGAAGTAGTCTTTTTGCCATGTTGTGTGTAGCGGGAGAACCAGATGTATCTCTGACTGTTCAAAAAAATTTAGACATTGATAAAAGGCCCCTTTTCCCAATTAATAGATGAAAGCATATGAGTTACTTTATATTTTTGTGGGACATATGTTCAGTTCAGACTCCCTGAGGTCTTATTCAAATCATTGAAAACCTGGCCTCTGCAGTGTAATTCACAGATGGTACAGACTCTAGCCAAAAAAAGGAAAAATACAGGGGAAAAAAAAACCCTTGTTCAAAACACAAAACTACTCAAGTGTTGTGAGCAATAGAATGTCAAGGGAACAGGGTTGGACTGTTTCTGTCTCCCACTCCTCCCACTCTGGACCCAGCAGGATTCCCTCCCTCGAGGCAGGGGACCCCTTTGCCTGCCTCATTCAGTGTGACCTCTAGGCTCTGCCTCAGCTATGACTCCTGTTTCCTGTTTTATCAAGGGTTTTCCCATGTTCTCAATGATCTTAGCACCCTGCAAAATGGATGGTTATTGTCTCACTTCTAGACAAGGAAACTGAGAGACAATTAGGTAACCTGTCATGGGTCACACAGCTGTTAAGCTGCATAGCAGAACCTGAGCTAAGAGCTATCCGACTGAAGCCCACATGCTTCCACCCCACCTCCGAGGGCATCTGTGGGAGGAGTGGGCACCATGGCCTGAGCAAACTTGGACATAGTTTGGAGAGGAAGCTGGTGGAATAGAAGAAGATGAGGGGCAGGGAAGGGGTGGCACAGGAAAAGGCCAGGTAGCCGGGAAGGTATGTGCTGTGCAGGGCTTAGATGGGAAGGTGGGATGTTTTCTGTCTCCACTGGTTGCTGCCGGAGGCTTGGAGAGGAGTGGAAGGTGACAGGAGTAGCATTTGGGGTACTTACACCTGGCAGCAGGAAGCAGAGCCGTGGATGACAGTCCAGGAGGGGCCAGGAGCTTGGCCAGGGCAGCAAGAGTTGGAGCAGGCTGGCAACTGTAGGAAAGCTGGAGGTGAGAGCAGAGCTTTTGTCTCGGAGGCAGGATCACAGGCTGTGATGACAGCTGGGGGCCGTGGGGTGGCAGACAAGGAAGAGGAGTAAGAGTCTAGATTTAAGTCTGCTGAGAGGAGAGGGTGATGACTGTGCGCGGGACTAGCACCGAGGAGGAGGGGAGGGGCTGAGTGGCGGATGGTGATGCGTTCTGTTGTGCACATCGTAGACTCCAGGCACCGAATGGTCATCTAGAGAGGTTGACCAGCAAACAGCCGGAGGTGTGGGCTGTTGGCAGGTCAGGTGAAGCTTGGGAAATTCTGAAAGGATTGAGCAAAGGGCCTGGGGCCAGCTCTACCTTCACTTCAGCAAACGTCGCATAGCCCTTCCTGGACTGTGGGCGCTGAGCCAGCTCCGTGGCATGCTCTACAGGACTGCAATGTTGGGGAGAGGGTGTTCCCCCAAATTCGGGGTGGCTATTATGTTCATGGCACCAGATACTGTGGGAGAGCTTTATAAAATTAAAAACAGACCTGTAATCTTGTGTGGTTTTGTAGGCTAAGGCCTTGGTCCGAGGCACAGTCCTTCTGTAAGTCACTTCAGGAACACTCAGAGTTAATAGTCTACAGTAGAGAATCATCCTGTTTATCAGTAATATTTGTGGCCGGCAGTTCAGTTACCTTGCTTGTGTTTTTTGTGATGATTCTCTGAGAAGTGGGTGCTTCCATGCCCACTGAGCTTGATTTCAGAGTTACACACGGAGCTCTTGCGCTTCAGGGCTGGTTTGGCCTCTAGCCTGCGTGGGTGAGCATCTTCACGAGTGATTGCGGGCGACTTCTTGGGACTGTCCAGGCTCGTGGGGCCTGTGAGCTCATTGCTGCTGCGCTTTGTAGGAAGAGGGGTTGCACACCTGGCATGTGGCCTCAGTGCTGAGTGAGAAGCTGGTGAACACCCTGCTCATGGACGGGGCTGTGAAGGGGCCTACACCCTGGGCACACGGGGTGGGACAGGTGCGTGGGCTGCTCGGGCAGCACTGTCAAGGCAGAGTTCTGTTCTGAGACGTTCTTCTCAGGGAGGCTGACCACATTTTGATGTTAACATGGGTGAGGAAGTGAAGCTTGACTGAAGTCCTTAAGTGTCCCTGGAAATAGGACCACAACAAGGGTGAGTCTGGAAAGAGAGGGCCTGAGCCATCTGCACAGGGTAAATCAGTGAGGTGGGCAGAGGTGCGTCCCGTATCTGAATTGAGCTTGGACTTGGGGGCTCCTATTTTTGCCAGAATTTAGTAGTTTATCATGCTCTGAAGCAGCAGTTTTTAACTGGAGGTAATTTTGTCCCTTCGTGGGACACTTTGCCATGTCTGGAGACTTGTTTGTCACAGCTTTGGGGGAAGCATCCGACTAGCTTCCAGGGTGGAGGCCAGGGATGCTGCTGGACAGCGTGCAGCACACAGGGCAGCCCCCCAGCCAAGGACCGCCCTGCTCCAAATGCCAGGAGGGTTGAGGTTGAGAAACAGAGGGCTAGGGTTCCAGCAAAGTCTTCCTAACCTCACCACTGTCTGCAGGGGGAGGCGCTCGGGGCTCTTACCTCTCATGGGGTTTCACCACAGCCACGAAGGTAAAGGTCAGGGCAGAGGGAGGCGGTCGTGGGGCCAAGCCACCAGCTGCGTGCTCTCTGCGAGCTCTCCTGTCCGAGTTAAGGTCCATTCAATGTCCAGGGAGGAGAGCCAACCAGGGAACTCTAAGACCCTTTCCAGCTCAAACATCCGGAGGTTCTAGAACTGACCCTCTATCCTCATAACCTGGGCATGGTTCAAGTAATGTGGGAAAAGAGATTTAATGAGACATCGTTTTCTTTGCCTTTCTTAGCATTTATTTTGGTTCCACAAAGGTAAAAATTGCATAATATTAAGTTTGTATTTAAAATGTCCCTCCTTTTTAATAAATAAGAAACATAATGATAAACATGAGAATGTTTTATTTCAAGGGGAAATGACTTTAATATATTTGAAACACTTCTGCTCAGTAGTGACAAATCATTGTCTGATCACTTAGTAGACAGACATGTGCACTTTAAGTGTCTCTCCTGGGGTTCATTCTGGCTGAGGGGTCTCCCCAGACATCTCTGGCTCCAGGAGGAGGAGTCCTGTGAGTGCCGGAGAACCCGGATTCCAGGATGGCTGGTATCCCCCAGACGTTATGTCATCCCGAATAGCTTTCTGTCTCAGCTCCTGAAAATGTGCACGAGGTAACAAAAGCTGTTCCTTCATTTGGATTAGGGGAACAGTCTTTCTCCTCCTGGAAATCTTTTCTGTTATATTAGTTTGTGAGGACTGTCAAAAAAAGAAGCACTACCGACTAGATGGCTTAAACAACAAAATTTATTTTCTCACGATTCTGGAAGCTGGAAGTCTGAGATCAGGTGTCAGCTGGGTTGGTGTCTTCTGAGGCCTCTTGGGTTTGCAGATGGCCATCTTCTCCCTCTGTCCTCACGTGGTCCTCCCTCTGTGTGTCTGCATCCAAATGTCCTCTTATAAGGACACTAGTCATACATTGGATTAGTGCCCACCCTAATGACCTCATTTTAGCTTAATAACCTCTTTAAAACCCAATCTCCAAATATACATACATCCTGAGACCTTAGGGGTTAGGACAGCAACATTGAATTTTTTAGATGGGGTGTTAATTCAACTCACTTCACCCATAAAAATAGGTAGAGTACTGGTTCTGTCTGGGATGAGACTACAGATGGTGATAATGTCACTTGTGCTGCTTTTCCACCCCCTCTCATATTTTTATTATGAAAACATACAAACATATAGAAAAGTTGCAATAACAGTACAGTGACCATCTATACCCCATCCCCACTTTCTAGAATCAGTAATTGTTAACATGTTGTATTTGCTTCATCTTTATGTATAAGTGACATGAACCAATTAAAGTTGTCGGCAGCATGATGCTCCACCCTTTAAAACGTCAGCACAAACCTCATAGGGACAAACATTCTCTGTGTAACACCGTAACACTATTATCACACGTAAGAACATTTGAAATAAATTTTTGGAGCATCTAGTATGTGGCCCATGTTCACATTTATCCAATTGTTTCCCAAAGACTTTTATAACTTTTATATGTGTTTTAAAAAAACCAGTATCTCATGAAGGTACAGGCATTGCAATTTTTGTTATCTCTTGAATTTTTACATCTTTTTAGTATCTTCAGTCTGGAATGATCCCATCACAGCTCCTTTTTGAGATCAAGGCCAGTTGTTTTAGGTGATGCCTCATATCCTAAATTTGGCTATTTTCTTGTGATTTTGCTTAAGTTGTCTCTGTGTCCTCTGGGAGTCAGATCTAATTGTTTAGGTTCAAGCTTGTTTAAACATTTGCCAGACGGTGCTGGGTGTTTCTTAAACCATTAGATTTCACCAGGTTGTCCCACTGTTAGTGATGCTGACTTTGAACACTGGCCTAAGGTGGTGATGCCAGATCTTCCCTGGATGGTGTTCTCCCCTTTGCAGTTAACCCAGAATCTGTGGGCAGATAATTTGGCACTGTGTGTAGATCCATTGATGATTCTTGCCTGAGTTATTTCACTGGGGGTTGCAAAGTGGTGATTTTTCTGATTCTGTCATTAGTTGGCATTATAACTCCTAAAAAGGGACGGTAATGGCCGATTTGCAAGAAAGGATTGCTGTAATAATCCCCTCTAATGGTGGCAAATAAATCTCTGTGACTGTCACTGTGGACTCATTGTTTTTGCTTAGTCAGCATTTTATAATCAATTAATCATTGTTTTGATGGTCAAATTATCACAAGTTCGGCTAATAAGGCTGTTTTATTTTTTCAAGCTGCCTTTTATGTCCTTTGAACATGCCCCCTTTAGCCTTTTAGTACTTCCTTGCTTTCTGTACAAAAGTGTCCTATGCTCATCTTACTGTTTCCATTTACAGACATGGAATCCATTTCTCCAAAAAGTTCTGATTCCCTTTGGGGGAGAATGGTACTTAGAAACCAGAATCTGGATGTTAGGTGTGTTCATTGTGGCTGGGATGTTACTATTTTCAGGCTTTTAGTGGACAAAACTCAGGAAAAATAGAATCATGAGTTAATTGATATTTCTAAATCACATTTAATGTTACTGTTTCTTTTGTCCTTAAACTCTTTGATTTTGTATTTATAGCTCTTTGCTTGGCTCATCATATACTTATACTATTAACACATTCACTTTTTGCTTTATTCAGTAAGATACATAAAAACAGTTTCAAGATTATATTGTCTGTTACTGTTAATGATGTGATTCTGATTGAAATATAGTATTTCTTCACAGCTCATTTTGTCCTTAGTGTACATTCCACTAGAATGTACAGTCAGTATTGAGCTCAAAAGAATTACTTTCCCTGTCAGGTAATGTTGCTAATGCAATCCTCAGTAGGTTGTTTGTTTTTTGTTTTTTTTTAAGTTTATGATTTGCTCTTTCTTTTTTAAGAAGTCAGCTTTATTGAGGCAAAATCTCATAAATGTATAGTAGAATGCACTCATTGAAAATGTTTTGACTAATATGTATATACTTGTGTAACCAGCCACTACAATGGAGATCAGAGCATTTTCAGCAGCTCAAGAAAAGTTTCTTTGTGCCCCTTCGCATCCGTCTCCTTTCCCTTCATGCAAACCCTCCAGCAACCACTGATGTACTTTCCTTCTCAGTAGATTAGTTTGCCTTTTCTAGGATTTCATATTAATGAAATCATAGAACAGTATGCTTTTATTTCTAGCTTCTTTTACTCAGCATAATGATTTTGAGAATCATAAATGACATGGATATCAATAATTCATTCCGTTTTATTGCTGAGTAGTATCCTCTTATGGAGATAATCATAATTTGTTTATCCATTCACCAGCTGATGGAATTTGGATTATTTGTCGTTTCTGTGGTATTACAAATAAAGCTTCTCTGAACATTGTTGTACAAGTCTGTGTGGATATATGAATTTGTTTCTCTTGGGTAAATAGCTGGAAGTGGGTTTGCTGGGTCCCACGTAAATATACGTTTAGTTTTATAAGAAAATGCCAAACTGTTTTTCCAAAGTGGTTGTGCTAGTTTACATCCCTCCCAGAATTTTAGTAGCTTTACACACTGATCAACACAGTATTGTTAGTGTTTTTAATGTTAGCCATTCCAGTGGGTGTTTTGTCATACTTCATGATTTTAATTTGCATCATTCTCCTTTTTGACTGAATTTTTATTTTAAATAGTAAAATATTTCTTAGTTCCAAAGTCAGAATTCTTCGCAAAAGTGTATTTAGTGAAGTCTTGAGCTTATTTTTCTCAGTCCCATTGAAGGTGTGGTTTAAGTGATTGGATAACCTATTGAGCACTGGGCCATGAGCAAAAATGGTAACAGTCCCTACCTTCATAGAGTTTACATCTTAGCGAGGGGAGATAGACAGTCAAATAACCTGACGAGTAATGTAAATCACAACCCTGCTGTGTAGAGATGAGGAGAGAGCTAAGAGTGTTGTATCTGGGTCTTATCATGGTTTCCCAAGAAAAAGACACTGTTTATGTGCTCCCTCCCTTAGTACTTGTTGCAAAATTTCTGAAATGCTGTGAGTAGGACCTGTAGCAACAGGCTCAACTCTGGGAAAGGAACCAACACCCTGCTAAGGGAACCCAGGTCTGTGGAAAAGCTGTGAGAAGCCTTCACATTTGGCTTTGGATGAAGTCGTGTGGACTTGTTCATTACAGAGCCTGGTTCAAACACACTTTAGCGCCTTTAAAAAATACACTGGTAACAAACACATGGTTTACATTTAATTTGTTAAAAGCCCTTTTAATTTTCTTTTTGACAATGTAGATACTGAGAGTGGATTTGAATTGTTCCTCAGTGATTAAAATGTCCATCATGTTATATTAGCAGCATTCCTGTAGGTAGGAGTGTGTACCTCCCCACCCCCACTGGCACCCCAAGTGACACAGATCATAGCTTTTGGGTTTGAAATTTAGGTTTATCTTTTAATTTCCTGCAGGTCACCTTGACCTAGTACAAAGTAGCAAGCTTTTGGATGAGGCTGACCGTTAGGTCTTAAATTCTTAAGAAGTTTGGATTCTGTGTTGTTATTGTTATAGTAGTTGAATTTGTACCATGTAGTTATTATCTCTTCTATAAAATGTTTTAGATAAGATGTAGTCCCAATCAGCTATTCTAAAACTGGAAACTTCACTGATGCTGTGGTCCTACTTGCAATTTTTATGCACAGTTAACATGACTCTGAAACATAACAGCAGTCATTGGTGATGCACTTATAAAGGAATTCTACCAAAAACACTTTTAGTAACATACTTTCCTACTACTGTAATCGAGTTTTCACGTTTGAAAGCTTACCTCACTTGTTAAGAAGATGAATTCTGCTCTTCCAAGGTATGCAATGTAATAAATCACTGTGGAAGTATCAGTGGCATTTTTCCCCCCTGCCAGGTCACTGTCCTCTGTGACTTGGAGAAATTGCAAGGGAGTTATTGTGCACACATTGTGTCATGTAGATTCCAAAAGTGAAATTCTAGGCTAATCAGTTTGGTTTTTATTTTGCCAGTCCCTATCCTGGCAGGAGACAGATGGCACTCTCTAACTAAAGTAACTGAAGGAGCCTTTAATAAAGTGCTAGGTTGTAGCTGTGGGCAGGGATACAAGAAACCAGCTAGGAGGCGCACCCCTGTCAGGGAGAGAGGCTGATGAGCCACACCAGGGAACTTTCCTCGCCCCTGTTCTGAAAGGGTGAAGGAAAGGGGCAGGTGGTAATGGGTCCTCAGCAGGCACGTGGCCTTAGGTAGCAGGACACAGCCAGCTCCCTGGAGAAGCCAGGGAATAAGCTCTGCCTTCATTCTTCTCCACCCTCACTCCTCTCACCAGTGCCTCCCTTTGGTGGAACCAGACTGGAAGTCTGTGGGCAAGGGAGCCAGTCAGTGCGGCTGCAAATGTTAGTCTCCCAGTTCCGGGAGCAGAGTGACGGAGAGAAGTGGGTGGCTCTGGGATCAGGTGGGGCATATCCAGCACACTTACATAAGGCAGGAAGGGAAGACCAACAACCGTTGCATTGGCGCCTGTGCCCTGAAAAATAGAAAGTGCACATATGTGCTCAGCCCCTGCAAATGCCAGAGAGGATTAGGGTTCTGGCTGGGCAGGTGGATCACTATGGAGGGTTTGTATCAAGGATCGGAATTTCTTTAGTTTAAAACACCTAGCCAGAGCCCTAATCCAGAGCTAGGTTCTGGTGAGATTCATTTTCAAGCATTTTCCACCACTGGAGGATGTACAAAACCAGGGCAGATCTCTCCCAAAGAAGGGTCTCCCTTCCTCAAAGGGTCCCCTTTGAGAATGCAGAAGATAGAGCTGGCCTTTCTGAGCAGTATGTGTCTCCACAAGTGCTCTTCTGCCTATATGAAGACTGAACTGGGTGACTCCTGGGGGCTACCACACACATTCACCAGGGCTAAAATGCTCAGAGTCAGTTTACCATCCGCGATTGCCCCGCAGGCTGGGAGCTGACCCTTGGCTGCCACATGAGAGAAGAAACTGCTATGGAAATAGGGGCACTGTTTTGTTATGGTGGTTTGGGGGAAACGTCCAAAGTACAACATTTCTTTTTGTGGTCCTACAGGTTATCAGTATCTTACACATGCACTTACAAGGACATAATGTGTCAGAAGTATAAATCACATCCCACTGTGGTGTGTGGGTCCCACAGGCTATGCAGTGCCCCCTGCTCCAGAAGTTGAGTGCAATTTAGGGCTGTGTTATTGCCAAACAAACCCAGTGTAGATAATCCCAGAGAATGCTGTTGGAGTTTAGCTTTCTCTCTTCTATTTTAGGGCACACCCATCAAACTAAAGCCCCTTTCCCTTTCTCTAAAGTAGTACATGATTTAAAGAATCTCCTTCCTGCCAGGTGAATTCAGACACCTTGGGTCCTGCCTGACGAGGAAGGGACGTATAAACATTGGCACAAACACCTACAAGTTGCCCACTTTGTGGATTCCTTTTTGTCTTGGTACAGCTGTTGGATCTTCTGAACCCTACACCCAGATTTGAAAACATTTCTTGTGGGCTGGATTTTTTCATGGAAGCATCATGGTTTGGTGGGAAGGTGGAGGCAACTAAGAGGATTAGAGTTTGAGTCTTGGCTCTGCTTCTTGCTGATTATGATCTAGGGCAAGCCCTTATCTCTTTGGAGCCCATTTTCTTGTATAAATGGACTTAATCTTCTCAGATTCCTCCACCAAGTTGCTTAGGGCCACTTGAGATAGTAATCAATCATCCTTTGAAATTTTCCTATGCAAACAGAAAGATGATGTATCTCCGATGACTGTGGGACAGCAGTACAGTTTACAAAGTCATAATAATAACAGCATCTTGACTTTGTTTCTCATCTGACATGAGTGATGAAAGCAAGTGTGTGTTTGTGTGTATGTATGTCTCAGAAAGTGTTTGCACGCACACTCCCATTTCAGAGTGGTTACTTAGAATGGTAGATGATCCCAGAACCATTTGTGATTTGACTTGGAGATATGTGATACGGTTTTATTGCAGTTGGCTACCTACCTAATGGTGTTCCCCGCAGTCTTATTTTGGTGGTGAAGTTACAGGTTCCTGAGTCAAACTGCTTGCATTTGACCTTAGGCAAGTTCATTAATCTGTTCGAATCTTTGCTTCCTTAAGTGTAGGATCATAGTACTACTACCTTTTAGGTTTGTTGGGAGAATTAAATGAGGAATGCATGTAAATCAGTTCTCAGTTAATGGTTATTGCTGTTACCACTACCACTACTCAAGTTGTGGTATACACCTGGAGTTCCAAGTTGGAGTGACAGTGAGGCCAGATGACTCAGCAGTATACCAATAGTCTGAGTGAGATAAAATTTTTGGTGTGTAAAATCTGCATGGAACGTGATCATCTCCATAGTTGCTGAGAAAGCATTCGACAAAATTCAACATCCATTCATGATAAAAACTCTCAGCAAAATGGGTATAGAGGGCAAGTACCTCCACATAATAAAGGCCATATATGAAAAACCCACAGCCAACATCATACTGAACAGTGAGAAGCTGAAAGCATTTCCTCTAAGATTGGGAACAAGACAGGGATGCCCACTCTCCCCACTGTTACTCAACATAGTACTGGAGGTCCTAGCCATGGCAATCAGACAAAACAAAGAACTACAAGGAATCCAGATCGGTAAAGAAGAAGTCAAACTGTCACTATTTGCAGATGACATGATATTGTACATAAAAAACCCTAAAGACCCCACTCCAAAACTACTAGAACTGATATTGGAATACAGCAAAGTTGCAGGATACAAAATTAATACACAGAAATCTGAGGCTTTCCTATACACTAACAATGAACTAGCAGAAAGAGAAATCAGGAAAACAACTCCATTCACAATTGGATCAAAAAAAAAAATACCTAGGAATAAACCTAACTAAAGAAGTGAAAGACCTGTACCCCAAAAGCTACAAGACATTCTTAAGAGAAATTAAAGAGGACACTAACAAATGGAAACTCATCCCATGCTCTTGGGTAGGAAGAATTAATATTGTCAAAATGGCCATCCTGCCCAAAGCAATCTATAGATTTAATGCAATCCCTATCAAATTACCAACAACATTCTTCAATGAACTGGAAAAAATAGTTCTAAAATTCATACAGAACCACCAAAGACCCTGAAAAGCCAAAGCAATCCTGAGAAGGAAGAATAAAGTGGGAGGGATCTCGCTCCCCAACTTCAAGCTCTGCTTCAAAGCCACAGTAATCAAGACAATTTGGTACTGGCACAAGAACAGAGCCACAGACCAGTGGAACAGATTAGAGACTCCAGACATTAACCCAAACATATATGGCCAATTAATATACGATAAAGGAGCCATGGACATACAATGGGGAAATGACAGCCTCTTCAACAGCTGGTGTTGGCAAAACTGCACACCTACACGTAAGAGAATGAAACTGGATCATTGTCTAATCCCATACACAAAAGTAAATTCGAAATGCATCAAAGACCTGAATGTAAGCCATGAAACCATAAAACTCTTAGAAAAAAACATAAGCAAAAATCTCTTGGACATAAACATGAGCGACTTCATGAACATATCTCCCCAGGCAAGGGAAACAAAAGCAAAAATAAACAAGTGGGACTATATCAACCTGAAAAGCTTCTGTACAGCTAAGGACACCATCAGTAGAACAAAAAGGCATCCTACAGTATGGGAAAATATATTCATAAATGACAGATCCAATAAAGGGTTGACATCCAAAATATATAAAGAGCTCACACACCTCAACAAACAAAAAGCGAACAATCCAATTAAAAAATGGGCAGAGGAGCTGAACAGACAGTTCTCTAAAGAAGAAATTCAGATGGCCAACAGGCACATGAAAAGATGCTCCACATCGCTAGTCATCAGAGAAATGCAAATTAAAACCACAATGAGATATCACCTCACACCAGTAAGGATCGCCACCATTCAAAAGACAAACAACAACAAATGTTGGTGAGGTTGTGGAGAAAGGGGAACCCTCCTACACTGCTGGTGGGAATGCAAATTAGTTCAACCATTGTGGAAAGCAGTATGGAGGTTCCTCAAAAAAACTCAAAATAAAAATACCATTTGACCCAGGAATTCCACTTATAGGAATTTACCCTAAGGATGCAGCAGCCCAATTTGAAAAAGACAGATGCACCGCTATGTTTATCGCAGCACTATTTATAATAGCCAAGAAATGGAAGCAACCTAAGTGTCCATCAGTAGATGAATGGATAAAGAAGAGGTGGTACATATACACAATGGAATATTATTCAGCCATAGGAAGATAACAAATTCTACCATTTGCAACAACATGGATGGAGCTAGAGGGTATTATGCTCAGTGAAGTAAGCCAGGTGGAGAAAGACAAGTACGAAATGATTTCACTCATCTGTAGAGTATAACAACAAAGCAAAAACTGAAGGAACAAAACAGCAGCAGAATCATAGAACCCAAGAAAGCACTAACAGTTACCAAAGGGAAAGGGACTGGGGAGGATGGGTGGGAAGGGAGGGAGAAGGGGGAGGAAGAAGAAAAGGGGCCTTACGATTAGCATGTATAATGTAGGGGGGGGCATGGGGAGGGCTCTGCAACACTGAGAAGACAAGTAGTGATTTTACAACATCTCACTATGCTGATGGACAGTGACTAATGGGGTATGTGGGGGGGACTTGGTGAAGGGGGAAGTTTAGTAAACATAATGTTCCTCATGTAATTGTAGATTAATGATACCAAAAGAAAAATCTGCATGGATAGTCAGGGGCTGGCTGTATGTGGAAACATCAGTGAATCATTGTGGCATGGGCTGTACACAGCCTGGTGTGTTCCTGGGCAACCTACCTAGCTCTCTTCTCCCTCCCATCCCCTGGTAGGCGATCTGAAATACTGGCTACGGAAGTCCTGAGATCCGGTTCAGTACTAACAAAATGGTGGTCAGAGAGCGCATTCACACTGTTAGATGAAACACACTGTTAAGCCAGAGGTTTTTCCCTATGCCTTGTAGTCAGGTAACTCATAACCCTTGGCAGACACTGTCTCTGATAGTCCCCTTTTTGCTGTCCTGTCACCTGTGTAATTGTCAGTTATTAATCAAGCTGGTGAGCTTTTGGTTGAATCTCTGGAGAACTGTTCCTTGTGTTGTGTGCCTCACTTTGCAGTGAGTTCTTATGGGAGCTGGGAAGTGTCCAGAAAAGGGTGATGTCCAAGGTGCCCCCGTGGTCCTGTCACAGTCGCTTAGGTTACTATGCTTACAGCCCAGGTGAATCCCTGTAGTCACCTGAGCTCAGGTTTGACACTGGCCTTTGCAGGTAACACACCTCACATCATCTCCGAAATTCAGCTGTCAGTGGGATGATTATGCAAATACCGAGGCTGGTAAGTACCCCCTTTGCAGGACCTTACTGGGGCACGGCTGGTGAGGAAGGTATGACGATGAGATTGAGGACTGGCGTCAGTGCCCTGCAGCAGCCCAGGGAGACTCAGAGTGAGGCCAGGAGCGGAGGGTAGTGATGTCGTGGTGCTATGGCTCCAGATGGCTGCGGGGTCAGGTAGCAGGCTTCATCCACATTTCCATGTGGCTCCTTGGGTCCTGGTGAGTCTTTTTGGATAGCCTCTGTTCACCTACATTTTTCCTCAGCCCCTTAGCACTAATCACAGGGTTAGTTCATTCCCGACTCCCTCTCCCTCTCCTTCCCTGGCTTCCCTCTGTGTTTGCCTAGAGCCTGGTAAGGCCTGTGTTCCTTCTGGTGCCTGGGTAGGTCACCTCTTGCCTGATGTTCTCTTTGACGCTCTCTGTCCCTGCCCCCACAGATTCGGCTGTGCCCTCTGCCCCCAGGGGCTCTGTCCTTAGCCGACTATATCCACAAGAACTGAGGAGGGATGCGTGACCCCCAAGCTGTCCTTTGGTCACTGTGCTTCTCCCTTGTGGGTCAGGGACGGTTCCAGGTTATCTTTGTAGCAGTTCCTGTGACATCAGGAGCCCTGGCTGTGCTCAAACACCTTTGTTGAAAGAGCGTCCTTTGCTGTTGGAATACTTAGGCTAGAATTTAGAGGCATTATAAAGACCATTTCTCCTTAAAAATGGGTGGAGTTTGTTATAGCAAGATGTTGTGGCAAAAAGCTGGATTCCCAGCCTAGAAAGCCCCAGAAAGGCCCCTTGTGGGCCATCGGGGGGAGTGACTTGGTCCCATGGCCAACGGCCGTTCCTTAGAGAACAGCCAACAGCCCAGTGTGCATATTTTACTAAGACAGAGGGTCTTTAGGATTTTCTTCCTTTCTTCTCTTTTTGAAATAAAAGGCCGTAAACTGTTCATCTCCAGCCCAGAACCATAACTGTTAAGCTCCAGCCCAGAACACACACACTTTATACCTGTAACTATTACCTGGGCAGGTACATTCAACAACTTTTAGTTACGGAAATAAGGTGATCAAATTATATGTGCCAATTAGATAAGATCATATTGGAACATTTAAAAATAAATGAGTAACTACTGACAACCAGAAGATAAAGTGGCAGTAGGTGGGCCAGATGTAATCCGACTAAGGCTGTCTGTCCGTCAGGCCCACATGTGCCTTTATTACCGTCCATAAAACATTATGGTGTTAATTATCATTTGCAGCATTTGAATTACTTTAAAGAAAGTGGAGGTAGGTAAACGAGTGCAAGGTCCTTCCATAGTTCCAGCTGGCTGTCCCCTTCCTCTGCTTGCTGGAGTATGTTTATATAAAGTCCTTTACTTTTAACTTAAACTTGAGCTTTTAAAAGAACTATTTTTCTGTCAACATAAATAAATGTTTTTCTTTAACTTCCCCTCATATCTTTTAAGTCAGTTTGCCTTTTAAATTTTAAAAAAAGAGGCATGAAAAGGCAATTTAATGTACGTGTTCTATTATACCAGGAATCCTCTTTGTAATGTGTGTATGCAATTGTAATTTAAGATTGTGGGAGTGAAACAAACACCTGTTCTTAAAAAATCTTTTTAAGGATATATCCATGTTTTAGATAGTTTTATCACATCCTGGTACATTCCTGTTTCATGGCAGGTGACACGTGAAATCTTTTAAATTTGCACATCTTTGTTTCTGTAATAAGTTTATTAGCAGTTAAATGGCCAGAAGGATTTATCTATCTATCCATGTATCGTGTGTGAGTGAGTATATGGTTTGATGCTGCAAAATATCTAGAATTTGTTTGAGTGGTAGTTCAACTCTTTGAAGCGGTGGTGTTGACTTTGAAGCATGGCTGGGATTAGAAGTACATAAAACTCTCACCTGCTTATACTTCTGTGTGTTTTGCTAGTGCTTGAAATTTTTTTGAACTTCTCTGTGTCTCTTCTCCTCCTCAGCCTGCCTAGGTAATAACTGTGAGGTTTCAGATAGGGGAGAATAGTTAACCCTTATTTGCTCAAAGCCCCCTAAGGACAGATTGGTGCAACTGATTTGGGAGAATCCTAAGATTTAGTTGGATAAAAGCAGTGATTGTATAGATGTCAGTTCTTTGGCCTTCTGACTTGGTTATCAGGCCGTGTGTGTGGAGAGAGAGAGAGAGAGAGAGAGAGTGTGTGTGTGTGTCTGTGTGTGTGTGTGTCTGTGTGCCCTTTTCTTTATTAGAAGTCACTAGTGTAGAGCTTGACAGTACTTAGCAGTAAATATATTTTGAATGCTTTGGTGATCACTTTATTATTGATTGCTGTTAGTGCCTCAGCTCTGGACTGCCTTTGGCAGTTGGGAAACAATAGTCTAGAGAGGACAAAAACAGCTCACTTCAACCCAAACAAACATAGCTTTGCCAGCCTTCCTGAGTTGACATGGTTCAGATTTGCGCTCCCTTTGGCCTCCCCCTTTCTGTGGAAATTCTATGGTTGGATGGTGGAGGGAAGGAGAAGAGACAGGGCTGCATCCAGCAGTGGGTGACAGAGAGATTCCTGCAAAAAGCACAACCCTGGTAAACTGATCACCTGCTTTCCTTCCCAATTAACCCAGCTTCACCACGCCAGGTTTTGCCTGAGATTAATTTGATTTTAGGCAAATTTGGGGGCTATTTTGGTTTTATTTAGTTGTTAATGCAAGGAAATGATTCTTCCTGCACTGATTAGCACACACACACACACCCTGTCCAGCTTCCCCACTAGAGATGAAGCAGTTATCATGTGCCTAAAACAGTTCCTTCTGCACCTGCCCACCTGCATTCCCTTGCCTCCATATCCACAGATGCCCGGGGAAGGACGACCTGTTTTAGGTGCTCAAGGATGGCTGGGGCATGCTTCTGAAAGAGCTTATGTGGCCTTAAAATCATCATAGAGCTCATGTATCTGAACATTGTACGATTGACAGGTCAATCATGATTTCCATCTTACCAGCTTTGGAAACACATCTGTAAAATACTAGCAAGACGTTGCAGGAAGAGAAGCGATTTCATATCTATATTCAGAGGACACATTGTAAGTTTGAACTACTCAGTGACTGTGATCTTCAAGGGCTCTATCTGTAGCTCTTGGTGGCAAGCTGGGGTGGGCCTTGAGGCCTTGGGTCTTGCCCTGCCAGCCTGCAGGGGCCCCTTCCCAGGGGAAGCTGGACTGAGGCTCCTGGGGCCGTCCCTGGTCCTGAGAGAGAAATTCCAGTTTGGACCAGGAGTGGAATTCCTCTTTGATTTTAGGGGAAAAAGACCCCAAAGAAAACAGAGAGCAAAACGGGCCATTTAAAACACAATTGTTAGGGAAATCCAAGTGTCTGATGTGACTTCTTTGTTTAAAATCTTCTTTCTGGACTAATTGCCCGTTTTGTTATGGGAAATGGGCAGGGTGTATCTAGAAAAAAAAAATCTTTGTGATCATTTTGTTCTTTCATTCTTCTTCCCTTTGTCATGGACTTGGCTAATTCCTTAGATCACTTTCTTAAAATTAAAAACATTAAAAATCCCTCTTGATGTCTTTATTTTATAAATTACAGAATTTTAGAACAGAAGGGCCTTTAGGAATCACTCACTTGCGGAGTGATGTCATGGTCATTTGTTATGATAACTTTTCTGTTTTATTTGTTGTTTTCCATCATTACCCAACTTTTCCTGTGACTTCTTTTGATGGAGAGGAGAATTAAGTCAATAACTGCCTTTTACATTCCAGATACTGTATTAGGTGTATTTAAGCCCAAGATGACTTGGAGAGGATTGTGTTATTCTAATACATAGGTGAAGAAACTGCTAGTCTAGACAAGTGGTTTATTCCTAGTGACAGTAGAGTAGCAGTCTAGACAAGAACCACACAGCTCCATCCCTTTGTTGTTTGGGAGCCTCCTGTGGGAATGCATTCTGGACTGCTCCTGGGGAGAGACCTGGCATCGCTTCTAGCCCCTGTCACGGGCACACTGGCATGAGTCTGTAGTATTTGCCTTTCACCATCTTGACAGGCCCACGGAGTGGGGCTTTGCAGGGGGGCATCTGAGTCTCTAAGGGGCTGCATATTGTAGCAAGGCAGGCCCAGGAAGGAGCTGGAGGGGCTGCCCTGAGCAGGGTATGTGGGCATTGAGTGGGTCCCAGGACCTGCTGCCTGTGATTGGGTGTGCACCTGTGTGTGTGTGTGTGTGTACGTGGACGGTGCAGTTCTAACACTTTCCTCCTCTGAGGGCTCACCTTTTTCCTCCTGTCATCCTGTAGCCTTTTGGCCAGCTTATGCAGTCTTTCATGGTTGTTTATTGTTTGTCTTCCTCTGGAGGTTCTGTGCCCTAAAAATGGACCCTCCTTTGTGTCGTAGTGCATATGGTTATAGGTGCTGTCAAATGACCTGCTTCACAGTGAGGCCCAAAGGGCATCCGTTCGTTAGGCCCATGTAAGTTTGAGTGGGGTTATGCCCCATTAAAGTCTGGATTCTGTCCTTGTCTGAAAGGGGTATAGAGAAGGAGAATGGGAGGCTCAGGATGAATTTTGTGAGTTGGAGGAAACTTTGGTTCTGAGAGTATCCGCACCTGCTCGCTTCACCCCCCGCCCCGTATTGCCTCTCTCCCAGCCCTTTTCCATTTCCTTCCCTCCCAGCCCCCCATTCTCCCTCCCACAGCCCTCATCCCTTCTTCTCTCCCCAGCCCTCCAGCCCTCCTCCCGAGCCCTCCTTCCTCCCCCAGTCCCCCAGCTCTCTTTCCCTCCCCAGCCCCCAGCCCCCCAGCACCCATCCCTCCTTCTTTCCTCACTTCCTCCTTTGTGCCAGCTTGGCTAGGAGAAGCTTGAGCAGGGGACAGGTCCGGGGGAGGGGGAAGCCAGCAGGGGTGAGGGGCTACGTGATGTGATGGGAGCAGAAACTCAGGACCTGCGTGGGGGGCGCTGCTGCAGGGCACCCCCAGGAGATTAGCTAGATGTGTATAGTGAAATAAGTCTAGGCTTTTTCCAGAATACCTTAAGCCTGCATTTCAGATCCTGGGACGACTTCCTATACTGGGTAAAAGAGCCACTTGATGAAAATGTCAGCTTTGGGTCCCCTATCAATAAAACTACAAATGTCTTTTGGTGAAGAGTGAGTGGACCTCATCAGTTCCAATTTCCAGTGTGAGCCTGTGGGTCCCCAAGAGAACAGATCTGTGGCCCCTGAGCCCCAACCCTCCCCACTGGGGGACCTTCCTTCATCCTAAGGCCGGCTTCTGCCCATCCCAGCTCTGCCTGCCCAGCTTTCTTCTCTGTCAGCTCTTCTCCCTCCCAGCCCCCAGGGTGGCGTGGCGGGCAGGGCCTCTCCACCCAGAGAAGGAGGTGGTGGGCTGTAAGCTCTGAAGGGCAGGGACCTCTTCTCGGGAATCCCTGGACGGCCACAGGGCCCTGCCACCCGGAGGGCCTTGATGCGCAAAGTGACTCGAGGCAGGTGGGTTCCTCAAACTCCGTGTCCTTTCTGGCGGCACCCTGCTGGCCAGGCCTTCGCTTTGTTCTATTTTGACCTTCCATTTCCACATCCACCTTAGTGCATCTGTTACAAAATGTTCTTTGACCTAGAAAGTACCATCAGACAATGCAAAACCAATAGCCACATGGGATTATTTTTTTAAGATGAAATTTGCATTATTTCACAGTTTGACAAGTACCTGCTTCGTCAGGACAGGGCGTGCATGTTTGGAGGTCAGTGTCAAGGAAAGCTGACTATTTGATATTTTTACCATCGTGATAAGGAGAGCAATATCTGTTGAGCTTTTGCTGTGTGCTCAGCAGTTACTACCTCATCTAATCCTTGCAGCAATCCTGTGAGACAGGTATTGTATCACCCACATTTCAGAGGTGAGGAAACCGAGGCTCAGAGCAGTTCAGTAACTTGCCCAGTGTCATACAGCTGGGAAATGAAAACAAGGGTTGGACCCGGGTTTCCCGGACTCCTATGTTCATGCTAACCACATAAGGACTATCCTTTGAAAGCTCAGTAGCATCCTTCTTACTGACTTTACGTGTGTGGTCCTGGCCCAGAACAGAAAAATGGCAGTGTTGGGAGGCTAGGAACGAGGTGGAGAAATGAAGGCCCATGTATACTAATCTGTAGTAACACATTCCCAAAGCATAGCGTTATGAATCTATGGGGTGATTTAATCTGACCAGCTCTTTTATAGGTGAGGAAGCTGAGACCCTGAGAGGGAGAGGTTGCTGTGCACACACAGTGATTCCAGAGAGCAGGGGTGTTAGGTGCAGCTCAACAAATAATCCGTGTGCTTATTACTGGTGGGCTCCCTTATTGTGGTCTGTGTCTGTCTCCTCCTCCCCCAGGCCCCTTCTGGCCTTGAAGCCCCTGACTTAGATCATCGACAGTAACCTCTCCCACAGGACCCAGCCAGCTCTGCTCCTGAAGGACTCCCCCGCCTTACCTGGTTTTATGTTTCCAAACTACAGGAGCTTTGAGTTTGAACCCTTCATTCAATCAAGTACAGGAGCTGGAGGGCAGAGGACAGCGAACATGGACTGTGTTTTTGTAAATAAAGTACTACAGAAGCACAGCCACGACTGTCTGTTGCTTTTGTTCTCGAACAGCAGATGTGAGTTACTGCAGCAGGGACCACATGGCCTATAAACACTAAAATAGTGACTCTCAGCCTTTAAGAAAAGGTTTGCCAACTCTGTTGTAAAAGAATCAGTTGATGTTAAACATCTAAAGCCAGACCCCCTCCAATCTACCTTTCTACATTTATAAGCTTTTGCTATAAAGGTTGGGGTCAGGAGGGCCCAGCAGAGAGAAGAGAGGTGGCATATGTCCAGCAGGTCTTTCGAGTATGCTAATGAGTAGTTCTGAATTCTTAAGGCATCTCAAAGGCTGTATGTTCACATGAACACAAGACTTTCCCCCTCTCCCAATCTTTGACCTCATTTGTTGCTCAAACCAAACCACTATTCTTCTCTTTTCTTTACCTGCCACTTCTAATCCATCACCCGGTCCAGCTGGTTCTCCCACTTACATCCTGAAGCCTCCCCACTGTGGCCACCTGGTCACCTGGGGCCGTCCCAGGTGATGTCAGCTCATAGCAGATCTCTGCAGGTCCTTGACGCTTCCAGCCCATTTTTTCCTTACGCAGCAGCGAGTTTCCCTCCTCTGGCATGTTACTCTCTCTCTGTTCCCTCACAGCAGGCATTACAGTCTCTCTGGTCTTGCTTACTTATTTCCTTACTTACCTAGTATCTTCTCCCCCTTCTAGAATTCTGAGCTTCAAGAGAGCGGTGGCCTTCTTGTATTCTTTTTTATTCACTCTGTCCCCCGTGGTGCCTGGCATGTGGTGGGAACCATATGGAGGAGGCAGTGAGTGAGTGAGGCTGGTGTGGCAAACACCCTCAGCAATGGTGGATCGGCAACATCAGGAGGGATTGTTTCAGACTCCCCAGGACACACAGCCAGCTCCCTGCTCCATCGTGAGGTGGGCCCTGCCTCATTACTCCCTCCCCTGGCCCTGGGGTGTCATACTGAGAGAGTCCTCTTTTACTGCTGGACCTGCGCTTTATCCCTCAGAAGTGACGAGATGGGGAAAAAGTAGAAACCATAGTCCTTGACCCGTGTTTACCATCCTTCTTGGACCCAGATTTCTAGTAAGAAGTATAGGTTACCCTGTGATCCGGTATATGCCTATATGCATGTACACACATATGCATTTCACACAGTGTCACTTTACTACATACATATTCTCTTCTAGTCTCCTCCATTTGCTTCTATTCCGTTCCATTAAAACAGTGCTGGTTGGCACCATTACACTGGTTTCGTGACCCATAATGTACCAAGCCCAGAGTTTGAAAATAATGTTTAAAATAATGGTCCTTATCCTCAGTAATTCAAAGTCTAGTGAAGATACCCAAATTGAAGACCCGAAGTCAGGCAGCTCCAGACTGCTGTGGGGTGGGGGAGAGACTCCTGGGCTGCCCCAGATGCCCTGGATCTAGACTGCCGGAAAAAATGTTATCTTTAGAAGTGAGATTAAGATTTCATTTAGTTGTTACTCTTATCTCTCTCTTTTAAAACCTTTCCCAATAGTCAGTTTTTTCTACAATATAGGTGGGCTCTTGTCTTTTTGTCTCTCTTGTGTATTGGTGTTTTTTATTGCTGACAGGGAGATGTCTGCATTTCCCCCCAATGCTTTGTAATTAAAAAAAACAAACAAATGAAAACCATGACCTCATCCATATCTTTTAGCTCATTTTCCCCTTCTACTTTTCCCATTAGTTTCTCAAAGTGTGTGTGTGTGTGTGTGTGTAAGATCTTCATTCATAGATACATTTTTGTCTTTGTGAATATGTGTATGTATATGTATGTGTATCTACTTAAAAAATGTATATATATGCATACAAAAAATGTGCCTATGAATGAGGATCTTTCTTCCCTTATTATTTTGAAATCCTTAACATTTAATGATGCATGGCCCTCACAGTTACCATGGTTAAAAAAAAAAGCCTATTCTTCAGATGAGATGCAGATATTTCTTGTAAAAGCTCTGACTCTAAACTTATTACACAACTGTAATCAAATTACATCCTTTTCTCCCCGGTCAGGGGCATTAAATGTAATTTTTCCTAGCCTAAGAAACCTGAGCTTTCTCTCTCTCTTCATATTTCCATTAAAAATTTTTTCAAGTTAACCTTTTTACTGTTCAGAACTGTTAGATAAAACCAAAGAGAATGTTTGCAAGTTAGGTGCATGCCAGCCTCTGTCGTGTGCCTTCCAAGCTCTGCCTAGTGTTCTCCACCGTAAAATCATCGAGGGGATTGGAGCGACTGACAGTGTCCCTGTGCATGTGTCTTGAAGATGCTTTCTTAAATTTTTTTTATTTGGAAATTCTAAGTACAGGATACTGAAATTAGTGTCTGGTCTGTGGAAACCTATCAGTGGCTCCAGACCTGTCTTACCATAAAATGCAGAACTGATCGTGGTAGGACCTATTGTGATCCAAAGCGCAGGCAGATGTCTGCAGGGAATGAATACTGTGTGTAGGTGCTGACCAGGTCTGTAATTAAATCTCGGCTTGATACTCATCTTGCCAAGAGCTGGGCGAAAGGAAACTTCCAGCATCTAGGTTGGTGTGCGTCAAAATTGGCTTCCTGAGTAAGGAAGAAGTTACAGTAGAGGGTGTGTGGAAGGCAGATGGGGTTTGCTGATGGAAATGCAGGCGGGGTGGTGGGGGAGCTCAGAAAGCACTAAAGCCCTGCAAAGTGACCTTGCTAAGCCAGGACCAGCAGCACAAAGGAGGAGACCTACTTTACTTCTCAATAGCCATTCATTTGCTGGAGGCCCCGCCACTGGCACTTTGGGAATTGGTGCTGCTTTTATGGTGGATGGCTTTGGGAAACTCCGATGTGCTTTAATGAAAGTCGTCATACAGCCAGCATTGCTCCCTTTCCACCACTTCCTGAGCACCTGCAGGCACTGCCCTGGTCTTGGTGTTCCACCTGCCGCCTGCTGCCCTGCTACCATGATTTGTCCAGGAGTCTGTTTGGCTCCAGAACTGCAGTTCTCACCTCCCCCTGCCTCTTGCACCTGGTGAAATCGCCCCCTTCTCCTCCTCTGGCTCCTCCCGTGGGTTTTTTCCATTCGGTTTGTAAACAGTAGTGTAGTATTATCAACAAGATGCTTAGGTCAGGATTAGGAGAAACCACATTCGGGGCTTATTGTTATTACCCTAAGAAGGTCAGTTGACCTTTGTCGTATTTTTATTCTCTGTAAGGTTAAATGGCCCCACCTGGAAAACCACCTTAATGAAACAAAAGCCCTTAGATTCCCAGAACTGAGATATCTAGTTGCAAAAATGTTGGGGTTGCATATGGGACTCAAGGTAGCTGGTTGGGATACTTGTGTTCAAGTGGATTAGAAAGGCAGGTTCCTCGGGTGCGGGGCTGCTCTGGGAACCTCTGACGGGAGTCAGGCCAGCACCCCCCTGCTGAGGAGCTTAACCCACTTCGTGCTTGGTGTTACTTGTTCCCAGTGTGGTGGCTGCGCTCCCCCAGCCTCTCCCAGTTTTGGCTTTCTGGAAAGGGTATGGGGCAGATTGTTTGGGGGCCTGCATGCCATACTGGGGAAGCCTTGTCAGTCCCCCTGAAAGATCGTGGGAATGAAAATACACGAATGAAATGAAAGGCTACATATCAGGATGTTGGGTTTTCCAAAATTGAAGTCTTTTGTGCCTTTAAGCATCCAGATGATTAAACTGGGGTGCTCTGGTGTTTGGCTCAGGAAAGTTGGCCTGACTGGGACCTGTGTTTGGGGCCAGGCCTGCACGCTGGAGGGGGATGTTCCGAGTGATCAGAGGTCCCAGCCCCCTGACCTTGGCTTTGAGGAATACCCCGTTCTCAGTGCACCAGGAAGAGTTAATTCCCATTACACTGCTTGCTGATGTGGTTTATATAGAATTTTAATGGATTCTTTGAATAAGTTTTTAAGTAAGCTATTTGGTGAACTGATGATTGAAATACACACTTTTAAAACATTCTTTAAAGATTTTAGGAGTAACGTCTTTAAGGGATTTTCTCGGACTTTTCTCCCTACAATAAACGATTTTTTTGTTTGCTTCCTAAATCTTCCCATAGCACAATAGTTCTGAAAATAAGAGAGTCGGTTGGCTGGAAGCATGGGGTGGGCACGCGTTTATATAATTTGACTTCTTTTCTCTCCAGATCAGTAAATATTTACAAATGACCTTATCTGACAGCGTGGGTACAGTCGGGCACTTGAAAGCTGCAGTCAGAGCAGCGACTGCCCACCGGCCTGCTGCCAGTTCAGAGGGCCTCAGAGGAAGGACATAACTTTTTTTTTAGAAAATGCTGTCTGCAGACCAAAAGCCTGCAGTTGAAAGTGGGCCTCAGAGCAAGTTTCCCTCTTTCCGTGGAATCAGCTTTAAGATATTTGCATTTTAGAGTTTGACTTCTAAAACTCAGCTCCTTGAGGCCTGGAGCAGAATACTGTTAAACTGAGGAATCCAAAAAATAAATATTGGATTCTGGCTTAGGTTTACCACTGCTGCCTGAGTTCTTTTGTTTCTTGGGGAAGGTAATTACACGATTCCATGGGAAGCTTAAATGGCGTTCTTTTGTTAGTAGGAAAAAAAAGAAAAAAACAAGTGGATTACTTTTCTGTTTGTGTAGTGCTACGGACGTAATATGGCTTAAAAAATATAACTCAGATTTTTAAGGTGGACATGGAGTTTTGAGGGTGTTTAGCCCTCTTTTTCTTTCAACGTTTAAAATCTGATCAACTTACAACTTGTTTTTAGAACAGAATGCATACGTTCTTTAAAGTTGCCACTGAAAAATAATAACAAAGGAATCTGAGGGGGTTTTTTTGGCCATTAGGATATGAAAATTATACTATAACTGTATCACCGTCACCTGATAATAATGTGTTCATTTTATCTGTTGAACTTAATACCAGTTAAGACTGCAGCGTATTTTATATGGTGCTCTATTGTCAGTACGATATTACAGTATTTAAGGTTGACAAATAGCAAATAAGCGAGAGGCTTTTAAGTAACTCTGATAATAGCTGTACAGCTACTTACTGCAGAATACTTAATTTTTTGTGTTAACCACCTGTATTTCAATTTTCTTTGCAGAGTATTGGGAAAGGGTCATTGTGGTGCATAGACCCAGAGTATAGACAAAATCTAATTCAGGCTTTGAAAAAGACACCTTATCACCCACACCCACACGTGTTCAATACACCTCCCGCCTCTCCTCAGGCCTATCAAAGGTAAGCAATTCAGACTTTTTTGTTTTTTTTCTACTGAAGTTGCATTATTTTGTCAGACAGGCACTGAAACTAATTTAATAGGCTGTATGGTATTAAAAATAACTAAAGATAAATGAGGAAGAAATTAAGCATCATTAGAGGCATATCCATTGTCGTATTTCCTGCAAACCTTACCCCTTTTGCTGCTCCAGAGGAATGTGTTTCCAGAAGGCTTCATGGCGGGTAAGATAATGTCTTCCTGGGTTGAAACATTTACAAAGAAAAGTTGACAGCCTTCACATCTCAGCATGTCACAGTTTGTTGGGATAAAAGTACAGGAATGAGTCCAGTAAGCGGATCTGGTTTGCCATCAGCAGGCCCGAGAGTGTCTACAGGTGTTTGCTGAGGGACTCTACTGTTGTCACTCCCGGTCTCCATGCAGACGGGGCTCCACAGAGATCATTTTGTTGTGGTTACTTGGTGTTTGCCTCTTCAAGGAGAACAACAGAGAACAATGGAGACTTTTATTCTCCCTCACATGCCATTTGTTTTGAGACTGTGAGGTCATGGGTGCCATTTTTGCAAAGATATGAGTGGAGGGGAGGATGTGTATGTAGCTGGTCACTTTTGTAAAAAAAAAAAAAAGGGGTGGGTGGGTGGGTTGGTGGTGGTAATGTGAGATTGCAAAAAGTAGTACATAACACAGAACCAAATTGTAAAACTGATTTTGTCTTTGATAGTGCTTGGGCTTAAAATAGATCCCTCTATCTTACCAAAGAAAAAATATATATATATTTTTAAACATATAGACATGTTTCTATTGCAACCACCTGGTTAAGAGAAATTATCCTTGGAGTACAAATTTATGTTATTGAGGAGTGGTGTGAGTTCATTGATTTCAGTAGTTTTACAGGCTATTTCTTGGCAGATTCTTTCCCTTGTCTGATGCTGATTCTGCAGAAGGGAGCACAAAGCGATCCTCCGAAATGGCGTTAATGAAGTTCTTGTGCATCTCAGTTGAGGAGCATTCCATCACAGGCCCTAGACAATCAGTCTTCAGCAAGAGGCTGGGAGGAACAGCTGGGCTCTCTGAGAAGACTGCTGTATGTCTGCCTTTGCTAGGCGATTAGCGTGATGGTAGCCATAGCAACTGGAGCGTCTCCATAGCAACGCGTAGCCAGACAGGTGCGGTTGCATCACAAGCCTGTTTGTTGCCTGGCAAAAGGACAGGCCATTAGTACTTAGATATACGCTGTTGCCTTAGAAACAAATAACCCTACACAGCAACTACAGTTAGTTTGAAAGATTTGGGAGGAAAAAAAAAGGTTGTAGCAGCTTTTGTCTGTGTTCATAAAAATCAGTGGAAGCATACGTTATTGGAAATGACAACTTGAGGTCATATAGCTGTAGGAGATGAAATGGGATTTTCCAAAGCATCCCAGCCAGCATTGTAGAAATGTCCAGAAGGACAGAGCCATATGTTTGTTTTTCTCCTTGTGGCTGTAGCTACTCCTGAAATGGAAGGGAATGGGGATTGGAGGGGAGAATTGTGAATATACAAGGTGGTGGGGGAGGAGATGATACTCGTTATTGGGATTTTTCCCAGATTCTCATGTTCCTTTGTCATTCTACTCCCGCCCCCCCCCCCCCACTCCAAACCCCACAGAAAACCCTTCCCTTTCCTCCCCAGTTTGTGTCTTGGAAATATTTCATATCCTTTTTGCTTCTAGGAAGTGAAGAGCGTAAGTGTAATTCACTGGCTCATATTACAGGTTCATTTAGACCAGTATTTTGTTGCCAAATGTGACCCCAAGGGAAACACAGTAATTATTTAATAATTTGAAGGATTATGGCAGGGCTCTAGGGGTTGCAAGGGCTTGCATACTCCAGCGAGAGGCTTTCTGAGCTGGCCTAAGCTTAATGAGTTCATTTGATTTTCTTAATATAGGCATAAAAATGCAGACAAACCAGAGCTTTTGCAGTGAAAATAATTTCCAAATGAATACTTCATATCTTGTCCTGTCACCTCCCAGTTGATAGGAGGAAAAAAAGAATGTTTCCTTATCTACCCATGCGGGTGTTTAGATTTCACCTCCATTTCACCTCCATTCACCACTAGATGTGGAGTGAAGTGACATACAGATTCTAACCTGCCTCTTCCATCTCTTAACTCTGAGAACAAAACACTTTCTCCTTCCTGGGGACTATAATCCCTTCATCTGAAAGCTTAGAGCTTGCTGTGTATCCTGTAAAGTATAAAATTGTACCAAGGGTCCTAAGTACTAGGTGATTGTACAGTATTTGTATTGCTTACAGGGATGTGGTATTCCGTTCAGTTCTAAGTCATCAGACCACTTGTTGATGGGACTTAGGGAAAATGGAAGTTGGACAAAGCAAGTCCTTAAACAGGGACCAAAAATGCCAACTTGACATTATCTGGCTGTCATGCTGGGGATCACCTGTCAGCCCTTTGCAGGATTGCTGTGAAAGGGCACCTGGGAAGTGTGTGGCTTTTCTGGAGCTGCTGCTTAGCATGCTGAAGACGATGATTATACTAGATGGGTGGTTATTGCTAGACTTGCAGGTGTGCTCCGCAAGTAGCGCTCTGAACCAAGCTGCAGGTGGCTGAAAACTGCAGGGAAAACGAGGCATCTGAAAACACTGCCCCCACTGTTGTTCCCATCCAGGTGATAATGCCAAATATTGTGGCACAGAGCCCTGTACCTCTGTTTTCCAGCATTCCCTTTTGGCTACTTGTTAGGCTATTCCTCTATACGTGCTTCTTTTGATAACCACATTTGTAAATTATTTTTAACTGAAATGCAGAGTTCGGTGACATTAGCCTTTGTATTCGCCAGCTAGGGCTGCCGTAACAGAGTAACAACAGAGTGTCTTAACAGAAATTTATCTTCTCACAGTTTAAGAGGCTCGAAGTCCAAGATCAAAGTGTCGGCAGGGTTAGTTGCTCCTGGGGACTGTGAGGGAGAGAAGCTGTTCTGTGGCCTTCTCCTGGCGTCATGGTTTCCTGGCAGTCTTGGCACCCTCGGCTTGTAGAGGCGTCTCCTTGCTTTCACCTGCATGCAGTCTTCTCCCCGTTGGGCTGTGTCCAAATTTCCCCTTATAAGGGCATTAGTCATACTGGACTAGCTATCACCTCATTTTAACTAATTGCATCTCCAGTGACTCTGTTCCCCCAAAAACGTCACATTCTGAGGTATTAGTGACCAGGACTTTTACATGAATTTTGGGGAGACCCAGTTCAACCCATACCAGTCCCTTCCTTCACTTAAGGCTCTTTTGCTGATAAAAATACGACGAATCAGGAAGTAGAGAGGTGTTCAGAAAACAAACTGGTGGAGTATGGTCAAGGGACACAGAAGCCAACCTGAAATTGCTCCCTGTGGCCAAAGCTGGGATGATTTGAGCAACAAAATAAAAAACATAGTATTGGGTTATAAACCTAAATCTAAAATAATTATCTAGGAGTCCACATGGACATAAATAAATATTGAATAAGTAAAAGGTGTAGAGACAAATGTCCCATACAGAATAATTCCAAATGATTTATGCAGATTCTCCTCAACCCCAGCAGTTGGAGGGTAACTGCCCATCCCTTGAGTGGCTGCCCCTTAATGACTAAACTTAGTGGAGCATGGAAAGGGCGGGCAAAGCTCACAGCATGTACCTGTGATATGACGTCATGAAATGGACACTTCCCTCTGTAGTCTTCTTTCCCCAAATCCATAACCCTGTCTAACATGGAAAACATCAGACAGTAGTTTTGTTCCCTGTAGGGGACACTCTACAAAATACCTGACCAGCACTCCTCAAAGCTGTCAAGGTGTTCAAAAGAGGAAAGTCTGAGAAACTTACAGACCAGAAGAGGCTGGGAGACATCACGGACTAAATGGGTAAATGATATCCTGGTGGGTTCCTGGAACAGAAAAAGGACGTTAGAGGAAAGCTAGTGAAATAAGAATAAAGTGTGCAGCTCAGTTAAGCGCCATGTGCCAATGTTGGTTCCTTAGTTGTGACAAACATCCCGTAGTGATGTATGGTGCTCACATTGGGTAAACGGAGTGAAGGATATATGGGAACTCTGTGTTTTCTATCTTTGTTACTTTTCTGTTAAAAGAAAAAGTGGTCTCCAAACTCGCAGACTAGTTAAGTTTACCAGTTTTAAATATCTAAGTCATTTTGGGTGTGATGGAGAGTAAGCCCTGCACCCCGGGCAGTTGCCTGACCTACTTGAGTGGGTGTCTGTCATCATGACGATATATTTTGAAGAGCTGATTATCAGGAGCTCTTGCTTTTACCTCATGCTCTGTAGGATCTGCTGAGCCACTTGAGGGGCATCACTGTTATTTGGAGATTACAATTCTTGGAGCCTTATTTTTGTGAAATGCCACTTCACTGGGCTTCATACCATCCCTGAGGCTGAGCTCACAGAACCCCGTGGATCACCCCAAGTCTGCTTCCTTTAAGACCCTAAATCTTTGCTAGTGTGGCCTTCAGGCTCTAGATCTGGAAAGAGGAGGGAGGGCATGGTATACTTGAGTGTCTTGCCCTTTGGAGAAGTCCTATAGTCTGCTTGAGTGGTTCTCTAGCATATGCCCTTCCTTCCTACACATAGAATTCCTCCTGAAGGATATGCATATTTTAACACTTTGATAGAGATTTTTGCCAAATTGCCTTCCAGTTTTACACTCTTTTCCAATCCGCACTCCCACCAACTTTTTAGGAAATTCCTTTTCTAACCTTTCTTCAGTCTGATAGAAAATAAATGGATTTCCCCAGTGGGTGACCTCGACTTTTGTGATTTTGATACTTCATAGTGGGGGCATTTATACTTCACAATACTAGATTAATGAATGCCCTATAAATAGCAGATGCCCCACAACAGTGTTGATGACAACAGATCATTTTCAAAAGGTATGTAAGTGGATCTGATGTAATGTCTTCTCGGGTACAGGCGTCGATCCAAGATCAATTTACAGAAAAAGCATTTTAATCATCTCTCAACCATAGGTGGGAACAGCTTTTATGATTAATCAAACAGTGTGATTTACAGAGTTTCCAGGATGATCAGCTTTCAGAGAAGGGAAATTCAGTAAAATAAACCTAACTTGGGAGCCAGAGCCAGTTCAGTTTTGCGCTTCCTTGGTTGCATCCAGAGAAACCTCAGCATCTCATATGCATCTGGTCTGTGTGTTGGGTTGGCCACAGTTGGGCTCTGGGTGAATATACACCCTGATTGAGGGAACTTTTGTTCCCCAATACACCTCTGTATGTCGGTTACATATCTTCGCTCTAAAAATAACCACAGCGTGTTTTATTTTTTGTGCAAAGTATTATATTCTAACATGTATGAAGTTAGAAAAACCCACAAGACTTTTAGTTGAAAAGCTAGATCTATTTTTTGGATGGCTTTACCTAAAGTTTGCAGAGTCGAAACATTTCAGGCAAGTTTTTGTTGCTCTTTTTTTTTTTTTCAATGAAATCCCGGACATTTAAACTTACTCGTTTGCTCTTTATGTTTCTCTTTTATTCTTCAGATCAATTTAATCAGCCACAAAAGAATGCATTAACGACCTCCCCAAAGATTTTGGCCTTTTGGGTATTGAGGGTCTACATGAAAATGGCTGATTTTAGTGGTTATTCAGCAAAAAGGTTTCGTTTACCCCATCAGCTACCCTATTCATATGCTTTGAGCTTATTCCTTATAAGCTTTTTTAAATGCGTGCGTAGTAGAGTAATACTGCTGAAGATGTAGAAATTGTACTGTGCAGAGTAGCCAGTATAGATACGAATTAATGAAATCACCAGTGATTCTTTACCAGTAAGTAGGCTTGGGCTGAAGCAGTGAACTGGCAGTGGTCATGGGGAATTGCACTGGGGGGGAGGTAAGGAAGGTGGGGTGTTTGGGGAGCTCATCCTTTCAGACAATTAAAAGATTAGAAAATCCTTAGAATGTTAAGCTTGTTAGCACAGCCGTGTTAATTCCCCTACTAAAATGCTGAATTTGCACACAGCAAGAAAGAGCTTATTCCTTGCTTGGATAGCATCCAGTAATTTTTTAACTTAAAAAGACATCTTTCATTCCAGTTATTCAAAGTGGTGTGCATTTAATAGTTGGCAAAAGGACTGCAAAGCCACAATAAAACCAGTTTTAACTTGCACTTGACAGAGTGTAATTGTTCAATTTTTGTGTCCTTGCAAGTTTTAATTCGGTCAAGTGTAAAGAAAGAATGTGAGATTTAGGTTAGTAGCATCATGATTACACTCCTTATGTTTATTTGTAACCGACATATTTGATGGAGACCATAAATAGTTTTATAAATGCTCCTCATATTCAATATACTTATTTGTGTAAACTTAATTAAAAAGTGTGAGGTATTATGTGTTTTGAAAGAGTATGCTTAAATTGCAACTTTTTGCTTAGAGTAATTTTTTAAAGAATATTAAATTTAAAAATATCAATATGAAGCTCCTTTGTGCTAAATATGTAGAAGGATATGCTAAATTAATGTGGTATGAATGACAGGGTATTCTAATAATAACATTACTTGCAAATACAAACTTTATATTTTGTTAAAAAAATTAGAGGAGACGCAGAAAAGGCCTAGAACTGTAGGGGTTCAGTCTTGCCTATAAAAAAAGATTGTGTGAGCTTTAAAAACCAATTTGTTGGCTATAATTTATTTGCATATCAAATCATATTATCTGTTGACCTCCGTTATATTCTCTGAGGTGGTCTCAGAATATTTTTAACCTCAGCATTTCTCCTTCAGTCTGCTGTCCATTGTACATTTCATTTTCATTCAATCCTGCATTATTTTATTTAAATGGAAAACAGTTCCTGTTATCTTTGAGCATTTATGTACCAGGCATATCACATGAATACTGTGCCCAGTCATCTGATTCCATTCTGTTTTCACATTCACTTTGGAAGTTGAATGTTCCAGCAGCCAGCCCGATTATATGTATATTACTCAGGTGCTGAGTAAAACTCATGGCTGAGGAGCCATGCAGAGTTCATCCTCTGAACGCCGGGTGCCCTCAGTCCCTGGTCTGTGTTCTAATAACAGTGTGAGGATCCCTCTAAGTCTTCTACTGATAAGTTTCTGTTGATCCAGCTCCAAGATGATGGATAACAAAGAGGTTTTGGGTCTCTAATTCCTGCTTAGAAAGTTCAAGTGTTGATGGACTCAGTAGGAGTCTGGGGTCTTTGCCAATTTGGTCCCTGATTTATTTGCTTCTCCAAGTAGCCAGTGGAAGACTTGGCAGATTGCTGATCAGAGCATCCTAGGCATTGTTAGAGAGGGGAAATGTCTGTGAGTGGGGCTGATCTGCCTTCTGCATATTTGTTAAACCCCTCACCCTCCTAGAGGGGGAGAAATTGATCTGCATGTTACAAATATGAAAGAACTGTCTAAAATGCATGAAATCAATGATGTACAGTGTGCAGCAACAGGCAGTGAGTGTGCTCTTTGTTTCGCAGAAGTGTAAAACTGGCAAATTGTATAGAGAAGCACCAGAAAACCAAAATCTACCACTGCCTGTCTCAGTCTCCTCTTTCCCCAACTTCCAGTTACACTAGATACTCTTGGATTTTACAGATGAAAAAAGGAATAGAATTAAGAAGTAGAGATGCAACATAATTATATTGGACAGTGGAACCCATCATTCATAAAAGATTTGAGGATGATAGAATAGGGAAGGATTAGTTTACTGTGTGTCAGCAGTGACTTAGGGTGGTCAAAGGGTACTGCAGGTGGCTAGTCTTAGGTAATATTAATAAAAAATGAGCATTTGAACAAGTGATGTCATGGGCTGTAATTCCCACTTTCAGTGCGGATCAGACCTCTCTAGGTAGTTCTGCACTTTGAGATAAAGAGAAGAGTTGATCAGGTTGGTTAGGGGAACAACCTGCTACTCCTAAAGAGCTGGAAACATTTAAACCAGGAGAACACCACCTTTGGAAGGTCAGCATGCCAGCTGTTTTCAACTCCAGCTAGGAGGGATTTGGGTCCAATAGGTAGAAAGTTACAGAAAGAGATCTGGGCTCTATTAAAAGAAATAACAATAACACAACAGCATGTAACAGTGTGCCAGACACGTACTAGGAGTTGGGTAAATGTTTGGGTTGGTAGGTGAATGAGCTACCCCTGGGGATGCTAGTCCAGACTAGACCACCAGCTTCCAAGGTCCTTCAAATATTGGTAGGAGAATTGGTAAGTTATCTCTTCCAACTCTTGAGATATTCTGTTTCTAGGTCTGTTGGGTTGCTGTGGCATTAGAATAATGGAATATCATGCTATAGATGCTGTTTCTAGTTCTCCAAGTCCCACGTGTAGGTTGAAAACAAAACATTAGGGAAAACAGCCCTGGCTTCGTTACTCAGAAATGAGAGGTCAAATTCTTCTCTTGAAATTGTTAAGTCCAGATTTTAAGACCGTGATGGGACTAATTTTGTTACTCTTCATTCTGTGTCATCTAGCTTTTTGATTCATGCCCTATAATTACCTCCCTTGTTTTAGTGACACTTTGCATTTCCTTCCGTGTGAATAAAATTATCACTTCAGTGTTTTGCCAAGCAGAAGATCATTTCCAAAAGCTGTCCATCAAATCATCCAGATCTTCCCCCTATTGTTTATTCACTGAATTAATGAGAGCAACACCTACCCTTTGTACAAGTCTCCATGGAAGAGCCGAACTGGTGTCCTTGCTCTGTAGAATCACATGTTTTTGGCTGGAGTCTCTGATCACATTCTTGACCTTTTCTTTTTCTTTTGTAAGGCCCATGTCACATTATTTGTCAAACCATCTTTGAGACTCTGCCATTTATGTGAAAAGTGTGGAAAGAGTGAGAGAAGCACCAGAAATTCCATTTTAATTGCTAACCCTTGCTGATTTTCAGGTCATCTGGAGAAAACATCCATACACCATTTAGAGCCATGTTTTAATCCTTATCTTTTTAGACTGAGTTGCTTAATCACAGTTCCAAGTTGAGACGTGTTCACTGTGTGTTTATCTACTTTGAAATGGAAAGTTTGGGTCAAAGTCTGTTAGCCAGCTGAGGCCCGCCTATCTCTGTTTAATGAGCCTGTATACCCCTTACCCCGAATCCACACCCCCATCTGGTTTGGCAAGAGTAACAACAGTGAATCGTAAAAACATACTCAGGTAAAAAGGAAAATAGTTTTATTTAGCAGCTTCCTGAACCTCCTCGTCCACCTTCTCCTTTCCCTCTGCAACTGGGGGGCTTCTGAGTAAAAGGAATTGTTTTAACTATCAGGAGAGCAGAGTTTATCTTAGGTTTCTTTTGAGCTAGAAACTGACCCCTCTCCCTTTCTTTCCTGCTATAGGGAATCTGAGGCCTGTAGGGTGATTTCTCCCGTTTAAACGTTCCAGCAGAGTCTCCCCCTGGACGTGGGCATTAGGGTGGCTCTGGTGAGCCCCCCAGGCTCCCTGTCCAGCCTTGTAGCTGCCCGTACTTGGCTGCCGTGTAGGCTGTAGCTGGTCCTGCAGCTGGACACTTGGGTGGGGCAGCTGTGACGTCCTCAGAAGAAAGAGGCAAGTCTGGGGAGGCAGAAAGGAAGGAGGAAAATGAAAAAGATGTCAAGATTGCAAACTTCCCCAGCCCTCCCCTGCCTCCCTGCCTGTCAGAGTCCTGCCCCGTGGTAGAGTAGAAAGCAGGCAAGGCACACTGCTGCGGGCCTGTCCCTAAGGAGCTTTGGGGGGCGGGCCTTGGGCAGATCTCCTGCCTCCCTCTCCCTCAGCTGCTCAGGTGTAAGAGCACCCGATGGCACGACGCCTGACGACCGACGCCTGACGACCCACACCTGCCCGCACAGCTTGCGCCTGGAGGGTCCCCAGGCTCCCTCCAGCTTCTGCAGGCCGTCCACTGACAAAGCAGGCCCAGAGCAGATCTCAGTGAGATGCAGCAAGACACAGGTTAGAACTTCGCCTGGGCCACTCACTAGCTTTGTGGTCCTGGACAAGTTACCTGACCTCCCCGAGCCTGCGCTTCGTCCTCCCTGCTGTGGCATAAGAACGCCAAGCTCAAAGGAGTGCTGTGGGCAGTAAGTGAAAGGATGTGTCAGATGCTTAGTGCTTGTGCCTGGCCCACAGAAGATCAGTGCGTTTTAACTTCTCCCTCCTCACCATTTCCAGGCTTTCGTTTGATAATTATATAGTCTTGCTTTTGCACATGCCACATAACCAGTTCAGCCCTTCTGTATATAGGTTTGCATTGTAAGTTATCCTTTTATACTTTATATTCTGTAATTCCCACCAGATTGAAGATCTGAAAACCAGGGCTCTCCTTGGGTTCCATCTCCCTGTGGTTTAAACAGAACCCTGCCTACAGGTGTTACTCAAAAGACAGCAGCCAGTGATTTCTCTTAGGAAGCTTGGCGTGGATTAAAAGAATAGTGCAAAACATTTCTTCTAGCTGCCCAGGGATGTCAGCATAACCCCTTTACTGTCACAAGGCAAGGGACACACAGATAGGGAGAAACTGTGTTGTATATCCCTTCCCTCTAAAGGTAATTTAGCAATTTTTGCAGTGTTGGTGTTTCTGGCCTTCGTCTCCTTCCCCATCTGTCTGCCAATGCCCTGGCGTACCTATGGGTATCACAAAGCCTGCCTATTTGGACTGGGTGATTCTTGAAGCCTAAGAGACCCATCAGGCTACTCTGGGATGGAAAGATTATAAATTCCAGGCTGTTGACTCCAAGGCACCAAATATTGTCAGAGGACTAAACATTTTGCAGCTGCCATAGAAAATGCAAATGTGCTTAAGGTGGTGCTGGCCAGGCATTGCTCCAGCTTTGTCTCCTTCATTATTCCTTTGAAAAGAAGCCTCCCTCTGCTCCTTCCTGAAAAGAAACCTCCTCTGTGCACTTGCTGCAGAACAGAGCACTTGAAAGGTAAGGCACTCCGGCTCTCCCTTCCCTCCATAATGGGAGAAGTTCTCACCGCGGGCCGGCCCAGTCAGTCAGTGTGCTCTTTCTCTTCCAGACACCTAATCTGGGTGTAAATCTCTTGGCAGTAACTCATTAGTTTCCCCCCCCTACATTCTTTTCTTCTTTGATGAGAACAAAGCCCTTCTCCTCCCTGCTCCAGATCTTGCTTCTCACTGTTTCACTTTCATCCCTTAAGAAGAAAGTCGCCCAAATGTTATCCATCCCTATCTGCAAAAGACGAAGATCTTGATTCTTTGTACTTTAAAATCTGTGTTCAGAACTCACAAATTCGTGGTGCCCCGGGCCCCGGATTCTGCAGAACGTATTCTGGGGCTACATCACAGCCTGACAGCAAGGTCCCCTTGCTCGAGCGGCCATCCTCCCAGCTCTTTAATGGACAGTTCTCAAGAAAGGAAGGACTGGACACACAATACAGTGACTCCAGTGGCATTTCGTTCTTATTAAAGCCCTTTGAAGTCCCCCCGTGGAAGACCACCCTCCTTACCCTCACCTTTGAGTTGTAGCTATTCTGTCGTCAGGGCTGTTGAAGTCAGAGTTATAGGAAAACCAACTTGCATGTCTGTAAAACACTCTCTGATGCAGAGTGAAACAAAATCTATTGCCACCCAATATTCTAACTTCTAAGAAATAAGCTATGCGTGCAGACTCTTAAGTACTGTAGGATTATAGGGAATTTTAAATTTAGTCAGTCCTCCCTGCTTCGGGCCCTAAACCTCTCTGGATCTGGGGTGGGAGGTAGAAAACCAAGCATTTATTGAACACCTACTATATGCCAGCCATAGTATAACAGGTATCACATATGCAGTCTGTCTTAACTTCCTAAAAGAATCAGAAGAGGTTATTTGATCACTGTTTTACAATTAAGAGATGTGAGCTAGGACAGGTAATCCTATGCCTGTCAATGGCAGGTCACACAGCTCACAAGCAGCTGAGCTCGGCTGGAGTCAGCATCCTCTCACTATTCTGACTCCAGAGACTTGGCTCTTCCCACCATTATTTGGCACCTTGTGGTCTCTGCCTTCTATGGAAATATTCTCCAGTAGCTAATCATTGAAGAGGTGAACCTGGAAAAGGACCAATGGCATATCACTTTTTAAGACATTTTACATCTTGTAGCATGAGGGCAGGCAGATGGCTATGAAACCAGCTGGGAGTCTGCTACAATAGATCAGGCTATTGGAGATGAAAGTGTGAAACTGGGGATGGGGAGGAGGGAACAGAGATGGCCAGCGGGAGATCCAGGGGACTTCGTGGGGTCGGGGGGAGGGGAGGGGAGGAAGCCGGGAGGTCTGATCTGAGTGCATAGAAGGCAGCATCAGTAAGTGTGGGGTGGGGGAGAATCATAGTGTTTTCTCAAACTTGTGATTTGAGTTTTATGATTTTGGAGATGATTTATACTGACCATTTAATAAGAAAAAAAGAAATTCAGAGTTCACAATATTAAAGAGGTTGCCTTGGCCTTGAATTTCACTCTTAGGAGATAATCAGGATTTTGTTTTTCCCTCCAGGCTTGCTGAAATACTCTGTCATCCTTGAGAATAAATGACCATACAAACATCTTTGTAGTCATTTTTTTGTATTTTTTTTTTTCATTTTTTTATTTTAATATGCTGTAGGAAGAACTGACAGGGGCTAACCACCTTTTGGGTTTGTTTTTCCTTGGTCATTGTTGTTAAAGCAATATGCAGGCGTCCCGTGGAGGCGCTGTGGGTTTGGTTCCAGACCACTGCAATAAAGTGAATATTGCCATAAAGCAGGTCAAATGAATTTCTTGGTTTCCCAGTGCAAATAAAAGTTAGGTTTATACTAATACTCTAGTCTATTAAGTGTGCAATAGCATTATGTCCAAAACACCAGTGTGCATACCTTAATTAAGAAATACTTTATTGCTAGAAAATGCTAACCTTCACCTGAGCTTTCAGCAAGCTGTAAACACTGATCACAGATCACCACAACAACTATGATAATAATGAAAAAGTTTGAAATATTGCAAGAAAGGAATTATCAAAATGTGACACAGGGATATGAAGTGAGCAGACACTGTTGAAAAAAATGGTGCCTGCAGACTTGCTTGGCGCAGGTTGCTGCAAACCTTCATTTGTAAAAAACACAGTCTCTGTAAAGTACAATAAAACAAAGCACAGTTAAACGAAGTGGGCCTGTATTTTGTAAAAATAAAACAAACAATCCGCTAACTGTTGGCCTGAACCTCTAATATATATATGAACCCAGTAAATACTTGTGAAATAAATATAATTAGCATCTTTTATTTCATGATGAAGACATCAAATGGATTAAAGGTACAGAATTTATTTTGTTAAGGAATAAGCAGTGAAAATTCTTCTGAAAATACTTGGCTAATTCTGAGTGACCCAAGTATATAAAAATTAAGCTGTAAATAACCGTCAGCATAGTGCTTTGAAATGTGTATTTGCTAATTAGAGTGTAGGAATCTGTTAAAAACACTGCTGGTCATTTTGGTTTGTATGTGCCAAGTGGAGTGGACTACTTGGGTGGTGAAATGTGACACATGAGGAAGTTTTCAATCTAAAAAGGTGTAGGAATGATGCTAAATTTGAGAGAATCAACTGAAATTAATACATTAGATCATTGAGCTGTTTTGCAATTAGTCTTGGAATATTTGGTGTGAACAAAGTCTCTAGAAGACTTAAGGAAGCAAGGGGGTAAGGTATCAGAATGACTAGGAGGCTTTTAAAAAATTGTATTGGCTATTGATTGTAGAGGGGGTATGTGTGTTAGGGGAACTTCCCCTTCAGTTTGCTGTGAATGTGAAACCGGAAAAATAAAGTCTGTTTTCTTTTAAATGTATATATGTATTTATGACTATGAAGAGTCAGACACTATATTTCAAATTACTGCCTTAGTGAGCTCTTGTTACCATTGGGGGCATTTGCCTCCCTCAGTAGCATGCAAAAGAAAATCATGTTGGCAGTTACTGCCCTGTATCGTAAAATGCTGAAGCAGAAAAGAACCTAAAATCACCCAGTTTAGTGTTACCCAAATGGGTACTACAGTGAACAGTTTCCAGAGATGTTAAGCTTGTGCTTTACTTGAGTATGCATGAAGTTTTCCGTGGTCAGTAAGTTTAGAAACGTGGCTCATTATAACTTCTTGGTAGTGAGTTGATTCAGATGTCTCCCACACTTGATTATACAGATACTGTTTTTTGTGGGGACATATCAATGTATCGCAAGGAACACTAATTTGGGGAAAAGTAATCTAAAATAAGGGGGTTTCAATGCATGGGCTGCCACTCCCAATGGGTTGTGAAATCAATTTAGGGGCTGTGACCATGCTTTGTTTTTTTTTTTTTTCTTAAATGAAAAATAATAGAAAATATCAGTGCGTTGCTTGGAGGGTAAGTATTATTTTGTGAAACTGCTGTCTCAGTTGTGTATGTGGGTTTGGGTGAATTCAGTCATAATGAAAAATCTATTTCTAATTATAGATGATATCCAAAAAAGTTTTGGGGAATGCTGGTCATATTCAGTTGCACAATTTTATAAGTGTAGACACTGAAATGGGTCTCCAGATCATGTAGAGCATCAGTGACAGAATTCCAGTCTACTCTTTAGCCTCTTCTACTTAGACCATGTTCCAACCAAATTCATAAATCATCCTATTTAAAAAGCAGCATTGGCGGAAACAACCCAGATGTCCATCAACAGATGAATGGATAAGCAAAATCTGGCTTGTATGTACAATGGAATATTATTCAGCCTTCAGAAGGAACGAAATTCTGTTACATGCTACAACACAGATGGCCTTGAAGGCACTATGCTAAGGGACATAAACCAGACACACAGGACAGGTATGGTATGATTCCCCTTACGTGAGATTTGAAAAGGCAAACTCATAGAGACAGAAAATAGATTAGAGGTTACAGGAGCTGTGAGGGGGTCCAGGAGTTACTGCATAATGGGTACAGAGTTCGGTTGGTAATGATGAAAAAGTCCTGGGATAGATGATGGTATAGTGGTTGCACAACTGTGTGAGTGTACTCAATGCCACTGAACTTAAAAATGGGTAAAATGGCAAATTTTATGTGTATATTATCATAATAATAATTATAAAAAGAATCTAACCACAGAAGAGCAGTTAATAATTAATACTAAAAACAACACAGCATTTTTTCTGGACAAACCTTGTGTTATGTTCTAATCTCCATGCATTCCTTTGGGCCTTCCCCTGTGGGGGCTTGTGCCCAGGCGCTGAGGATTCTGAGGCAAACAGGACAAGCTCCCTGCTCTTGGGAATCCCTGGAGCTGAGTGTGGCCGTTGGTGGCCTTGATCTAGACTCCCTGGCAGGGGCTGATCACTAGCATTTCCACAGGTGATGCATTTTACGACAGCGAAGTCACTTAGCATATGACCTTTCCTGTGTTAATAGCTCTGATTTTCCAACCAGAGCATTTGGATAAACCAACAATTTGCTTTTGGAGGGCCAAGCAGAAACTTATGCCATGGTTTTTCTCTTGGTTTCACCCTTTGTTCCGTTGGTCTTTAGCCGTGACCCTCAAGAGAGATGCCTCTCTTCCCAAGATCTCCAGGCTGGCAAAAAATAGCAATTGAAGGGAAATGCTACTTCCCACAAGTTGGTTATGGTGATTTCCGCTGTCTCCATCCTTGGCTCTTGCATCACGTTTAGGTATGAGAATCAGAAGAATCAGGGTGGATTAGGGAGTGGGTGGCTATCCGGGGCAGCTGCTTAGGGGAAAATGGATGTTTGTCTCCTCTTCGGAGCAAGCTGAATTTTGGAAACTCATAGTGCAAGGCAGTTTCCACCCATAATAGTTGCAGCGGTGGGAGTCGCCCACTGGCTCTGTTTGAGACTCTGGAAGTTTCTTATTGTCAGACAGTGCAGGGAAAATGGAAGTTCCATGGTCAGAGTCTCTACCTGACCCTGGCCTGCTTGCCCACTGTGCAGTTAATGCTCATAGGCTCATACTTGCACACATGTGGGCAATGAGCTATTTTGACTCTATAAAGAGCTCTGCCCAGTGCCCTGGGGCTGCAGTGGTGGAGAGGCCCAGAGGCAGAGATGGACTTGCTGCATGCAGTCTGTCCTGGAGGCAGACGTGTTTCTAGCACAGAACCTGCCATCACGAGAATAAAGTTTGGTGTAAGACCTTTTACACCCAAAGCATCCCATTTTCATTTTTCAGTCTGACTGAATCCAAAGTGGACTTGCCCTTGGGCAATCCCTTTCAGGTGAGACATTTGGCATAGTTGGCAGGATTGGCTGCAGACTGAAAAATGGCACAAGCTGCCCTCATGGGAGGGATGCTAAAGTGGGCTGCCCTTTTGGCTGGGGAAATACTGCAGGAATCCCTTATGGATGAGGAGGAATTTAGGTGTCCCCTAGTGGGCATGGTGTCACCCCTTTGTTTGTGGACCAAGGTGGCTTTCTTCCTAAAGGAGTGGGCCCCTCTCTGGGACTGGTGGTGGTGGTGGAGGTGATGCTTGGGGCAGTGATAGAGGTTCTCCACGAGACTGAGAGGTCCTTAGAGAAACAGTGTAACCACAAGACGGCAGGAACCTTAAGTTGGCTATTCCTCACAGTATTAAAAAGGCCATGGAGGAGAAGGGCAAACTCCTGTGAGGAGCATGAGAAGAGGCAGCAAGAGAATGCAAGCTGCAAGGTGTTGTGGAGGAGGAAAAGAATTGCTGGAGAATGAGAAGGTGTCACAGCAACGTGCTGAGGAAAAGTTAAAAGGCCATGAAGGAGGAAGACATGCTCCTGTGAGAAGCATGAGAAGAGGCAGTGTGCGAACACCAGCTGTGAGTTATTGAAGAGAAGGTAAGAAAGTTGTTGAAGACTGAGATAACGTTGCTGAAAGGTACTGTACAAGAGGTAAAAGATGTAGTGGAAGAGGCACTCAAGGCAGTGGCAAGGAAGCTGCCATTAGTTCTGGAAGTGGTAGAGGATATGTAAGAGAAGGATGAGGGGCTTGGGGTGCTGCTGGAGGCACCAACCCCTCCTCTATTGAAAGCCTGCCCAGTTGTTGTCAAGAAAATAAAGATGCAGCAACCATGGGTTCCCTTGGGAGAGATGCAGGCCTCTCCCAAGGTCATGGAGCATCCATGCTCCACCCCTGTAAACAGACTGTGTTGGTGGATTTGGGCTCCCAGTTTGCAGAAGCCCTTGGAGTTCATTATCAGCCTGGCTCCTGCCCCTTTGGGATGTGGGGGTGGATGGGATCATTCTCTCTGGGTCAGAGATGGGAAAGCTGGCTTCCCTGACAGTTCATCCTGCCTTGCAGGAGCAACTGCAAAATGCACATTAGACCCCTGAGATCCATTCCCTTCTCAAATGGCTAATGGTCACTGTTTTCACTGAAGAGCCCAATCAGGGTGATTTACCATCTTCCCCTGCTAGATGGTATATGTATGCCGAGTTCCAACAGGTGTTATGTGAGTTAAACATGGAAAATGCCATTTATAACCCAGTGAATTATGGCCCAGATGAGGAGCTGTTTACTGCAGGGATGAGGAATGTGGTGCCTCAAATGGCTCCCCCTTCCCTCTTTAGGCCCCTAGTGGCTATTCTTGCCCCTCAGTGCAGCCCATGAGTAAGTTTACCTGTATGGTGCATATCTGAAAGAGGCTGAAGCAATGCAAGTATGGGAGTACTGTCTGCTACTCAGAGGAAGAGCTTAAAAGACCCTGTGAAAGTCACAGGGACCCAGATGTGGGTTGATTTGATAAAGGCAGGAGCAGACAGAAATTGGATGAAAAGTCAGATAAAATCTTACTGGAACTGTGGCAACAACAAGCTGGAGCAGTGGTTTTGGCAGTTGGCTAAAGTGAGGACCAAGAAATGGAAGCCAGAGACAAAGCCACAAGTCCATCCCATATGTATGCAGGACTTTCTTCTGGAGAGTAAGCTGACCTCATATGAACCCTCACAGGAAGATGACTGGGTGATACGGTTTAACTGAGGGGGGAGGGTCAAGGCACCTGCCTTGGGGGACCAGGTGTGGACCAGAGGCTCATGTTGAAATACCAATTCTTTGGTCCCCAGTGATTGTACAACATGTCCTGGCTCTGGTAGATATAAGAGCTGAATGCTCAGATTTATGGCAAACCTGAGTGGTTTCCTGGGACCCCTGCTTTTATAGATGGATATGGGGGTAAGGCTATCAGAGTGAAACAAGCCTAACTCCCTTTGGGAATAGGGTGTCTACCCCTATTTAGGCTACTGTAGAGTGTTTATCCCACACTTGGCACATATTCTGAAGCCCTTATACCATTTGGTACAAAAGGGTGTTAGGTGGGTCTGAATGATCATGTACATCTGCTTTTACTGCTGCGAAATGGGCAGTCAAGGCCATGCAGGTTGAGTGTGATAGACCCTTCAAGGCCCTGTGAGCTGGATGTTCATGTGACCTCAGACGGTTATGCCTGGGATCTCTGGCAGTGGCTTGAACAAACTCACCAACCTATTGGATTCTGGTCACAATTCTGGAAAGGAGCAGAGGTACTGTAAACCTTAATGGAGAAACAGTTGGCTGCTGTGTACCATGCCTCACTGGCTACAGAACCCATCACTGTTAATATCCCTGTTAAAGGTAATAACCACCTATCCCACCACAGGATGGTGGACGCAAAAGCCTGGAGTAGCGTGGCACAGCTGCCTACGCTGGCCAAGTGGGGCACGTACCTGCAGCAGCCTAGCACCCTCTCTACTAGCTACTTGAGTGAAGAACTTCAGTGCTTCTTGGGGCCAGTGACATATACTAATTAAAGGAAGGAAGAATTTGCTCTAGAGCCACTAGTAGCAGAGAGCCCGAATTGGGAGGGAAGAGCCCCTATACCTGAAGATGCATGGTACACAGATGTTCCAGGCATTGGCCCCCTGAAATGGAGAACTGTAGCTTTCCATCTAAGACTGAGACATATAGATGATGAAGGGAACAGCCATCAGCGGGCTGAGTTGCGGGCAGTGTGGTTTGTGATCAGCCAGGAGCCCTCCCCACTAGTTGATTGCACTGACAGCTGGGCCATCTATCGAGACTTGACTCTGGGGCTGCCAACATGGTACCATGCAAACTGGTTGGTTGGTCACTGACCCCTTTGGGGGCAAGAGTTGTGGTGGCAGGACTTATGGGCCTCTGAACAGATACAGTATATCATGTGAGAGACCCAAGAAACAGTGAAGCAGGTGAATTGGCCCAGCTATGTTGGCTAGAAGAAATCCTGCCTCTGATGTGGCCCAATGGTTACATTAACATTTGTTGCATGCAGTGCAGAAGACAATGTGGGCTGTAGCCCATTGGTGGGGTTTGCATTTAACCGTTGAAGAAGTCAACAGAGCCCACCAAGAGTGCACTGTGTGCTGTAAAAGGGATTTATTTAACTGAATCCCACAGCAACCTGAGATGACAGCTAAGGAGCCAGTACCCCTTGTCAGGTAGCAGATACACTATATTAGGCCTCTCCCCCTGTCAGGAGGGTATCGGTATGTCGTGACTGTTGTAGACTTAGCTACTGAACATTTAGTTGCGTTTCCTGTGCATTGTGCAGACCAGCTAACATCCAAAAGAAGCCTAGAGTGTCTCTTTGCAGCCTATGGCCAACCACAGGTGATTGAGAGTGATCAAGGCACCCACTTTATTGGACATGCACTACAAGAATGGGTGCAACAATTAGGGATAAAGTACAAGTTTCATGTACTATATAGTCCTACTGTGGTAGGCATGATAGAGAGCTACAATGGTTTGTTGAAATCTGACCTGAAGTAGACACCAATAGTCAACAGATGGTCAGGCAGCTATGGACAGTGCTATGGCATTTGAATTATGAGCTCCAGGAAAGGGCATTGAGCCCAGTAGACATGCTAACACACATTGCTGCCTCCCCTGTACAACTACAAGTACAAACCAAGGGAGGAATCATTGAAGCCAGGGTTTGGCCACCAGAATAATATCTTGCTACCAGCACAGAATGCAGTAAACCCCGGAGACTCTGTTCAGTGAAAGCGGCCCTGGACATTTTGACACATGGACCAGCGATGGTTGGCTCTCCTTGAACCTTGGGGTCAAGACCTGGAGGCTGGCCTCCTGTGTGTTCCTGGAGTAACAGCAGAGTCCCCAAAGATCATGGTAGTGTGCCCTAAATGGCTGGAAGGTAAGAGCATTTTACAGGGGACTTTTGTTTTATCTTTATGGCCAGTGCATGCACTTCTAGTAGCACTATACATAGACCCCTCAGTAACCCCCACAGGGAGAGGGGTAAAGGTATGGTATACTAGACCTGGGCAGGACCCCCTTCCTGCCACAGTCCTATCACAGGACCGCTCTGTTGCATGCATCCTACCTGATGGACAAGATTTGCCTATGTTGGTGTCACTAAAACATGTGCCTTACTGCTCTGAAGGTAAATCTCCTCCAGTGTATGTGAGGATTGGGCACATACCCAGCAAACACTACTGTTTGCTGCATGTACACAGAGCTCCCTACCAGTTTCACTACTGGCCTACCGTGGAAAAGTGCTAGTCATTAACTCATCTGAGTAGAACTGGTTTGAATACAGCTGTAACGACCACTTGGTGGCAATCAATCTCCTCATGCTTAAGGGTTATCATAATTTTTGTTACTAGTCTTCAGGTTTGAGGATGACTATTATCATAATTTCTGTTGTTACTTGTATATTGTTGTAGCCTCTGTTGTTGTGGAATTTGCACCCCAAGGTACAAGGAGAGCCAGCCATTGCTGTTCCATGTGTCAAAATGTGGTTCAGCTTTCTCACACTGGGACCATCCATGGATAATTGAGGGTGTGTAGATTGTGAGGCGAGAATCCTGGAGGGATGGGGTGTAGGGAAAATGGAAGTTTCATGACCAGGATACTCACTTGACCCTGGTCTGCTTTCCCACTGTGCTTGTGCAATGCTTGTAGATGCATGCTTGCACACATGTTGGCAATGAGCTGTTACTAACTCTTATAAAGAGCTCCCCAGAGTGTTCAGGGGTGCAGTGGCAGAGCAGCAGGAGGCAGAAACAGACTTGCTGCATGCAGCCTGCCCTGGAGGTGGACGTGGTTCTGGTGCTCACCCTGCCATCACGAGAATAGAGTTTGATGTAAGACCTTTTACCCTGAAAACGTCCCATTGTTATTTTTTGGTCTCACCCAATCCAGTGAACTTGCCCAGGACTGAAACCTTCAGGCAAGACAGACAGGCACCTTTTGCTTCCCGTCCCTGCAGCGGTATTGACGAACAGGTGGTCTGTGGTCACAGCTACTCTATTGGAATTTCTGCTGGCCTCAGGTCAGCATCCACGGAAAAGGAAATGGAGAAAATGTCCCCACCTCTACCTGGGAAGATATTTACTTGGTTTATTGGTAGCTAAGGAGGTGCCTCTGAAATACTGCCACCAGTGAGGGGGGCCACAGGGTGGCTATTAGAATCCTTCTGAACTGGACTAACACACTATCATATTGACCTCAACTCCTCCTAACCTGTGAGTTCAAAGTCTTGGGCTTTCTCTGCCATAGCCCTGTGGACATTTGGGGCTAGATAATTCTTTGTTCCAGGGGCTGGCTTGTGTATTGTAGGATGTTTAGCCCAGCAGATTCCAGGAGCACCCTGCACCCTGTGATAATCCACAATGTCTCTAGACATTGTCAGATGTCCTCTGGGGACAAAATGGTCCCTGACTGAGAGCCACTGGCAAGCTTCAGATACCTTCGGCCCTGTTCTGAGTTTCAGGCATTGAGGACTTTGTCACTGTTATTCTGGAAATCATAGAAAGGGGCCTGGGGTTTTTTTTGTTTGTTTGTTTTCTTTTTACGTTCTGCTTTATTAGTACAAAACTCAAGTCTTGAAAGTGCATATAAGGCATCATCAATTGTAAGATACTAATACCTAGCACTGGTCTCAGAATGAATCCATACCCGTGTCATAGGCTTGTGTGATGGGTGTCTAGTTATAGTTTTGGGTGCAGTGTGTCTACTGGAGATTTGCACCGTGGTGAGGGTCTGGGGCCTCTCTCATTTCTCCGGCTTGGCTGCTGCTTCCAGATGTCAGTGTGAGGTCCTGCATAGTAATTGAGCGAACAGAAACCAGCAAGCCGAAACTGATGAAGCCTGCATTAGTGGCACCTGAGTACACCTGTCCTCTTTTCCTGCCTCTGCCAGTCACGTGACTGAGTGGTGTGTGCTGGTCTACTTTTTCTCCTCGTATCTCTCTTTCCCACATCTAAAGGGAGGATGGTACCTGTTGTTCATCTCACTAAATGGCCGCAGTGGCCGGGTCATCTGTTGAGCTCACGTCATGTAGTAGTGTCAGTAGCTTGAGACCACAGAATTCTTCACGGACCTGTTCCAGAGCCCAGGTGGATTCCCAAGTTCCATCTCCCAAAAAAGCAAATATCTGTTTTCTTCCCTAGGCTGGATTAACTGGAACTGGAGCCCTTATTCTTTCATCCAGTGTTGCTGGAACTCCTGTGTGCTGTGCTTTGGGCAAATTACTTGGGACACTTTGAGGACTCAGCCAGGCTTCTTATCATACTCTAGTTTGGAAGACTTTTAAATAAATGTAATGTAACATGAGAACTGTTTTCTGTCATACGTACAGAGTGCCGTGGTTTACCGTCTACCTGTTTTGAAGCTCTTTCAAGTCTGAAGAACTAAACATGGGAGAGCTATTGTGGAAGCACGAACATGCCGTCTTGGGGAGCACTGTTCCGGGTGTCTGAAAACCTGGGATGTTTTTGTGTCAACACTGACCCTCATGAGCTGTGTGCCCTTACCCAAGTCACTCACTTCATCTTTCTGGATTTCGCTTCCTAGATGTGTAAGATGATGTGTATGGGCTGGATTATCTCTGAGGTCCCATCCAACTCCCGCAAGCTATGCTTATTAGAAAAATAGTAGTAATTATTAACTATTATACTGTGTTTCAGAGCTAGAAACTACATGAGCCAGTATTTGTGAGGAACATTTACTGTAAGTTTTAAAAATGGGTTTCCTGCTCACCTGTGTCTGGTGGGGAGACTTGGACAACTCTGGTAAGCTCAGAGGCCTTGCAACGTGTTGAGGCTCTATTTAAAGAGTAAACCAGTAGTCTGAAAGATTGAAACAGATGTCTTGCCCTGAACTCCATGAGAAAGATACTGCCTCTAAAAGGACCCATCTACTCAGAGAGCCTCTTTCCAGAGGGCTTTTTGGAGACAGGGGTGCCTTTTACCAGTGTCTTTCTGTCCACCTATAGAATTCTATAAACTCACTAAATGAGGGTACCCATTCCTTCTGTGCCTGAAGCTGTAGGTGGGTTTGCTATCCACTTTCAACCTTGTCTCCACACCTGTCACTTCTGGATCCTGTAAGCTTCATCCACAGCGCTCCAAGGCTGGTGATGGCTTTAGCCAAGCTCATGGCAAGAGATACGCAGTCAGCTATAAGATCTGAAGTCATACGCATGCCATATAGTAATGGGAGAGAAATATTCCGAGCATTCGGCTCTCTTTCTTCAATTCAGCTTAGCACACTTCTTAACATTTTCAGTATAGTCTTGCAGGTAAGTCTGCTCTTCTTCAAGAAACCATCATGTGATGTCTCACTGTACATCAGAATAAATTGTCCTGAATCCCCTGGATGATAGTTGGAAGATACACCCTATACTGTGGTCCTATCTGTACATGTGCTATTTCTTATAAGAATGTATTCATCTCCTAGATCTGTGGTTGTATTTAAGCACCTGGAAAGACCCCACAGCCTGGGTCACATTGGACATGTGTATATGTGTATTAGACACTAGGTTAATGGTGTTAGAATGGATGGACGGATCGCAGTGTCAGGTGCTGGGAAGCACTCGATAAATAGTTGTAGATTTGGACTGAATTATGGGTGGTTAAATGTTTCCCTGTTCTCTAGTCTTCCTACTTTACACCATTTAGTATGGGTTAGAGAATAAGATGAAGCGGTACGTATGCACTATAAGTGGTTGCTGGTTATCTGAAGAGCCATAGAGCTTTTAGCTGTTTTATAGCTCTGGTTCTTTTTTGCTTTTCTTTCTTTCCTTAAAAAAATTTTTTTTTGTAGCAGTGTTTACTATTTCTGGCCATTATGTACACTAATATAAAATTTTAATTGCACCCTTTCTTTTCAATTAATTATTACAGCCCTGTTTGTTTGCTCTCTCGACAGAGCTTACATTATGGGAGCAAGAGGGATCAATTTTCTATCACAAAATTCATTACTTTTGACTGAAGTCCAGTGTGTCTTTTAGTGTATGCACCACTCTTTGTGACTTCTCAGGCTGACAGGGGATTGTGGATTGTGAAATGGGCAAGTATTCAAGTGGCCTAGAAAAAGGGTCCTTTTAAGCCAAGAAGACTTTTGAGTTGACCATTGTCTTTCCCAGAGCAGGACATGAAGCAAAATTAGAATTCTGTACAACTCTTGAGATTGAAAATCGACCCATGTCTTATTCATTTGTCACTATTTAATGTTTCTTAAGTATCTAGAGAGTTGAAATTGGGTATAGAATATCTATCTATAGGGCTCTGGTTTAGGGAAGGTATTTTCTTGGAGAGCATCTATTATAAAGGTGTACAGTCCAGGAGGGCAGGGCCCTACAATTTTGTTTTTCCTTTACCTCCAGAACCTACACAATGCCTGGCACATGATAGCTGATAAGTTAATATTTGTTAAATGAGAACCCAGGAGACAAATAGTTTGTTTTGCTTTTTATTGTTGATTAGAGTGTTTTCTGGATTAAAGGTCGTCTGTGACTGTGTCTCTGTGTTTCCATGGATAATGCCTAGGGAGGGGCTGATTTTCAGAGTTGGTTGGTATTATCACAAGTGCCTTCAAGAGCTGCAGCCTATGCTGTTCACCTTGGTGGGGCCAGGGACTGGGTCTGGCCCCCACGAGTCACAAGTTATGTCCAGTGCAGTTGACACAGCCCCTTCTGTGTGGGAATCACACACACCTAGTGTGAAGCCACCTGCCACCATTACTAGCTCCGTGACATTGGGGGAAATAGCATAACTTCTGTTGCCTGTTCACTGATTCTCTAAAGCTGGGCCAGTAGTGCTGACCTTGCAGAGTGGGTAGTGGATGTTAAATGAGTGAGGGAGTATTGTCCAGGCTGCAGAAATATTTAGTAAATGTATTCATTTACAATTCCTTTACCTTCCAGCATCATGTTCCTTTGGTGGACATACAGTTGTTCTCCACTCTCCTCCGTGCAGAAGGGTTTACTTTGTGTTCTTGCATGAAACGGGGAAATCGGGAGAAAGGACTTAATAGCCTTGGTTTCTTGGTGCCTTAGGGAATATTTGATGTGGTGCAGTTAGAGGCTAAACCACGAGTGCAGAATTCTTCCTGTGTGCTGGTGCTGGTGGTGGCGGGCACGCATATGGGGACGAACGAGGGAGAAGAGCTTCGGAATAGCAGTGTCTACTACACTTTCTGCGATGGTGAACAGTGCTATATCTGTGCTGACCAATGCACAGCCACTAGCCACAGGTGGATGCTGAGCCCTTGAGGTGTGGCTGGTTGACAGAGGAGCTGCATTTTTTATTTAATTTGATTGTCAGTTGGTTTGGCATGCAACTAGTGCCTCACCCACCACGGCTCTGGAGCTGGGCTGTGGCTCCAGGGCTGGTGGTCTGCATATCCCAGGAGCTGTGAGAAATGCAAATTTCAGACATTACCCCAGGGCTACTGGGTGCGAATCTGCTCTTTAGGAAGATCCCCAGGTGGTTCATATGCACATTCTGAGTCTACAAAACACTGGCTTATGTTTGAGCTGCTCAGTTTTCCCCGCAGCCTCCCGTGCACTTCCGATGCTAGCACCGGATGGGACCGTGGAGCTTAGGGGTCTCATCGTCCATCCACACACCCTGATGTGGTTCAGGGGACCATGCATGTGGGGCTCTGCATCCTTGTGGTTATAGCAAAGAAAGAAGTTGTATAGCTCATAGCTCAGGATTAAGTACTATTTTGTTTTTTCTTCCTTATTCTGTATTTTCTCATCTTTTCTCCCAAAAGATAGCTTTCTTTTTTATCTTCCTATTCATCCCACTATAGCTTTGTTTTTCCTACTACTTTGCCTTTAACTAGTAAAGATGAGATATGTGTGCATGTGCACACACACACACACACACACACACACACACACACACACACACACACACACACACTTTTTAGTTGTTTCAAGCCAAATCAGTACATTCAGGTTGTTGTTATCTTAATGTTCCCAGCACTTTGGCTCATGATAAATATTTCTAAAGGATAAATAGTGTTTTTTCTTTAAGTGAAAAAGAGAAATGTCCCCCACCTCTCTGAAAGTATTAATAATTTCTATTTGGTAATGGTGCTAATTTAACCAGTTGAAACAGCAGGAAACTTTTTTCTGCAGATTTCTTTGCATCCATCTGTCAAACTGCTTTGACTGTTGTGGATGTTGCGTGGGTATTGATGTTGGCCATACATGGGAATCTGACTCTGTGTTTACTTTGTTGGAGACTTTTCATTTTGCCCACTTTTAAGTCTTGACAGGCTCACAGACGTCATGTGGTGTTGGCTCTGTGCCTTATGTTGTCTATGTAATGCCTGCAGCAGGTTGAGAAATCTTCCTGGGCTGCATCTGGGGAGCTACCATGAGCATTGTGAGGAAACTGAGGCATCGAAGGCAGCTTACTAAAAGGGGCACCGCACCAGGGTCCTGTGCCCCTGTGATGTCTCTAAAACAGACCCAAGATCACAGCACTAGTAAATTTGACCCCTGGCAGTTTGGTTCCAGAGTCCTCATGCTTCACCACCACCACCACCCGCGCTGACCTTTGCTGTCTGCCAAGGACAGGCTCCCTCTGTTACCGGTCCTGCGTGGTCCTTCTGATAGTTGCTGTCATAGCTTGAGATCTCCCCTCCTCAGGTCTTTTCTCAGATGTCATCTTCTCAAAGACTCCTTCCCTAGCTATTCCTTCAAAGTAGTACATGTGTGCACACACGCACACCCTCTGCTACTGTTCTCTATGCCCATTGCCCTTCTCTGTTTCTCTCCTTTGCCCTTATCATCACCTGCATCTTGCCTGTTTATTTGTATGTATGTCCCTTGAGAGCAGGGACTTCACTTACTTCATTGTGGAACCCTCTGGGTCTAGAACTGCACCAGTGCATAGCAGTACTAGGTAAAAATTTTTGAATGAACCAGTGAGTGAATGGCTCTCTAACCTGGAGAGCTGCTGTCACCTCCCCTTGGTCTCTTTCCTGCCTCTTTCCGGTGTGCTGCCCTCAGTGAGTGACCCCTCTGGAACTCCTGCCCGCTGCTGACGGTTCCTTCCAGAGGTTTCCTGTTTTAATGGCTCCCGATTGCCTTCATCCCTGTGTCCTTCACTTTTTGTCTGTGCCACCACACCTCTTTTCTCTGTCTTTCCCTGCTCCGCCCTGCAGAGGTGCTGTGTCCTCACCCAGCCGGAGCTTCGTCTGTTGGGCTTTTATACTTCACAGCCATCTACGTCTTCCTCAGTCAACTCTTAAGTTTTATGAGGGCAGGCACCATCCTGTCTTGTTCCCCTTTGCTCCTCCACCTTCAGGCTTAGCACCCCGCCCAGAGGAGGCACTTAATAACCATGTGTAAGAGGATGAATGAGGCCGGTTAAGTCTATGGGTGGATGCACACAGAATTTCTTGGAAGCGAAGTCTTGGTTCTCCAGAATTAAGTGTTCCTTTGGCACTATGAGGTCTTACTGTTCAAGCTGTGAGATTTAAAGGCAAAATGCTTCCTGCTAATTATTAACAGTTGCCCTGTAAGAACAGAGCCATTATGGGGCCCTGAACCCTGGCACATTGCCCCCTCCCAGTGGCAAACAATGCCTTGGAGAAGGGAGCTATGGCCCTGGCACCCGTTAGCCCGCAGATTACCCAAAGAGGATTGCAGTCTTGAGGCCAAAAGAGTAGGGCCTGGGTAAAAGGATTTGAAATGAGATTATAGGACCTGTAAGCTCCTTGCTTTTTGTTCAGGAAATAATTTACCAGTTTTCTTGAAGGCAGCGAGACAATCCAGTTTAGGGCCTGGAGTGGTAGATCAATGTCCTGCCCTCTTCAGATACTTAAAAATAAGTTGATCTATAGTTGTGCTTATTGAGCTTCTGGTTTCAAAAAAAAGGGAGGAAGAAAAACAGGAACAGAAAGAATAAGAAACCTCCTAAAAGTACTCTAAACAAACATAATTGAACACAAGATCTATTAAGAGCATACAAAGGCAGCTTCCCTTTAAAGAACATCTTATTTGGTCAGTGGGTCTGAGCCAAAGTCTAGAAAGTGAATGGGTAGTGTGATCAGAATGCAGTTTCTTTATCTTGAGCTCGGAGAAGGAGCGCCATTTCCCCTTGACCACAGCTCCCCATGGGTAAGATAATTCCCAAAGACACAGCAAGTTTGGTTCAGGCTGAGTTAGAATTGAGCCAGAAGAATCTACCATTTGGGGTGGGTTTTACAGCTGTCATAACAATTCCTTTAATGCGTTAAACTCTTTTTCACTTCTGATGCTTCCTGGAGGTGTATTTTGTTGGCCCGTGGCCAAGGTGCCCCTTACCCCTAAATCTTAGCATCCTCTTCCTCCTGTTGGCCTCCCTGTTGTGTCTGAAGTTTGTTGATAGGAAGTGGCTTTTTGCCTGTATGAGAACAGGCCTTCCTGTTCCTCCCGAGCATGATGAGGGAGGCCAGTGAGAGTCTCTCGCTGCTGATTTTTGGGTCCGAGTCTTGCATGGTGGTACAGGATAAGCGTATTCACTGAGGTGTGCAAGAGAACACCAGTGGTCTGCAACTCAGCTCAGAGGATAGCAGAGTTATTCCATCTCCAGCAAGGGGAACTGTTCATGGGTGGTTCCGAAGAAAACATTTGAGAGATTCTTCATACCATGGAACCACGAATTAACTAAAATGTGTGGGAAACCTGGAAGCCCCATTTACAGAAGTTACCCCCCAAGCCTTGTGTTTGAACTCCCATTGTTAAAAATTCATTCTGGATCTATGAGTCTGTTTTCTGCCTGAAGTTAGAAAATGCTGAATGAATACTTGATATGCTGGAGGCACTGCATTTTGCCCTTCAGTGTTCGTTTTGTAATTACATTGATGTAAAATATGTGCCCCCCTTGAGAGGCTGCAGGAAGTGATGGTTTTGAATGAATCCCTGATAATAAGCTTCTGACTTGCCCCTTTCCCTTAAAAGTGAAGGAATCTCTGTCCTCCCCTTCTCCCGCCTGCAAGTGTTTTTTTTTTTTGAAGATGGGGGCTATTTGGGTTTAGTTAATTGAAGTTTTAATTCTGCAGGAGACCTCATGTTTACTTAGCTTAATATTGAAGTGCAGAGTGTCATCATCTTCCAGCTCACTCTCTTCCTGGACAGAAGGGGAGTAGATGCAGCCTCCAAACCTGCTAATCCTGCCTGGCAATTTGTATTTGCTGTTTGTTTTTGGTGTTATATTCAGATCTGAGGAAAGCACCCTTGAAGCTTCGTAATCGGAACATTACTCAAGAATTGCTCTAATGTTTAAAATTTGAGCACTTATATGTTGGATATAATACATTGCCCTTACAAAACTCAAATACTTGGTCCTTCTGTGTAGCAAAGAGTTGACAGAGCAGGACTGACACTGCTCGTCTTAGAAAATCCTGCTTGCAAGGATGGCCCTGGTCTAGTAGTATCTGGAGACTTAGATTTCGAGAGGCTTCCCACCATTCCCAGAACTGGTAATAAGAATGGTTCACTGTGCCAAAACTGTTTGCATAAACTATGTGATTGATGGGAGAAATCTGGAATTTTGAAGTGTGCTAGGTGGAGGGTACATCTGTGAGTAGACCCCAGTGAAAATCTTGGGCACCGAGTTGCTAATGAGCTTCCTTTGCAGACGACACGTTACAAGTAATGTCATGACTCATTGCTGGAGGAATCAAAACACATTCCATGAGACTCCCCTGGGAGAGGACTCTGGGGACACTTGTGCCTGGTTTCCTTGGGACAGCACCCCACGTGCCTTTTCCCTTTGCTGATTGCACTTCGTATCCTTTCACTGACATAAGTCATGGCCCTGAACATATGTGTGCTATGTGCTGAGTCCTAGTGAATCACCCAACCCATCCTGGGGGTTGTCTTGGGGATCCTGACACGCCTTCCAAACCTGTTATGCCTCTTGAATTTTTCTCTCTCAGCTGGTCTCTCCCTTCAACCCAGTATCCAGAGTCAGAAACCTCAGAAGCATCTTGAATTGCTCCCTTGGTGCCAGTACCAAATCCTGTCAGTTTGCCCTGGAAGTGTCTCTTGAATCCAGGCTTTCTGTAACCCTGGTCACGTTCCAAGTCTGGGGGCTCGTCACCTCTCCTCAGACTTGCCACAGCAGCATCCCTGTTTGTTTTTCTGCCTCCGATCTCCATTCCAGCTTATCTGTGTGTCATCTTATTCCAAAACCTAGGTTGAGCTCCTAATAACCAGTGAAGTAAAGCACAGATGCCTCAGGTCAGCCTGCCAGAGCCCTTGTACCCCTTGATGTGCTGGCAGGGCAGGCCAGTGGTTACAACCTAGATTTGTCAGCTCCACCAATCACAAGCTGTTGCCGCAGGCCAGTTGTAACATCTCTGAACATCACTCTCCTTATCTATTCGTGAGGATAAAAACAGTACCATTCTCATAGGACTGAGGCAAGGATTTAATGAGTACATGTTTAAAATCCTTAGACAGTGCTTGGCACATAAAAGGTGCTTGATGACTGTTAGCTGTGCTTGTGTTTTGTAATTATCTCTTGGCATTCTCTCCCCTGTGGGCTGTGAGCTGCTTCCTGAAACTGTGTCTGGCTATGGCTCTTACAAATGAATGAGTGAATGAACGAACGAACCAACGAACATGAGAGAAAGGGGTGCAGGGGAAAGGATCGTTGGTTAAAACATAGTTTGTACTCACAAGAAACTTGCTAGTTAGTTGGAGGATGTCAGATGCTCTAAGAGATTCAGTTAACGGGACCAGAGGACTGGGGGCCAACAAGAGGCTAGGGACATGCGTCTAAGGATTCAGAGGAGGGAGAAGTCCATGTGGAGTGGGAAAGAAGGCAAATTAAATTGTTTACACTAAGTTGCCAGCCTTCATGCTTTGCTCAGATCCCACAGAGAGAGGCAGAGAAGTGTCAGGATTTGGTGTGCTTCTAAGAAACAGTTGTAAAAGTGAAATCTTCCGGGGGGACCCTTAAATTCCACCCCTGCTGAAACTTGCCTTTCTCTGGGGTGACATTTTGAGCTACTTAACGGGGTGTGTGCACTTGAAGAATACAATCACTGCGTAATGATCTCTGGATGGTTCTCTCCAGAGTGCATACGCTTTCTTCTGGCCTCTGAGGTAGAAAGGACTCCTGGAGACAGATGCGTGTGCAGCAGCGCCAGCACCGACTCCCGGGACCCTTGCCTCTTGAGGCGTGTCTGAGGGAGTAGGCTGCCTTCACCACGTTGGGAGAAAGGGTTGGTGTGAGTTGCCGTTGAATGTGACGCAGCTGTGCCATGTGGAGATGATTTTGTCCTATGAGCTTCTCCAGTAACTGCTGGAGGCCAGATGGCAGAAAGTGCAGTCGAGGTAGCTGCTCCTGCTTTGCTGTTGTTGGACTTGGCAGCTGCTAAAGCACCACACGAAGCTGCATCCTGAAGCCGCACTGCAGTCCTAGGACTGTGGTCTGGGGCCCAGGCCCTGCTGTATAGAGCTCTGTTATCATCTACTTCTGCTGCATAACGAACTCCTCAACTAAGTGGTTTAAAAGAATAAGTATCTGTGCCCGTCACACTGTGCGTTGGCAGGGCTGGGCTCAGCTTGGATGGCTCGTCTCTGTACCTGGTGTTGGCTGGGCTCGCACCTGTTTTTGGACCTCAGCTGGGATGGCTGGGACAGCTGGTGCCTCTCCATGAGGTCTCAGGAAGCTATTCAGGAATCTATTCCAAGCTTATTCACATGGTGGCAGAAGGATTCCCAGCAATAAGAGGAAACAAGCCCCGGTAGGCAAGCACTTTTCCAGTTTCTGCCTGGGTCATATTTCCTGATGTCCCGTGGGCCACGACAAGCCACGAGGCCAAGCCAGAGTCATTGTTGGCAGGGCCCACCTCGGGGTGGATCCCGGGAAGCACCATCGTATGCCGCTTCCGCAGTCACTTACATCAAGGAGTTTATCTAGGGTCTTGCCAGAAATGAAATCGGCAGTGTCACTCTTTGCTTTCTCCGTCTTCTCTCCTTTGGACGGTGGCCTCAGATGGGTACAGTCAGTGGATCAGGCACTGCTCGTGGTCCACATGGACCCCCTCAGCACTGCTCTCTGGGACCAGCAGCTCTATAAAGGCTTCAGCCATCTGGCTCACAGACTGCTGGGCGTTCCTAGTCCCAGGTGGCACACCAGGAGAGTATAGTTGGATCAGCGGAAATCTGAGGTTAATGCTAGATAAGTAACTCCGAGTTGATACTAGATGTAGCCTGTATTATGACAAAAAGACATCTAAAATTCCTCGTGGTCATCTCAGCCTGCCCTGAACATGGGCTGTGTCCTCCCTCTGTCCTTGGGCATCTCTGAGGAAATGCCAGCAGCTGGCTCTTGTGCCTCTCCCAGTGCTGCAGTCGGCACCGAGGGCAGCATAGCACTGGAGGGAGAGTCTGGGGACGTGAGAAAGAGGGAGACCTGCCCTTGACGCTGGGCACCCAGATACTTCCGATGGGTTAGTGCCAGGTGACTTTGAGCTCTAGGGCGGGTGGGGGGTAGGCTGTTGATAGATGATGTCCACCTTCACCCCAATTCTAATCATCTGCTTTTAGATTGTGTATCTTTTCAGAATTACGCTGATGTTAAACATTGTATTTAGCAAATATTATTGAAAGAGTGCCTCGTGATGCACTGAGACTCAAGGATTGAGGGAATAATTTTGAGACTAGATAAGTGTTTCGATATAGAGTCTGGAATGCAGAGGGCCAAGGGTAAGGAGGAATGTTTTTTGGGTCCTAGAACAAGGCCAGGCCCTGGGCATCAAAGACACACTGATCGCTCTGTCTCCTTGCCTGGCTGAGCCAGGTGAAGGAACATGGGGCTGATCAGTATCAAAGAACTTAAATCAAGTGCATTTGGGGAACTAATTTAAAGAGATGACCAGGCTTCTGAAGCATGATTATTAGGTAAATGGCTTATGCTGCAAGCAGGGAAGAATTAGATTTGAGCAAGAATGAATCCTCCTTTCTTTTAGTCTGAGGTCATGACAGTGTTTCAGGTTGAGCAAATTGAACTGTGATGGTCACTGGAAGTCAAGAGCTCTTGCTGGTGGGAACTGATGGTTCTAGGTTGACCTGTGTCAACATTGTTGAGTGTGATAGGTGGCATGAGTGACTGGGTGTGTATGTATGTGGTGACGCACATGTGTGTGTGCATAGCTTAGCATGGAAACATAGGTGGAGCTCCATACCAGCCTATTTTGTGTCTACCTGGTTATGGTCTAAGCTCTGGGAGCCAGGAACTGAGTCATCCTGACCACCATTGTGTCCCCAAGGTTTTGTGTGTTGCCAGGCACCTGTTCAGCATTTTAAAAATATTTATTGAATAAACGAATCAAGAAAAGCTGGAAGGGGATTTTTTTTTTTTTTTTAAGAACATTGAGGTGGTAATTTTTAAAGAATTAACCTGGACATTTTAATCAGTCACTGAACAATGAGTGTTGATATCTTTTAAGCTCTTTGGGCTGTGGTGGATAAGAAATGAAAGGAAGCTGACAAAACAAGGGACCAAAATTAAATTTATACGCTATTAAAAACAAACACTAACTGCTAAAAACCCCAAACCCTAAGTTACTTAGATTACCACCCTAGGTCAGTAGAAGTACACTACCTTTTTGTAGTGTATTTATATTTTTCCGGAATTAAAATAGCTTTATTGTATATTCTCTGCTTAATATGTTAGTGCATATTTACAGTCAAACAACAGCATTGTAAAGGGCTCAGTAAAAGCCCCCTTATTTCTACGTTGTTAACATTTATGAAAAAATTTTTTGATTGTGGTAAAATACACAAAAGATTTACTGTTGTAACCATTTTAAAGCGTTGAATTCAATGGCAGTTATGTGCATTCACATGGCTGTGCAACCAACCACTCTTCATCTTGTAACATGGACACTGTAACCATTAAACAACTCCCTATATTTCACCTTCTTCCCAGCCCCTGGCAACACCATTCTACTTTCTGTCTCTATGAATTTGACTACTCCAGGGATCTCATGTAAGTAGAATCATATATAGTATTTGTCCTTTTTTGTCTGGCTGATTCCACTGAGCAAATTGTCTTCCAGGTTCATCTATTCTGTAGCATGTGTCAGAATTTCCATCTGTATGGTATTCCATTGTAGGTATATATACATTTGTTTATCCATTTATCCACTTATCAACTGATGGACACTTGCCTTGCTTCCACTTCTTGGATTTCATGAACAATGCTGCTATGAACATGGGTGTTGAACATCTCTGAGCATGTCCTTTTACCCATATGAACTTTATTTATAAATGGGTTCATACTGTATTTGCTGCTTTGTAGTGTGTATTTTTACAAAACACTGACATGTACATCCTCTCTTGTCAGTGAATATTGGTATGTGGTACTCTTTTTTGCTATGTCTATAATAATGTGCCCTTGTATGGATTTGTCTATTTATGGTTGGGCATTTATGTTGTTTTCCATTTCTTGATACTATAACAGTGCCTCAGTAAACATGTTGAGACATATCTTTGCCCCCTTGCCTGGTAATAAAAACCATAACAGTTGAGTCTTAGGTTTGGAGTCTGCAAAAGCAGAGCCTGAGACAAGGATTAGGGTTTGAGTGATTTACTAAGGGGTGTGTTCTCAGGAACCAGAGGAGTAAGGAAGGCAGGATGAGGAAGGGGCCAAGCAAAGATGTTCTGAAGTCTAGCCTTGGCCTGATTGGAGCATAGTGACACTGGCAGGGTTGTCCCTGGGGCTAAGGGGGCTTTTCAGCCACTAGTAATTCACAGGCCTCTCCAGGCTGTCAGCCAAGGGTGGTTCAGAAGTGGTGCCAGTGTGAGCTGCTGTTGCAGCTCTCACGGCAGCCAGGGGGTGGGTGCAGCCCCTAGTAGTGAGGACATGTGTGGGACATTACCGTTGGTGCTAATAACGTTCTATAAATGCCTGTAACAATATTAAGTACACGAATGTGTTTATAACAGTCCTGAGGTCTCGGTGCTTGTCTATCTCCAATTTACACATGAAGAACTGAAATTGAGAGAAGATGAAAGTGCCTTTCTAGGGATCCACAACTGGAAAGGGTCAGATAGAACTAGAAGGCAGACTCAGGTCTGTTCTGAGAGCCTGAGCTCTTCGTTGGCAGGCTCTGGAACATAATGGTTAACTCCTAGAAGTGGAATGGCTGGTCCACAGAGGTAGAAATATTAGATATACACATATATCCAAGTTTCTGTCCCCACTCCCTTCCCAATTGGCATTAGTTTATATTCTTGCCAGCACTTTAACTGTTCTCCTGCCATCCCTAGGTCTGTCAGTCTTTTAAATACATGATAATCCACTCAGTAGAGTTTTGCCTTGATTTTCCTTTCTTACTGCTGAGCTCCACACCTTTCCCCATGTTTGTCAACCATCTCTCTCTTTTTTTTTTATCAAGGCCCAGTTCTTGGTTGCAGCCTTTTTCGCAGTTTTGATGGTGTTTGAGTCATCCACATCTCCCTGAGGGATTTGAAATGCTGCATTTACAGTACACTTGTTTTGCACCAGTGCTCCATTCTATTTCTAGACTTCCACTGAGTTCCCTGTCTAGTCTTATGCTAGGACCATACTCTTTTAATTACTGTACAGCTTGTTTTGAAAGGTATAAACTTGAAGGATTTTGTTGTTGTTGTTAGGTTAACTAAAGGTTGCCAAGTCTAGGACACTCATAGACCATCCAGCCCCAAATAAGAATAGGTAAAAATCTTTTATTAGCAGTAAATAATGGTGTATATGGTGCTCAGGTGCCAGTAGTGGCACTTCTTTTCTTTAGTGAAGGTGTTTGTTTCTCTTTCCAGTGCTGTCTATCGTACTTTCATTTGCCTGGCAGACCCTTTCCTTAAAGGTAGTAGGAGATTTAACCTTGAGCTTAGTCTTCATTTGAATCATCAGTGTATCAGTTAGTACTATGTTTGCAATTAGGAGAAAATTCGACTGAGAGTGGTTTAAGTGTGAATGAAATTCTGTTAGCTTTACCTAACTAGAAAGTCCAAGAGTAGGTCTAACTTCAGGCAAAAGTTGTTCCATGGCTCAAGCAAAGGCACTGGTTTCTGTTCTCAGTCCTTTGGTGTTTCTTCACTTTTTTGGCCCCCTTCTCAGGCAAGCTTTCATCTCATTGGCTGCCCCCTCTGTGAAGCCTTCAAGGTCAAGTCCAGTGGAAGCCTGGCTCTCCTAACCCCAAATTTGGACCCTGACTACCATTGGCCTAAAGACCGGTAACTGTAACAGAGGGTGGTGTATACTTTCTTACTTCTAGCTGACTGTACTAGGAGCTCGCATCCAAGGGAATTTCAGGAGCTGATACTAGAGGAGAGCATGGATGCTGGCTGGCCAGGAACACCAGTGAATGCCCTTTATGTCACGCTGGCAGAATGGGCTTTAGTGGTATTTTGTTTTCACAGTGAGAAAAGTTCATAATGTCTGGCTTAGAAGGGGAACTGTTTTCAGAGAATAGGGCTTACCCTGTATCTAGTGACTTGAGGACAAGGGACTACACCTTACAAGTAATTATGTGACTTTGGGCCATCTGGAGAGCCTGGGGACACTGAGGCCACCAGTGACTCTTGGCAGAGCATAGTGGGGTTCTCATCTGTTCAGTGAGTGAGGCAATGTTCATGCCTCCATCTTGGTATTAAGCCAGAAAGTGGTTCCTCAGTCCCACTATAGCACTTCCTCTCCAGAGGCCAGGCATCAGCTGGCCGTGAAGGGGTTAACCTGCGCACCCACATGGCAGAAAGCCAGAGGACTCCCCCCAGCCTTGCCCAGAATGTTAGTTCAAAGTGGCTGTAGGGAATGCCAAGTCCAACCCTCACACTTAGCAGAAAAGGCCTGGTGAGGCTCAAGGGCCTATAAAAGGATACAGTTGAAGGGAGAATCTCAAACCTGGTGTTTTAGTTTGGGCTGCAGACAGTGAAGAGCAAGGATAACCATTAAAAAGTGAAAAGGGGAGTTTGACTGATATGCTAAGAGAATAGAGAAAATAGAATCATAAAATGCTCAATTTAAGCCTCAAAATTCAGAGAAACAATTAAAGACAAAAATAGGGGTAAAGAACAAGGGAGACAAATAGGAAACAATAACAAATATAGTAGATACTAATCCAACTATATTAGCAATCCCTTTGAATGACATGTACTGAGTGAACTAAACAAAAGACAGAGCTTGTCAGAGGGCATCGAGAAACAAGACCCAACGATGTGTTGTCTACAAGAAACTCACTTTAAATATAAAGACCCATGTAAATTGAAAGTGGTCAAAAGGAGGAAAACATACTACGCTAACACTAACCAAAAGAAAGCAGGGGTAGCTATAGTTACTTCAGACAGAGAAGACTTCAGAGCAAGGGACAGTATCAGGAATAAAGAGGGACATTACATAAACGTAAGTAGGGTCAGTTCTCAGAGAAAATATGGCAATTCTTAGTATGTTTGTGCCTAATGACAGAGTGTCAAACTATGTGGGGCAAACTATGTGGTAGAATTGGAAAGAGGAATGGATGAGTCCATTATCATAGTTAGAGACTTCAACACCTCTGTCAGAAATGGACAGACCCAACAGGCAGGAAATCAGTAAGGACCTCGTTGAACTCAACAACAGCACAATACACATTCTTCTCAAGCTCACATGGAATATTCACTAAAATAGACTACATTTGGGGCTGTAAAACACACCTCAACAAACTTAAGAGAATAGAAATCACACAGTGACTGCTCTCAGACAACAGTGGAATGAAATTAGAAATCAAAAACAGAAAGATAATTGGAAAATGTCAAAATATGTGGAATTTAACAACACATAAATAATGTGCATCACAGAAGAAATCTCAAGAGAATTGAAAAATGTATTAAACTAAATGAAAATGAAAACACACCCTGTCAAAAGCTGTGGGTTGCAACAGTAACAGTTGCTAGAGGGAAATTCATAGCATTGAATGTATGTATATTTTAGGGAAGAAGAAAGATCTAAAACCAATAATCTCTACCTGAGGAAACTAGAAAATGAGCGAATTGAAACCAATGTAAGCAGAAGAAAAGAAATAAGAATAAAAGCAAAAATCAATGAAATTGAAAACAGGAAATCAATAGAGAAAATCAGTGAAACCAAAAGCTGGTTCTGAAAAAATCAGAAAAATTGATAAGCCTCTAGCCAGGCTAACTAGGATAGAAAGATGAGAGGACACAAATTATTAATATTAGAAATGGAAGAGAGAACATCACCCAGGGACATTAAAAGGATAATAAAGGAATACTATGAAGAATGCTGCCTACAAATTCGATAACCCAGATGAAATGGGATCAGCTCCTTGGAAAACACAATTTGCTAAAACTCACACAAGAAGAAATGGAAGATCTGACTAGACCTACATCTGTTAAAGAAATTGAATCAAAATTAATAAGCTTCCAAAACAGAAAGTAGCAGGCCCAGATGGGCTTACTGGTGAACATTACCAAACATTTAAGGAAGAAATCAAATCAGTTTTCTAGAAGCTCTTTCAGAGGATAGGGGGAGGGAATACTTCCTAGTTCTGAGGCCAGCATTACCCCAATACCAAAACCAGACAAAAGACATTACAAGAGAAGAAAACTACAGACCAATATCATTCATAAACACAGTTGCAAAAATCTTCAATGAAATTTAGCAGTTGGAATCTAACAATGTATAAAAAGAATCATAGACCATGACCAAGTGGGATTTAAGTCAGGTATGCAAGGCTGGTTCAGTATTTGACAGTCGATGTTGTCCATCATGTCGTAGGCTTTAAAAAATGCAGTACATGCATGTGACCACCATGCAGCTCGGCCTCTAGGAAACTAGCCCCTGGAACAGGGAATCTGCCTCTGCCTGTGGCTCCTTCTGCCTCCGCAAGCCAGGGTCCTCTGCTGTCCCGCTGGCTCCCTCACAGCTTCACCTGACCCATGAAGTCCACTCAGACCCCAAGTACCGCCTGGCCTCTTGGTGTCTTTGGCTGTCACAACTTTCATCCTCAGAGTTTATTTGTATAATTCCAGTCTTGAGGACTCTGAATAGCTCAGCTCCTCATTTCGAGCTAAGACAAATAGGTAGAGGTCACCTGGAACTGGTATCTCTTGGGGTCTGCTTTGGTGCAAGGTTCTCCTCTGGCCCACTCAGCTGTGGCCATTGACACGGCTCGTGTGGTGTAAAGCCTGGCCATACCGCCCCAGCGTGCTGTGGAGGGACATTTTCCTGAGGTGAGTGTGGGCCAGCAGCACTGGAAGACAAGTGAGTTCGTCACCACATGCCACAATCCCTGAATAGCACTTTGCTCACTTCAACCTGAAATAGTAGAGTTTCTTTACAGAGAACGCTGTGGACCTGTGGTGACCCTGCAATTGTGTTCACCTACAGAGAACCATGTGGGACATCCTGAGGTAATCCCAGAAGATTCAAGGTCGTTTTAGGAGCACTAATTCTACCTGGCATGATCTGGAACTAAAGGCAGTTTTTAATTTTGATGTCAATTACTCTCGTGCTCTTTTCCAAAATGCCACAGTCTTAAGGACTGACGAAACTTGAAGATCTTTCTCTTGTCTCAGGTGCAGAGTGTCCCAAAGGTAACTGTATGTGGCACATACTCGAGTTTTGATTACTGGAAATGGCTTTAGGATTTATTGTAAATAATCCTAGAAGGCTTGAAAATAGTGCTTTTTCTAAGTTTTGGTTGACTGTGGAATTTAGGAAAGATGCTTAGATGGTGAGGACCATAATTATCCAAAAACCATGGGCTATAATACGATGTTAAACATGTGTCCCTGAAGTATAAGCAGAACTGCAGGCTGCCAGTGAGCTTCAAGGAAATACTGTGGCTTGGTAAATGGAGAACCCCAGAGAGAGGGCAGCAAATGCGGAGACCTTTGGCTACTTCAGACTTCAGCGAGAGCATGTCCAAATTTTAATCTAGACCAGCACTTTCCTAAGAAAGTCCGTGGACACACGGTGTTATGTGGTGAGCAGGCTTACTTACACACAAAATGTAATTGATTCCATATTCCACTCAGACCTAAAAACAGCACTCATGTTTGTTTTTAATAATAAAATTCAGTTTAGAAAATGGTGTACATTTACATAGACCGTCTGATGAGTTACTCAGATTGTTCTGCTACTAACAAGATAGAGGAGAAACAATCTAAGAAAATCATTTTGAAGAGAATTTGTGTGTGTGGAGGGGGAGGAAGGATGGGTTTGCTGAAATCAAAAAGCTCCCAAGTAATGATTATTAAATTTAATACTAATTAAATTATCATTTTTTAAAAAACAAATGGGACTATTTTCAGAAAATTTTGGTAGTGAATTCACTAAGCAGCCCAGACTCAAGGCCATTTGGTGGGAAATGGCTTATTCGCTTTGTTTTGGTCACGTTTAGTTAAACCCAAGTCAGTTTTTTTTTTCCCCAAAAACTGGTCTTGATTCCATTTCAGAGATCTACAAACCTTTTTTGTAAAGGGCCAAATACTAAATGTGTAGCATGAAGTAGACATACACACAAATGAAGAAGCATGTTATATCCCAATAAAATTTTATTTATGGACACTGGAATTTATATTTTATATAATTTTCACAAGTCACAAAATACTACTCTTTTGATTTTTTAATTTCAACCACCTAAAATTTTAATCTGGACCAGCACTTTGCTAAGTGTACTAATTGTTTAGTACACTGTTTAGGGAAATTAGGAAAGCTGCAAAAACATTCAGTTTTCCTAAAGTGATCTATGCAAAAGCCATTCTTAATTCTGGGAGAATTTGGCCTATAGCTTGACCAACCTGTCTGGTTCCTCCTGTACCTTTTTAGTTGGTGTCTTGTCTTTGGGGGACAATATTCCTACACTTTGCCTATGAAAGGGGGCCAGAGTCTGTGTGTGTGTGCATGTCTTTGTGCACACACACTTGTGCCTGCTTGCACCTAGAGCTCCCCTGCCCCTCCACAGTCCCCTAGTTTCCCCTCTAGGGGATGAAGCTGGATCCCTAGACCTTAGAACTCTGATTGTTCAGGACTTTGCCATTAGTGACGTTCCTGGTAGCAGAGGCCAGCCTCATAAACTCTGAAAAAACTCTGGACTTGTTCTCTACCCAGATAATTCCAAGTGACTCTTAGAATAGAGGGAATTGAAATTCAGGCGGAGGTAAAAACTTGAGAATCAGGCAGTTGAGTTTCTCATCTCCCATCTCTCTGTAAGAGTTAGGAAAATGGTGGTGGTAGCCTCATAATTCCTTTGCAAGTATATATCTATTTTAAAAGACTCAGGAGTCTCCGATAATGCCCATCCTTATTCTTAGAGGACTGGAAAAGGACAGGCCTTCTACAAAATGCAAGCCCATTTCTGTTTTAGTTCAGTACATTTTTGTTTACTGATTTTGTTTAGTACACTATTTAGGGAAATAAGGAAAGTTGCAAAAAACATTCAGTTTTCCTAAAATGATCTGCATAACGTGGGTAATGAAATACACAGATATGCATGGTTTTTAGTTAAAGCTGTTTAATAGGAATCATTCTTATTAGGATGCCCTTCCAATATCCTTAATAAATATAGAGCTCTTAAATATTTGTCCCATTTTATAATTAGTCTAGATTTAGCAGTGGCTCTTCCTGATTTGGGAGGACGCGTGCTTGACTGTTGCTGGGCAACAGCTAATCAGGGTATTAGCTGCTAGCAAGCTGTTGGCAGTAACTGTAAATTCTTTTGTCTTGTTAACAAAAAAATGAGTGTTAAAGATATGATAGTATATAAAGTATGTTCTGTTCAAATATATATAACTTAGGCGGTAAATTCCTACACTAATATAACCTTGATATATGCTGCAAAAATTTATAGCATATTTAGAAACCCCATTCATTCTTGTGGGTGAGTCACATGTAGTCTATTCATGGCACTATAAAGCTCATAGAATGGGACAGTGATGTAACAGAAGCATTGTTTTCTTAAGGATTCCTAAAGAGAATCTAAAGTTTTTGTTAAATTGTGGGCTGCGAGGGGTATGTGCGCCTCTAGCAGAAACATCCGAAGTGAGGTCTGGGTTCATGAGCAGACCCGCCATTTCACCATCACTGGCCTCAGCATCCAGCACCTGTGATGTCAAGTCCTGCGGCAGCCAGGGCCTGCTTCCCGCTCCACCGCCGCTCAGCCAGGCCAGTGCAGGTTTCCTGGGGCAGAGCCTCCTAAAACGAGTTCTCTCTTCATATGCAAAGATGGTGGCAGTCATCCTTTGGGCACGTAGGGTTAAAAAGGAGGAAAAATCACTATTTATTTGGTCGGTGTGTTTTTTGTTTTTGTTTTAACAAAGCCACACCATATCCCAGTCTTGACCCCAGACCGCTGTCAGCACTCTCTTGGGGTTACATGTTTCTAGAGGATCACTGTGGACCGTCTGCCAGGGCTCACACGCTCCATCGGCGCTTCGGTGTACATTTGTGCACGTAATGCTTCTACCCCATGTGGACGGTGGGGGAGAGTCCCTCGGGCCACAAGGGAGGAGCTGGGGTGAAGAGCCAGGTTTCCTCTGCTTTCCAAGCCTATACGCTGCTGTCCCCTCAGTTTGGGTCTGGTTTTCAAAAGACCCAGCAAAGTCCGGTTGCCCAGGGAACCAATAAAAGTCATCAGAGGAATGGCCAGGATGTTGAATATATTTCTTTCTTTGTTTCCTTGATTTCTAAAAAATAGCCGTTCGATGCTTTTAACAAGATTAAAAAGAAAGTATCCACGTTTGTAAGTCCTGTTTTCTGTATTGCTGAATTCTTGCCACCTCTCCGGCCCCTGCCTCAGGCGAGTCAGAAATCTCCCTTGGAAGGAAGCATCACTCGAGTTCCACTCACAGTCAGTTTCCCTTGATTCTGGGCTTCTTGGATCTTCCCTGCCAGCCTCGTTGTTCCTACAGGAACTGCAGCTCCGCAGAAAGAATTGTCATCACCAGAGGCTGCAAACCCATTTCTGTCCCTTTTCAATGGTTTTTTTTTTTCTTCTTTTTTTACAACAAGTTCAACTACTTCGGCATCATGTAAACACGTTGGAGTATGTTAGCAGCTGTCTGTCTTTTAAAGTTGAACCAGCTCAGAACTAAAAGGGGAACTGCTTTCAGGTTCTGCTCCAGTTTGCATGTGACAGCATCAAAGCTATTTTTAGTGGAGTGATGACCGGCAAGAAGCTGAAAACGGCTGCTTTCAACTATAAACAGTGGAAAGGATCCTTTATGCACTGCTGCAGCTCTTGAGTACATTTGTATGGGAGACAAAAGGGTGTGTAAATCTCTTCTTCAAAGTTATGCAGGCATCTTGTGCGTGTTCGGGTCCCCATCACCTCTACAGAGAGGAGTAATGTTAATTTAGCACGTGGCTGCCTGGGCTCTGAGTAAAACTAGATGCACTGATAATAGTGAATTATAGGACTGTCCTTCTAAGTGTCCATTCTGAAAAGAAGGCAATGTAGAAATGCTCAGAAACATTCAGTAGACTTTTTTTTCCTACAGATCACAAAACTCCAGAGCTAACGGGAAGCGAGAGGTGGGTTAAATCAACATCATGGTGTGGAGGCAAGAGCAAGAGTTGTTTACTAGCTGTGAGACCCCTGGGACTCCACCTTTCAGCACTGAGTGTCTTGGCTGCAAAATGAGGATCATGATAACAGCTCCATATACTTATAAGGCTAGTTTTTCCACCAGACTTTTGTTGAACACCTACTGTGTGCCAGCCATGAGAACTTTGACTAAAAGAACAGTCATCTTCCTTGGAGAGTTCACAGTCCAGCCACAAAACAAATCGATTATAATACAGTGTGATACATGCAGAGGGAAAACATGGGAGGGGCCAGATCTGTGCTGGGCATAGAGGGATGCGGGAAGAGACAGGAGGAGCAGAATTTTCAAAAGCGCACGAGAGAGCGAGGGATGTTGCCGGTGGGTGCAGCTGAGTGAGTGAAGACAGAGATAAGAGGCATTCTTACGCAACTGGGGGCCCACAAACAACCTGGTTGGCAGGAGATGAAGCTGGAGTCAGTTGAGCCAGTTGCTTAGAGCTAAGGAACTTGGAAGTGACACAGGCTTCCAGTGAGCCAGGGGGTGGTTTTGAACACATGATTGACTGCGTTACACAAAAGTTAAAGTGGCTGCTCTGCTGGTGAAAGTCTATGCGTCTACAGATAAGACGAAGTAGCAGTTTAACGCAAGCGTTGTAAGGATGTCCTAAACATAAAGTATCTTGCCAGGAAAGCCTGTGGCTGGGACAGCATCCTGAAACTGGATGGCACGTGACCCCATTGAGCATTGCCTTTGAAGAGGGGCAGGTGGAGGGTACAGAAAGACCATGCTGGGAAGACTTTTTCCAGCCTGGCTGAGCCCTGAGCTCTGCAGGCAACGGGGGAGGATGACTTGGAATGACTCGTGTCCTTCAGGAGCTCTCAGGCCACCGAGCCCTGAAGAAGGGCGTGAGCACTGGACAGGGAGTGCGTGCTGCGTGTGGTTGGTGCACACTCAAAGGTGAGTGTAATGACCAGGCCCTGGGAAGCACTGAGTCAAGTCCCCCAAGAGTTTCAGGGAGCTAAGGTTTTCTTGAAAATGCTTAAAACTTCACTTTTGTGGTAACTCTGATGTGCCATAGAATTTCAAAGAAGAGGGAAGTACAGAACAAAACAACACAAAACCCAAATACCCCCCACAAAGCTATGCTTACTCTTCTATGCCTGGGAAGTCATGTTCTGAAAAGTCACCAAGTTTTGTAAAGGGCAACCCACATAACCCATGTCTGTAACTGTGGCCAAGAAGTTACATTACTTTTTTGAAGCTATATTCTCTTTGAATGTCATGCTGGAATACAAGGAAGTTTAGCAAAGTTATTTGCTCCACTTCCCTTTAAGGACAGGACTGAATATGTCTGTCAGTTTTCTAGAAGAATCCAACGGTAGTAGGTTTTAGGTGTGTATGAGTCAGTTACACAGGCCCTAGCCCACAAGGCGTGGGGAGAGGACCGGCGCCCTTGGATTTCCCAACCGTCCTTCAGTTTAACTGAGCGAGGTCAGGGTACATGTGGGCAGTTTAAGAAGAGAAAGTCAAAAGCGGCAGCAACTGTTAAAGGTGGGGGTGGTGGTGGCCAGGACCACCTGGGAGGAGGGGGTCGGGGGACTAGCTTAGGGCGTAGCCAGCGTATCAAGACAGAGGTACAGGACAAAACCAATACTAATCACAATGTTTGTCATCTTGGCAGACGCAAATTACTTTTTGGAAATGGAAAATTGCTTTCTGTCCACTTTAGAGTCAACCTTAAATAGATCCAATAACCCATAGGAAAAACATTTTGTTAAAAATAACCTTCTGCACTGTTATGTCCAACTTCAGTGGTTGGTTAAATGCCTGGACGTGGTACCCTTGATGTAACATTTAGAGAGAGGTGTCCAGCTGTGTATCATCAGCTTTCCCAAATCAGCATTTTTGTTTCATCTTTGTGGTGAGGTGTGTGCTGAGACTGGCTTCAAAGGGAGGAAATGAATAATCAAGGTAAATCACAGTTTTCCCGCAAAGAGGTCAATTTTCTCTCTTTGACTATTTTTCAGCATTGCAAGAAGTACCAGGAATTGGACTATAAAAATCTGGATTAAATGTTGAGGTCTCTTGGTCTCTGCAAGCCTAAAAGATAAATAGGTTGTAGTGACTTCCGTTTCTGTCACTGAGGATTTTCTCTGAAAGTTGTACCAGGTCAGTGGAGTAATGAGAGGTTGCATTACTGGCATTACCTGTATCGGGCAGTGTGTGACTGAGTGCATGTCACAGCCTCAGGGTGATGCTGTCATTCTGGGACAGAAGATAGGCATGTGGGCGGCCCTTCCTGCTGCTTGGTGATGAGAGCTGGCCCGAGGACCTGTGAAACCTGCCATTCAGGTCACATGAAATGATATGGTCACTCCGGAGGTGTTTCCTCTTAAAGGAGCCAGTTTTTAGGTAAAGGATTCCCACTGTTACTTGTCTCCAGACACTGACACCGACTGAAATACCAGCTCCTTCCACATGTTAAACTGGAGCCCGTTCACACCATCTGTGAGATCCCACAAGACCACTGCCAAGGAAGGAGAGCAAAGGAGCGGGGGCGCCTTCCTCCCGAAGACCCTCCAACCCAGCACACCAGAGGGGAAGGTCTAGGAGCCATCCTGCGTCACCTAAGCCACTCCATCTCCCATCTTCACACACGCTGTTCTTGAGGTGCAGTGATGCTGAGGCAGAGCCGTTCTGTGGGAAAGCCTGCAGGTTTCAGCTCCCAGGAGTGCACTCCCAAGGGCGTGTGATGTATATACACATGCGCGCACACACACTTTAGGAGTGCTGCAATCTGGGCTGTGATGAGAGCCAGCATTCATTGAGCATTTACTGGGTACCAGGCCCTGTGCTGAGCATCCAGGGAGGTGGATGACACCTTTGGAGGGACTTAGCTTCCCCAGGGAAGTGGCCGGAGAACCAGCAGAGTAGTTGGCCTGACGTCCATGTGTTGGTGGTGGTGCTATTGGGTCTCAAAAGAAGGGACAAATGAGGGTTAAATCAGGGTAGGCCTTGTGGAAGAGAGGAGATTGTTGATGGTTTCTGTCCAATAAGAGGGTTGTTGTCCAGAGGGGCTACTGTCCAGTTTCTTTCACAGCACAATAATTGAGGGACCCAAGGGTAGTAGTCTCCCAGCTGTGTGTCTTTCTCTGTACAACCCGGAATCCTTTGTTTGCAGCCATGTCCCTGGATCTTGGAGGACAGGATAGTTTCTTTATTGCCATGTCCCCATAGCAGGCATAAAAACATTTATTCAGCAAATGGACAAGTGAGAGGAAAGAAGGTGGGCAGATCCGCTCTTCTTTTCAGAGCCTTGGGACAGAGGAGCAGAAGCACCACCTGCCTCTGTAGTATCCGGCTGGCCATTAGGCAACATGTTTACTTATTGTTTAATCTATCTATTATTCATTGTAAAATATACATTTATCATCGTAACCATTTTTTAAGTGTACAGTTAAGTGACATTAAGTACATTGACACCATGGGGCCAACCATCACCACCATCCATCTCTAGAACTTTTTCATCTTCCCAAACTGAGACTCCATATCCATTAAACAACATCCCACTTTCCCTTCCCCTCAGCTGCTGGCAAGTACCGCTCTATTTTCCGTCTTTTATGAAGTTGACTACCCTGGGTACCCAGGTATAAGTGGACTCATACAGTATATGTCTTTTTTGTGACTGGCTTATTTCACTTAACATAATGCCTTTCATGTTTGTGCATATTGTATATAGCATGTGTCAGAATTCCCTTCTAAAGCTGCATAATATTCCACTGTATGTAAATACCACATATTCTTTATCCACTCATCCATCAGTGGACACTTGGGTTGCTTCCAGTTTTTGCCTATTGTGAATAATGCTGCTGTGAACATGGGTGTACACCTGTCTCTAAATTCTTGCTTTCAGTTCATTTGGGTATATACCAAGAGGAACTACTAGATTATATGGTAATTCTATGTGTAATTTTTTGCAGAACCACCATACTGTTTTCCATAGTAAATGCACTGTTGGGTATGTGTGCTGTTTAGCTCTTCATATGTGTATCTTGAGTTTCTCTGTGAGTTTTACAAATACAGTCCTCCCTTCTGCTTCATTTAACATCCTTTAAACTAGTCTGGTTAAATCCGGCCCATGGACGGTTTGGGTTAACACCGTGGGTGGGCTGGGTGGGCCATACTTGCCTGGTTAGCCCAGATTCAGGAGGTGTCCTCCTTTCCCAGCCGTCTTTGGAAAAATTGTTTATCCCCTTGGCCCTGGGCGGACAGCCTCTGGGAAGCCTCAGGCTGCTCCAAAGATGAAGCTAGAACCAAACTGGCCCTATGCTTGCAGCTCTTGGAACAGCTGCTCAGCTTTCCTCAACTCCACCATTTTAATTGTGATTAGTACGTTCATTTGCATCTAAAAGGAGTAGTTTTCTTATCAGCACCATTGAGCTGGGAACCAGTGTGCTCCATTTATATAGAGTGGCCCATTTTAACAGGGCCCATTAAGCAGTAAAAGTAAATGTGGGTGTTTTACAAATGCAAATATATCATGCAAATAATGTACTTCATGCTGAATGATGCCTTGGTTTTCATATGTAAAATTAGAAACTGTGTAGCACAAAGATAATGATAAACACCTTTGCATCTGTTCATAAGATGTATCAGGAGCCATATGCATCTAAAATTGTGACTGAGGTTTCAGGCGGAATTTTTTCAGTATACCCAAACATGCATTCCATATTATGAAAAATACACATGGACGTATCTAGTTATTTATATATTCCCAAGTAATCAAGAAATCACAGAAAAGAGTAATCCAAATTACCTAACCTATTACTTACCATCAATGATGAGATTTATAATTTTGTTTCCATTTTTAAAGCTTTTTAAGTTTGTATCTGAGATGGTAAAAGAATAAATGTTTATAGATGGGCTAGTTCCCTTGTAAGAGAATTATGTCTGTAAGAGATCTTTTTCAATGCTTAGTGTTTGAAATCATTCTGTTTATGATATGCAGGCAGCATTACTGCTGTTTTGTGAACTCGCTGAGTGGAATAGTGCCACCTTTTATGTATGGCACACTTGACCAGGTTCCAGGAGGGAAGTACTCTTTTGTTTCTGTCCCCATGGGCTCTTTGGAAAGGTAAGATGCACACACACCTGTAGAAAGTGAATTAAAGGTATAAGAAGACACCAGATCAGTAAATAGTGTGTAATATGATCAGTTCCCCAACTGGCTGTACAAACAATAATTCTAGACAAATTTGAAGGGAGTGAGAGCTCAGGGTGGGAGTGACCGGAACAGTTCTCCCTGGGATCTGAGATTTGAACTGAATCATAATGGGTAGATGGGACTTGAATAGGCAGAGAGAACATGGGTACAGGGCATTTCAGGCAGAGGGGAACAGAGTTGGCTTGAATGGGCCCTAGAAATACATGGGACCCATGTGTGTTCTGGAGACCTGTGTCAGGCAGTGTATTGGGAGCTGGGCAACCATGTTGGAAAGAATATAAAGGCTTCCGAGGGGCAGAAAACCTAGTGGACTTGACTCTACCCTATAAGCTACTGTTCACACACTTTTGAAACCACCAAATTCTTCAAATGAAAAATAATTATGTGGGAACTCAGTGCATAAGAAAGACACATGAAAAATGAGATGCTTTGTTGATACTGGGCAGGACCTCAGCTAAACACCCGTTCCCCCCAGGTCCCCCAGCCCCACCATCGGAGGCAGTATACACAGAGACAGGAAACTGAAGACCTTTGGAAGTCAACTGATCAAGCTGGGAGTTTCCAGAACAACAGTTTGCAAAGCAAGGGGGAGAGCTCATGAAGATGCTCTTTCTTGAGAAAGCTGCTAAGGGGTGAGGCTGGGCAGACTAGGGTCAGGAGAGATTGGAACTGGGGAGACCTATTAGGATGCTAGTGGGAACGTCTGCATATGAGTTGGCCCAGTAGAGTGAAAACACAAAGGAAGAGAAAATGTGTGGAGACCTTTGCAAGAAAGGTTTGGCTAGAATGGGTGATAGCAGACCAGGAGTATGGGAGAGGAAGGTGTTAGAGCCTCTAGAATTCTAAACTTGAGCATTGTACAGGTGATTACCAAAGGATGAGTCGGTTTTCTATTCTTTGCTTTTGATGAGGAATGCTGAGTTAAATTGTAGACTTTTAGTCCCTCAGCAAACATCTGACAGGTGCCAGCCAAGTTCCAATCACTACAGTAGGTGATAGGGATTTAGGAGAAGAAAGACACAGGTGTTTCTATGTTGTGTGAAGTGAGTGCACCATGTGGAAAGAGAGACAGACAGGGACACTGTTCGGTGTTGAATTATCCCCCCCAGATGCGTAGATTGATGATCCAACACCCAGAATCTCATAATATGGCCTTATTTCCAAATAAGGTCATTGCATGAGGTCATAGTTCCAAAGGGTAGCCCCCTAGGCCAACATAAAAAGGGGAAATTTGGTCACAGATAAGCATGCACAGGGACAATGTCATGTAAACATGAAGGCAGAGATCGGGGGTGATGCATTTATAAGCCAAAGAATGCTAAAGATTGCCATTGACCACCAGAAACTAGGGAGAGGCATGGGACAGACCCCCACTTACAGCCCTGAGAAGGAGCATACTGTGACCCCAGGCTCCTAGCCTCCAGAACCTTGAGACAAAATGTTTCTGTTGTGTAAGCCACTCACCTGTGGTATTTGCTAAGGCAGCCCTGGAGAACTAGTAAGACTCCTGAGAAATCCAGAGCAGTGTGAACTGTGCCCTGAGGACCAGCAGACAGGGCAGAGGTGGGAAGCTGGCCCCTTCGTTTGAGCCGGTGGTGTGGGGACAGCCTAGTCTGTGCAGGACACAGCCAGAGGTACGCTCCAGTCTGGAAATGGGTTCAGCGGCAGATGCAGAATTGGAAAAGCCAGGTTTTCTATGAGTCCATGAATTCTGCTGGGAAAGGAATACAGGTAGCAAAGAAGAGAGGGCTAAGACTCTGGAAATGCCCAAAATGGTGGGGTCAGGGTTGGATAAGGAGCTAGCACGATGTATAGAAAGGAGAGTGGGAAAAGGAGAGCGAGGCTAGAAGGGTGTTTTGAGGCTAAACTTGGAAAGGATTTTAAAGAGATAATGTCAAAAGTTAGAGAGTTTCTATTATCAGAAAAGCAAAAAAAAAAAGCAAGCTTCTCCTACATGAGGGCACGGAGTGGGAAGGAGAGAGAGGCTGCAGTGCCACCGGGGGCCGTTAGCTCTGAAGACCCCAGCCTCCCGTGATCCAGGAGAAGGAGGTCTGCAGGCAGTCCCTGTGGACTGCAGCAGGATGGAGTGGACGTCGGGGTCTCCGTGCCCAGCTCATGGGCTGTGTTAGTGACGGTGGAGTGACGGGAGCTGCAAGGAGGGCCTGCGCTCTCGTTGATGTTTGGTGATGGATAAGATAAGTGATTAGACCTCAGAAGGGGAAACGGGGTAGAGGCGAGAGGTAGTGGAGGGGGAAACGGTTCGAGAGGAAGAGAGGGCAGTCGGGGTGTTACTTTGGCGAAGAAGAAGGTTCAGGCGCAGGGAGACAAGACGGGGAGTGAGCTTATGCGGAATGGCTTTGGTTTTGGAAAGGAAGAGGTGACATCACATGATGAAGTGTGGCGAGGGAGGATTGGGACTTGGGGAGTGGGGCCCACTGGGGCTGGCTCAGTTGGGTTGCTGACCACCAGGTCAGTGGTGTTCCCTTTGGGGCAGTTTTATCCCTAGTGGACACATGGCAGTGTCTGGGGCCATTTTTAGTTCTTAGAGCTGGAGAGGAGTTGCTCTTGGTATTTAGCAGGTAGAAGCCAGGGAGGCTGCTGGGCACCCTGTAATGCACAGGACAGCCCCTGTGACAAAGAGTTACCCAGCCCCAAATGTCAGTAGTGCTGAGGTTAAGAAACCCGGCCACCGGTCAGCAGCAGTTCTCAAATGTGCCGATGGAGGGAAGCCCTGAACTTCATGATGTGCTTTGTGAACATTATGAAACATTGACACATTTAAAACAACACGGATATTACTCCAGAGCAGCCGCCTCTGCCTGACTCTCTCGGCAGCCGTTTCAGCCCCCGACATGTCAAGGGCCTTGGCTGTGATGGGGACACAAGAATTATTTGTAGGTTGATCCAGTTGGAGGCAGGATGAGTCTCCAGTTTCAGCATTGGCTAAGGTAACAAAGTGATGCCATTTCCTACCAGAACCCGTGTTTTGCCCTCAGAGTGATCTTGCTACGCTCTCAGTTGCGGTTTTTGTGGTCTGGGATGGTTATTGTCGGATTGCTTCAGTAATGGCCATCCCAACAGTTGTCAGACTCTGAAAAGTGGCCAGTCCTCTTTCATTTCTACCTGGTCTCTTCTGCCTCTTGATTGCATGAGCCTGAAAGGTCACCGGGGGCAGCCGTACCTGCCAGTTTGGATCTTGGCAGGATTTGCGGAGATAGGTTTCTTGAGAGTAGGTGGCATTTGTGAAGCTGCTTTTACCAAACTCTTGATTTTTAGAAGCTGTTCATTGCTACTTTGGACTGAGGAACATTTCTAATGAGACGGTCTCAAAGCATCCTTAAAGAAAAGAGGAATAGGAAGGTGCTGTGACCTTACCCATCACAGGAATGAAGAAAAGTGCAAAACTGGAGGAGTCCAGAGGGTGTAGGAGCAAGTGTTGGCGCCAAGCACATCAGTTTTCTGGAACCATGACAGCAACTGGGAGCTTCCTTTTTACATGCATCCTCTCACTTCATTCTGAAATACTAGTTGCTGTCATTGCCCCCGATTCACAGGCATGGAATTGAGGCTGGGACAAGTTAAAAGATCTACAGACTGTTTTGCATAGATTCCTTGCATCCAAATCTTGTCCTGCTACCACCACACCTCAGATGAGACCAGGCAGCCACTGAGATCCCTTTGAACATCAACGCACTCTGGTTTTCTTTGGAAGGTTTATAATAGTGTCAAGAGCGTCCCTGAGAATTCTGAACTCTCAGCTGTACTTTACAGTGGTGCTTCTCAAGTTGTGAAGGGTATTTTGTGAAACTGGAGGTCTTCTTACACCTGTTCCTCTGTCCAGTCTGCTCTGATTCTTCATTCCGAGCGTCAGTGACTGGCATCCTTCTGTATTTATGTGTGGCATACGTCATATTTGTTTTTCTGTTATTTCCTGGTGGTTAACCCAGTTAGAATTAAAACAAGAGAATTCCAAATATTTTTTCAGGAATTGCCCTTTATTAATACTGCTTTTTGACTCTTTATTTCTGGGTAAACACAGTCTAATGGTAGATGTCATAGGTCCAAAGGCATTGGCCTTACATTTGTTTGTTTGTTTTTTTATTTTGGTATCATTAATCTACAATTACATGAGGAACATTATGTTTATTAGACTCCCCCCATCACCAAGTCCCCCCAACAGACCCCATCACAGTCACTGTCCATCAGCATAGTAAGATGCTGTAGAATCACTACTTGTCTTCTGTGTTGCACAGTCGTCCCAGTGCCCCGCAACATCGTACATGCTAATTGTAATGCCTCCTTCCCTGCCCCCCCTTCTCCCTCCCTTTCCCTTTGGTAACTGTTAGTCCATTCTTGGGTTCTGTGCTCTTACATTTTTCCATGCTAAGGATATGGCAGGAATCTGCTCAGTTGTGCAAAGAGCAGCAGGAACCCCTGGCCACTGCAGGTACTAGATTAGGAGAGACTGGTCACATTACATCCCTTTCCTGTGCTTTAGTCATTTTAGGCTTTCTGCTTTTTAGTGTGTTATGGAACATTCTGGCAGAGATGCTAACTTTAAGGGCCTTTCAGATATACAGTGCATAGGTTGATCCTTCACTGGCCCAAACTCTTAGGCTTAGGTCCATTTCTGGGAGTCCTTCCTGCATTCATCACTCACTTATTCTCTCTCTCTCATTTTACATTTAAAAAATGTTTAATTGTGGTACAACATACATAACATAAAACACAACATTTTAACCATTTTTATTTTATTTTATTTTATTTTATTTTGGTATCATTAATCTACAATTACATGAGGAACATTATGTTTACTAGGCTCCCCCCTTCACCAAGTCCCCCCCACAAACCCCATCATAGTCACTGTCCATCAGCGTAGTAAGATGCTGTAGGGTCACTACTTGTCTTCTCTGTGTTGTACATCCCTCCCCGTGCCTCCCCGCACATTATACATGCTAATCGTAATGCCCCCTTTCTTTTTCCCCGCCCTTATCCCTCCCTTCCCACCCATCCTTCCCAGTCCCTTTCCCTTTGGTAACTGTTAGTCCATTCTTGGGTTCTGTGATTCTGCTGCTGTTTCGTTCCTTCAGTTTTTTCTTTGTTCTTATACTCCACATATGAGTGAAATCATTTGGTACTTGTCTTTCTCCGCTTGGCTTATTTCACTGAGCATAATACCCTCTAGCTCCATCCATGTTGTTGTGAATGGTAGGATTTGTCTTCTTCTTATGGCTGAGTAATATTCCATTGTGTATATGTACCACCTCTTCTTTATCCATTCATCTACTTATGGGCACTTACGTTGCTTCCATTTCTTGGCTATTGTAAATAGTGCTGCAATAAACATAGGGGTGCATCTGTCTTTTAAAAACTGGGCTGTTGTATTATTAGGGTAAATTCCTAGGAGTGAAATTCCTGGGTCAAGTGGTATTTCGATTTTGAGCTTTTTGAGGAACCTCCATACTGCTTTCCACAATGGTTGAACTAATTTACATTCCCACCAGCAGTGTAGGAGGGTTCCCCTTTCTCCACAACCTCGCCAACATTCATTGTTGTTTGTAACATCTTAACCATTTTGTGAGTGTACAATTCAGTGGTGTTAAATAAGTACATTCACATTGTTGTGTAAGTCCTTGTGCAGAACTCTTTCCATCTTGCACAACTTGTGCTCTGTACGCATTAAACAATTCCCTCTTCCCGCCTCCCTCAGCTCCCCCAGGCAGCCGCCACTCTGCTTTCCATCTCTGTGAGCTTGGCCCCTCTTATCTAGTCCAGAGTGTGTCCTTTTGGGTCCAGCCTGTTTCACTTAGCAGAACATCCTCCAGGTTCATGATGCCGTAGCATCCTGTTCTCTCTCATAGGTATGTCAGTTCACATTTAGCAGCTGGAGGTTCTGAGAAAAAGTACTTTTGCAAAAGTACTTAAAAAGAAGCATTTTTCTTAATTTGCTTTTCATTAGACTCACAGAAAGTCCAGAGTGAACACAGGGGTGGCCCTTGCCCAAATCTCCGGGGTCTTGGTGACAATCCAGCTGGTTCTCACAGTGACGGGAGCTCATGGGACCAGGGAACACACAGGACAGAGCCCATCGTCACGTCCAGGGCCACCTGAGGGCTGGATGGCCTGCTGGCTCGTAGTGTTCCTTGGGAGTTTGAAGTAATGCAGCTGAGAGTGCGGGCCCAGGGAGTGCTGGGGCTGTGGCTGGGCAGGCGCTGCGTGTGCCCTTCAGGACAGGGCCGCACCTCTCGGGGACTCTGCTGGCTCAGCTCTGGGCTTAATGATCAGCTGGATCGATGTGCTCAAATGCCAGCCGGCAGACTGACTTCCCAGCAGGCAAGGCCCTCAACCTGTTGGTCAGCTGCCTCTGTCACGGAGTGGGATTGGCTTGTGCTGCTGAAGGTCATGGAATTTTGTTAGAACGTTATTGAAACGAGACATTTGTGGCACCGTGTTGTATTGTTTCTGCTAATAGGAGCCCACATGTCTGTCTTTCATATATGGTGAGCCTGATTGCTTTTTCTAGCCTGGGATCTTTGCCTTGAGAGTCTGAATGAAATACGGTCCACAGTCATCTTCCATGGAGAAGGGTAGCTAAGAATATAGTGACAAAAGACTGAAGAGGAAAGCTGGAAGGTGAGAAATGAAATTGGGCTGCTGGTGTGCATGTGACATGGTGGGCTGGCACCGGCAGCCCTGGCCTGGTCTTGGGCCGAGCGCTGACCATCCACATGATGCCTTGGGCCAGGCCCTTCTCACTGGGCCTCCGTCTCCTCATCTGTAGGATGGGGAAGGTGGGTTCTGCCCTGCCCTCTCGCAGGATAGGAGGACCACATGGAGAAGAGCTGATGGCTGTGCTCAAAGTGAGCAGCACCATCGTGCTGATTAAAACGTACCCTGGCGGATTCAAGGGGACCCTAATGGCCACTCCTCCTGCCAGTGACCATTCACAAGCCACCGATGCGTAAGTGACTGGAGATTTTCCCTCCTGCCCCGCACACGCCACACCCACCTCTCCTCCTCTTGATTTGCCACATGAGTGGGTGGTTTCAGGGTGGTCTTAGATCCTCCTATAAAGACGTCAGCCCCTAGCTTCTCTGAAATACTGTGATTAATATTACACTTTTAAATAATTTCATAGAATTTTTTTATTTGAAAAACAAAATAGTTTTATAGGCCAGTGAGTCCAGAACATCTCTGGATATGAAGGGAAAAAAATCAGTTTGCTGCCTCCCCAACCTTTAGCCACTAGGGCCAAAACCATTGGCCTTTCTACAGATATTTCTTACCCCTTTAGATGCAGTCTTAGGAGGCTGGAGCTAGGTAAGTATGACAGTGAGGTCCTAGAGGCCATAAAATACGGCTTTTAGTTTTTCCCCCATGGCCTTCTCAACACCAAGCACTGTTCTCAGTAGGCACTTAACCCTTAAATCTCCCAACAGCTAGACGGTGTCATTTTGAGGGACCATCTAAAGGAGCGCAGATCTCTGGCCAGTGAGCTCAAAACTTGGTAATTAGCAGACAGAAACCAGCTTACCTTGAGCTGGGAAGAGACCGCAGGTGAATTTCTAGTGATCACGGGGCCAGGGAAGGGCAGGTGGGGGGCCAGTCCAAATCTGTCTCCGTGACTCCTGTATAGATTACGTGGATGGGACAGCACAGCAGAACGACTACAGTAGTGATCAGCGTCTGAGGCACCTTAAAAGGATGCCGTGGAAATCTTTAAGTAGATTTCCATCACACAGAGAGTTTTCCTTATCTAAACCACTGGATTTACCTGACCTCAGTCCCCTACATACTCTATCCCTGGCGTCTACTCAGTTTTCAGCCAAATCAAGGTCAGGATAAAGAGGAGATTTGGAAGGAGGTAAGCTGGATATTCGGGCTCCTGCAGTAATACTCAATTATTGAATTCTCTAGAAGCACCAATTCCTCTATAATGAAGTCCTCAGATTTTAAATGTCTTTAGAAATCAGGTGATTCAGTATTGGCAACAGCCAGGTTGCTGTTTCCTGCTTTCTTGCAGAAATAAGATGGCAAAATCCCAGGAGTTGGCTGAGTTGTTGAAGGATAATCTTGAGCATTTTAATGCACGTTATTCTTCATGCAACGTGAAGCCTTAAAAGCCTCTAAACAGAATAAGACAGGAATTAGCTGGAGGAGAAGTCAGCTGGCTGCCATCGTCCTGCAAGTCCTGAAACCCTGGCCAGGTCTGCTGTTGTGCTGTACAACTCCTGGCCATGCAGAGGCCACAGCTGCCGGGGCAGAGGATCAGGGCTGCAGGAAAAGCCAATAGCTGAGATGCATTATTCTCACTTCCTCTGAGTACAGTGGCTCCAGAACAAAATAAAAATAACAGTCTTGTCTACATCAGTGTCAGAGCATGTTTGACCTTGTTAGGATGTTTCGTGGTATTTCTGTGCTCTTCCTTCCTCCCCAGTCACGTGACATGTCCCTGTACCTGCTGTGTTATTTGTACCACTGGTAATGAAATTTGGGTCAGCAGAACATGTTGGTGGCATTTCCCCTTGTTAACAGCATTGCTGTCCCACATTACTGCATTCCTGGCTCACTCGTGAAGCATTCATTATACAGCCCTGCAGATGTCTTACTCTCTGTGCGTGTGTGTTTGTCCCCCAAACTTACAAATGTATTATTCACACCAACTTTTGATTTTTTTTAATGTTGAAGGTGACTGATGATGCATTAACCAATATCATTTGCCATGGACTATGTTGGCGAAAGTGATTTATACTGCCTCTTGGGCTAATGTAGTGATATTTTTGACTAAGTGCTCTCTAACATTAATCTAAACCAATCCTTGATTTAGAATAACCTACTTCCCACTCAAAGGATGTTTTACGGATGTTTTACTAAGACTGACTTGGTTATAAAGTTTTTCACAGGGTGTCTTGAAACAGTGAAAATGCTCATCTACAAATGTTGTAAAGTGTCTTTGTGATATACTGATCTTCCTCACTTTCTTCTGTTACCAGACTACGGGTGGTAACATATCTGCAAAATGTTTTATAGGGTACGGAGTGCAACATTTAAAGCCAAGAAATTGGAAACAGGATCAAAACTAGGGGGTGGGGGAGAAAGGGTGTTGATCATTATTCTGTATATTAGGGATTTGGTTGGCAGAAAAGCCAAGAGAGGGAAATTTGCATTTATCACAAATAGGTGGCACCAGGAAGTGTCCGAAAACCCACTTGATCTCAGAAGACACGGATAGGAGTTCTTTGCTATATATATTCATAAAATTATGAATGTTAGCAATTATTCTTGAGCTGTGATGCTGAACAGTATGAATTTGCCCATTTGTTTACCCACAAATGATTTCAGTGCCCAGGAGGAAACAGGGCCAAGGCAGTAACCAGAATACACACACACGGCGGCAGTTCTGCACTGTGAAATATGAAATATGAAATGGCAGTCATCGTAAAATGTAATGGTTTTTAGAGATGTATTTTTGGGGGTGTAAATAATGCATAATTGGGCAAGCACTCTGAGGCCGTTTGGAGTGATGTGTTTGAGAAGGGGTGGTTCTGACTGCCCGTGAGTGGGAGTCAGTGAAGCTGCCCTTACACTGCTTTCTCTTCTGTTTCAGTACATCAGGTCCACCCATCTGGCCGGGCAGTACCTTCTTCAAGAGAAATGGAGCTCTTCTGCAAGGTAGGTGTCTAGGGGCACCTCCCCCTTCCTTGCCCACCCCTCCGTGCTTGGTGCCCATCAGGGGAGCTCTGGCCTGTTGGGCAGTGGGTACCCTCTGGAGAGGTATGCCTGTTGCAGGTTGGGTGTGTGGGTCCAGTTTTCTTTATTCTACTCAGGTCTCCTGGTTGCTATGAATTGTTTGTCTGAAACCAGGGCTGCTTTTTTGGTTTGTCTTCACTGGTCACATTCGAGAATGTTGAGCTTGCTTTGCCATTAGGATGTGTCAATAGCATAAACTGAGCTGATAAAACTAAACCCCGCCACTTACGTATATCCAGTGCTCAGGCTGATGTGGAATGTTTTGGATGTTCTTGGCACCTCGGTCATTGTGGAGGTCCACTCGTTCCTTGCTGTCCCCTAGCATCCACATGTGCCTGGAAGGTCGACGATGGTTTGCTCTGAGGCTCAGCTTTCAGTTACCCCTCCCTTGTCCCTGCTGGCCTCTTGTGCTAGTTTCTATCCAGTGTGCTCAAAGAATTCAAACTGCCTTTCATCTCTACTTTTATTACCAAGTTTCTTTTGAAATGGCCAGATGAAGTTAAAGAAGAATGGATGGTTAAGAATAACAATAAGAAGCCTTCTAAATACTTGTGGGTTATCTCCGTTTGGGGTGTCTGCTCTGTAAATAAGCTGGACCGGCTGGCTTCCAAGGGTCTTAGGTTTCTTGTCCCCGTTCGCCTCTGCTGGTTGGCTAGGTGTCAGAGCGGCACAGCCAGCCAAAAGCAGATGAATTTAGTTGTACATTGTACCAAGAACTTTAGAATTGTACTGGGCTGGCAGTGAAGAGTTTTAGTGTATTTTGGGTGGTTTGACGCTGTTTAGCGTTTTTTTCGTTAGAAGTACATGCTGACGGCTGGCCATGGGTATGAAAGCTAGAATATAAAAGTGGCTAAGAAAAGAGACAATCACCTTAAGGTTTCCAGAGTAGCTCAAGCAACTGTGAGAGAAGTTACCACATTTTTGTTGTTGTTTTATAGGCCATGCAATTGCACATGGTATTTTTAATAGTCTGGGAAATTGCGAATTTAGAATTTCTTTGCATTTTTGCTTGGTACAGGTGAAATTTAGATAGGAGAGTTCGATTGATCCTAATTTTAATAATCATCATAGATCTCCTGAGTATTTAAGGCAAAAAGAGAAACCCCTCCACTTTCAAAGATTAATACATAATTTTAAAAAATCTATTCTGTTCTCCCTTCAGGTAGTATAAGTAGGAAAGGATTATGATGAGCCTTCAGGTTTTTTCCAAGGGAATTTCAAAGTTCTGTGCATCTTTATTTTTTCCTCTAGATCTATTGCGATGATATGACTATCATTCATTTTTTATTATTTTCAGGAAAGGGATTTTATTTAGTTAGAACATTTCCTTATGGGATTTTTATTCATTACCTTCCACATTAGGTAAGATGTGTTCTAAGCATACAGGTTTTTTGGTTGTTTCTGCAGCACAAAAGCATGAGGGAAACATTCATAAGGTTTCTGAAATTGAGTGATTTCACTATGAGATTCTGTTTCATGAGTGGTAGACATTTTTTTCTCTTCCTGATAGGGTTAAAAATTCTCCTAATCCTAGGCATTGAGAAATTATTACGGATTTCAGATGCTCATTGAATCTATGTCCAATTCAATACAGCCCATTTATTTTTTTGTACATGGAAAAAGCAAAAGAACTTTGAGAGTTTGGGAGTGTGGGCAGGAATTTGTTAACAGTTTTTCCCTGTGATGTTTCTTCATTTGCTGTATCTGCATATGAAATTCTCAAAACGCTTTTTTTGTGACACTTCTATCATGGTAAGATTTTTCAAACTATGTGCATGTTCTTCCTAATTAATATTTTTGTGTTCCTTGGGTAGGTGGTACTGACTCACCAAGAAGTTACTAATGCCCCCAAGCAAAAGTTTTGCAAGAAAGATACGGGTAGCAAAAGAAGGGAGCTGCCCGGTCATGCTAGTGAAGGGTTGAGGTCAGAATGGGGTGGAGGAAATATACCTGATTTATGCTTACTTTCTCATCTTCAACACTTAACATTTTCAAAATATGCACGTTCCTTCTTTTTCCCTACAGCAAGCAGAAGGACGTTTTTCTAGATGATAAACTAGGAAAGAACTGTTAATAGGTTCCAGCCACAGAGACTGGGATTGAAGGTGAGCAGGATGCCCTAAAGAACCCAGTTCCTAGAACTGGGTTAGAAAGTGGCCACATTCAGGATGACACGGGGGCCCCGCCTGACTGTGGGCCCCACCCCCAAGCAGAACCGGCCGAACTGGGCTGCAAGGGCACAGGGAGAAGCGGCTGTGTGGAGTGACTAGGGGTGGGGACCAGAAGAAAGCAGGAATAGCGAACTAAGCCTGCCACATTGTTTATAGGAAGGAGACTTATTTTTGTGAGGGGGGTGGAGCACACGGGCTGTCGCTTCTTCGGAGAACTGACACTTGAGCAAGGCCTTGAAAAATAGATGTGGGCATGTGGAAACAATAAAGGGCATTGCCCAAAGGGGAAATAACAAGGGTACAAAGGTAGGGAAGGGTCACAGAGAGCACAGTAATGGGGACTTAGGTGGTAGGTGCAGGAAGTGAATGGTTCACGGGCACTTGGGGCTAATGACATCCCATGCTCGAAACAGCCCGTGTTTAAGGAGAATACTTACGATGTCCAAGGGGGGAATAATGGAAGTTAAAGCCTGAACTCAGTGGAACAAAATGACTTAATGGTTACGGCAGGAACTGGTGTATATTGTCTAGTTGTTGCTTGATGTATAAGCTGTTGAGCAGAAATGCAGTACAGTCTGTCTTTCTAGTGTAAAACCAATTGCAATAATTAGAGGCACGTACCCGAGGTCCTGCTGGAGTGCAGCCTCTGATTTTGGTTCTTGCAGAGTCACTGGCAAGAGGGGCCTGCCGAATCATCTTGCAGTTTTGAGGGTAATGGGGGAAGATTTGGTTTGGATTACACCAGGAATGGGTACTTAACATAATTGGTCATTTCATCAATTCACAGTATTTATTTTAAATGCCACTTAGGCTGTTAGAGACAATTTTAGTATGTTAGCAATTTTAGGGGTCCAGAGTTCTTCAGTTATCCTACAGTGGGAAGCTAGCTGAGTGCCAGAGGGGACAAACCCTTTGTTCAAAGGGGACCCAGGACAGGTCCAAACATATGAGTATGGCTTATGCAGAGCCCTGCAGGTGTGGCCAACTGACGTGTTCCCTCTGCATGTCTGTGTGTCTCTGTTACAATCTGTATGTGTTTGAAATACACATTTAATTGTATTAGTTAACCATGTCTCTGATTTTCTTAATTAAAAGTACATTTCTTATTTTTTTCAGTTTTACAAGCTCCCTAGCCACTCCCCCATTCCATTCACCCATTGAACTTAAAATTAGATTACTTGATTTCAACCTCACCCTCAGATGAATTATTTTAATGAATCAGTGATTCCTAATTAAAGACATTCGTCACCCCTACTCTGACCTTTTTTGTGGTCCCTGGAGGTTTCATCCCACAGCTACATAACGGCATTGCTGTTCTTGTCTGCCTCCTGCCTTCTACTAAAAGTTGCTACAAGTTACAGCCTATCTTACCTTCCTCATCTGCCCTTTTTGCCTTCCTAGGCACTGTAGGCCTCAGAGCACCCCACGGAGTTTTATTCAGAGAGAAGCTGCTCCTTTACAGCTCTGTACAAGCTGATCGTTTGGACCCACTGTCCTTTTCCACCTCTTCTTTGGAGCAGGTGTTTCCTGGGCCCACCTCCCTACAAGCATTTCTTTATTATCTGTCTGTGTATCAGGCACTGGGTTAGGCTGGAGTTCCCCTGTCAGCCCAGGGCCTGCTTTTCAGCCGCTCACAGCCCATCCTGGGGTCAGACCATGCGTCCCAGCCATTGCCGCAGAGCTGCTCAAGCAGCTCTGATGCCACCGCTGGTCTTGCAAGCCTGCCCATTGCTGACACCCTGCCAGCCTCTGCAGCCCTCCCTTCACCATCCTTTCCCGTCACTCCAATGTTGGGCCACTAATTATTATTAAATCTGTTTCTGTTGGATGCAGTAATGGAATTAAAATAAATTCTCTAACACACATAACAGATTTTTGTTTCCATTCGCTTCCTAACAACCCACTGGATGAGCTAATGAAATGGAAAGACCTTCAAGGAGGACTAGCTGCCCAGGCCCTGAAGCAGACAGGGAAGAAGGAAACCAGCTCTTTGGCTATCAGATATATGTTCCTGTGAGCACAGGTGTGCCTGCCGTTTTAAAACATGCATTGTGACCTTTCACTGACTGGCTTTGGGAAATGCCAGTTCCCCAAGTTCTAGGTGGGCTTCATGTACCTACTCTCCTGGGAGTAACATCGTGTATCCCCCACTCCCCACACTCCTTCCCCTCCCCCATAGCTCTGCCCTGTATTTTTACTGCTAAAATACGCATTATAAAATCACTTGGGCTGTATTTCATTCCGTAAAGGCTCAAGAGCTAGTACTCAGTGTATCGGAAACAAGTTCTAACGGGGGGAGCACTGGCTGATGAGTGAGGGGACCTGGTATGGTCCCAGCTCTGCCACTTCTTGTACTCTGTGACCCTGGGCAACGCAGGAGGCATCCCTAGGGTTTTGTGTGCTTACCTGTGAGTGAAGGAGTGGACCTCAAGGAGAGCAGAGGTTTCCTATGGAGTCCCAGCCGTTCCGTTCTAGCACCTTCCTCCAAGTAGGTCGAAATGGTTTTGAAGTTCAGCTGTAGCTCAATGGAGAAAGTGTGTTACCATCAGCCGCTGTGTCTGCAAATGGGTCCATGGAGGAGAGAGGGTAGGACAGGCTAGCCGAGGATACCTATCTTTGAGCAAGATAGTTCTCAAAGGTCTCGTGGATCTTAGGGAGGCAGTATGTTCTAGATTCAGACAGCCTGTAAATGATCTTGCTTGTCTTTGTGGGCAACTGACTTAACCCCCCTGTGTGGGTAATACTAATAATGCTTATCTCATGGAATTCTTGGAAGGATTGATGAATTTGTATCAGTAAAGCATTTAGAATGTGCAAAATTCCCAGTTAGTTCTTCCAGCATTTTATGAAACTAACATCCTCTTATTTGGTTTCCTGTGCTCTTTCCCTGTGAAAATTTCCCTTATCCATTTGCTGGGGCTGGCAATTCTCAGAATAGGGCAAAAGCCTGGGGACGCCTCAGATTCTGTTGTGTTTATACATAGATCTGAAAGACAATTAGTTCATTTCTATCATAGATTCCTTTTAAATAGGACTGTTTCCTGGAGAGGTCTCCTCACTCAGAAATACCGGGCTATACATACCCTCCACTAACATTGGGTGCACACAGCAGGTGCATAGATAGTGTCACAAAAGGGTGCAGAGTTAACACCGTATCAACCCGGGTTTGAAACTCTCACTCTCTGAGCACAAGCTGTTTGATCGTGGACCTCAGTTTTGATTTTCTATAAAATGGGGCTGTGGATGTGTTATCCAGAGTCTTGGTGGAGATTAAAGGAGCATGTGAACGTGAAAACATCTTCCAATCCAGTGCCTGACATCTTCTAAAAGCTTGAGAGAAGTGAAAGTTTTTAACCATTGACTCTGTTTCATGCCCAAGGTTTGACCATTAGTCCCGGTGGGTATATTCAAGGTAGAAAGTTCCAGAACCCCTCAGAGGAATGATCTCCCAGACTCCTCTTTGGCATGATCCCCATTCTCACTTCCAGCAGCCCGATGTTTCCTTTCTGATGGAGTCAGGATGGAGCTGTGGGACTCTCCTGGGTCTACCTCGGCCTCGGGTCTCCCATCTCTGGCACTTCTTACTTCCCTCCAGATGACCCATGGATTCCAGGGTTTTTTGGGCTCCACCATCTGACCCTCCCTGACTCATTTCTTTCTCATTGATTGTAGCCCTCCGGGTGTTTGGCTTCCTTCAGGAAATCTCCTCCACAAGCTGACTCTTTTGTCCATTTTGCAAAGGAGGGCAACCATATAATGCATAAATCTGATTCTTTCCCCCACGCAGGCTCCTTTCAAAAAAAAAGGTAATAACCGAAAGAGAAAACAAACCTCCGTATTTCCCCCCAAGTCTTTATTGTCTTCTATCCTCTTTTGGTTGTGGGAGCCTTTGGTTTTTAGGAGGAGCCCTTTCTCTTGGACCTTTGTCTTGTCTGCACTGTGCTGTTTGTGAAGATGTTTATGTAACTACAGTAATGCAGTCAGCTGGCTGGTGCTGTTGACAATCAGGTGGATTTAAAGGGGTATTCTTCAGCTCTTCTCATCACTCAAGTTCTGTGTGGTCACCAGGACATGCTGTTAAGCAAGTTAAAAAAATAGAAGGAAATGCAGTTTTTAAAGAAGACTTTGGTCAGTTCTGACCTTCACTGCCTCTTGGGAATCCAGTTTACACAGTCTGCAGTCACTCCAACTTCCCCAGTGTCTGCAGCCTGGTGTGGAATCAGGGAAAACATCAATGGGATAGTCTTGTATTTTTCAGTCTGACTTTAATTTTAGCTGGCCTCTCTACCACTGTCTTAAGAGTAACGATTTTCATGAAATCCCGGTGTCGCTCTCTGAAAGATGGCAGTCTATGGACAGAAATAGGGAACTTAAAAGGGGTTGCCGGCTGGTTGGGGGACATGGCATTGAGAACGTTTATTGGGAGCCCTCTCCGTGCTGGGCACCTGCTGGGTGGGTGTGTATGGGCTGATCCTTCGGTTTCAGGATACTGCCTAGTAGGAGGTAGGAAAGAGCTGAAGTTTTGGAGAGAGAGATTTGAAAGTTGTTTATCTAGAAATGACTATTGAATTTATGGGCATAGATGAGATTTCAGGGGAGTATAGAAGGAAAAAAAGGAAGAAGGTCCATATTGAAGGCAGCTTTATGATAGAGGGATGGTGGCTGGTACCAGAGAAGCAGCAGCTTAGTCAGAAACTGGGGGAAATCACTGAAAGGAAGGGCAGAGGGCTTCAGAAGGACAGGAGCACACACTGTACAGAGAAGCCAGGGAGGGGGGGACCGCAGAAAAGCCACCTCTTGCCTCTGATGATTCAGGTGGTGCCATGCCCTCAGTGTGCAACCTCTAATCTACTTTCTGTCTCTGTGGACCTGCCAGTTCTGGACATTTCATTTAAATAAAATCATATGTGACGTTTTGAATCTGGCTGCATATATTCTCTACGTTATTCTTTTATTAGCTTTACACATTAGGTATTATTCCTCCCATTTTGTAGATGCGACAATAAGCCCCTAAGCAATTGTCCTGTTCAGGGTCATGGAGCCAGGATCAGAAAACCTAGGCTCATCTTTGGTTCAAAATGGATAAACATTTCTGAACACTTTTCCATCTTGTATGTTTAGATGTTCCACAGTGTTCTGCAGGCTGGGGCTGGGAGAGCCCTTTTAAAATACTTTAAAGCAATTTATAATGACAAGACAAAAGATGGAAATGAATAGCTGTGCTATTTTCTTTCATTCATGTAATTAAGTTGCTTCATTCTCTTTTTGTCTCCACCTGTGACTATTGTAAACTGCTAACTTTAAGGTATTTTAAAGACTGGATAAAGAAAAAGGGAAATCCTGAGATAAATCATTCACAGATTAGTGAGAGCAACCCCCCACCCCTTAACAGAATGAATATTTTATTTGAGTCTCTCTGAATTTTATATTAGTAGATAGAGATAAAAATACTTTTACAGCAGTCATAATTCATCAATAGCATTTAAAAAATGTTTTTCTTATCTTTTAAATTGTATCAGATTATAAAATATAAAGATTATAAAACTTCAGTCATATTATAGTGCAGATCCTGCTTTAATCAAGTGCTCAATCTTAAAACACAATTGGAGATATAGGATTAAAGATGGCGGTGTGAGAGGTAAGGCAGATGCTTCCTCCTAAAACCGCATATATTACGAAAATATAATCAATACAACTAATCCTGAAAGAGCAACTGCGCCAGACTGCACACACCTGGAGAAAAGAGCAGACCTCACGGAACAGGGTAACGTACCAGAGCTGTGGCCTGGCAGGACCCAAGCTCTTTCCCCACCCCAGCTCACCAGCGGGAGGAAGAGAAACGGAGTAGGGAGGGAGGGAGTGGAAGGCCTGGGACTGCTGAATACCTAGCTCCAGAGATCTGCGCTGGGAGGACGAACCTACATTTCATGGTGCTTTCATCATACTCTTGTGATTACGGGATTGGAAAGCTAAGACAGGCAGAGTTCCTGGAGAGACTGAGCTTCCAGCCGTTTATGGAAAGCAGGGATCCATATCCGGCTGCTCTGGGACAAAAGAAAGGGGGGCAGTCCGAGAGACTTCCTAACAAGGAAGCCCTTAGCAAGAGGGCTGCTAAAGGCGCAAGGATTGCACAGAGCTTACTGCTCAGAAGAAAGGACAAGTAGACAAGATTGTCCAGGTGCACTTTGCCCAGCAGGTTGGGAGCTTTCACGATTTCCAGGTGTTCCAGCTCCCTGGCTGGCTACACAGCTCCAAGGTCCCCCTCCATGATAGGCAGCCTACTGCACCTTTCTCCCAGCCAGCCCCACCTGGCTCTCAAACTGGCAAACCCTACCCTGGCGTTAGGCCAGCCAGAGGGAAGATCTGTCTACAGCAACTACAAATGCAAAGCATAGAGGCTTATACCTGTGTGCTCAGCCCACTGGTTCAGGAAGTGGAGACAGGCACAGCAGCCGGGAAGAAGGAAACAGCTCTTTCCTCCCCCCAGGCACCAATACCACTCCCCTGCGACCCCCGACAATGCTTCAGGGACTGAGCAGCTGCAGAGAGTAGAGCTTCTGGACACTAGAGGGCGCCATATACAAATATGAAACGCGAATGGAACCTGATTCAGAAGAAAATTAATATAACTCCTGAGAAAGATGACATGGATCTCATGACTCCTCCTGAAAGAGAGTTCAAAATAAAAATCATTAACATGCTAATGGAGGTATGGAAAGATATTCAATGAATTCCGTTTGGAGATCCAATCATTGAAGAACACAACGAGGGTATTAAAAGCAGACTGGATATGGTGGAGGAGACGATAAATGACATAGAAACTAGAGAAGAGGAATACAAAGAAGCTGAGGCAGAGAGAAAAAATGGATCTCTAAGAATGAAAGAATATTGAGAGAACTGTGTGACCAATCCAAACGGAACAATATTCATATTATAGGGGTACCAGAAGAAGAAGAAGAGAGAAAGGGATAGAAAGTATCTTTGAGGAGGTAATTGCTGGAAACTTCCCCAGTCTGGGGTAAGAGATAGTCTCTCAGGCCATGGAGATCCACAGATCTCCCAACACAAGGGACCAAAGGAAGACAACACCAAGACATATAGTAATTAAAATGGCAAAGATCAAGGAGAAGGACAGACTGTTAAAAGCAGCCAGAGAGAGAAATAAGATCACATACAAAGGAAAGCCCATCAGGCTAACATCAGACTTCTCAGCAGAAATCTTACAGGCCAGAAGGGAGTGGCATGATGTATTTAATGCCATGAAGCAGGAGGGCCTGGAACCAAGATTACTTTATCTGGCAAGATTATAATTTAAATTTGAAGGAGGGATTAAATAATTTCCAGATAAGCAAAAGCTGAGAGAGTTTACCTCCCACAAACCATCTCTGCAGTCTATTTTGGAGGGACTGCTATAGATGGAAGTGTTCCTAAGGTTTAATAGCTGTCACCAGAGGTAATAAAACCACAGTAAAGAAAGTGGAACAGCTAATTACTAAGCAAATGCAAAATTAAATGAACTATCCCCAAAGTCAATCAAGGGATAGACAAAGAGTACAGAATATGATACCTAATATGTAAAGAATGGAGGAGAAAGAAAAAGGAGGAGAAAAAGAAAAGAACCCTTAGATTGTGTTTGTAATAGCATAAGAAGTGAGTTAGGTTAGACTCTTAGTTAGATAGTAAGGAAGTTAACCTTGAACCTTTGGTAACCACGAGTCTAAAGCCTGCAATGGCAATAAATACATACCTATCGATAATCACCCTAAATGTAAATGGACTGAATGCACCAATCAAAAGACATAGAGTCACTGAATGTATAAAATAACAACTCCCATATATATGCTGCCTACGAGAGACTCACTTTAAACCCAAAGACATACACAGACTAAAAGTCAAGGGATGGAAAAAGATAATTCATGCAAATAATAGGGAGAAAAAAAGCAGGAGTTGCAATACTTGTATGACACAAAATAGACTTCAAAACAAAGAAAGTCACAAGACAAAGAAGGGCATTAAATAATGATAAAGGGGTCAATCCAACAAGAAGATATAACCATTATAAATATCTATGCTCCCAACAGAGTAGCACCTATGTATGTGAAAGAAATCCTAACTGAATTAAAAGGGGAAATAGAATGCAATGCATTCATTTTAGGAGACTTCAACACTCCACTCACTCTGAAGGACAGATCAACCAGACAGAAAATAAGTAAGGACAGAGAGGCACTGAACAACAAATTAGAACACATGGACCTAACAGACATCTACAGAACTCTGTACCCAAAAGCAGCAGAATACACATTCTTCTCAAGTGCACATGGAACATCTTCAAGAATAGATCATATACTAGGCCACAAAAAGAGCCTCAGTAAATTCAAAAAGATTGAAATTGTACCAACCAATTTCTCAGACCACAAAGGTATGAAACTATAAATAAATAACACAAAGAAAATGAAAAATCCCACAAACACATGGAAGCTTCACAACATGCTCCTAAATAACCAATGGATCAATGACCAAATAAAAACAGAGATTAAGCAATATATGGAGACAAATGAAAACAGTAATTCAACACCACAAAATCTGTGGGACACAGCCAAGGCCATGCTAAGAGGAGAGTATATTGCAATACAGGCCTACTTCAGGAAAGAAGAACAATCTCGTATAGGCAGTCTAAACTCACAATTACTAAAACTGGAAAAAGAAGAACTAATGAGGCCCAAAGTCAATAGAAGGATGGACATAATAAAGATAAGAGCAGAAATAAATAAAATTGAGAAGAATTAAACAACAGAAAGAATCAATGAAAGCGAGAGCTGGTTCTTCGAGAAAATAAACAAAATAGATAAACCCCTAGCCAGACTTATCAAGAAAAAAAGAGAGTCTACACACATAAACAGAATCAGAAATGAGAAAGAAAAAATCACTGCAGACACTAGAGAAATACAAAGAATTATTAGAGAATACTATGAAAAACTATATGCTAACAAACTGGATAACCTAGAAGAAATGGACAACTTTCTAGAAAAATACAACCTTCCAAGGCTGACCAAGGAAGAAACAAAATCTGTACAGATCAATTACAAAAAACGAAATTGAACTGGTAATCAAAAAAGTACCTAAGAACAAAACACCTGGACGAAATGGCTTCACCACTGAATTTTATCAAACATTTAGTGAAGACCTAATACCCATCCTCCTTAAAGTCATCTGAAGAATAGAAGAGGAGGGAATACTTCCAAACTCATTCTATAAGGCCAGCATCACTCTAATACCAAAACCAGGCAAAGACCCCACAGAAAAAGAAAATTACAGACCAATTTCCCTGATGAACATAGATGCAAAAATACTCAAGAAAATATTAGCAAACTGAATTAAAAAATACATCAAGAGCATCATACACCATGACCAAGTGGGATTCATCTCAGGGATGCAAAGATGGTACAACATTCAAAAATCCATTAACATCATCCACCACATCAACAAAAGGAAGGACAAAAGCCACATGATCATCTCCATAGATGCTGAAAAAGCATTCGACAAAATTCAACATCCATTTATGATAAAAACTCTCTACAAAATGGGTATAGAGGGCAAGTACCTCAACATAATAAAGGCCATATATGACAGACCCACAGCCAACATCATACTTAACAGCGAGAAGCTGAAAGCTTTTCCTTTAAGATCAGGAACAAAACAAGGAAGCCCACTCTCCCCACTTCTATTCAACATAGTACTGGAGGTCCTAGCCACAGCAATCAGACAACACAAAGAAATAAAAGGGATCCAGATTGGCAAGGAAGAAGTTAAACTGTCCCTGTTTGTAGATGACATGATGTTGTACATAAAAAGCCCTAAAGATTCCACTCCAAAACTACTAGATCTAATATCTGAATTCAGCAAAGTTGCAGGATACAAAATTAATACACAGAAATCTGTGGCATTCCTGTACACTAACAATGAACTAACAGAAAGAGAAATCAGGAAAACAATTCCTTTCACATTTGCATCAAAAAGAATAAAATACATAGGAATAGACCTAACCAAGGAAGTGGAAGACCTATACTCTGAAAACGACAACACACTGATGAGAGAAATTAAAGAAGATACCAATAAATGGAAACACATCCTGTGTTCATGGATAGGAAGAATTAATATTGTCAAAATGGCCATCCTGCCTCAAGCAATCTATAGATTCAATGCAATCCCTATCAAAATACCAGCAGCATTCTTCAGCGAACTAGAGAAAATCATCCTAAAATTCATATGGAACCACAAAAGACCCCGAATAGCCAAAGCAGTCCTGAGAATGAAGAATAAAGCAGGGGCAATTATGCTCCCCAACTTCAAGCTCTACTACAAAGCCACAGTAATCAACAACAATTTGGTAATGGCACAAGAACAGACCCATAGACCAATGGAACAGACTAGACAGCCCTGATATAAACCCAACCATATATGGTCAATTAATATGTGATAAAGGAGCCATGGACATACAGTGGGGAAATGCAGCCTCTTCAACAGCTGGTGTTGGCAAAAATGGGCAGCTACATGCAAGAGAATAAAACTGGATTATTGTTTAACCCCATACACAAAAGTAAACTCGAAATGGATTAAAGACTTGAATGTAAGTCATGAAACGTAAAACTCTTAGAAGACAACATAGGCAAACATCTCCTGAATATAAGCATGAGCAACTTCTTCCTGAACGCATCTCCTTGAGCAAGGGAAACAAAAGCAAAAATGAACTCATGGGACTACATCAAACTAAAAAGTTTCTTTCCGGCAAAGGACATCAACAGAACAAAAAGGCATCCTACAGTATGGGAGAATATATTTATAAATGACATATTTGACAAGGGGTTAACATCCAAAACATATAAAGAACTTACACACCTCAACACCCAAAAAGCAAATAACCCAATTAACAAATGGGCAGAGGATATGAAGAGAGAGTTCTCCAAAGAAGAAATTCAGATGGCCAACAAACACATGAAAAGATGCTCCACATCGCTAATCATCAGGGAAATGCAAATTAAAACCACAGTGAGATATCACCTAATACCAGTAAGGATAGCCAGGTTTGAAAAGACTAAGAACAACAAATGCTGGTGAGGATGTGGAGAAAGGGGAACCCCCTCCTACACTGCTGGTGGGAATGTAAGCTAGTTCAACCATTGTGGAAAGCAATTGGAGGTTGCTCAAAAAACTAAAAATAGAAATACCATTTGACCCAGGAATCCCACTCTTTGCAATTTACCCAAAGAATATAACTTCTCAGATTCAAAAAGACATATGCACCCCTATGTTTATTGCAGCACTTTTTATTTTGTTGTTATCATTAATCTACAATTACATGAAGAACATTATGTTTACTAGGTTCCCCCGTTCACCAGGTCCCCCCACAAACTCCATTATAGTCACTGTCCATCAGCATAGTAAGATGCTGTAGAATCACTACTTGTCTTCTCTTTGTTGCACAGCCCTCCCCATATTATACATGCTAATCGTAATGCCCCCTTTCTTTTTCCCCGCCCTTATCCCTCCCTTTCCTCCCATTCTCCCCAGTCCCTTTCCCTTTGGTAACTATTAGTCCATTCTTGGATTCTGTGAGTCCGCTGCTGTTTTGCTCCTTCAGTTTTTTCTTTGTTCTTATACTCCACATATGAGTGAAATCATTTGGTACTTGTCTTTCTCCACCTGGCTTATTTCACTGAGCACAATACCCTCTAGCTCCATCCATGTTGTTGCAAATGGTAGGATTTGTTTTCTTCTTATGGCTGAATAATATTCCATTGTGTATATGTACCACATCTTCTTTATCCATTGATCTACTGATGGACATTTAGGTTGCTTCCATTTCTTGGCTAAATCACAGCACTTTTTACAGTAGCCAAGATATGGAAGCAACCTAAGTGTCCATCAGTATATGAATGGACAAAGAAGATGTGGTACATATACACAGTGGAATACTATTCAGCCATAAGAAAGAAACAAATCCTACCATTTGCAGCAACATGGATAGAGCTGGAAGACATTATTCTCAGTGAAATAAGCCAGGCGGAGAAAGACAAATGCCAAATGATTTCACCCATTTGTGGACTATAACAATAAAGTAAAACTGAAAGAACAAAATGGCAGCAGACTCAGAGATTCCAAGAATGAACTAGTGGTTCCCAAAGGGGACGGGTATGGGAAGGCGTGTGGGGATGGAGGGAGAAGCGGATTGAGGGGTATTATGTTTAGTAAACATGGTGTGGGGGATCACGGGGAGAACATTGTAGCCCAAAAGGCAGATAGTGAATCTGTGGCAACTTGCTGCACTGATGGTCAGTGACTGCATTGGGGTATGGGTGGGGACTTGATAATATGGGTAAATGTAGTAACCACATTGTTTTTTCATGTGAAACCTTCATAAGAGTGTATATCAATCATACCTTAATAAAAAAATTTAAAATAAAACAGAATTGGAAAAGTCATTCCCATTGAAGTTCTCCTTAACCCTGCTTAGATGGAAGTTTTGGAATATTTTCTATAACTGCCAAGAAGCTTACAGCGAAGATGAGTTTTTTAGAATATATGTGACTGAGCTGTCCACATTACATTTTCAGGCACGACCTTAAAAGTATCCACCTATAGACTGCGAGAGCTCAGGTTTGTGTTCTGTTTGGTTCCCTCGACGATCCAAAGGTGTGGTCGAGATATGCCAGGTAGTACCACTGCATGGTACGTGATAGGTTAGGCATGTGTGCATGAACGCATGTGTGTGTGTGTGTGTGTGTACATGTGGCCCACACCCTCCGGCTTTGATCACCTCCCGTGGTGAATCTGTAAGAATAAATCTCCCCTGCCACCCCCCTGCCCCTCTTCTTCTGGTGTTTCCATCCCACCCGGCTCTCCTCTTGGCATTTGCCAGGTGGCATGAGGCTGAAAGGCCTCTGTATTCACATCAGGCATACCTGGACCCATTCTGTGCTCTGTCTGACTTTGGAAAAGTTCTGTAAACTTCTTTGAGCTACTGTAAAATGTAGAAATCCGAGTCTTTCCAGGCCAGTGTAATTTTCATAAGGATTAGGTGACAACACTTTGTGTGGTGTCCCTGACACTCAGATGCTGCCAGCACAGGCGCCATCGCCACTACTCTTGCTCCAGGGAGGCAGCATGACCAGGAGAGGAGAGGGTGGACCTTGGAGCTGGCCAGTCTTGGGCACAGAGGCCAACCTCTGCCGTCCACCAGCCATGTGACCTCGAGCAACTCATCTGATCCTTTTGAGCCCTTCCTTCCCAGCCAGTTAGTAGTGCTTCGAGGGATCTTGTGAGAATTAAAAGGCAGTGTATGTACAGAGGGCTGGCAGGGTGCCTGGTGATTATTGGGTATTCAGTAAATAGCATTCAGTATATTTATGGTAGCATTCCTGCAATTTCCTAAGGTTTTCAGGACTTCACTTCCAAAGAGCAACCACATAAAAAAATGCTTCCCCAGTTGAACTGAAGTTACACCTTCAGGAATGTTTAGGACTGTTTTCCGTCTCTCTGAAGCTCCTGCTACATGAAGGTCAATACCTTCTAGATACCCACAAGAACTGGATTCCTTCCCAGCTCTTCTCATGGATGCTTCTCAGTGACTAAGATCTTACAGAAATGTGACATAGAAAAAGAAGGTTCCTTGGGGATGGATTGGAATGTCTTGTGATCTGTATTCTTCCTTTTAGTGTATCTGATTGTCCCAGAATACGATCTTTTTGCAAATATTGGTTTCAGAATTGAGAGGGAGGAGAGCAAGAGGGCAAGAAAGAAGGAAGGAGAGGCATTTGCGGTGACAAAGAAATTCAGAAAATCGTTTAAGACATGTTGAGCGTGTCCCCCAGCTTGCAGTCATGTGGCGCACACGGGTTGGCCCCTGTTTGGCTGGGGCTCTCTTCCAGGGCATGTTCAGGATGCCTTCACTCTGCATATTTGATACAAACGGCAGTGAGGTGCTAGAACCTCGGTCTGTGCTTGGTGACGTGCCCAAGGAGCTGCTTTAACCCAGTGTCCTGCCTGTGGATTCATTGCCCACACTCTGAGCAAGGTCATGAGGACATTGTGACAAGAACCAAGAAGCCTGTGACATGTAGAAAGGCCGCTTCTGTGTTCATCATTTGTGTGCACCGCATTTCTCAGACTCTGAGAGACTCCATTCTTTAAGTTTTGCCGTGGCTGGGAAATGAAACAATTAGAAGGAAGCTTTCAGTTTTGAACTCCTGTATCTGTCGTAGGCCCAAGGTGGGATGCTTACAGGGATGACGCAGGTGTCAGTAGCCAGATCATGGCATCTAGGGCACCTTTCTCCTGTGGGACCCACTGTTCGCAACCCCCCAACTTCCAACATACATTCCTAATGGGGGCACCAACTTTTAAAAAGAGCTCCCTGGCCTCAGCACTTCGTTTAGGGAGTGGCACCTGACCCAGTCCAGGCCAGAACTCCATCCTGGTACTTGTCTTGGGTCTGGGCGCTATGAAGCAGGTGGTGGCCTCACAAAGCCTGCCACATGGAATCAGCCAGTGCCCAGGAAGTGGCATCAAGGGAAAGAAGCAGAGACGAAGGGGCGCTGCTCTTCCCATGATTGGATTAGATGAGCTCATAAATTCCCTTTCTTACTGCACCCAGCTTGACTTGGGGGTTTTCTTGTGTACATCCCAGAATCCTGAGTAATAAAGACTCTCTGCATGAAGAGTGTCAGTTTAAATATGTGTCACTGATGATTTCTGTGTCTCAGTGGAACTCCAGCCTCATTGTCCGGAGAGGCCCACTTACTGGTTTGCCTGTTACTTGAAAGAATATAAGATGAACTTGGAGAGCTTTTCAGACTTGGTGCCTTGACTTAGCAAACAAAATGGGATCGTGCTAATAATAATAGCTATTCTCTCTGTCCTGCAGCTTGACTTTGCCTCTGGGGAAAACAGGCTCGGAGAGGCTCACGTTCAGTTCACACAAGGCGGTTGCCAGCGGACTCTTGGGCTACAAATACCAGCTTTGAGCCTAGCCTTTTCCCAAAGCCCAGAGAAAGTTGGGAGCAGCACCGGATCACATGACTGCCTGGAACCATCAGTGTGGCCAGAGGAATGGGAGGGCTGCAGTGGTTTGTGGTTTATGCTGGGGGTGGAAACATCACTTGGAAGCTTGTGGACAGATCGGGAGATGGCACGTTCCCCAGATGCAGGTCAGGGCCAGTTCTCAAGGAAGGGAAAAGGAGCTGTCCATTACAGTGGCACGGCCATTTTAAAAAACGAAGAAGTGGACACAGAGTATTAGGTGACATATACATGTGCATAGCCAGTAAGTGGAGGTCTAGGGTCAGATTGCAGGTCTTCCCATCTGAGACGCTTCCAGCTCTCTCTCCAGGATAACGGCGGTTATCCATGGGTATGCAGGACTGCCATGGTCTCTGGGCATATGGCGATGTTGGTCGAGTAGAAATAATTTCCCAGCGGTTCAGAATCATAGTTGATGTTGACATTCACTTTCCCTGGCAGAGTGAGGATTGCTGGGGCAGATTGCTTTAACTAGACCTGCCTCATTGGTGATAAAAGACAGACAAAAGATGGGATATGGCCACCCTTTACAAGGACTGACCTCGAGCCACCAAGCACGGCATCTTCGAGAGCTTCCCCGAGCAGCCAGCATTGATCCCCCGAATCACGTCCTCAGAGTATATGATGCCTGGACAGTTGGTGAATGTATTAATCAGCTAGGGCTGCCATGACAGGATACCACAGACTGGGTGGCTTCAACCAATTTCTGTTTGCAAACAGCCGCCTCCTCGCGGGGCCCTCACTTGGCCTTTTCTGTGTGTGTGTACTTGTGCTTCCTCTGGTCTCTTCCTCCTCTTACAAGGACACCAGACCTATTGGATTGGGCCCCCACCCTTATGTCTTCATTTATCTTTAACCACCTCTTCTAAGGCTCTATATCCAAACTCAGGCACATTGAGGGTTGGGGTTCCAAGATACGATTTCTGGTAAAGGTTCCAAAGAGTGGGTCTGAGGAGGCAAAGGTGGCTATAGAGTGGGGATGTGGGGTAGATGGTACGATTTAAGTCTTACATTGAAATTAGGCACATAAGGAAGGGTAAAGAACTGAGCTGATGTTCATTCAACATGGGAAACTGCTGCAGGACGGTGTGCATTGTATCATGTGTCATGGTGGAAGGTGGTCAGGTTACCTTGAACTGTGGTCACAGCTGGGGCTGAAGCTGGGAAGAGATGCGAGCAGCTGCACTGACAGGTGAGCAGAGAGTAGCAGACCTGGAAGTAGTTTGGAGGTGAGGAGGGGCGGGGGGGCCCCTTGCAGGTGAGTAGGATGAGTGTTGGATGCCCACACATTCTGCTCAGTCCCCAGTCTATTTAGGAAATATAGTGATAACGACATCTGAAATCAGTATAATTTGAAGAGTTATTGGGTAATAACAAAAGTCCAATTCAGAACCAAAGACATAGGCTCTTCACTCACTTGTTAGTTCTCAACTTAATTTTTAAAATTAAGACACCTCTAATGAGATTCCAAATTATCAATCCAAAATGTAGCAAAATGTTAAGTTAAATGCTAAATGAGAAAATGGGTTCCATTTCAAAACATGTTGTGGAGAGAGAGAGAGAGAGAGAGAGAGAGAGAGAGAGTGTGTGCATGTGCGCGCGCGCGTTTGGGGCCAGAGGAAGGAATAGTTCTCTTTATGAGACCATTTAATTATAAATGGCATTTGTTGTACTTGTGAGCCAATGAATTTGGAGGAAAATGGTACTTCTAAAATAGCTTTTGTGCTACAGAGTTGAGTTTGTCATGGGAGGGATCTGGCTTTGAATCCTGAGTCTGACAGTCCTTTGTAATCTCTCACGTGCACATGCACACACACTGCTACGCATTCATTTATATGTACACGTATATGCCTCTTGGCTTGGTCGAATGCTTGACTTTGAGCTTCTGTTTCTTCATCTATACAGGCAGGAGGACACCACCCACCTCTCAAGAAGTACATGAGATAACGCATGAGCCAGCACTTTGTGACTGTAGCCACAAGGGGTGATACCCTTGGCTCCCGTGTCCCCCCGCCACCGCCCCACCCTGAGTTAGCAGGAATAGTGTGCAAAGGGAAGTCAGGGGTTGCAGTTTTCCTTGGGGTGTAAGGCAGTGACTAGAGGAAGAGGAAGGAGGCTCCTGTGGTGCCTGTTTTGTTCATCCGGGTGCTGGTTATGTGGTTAAATTGTTTATGAAAACTCATTGAGCTGGGCACACGTGTGGGCTTTGCTGGGTATATGTTAACTTCAGTCAAAAGTTTAAAAAATGATTGGGCAACGAAAATTTCATTACACTTATGTGATTTCAGACTTCCACTTAGACATGATTAAGAAACGTGATTGTCATAGATTTTGTTGAATCAATATAGAAAATTAAAGCTGGGTGAAACACAAAATACCAAGAATTTCTCTAACAATTCAGATGCATTTAGGCCTACCAAACCTCCTTGTTACTGATATTGTTAATACAATATTTAGATTCCATTCTGAACATGCCAGCTGGCAAAGATTACTGAAATGTCAATCTCTCTCAAGAGTGGGTTTTTTTAGCATTCATAACCAGAGAGCCACATTCTTAAATGTAAGTTACAATGAATTTATGTAATAGCAGTGAAATTTGGAAAAAAGTGAAAAAGCTCTTTAGCAAAATTTTGAGAAGGTCTTTGCCAAAACACATAGAAGACTTACAAAACTTGCAAGTGCTACCTAAATAAAAGTGGTTTTTCATTCCATGGGAGTATCTTTGTCTTGGTAGGTAAAGATGTTGGTGAAGTAATTGATGTAGAAATCATTATTTAAACCTCGAAATTTCTTAGTAAGCATTTTGCTAGTGGAGAATGCATTGTTCTTGAAGACTTTTGAGATTTGAAAAACAAGCAGGCTTGAGTGGAGGGTGGGTGAAATGGTGAAGGTGGTCAAAAAGTACAAACTTCTGGTTATAAAACACATAAATCCTGGGGATGTAATGTACATATTAGCGTGGTGACTATAGTTAAAAATACTGTACTGCATATTTGAAAGTTACTAGATAGTAGATCTTAGAAATTCTTATCACAAGAAAAAAACTTATAATTGTGTATGGTGGTGAATATTAGTAAGACTTGTTGAGGTGATCATTTTATAACATAAATGATCAAATCATGTTGTGCAACTGAAACTAGTGTTATATGTCAATTATGCCTCAGTAAAAATAAAATTAAAATGAGCAGGCCAGTTACACTGATTTTTAACTTCTAGTGGAATAAACAGTCCTCTTCAATTGGAAGCACCTATAAACGTGGTTGTCCCTTTGAAGGCTGACTTAGAAATGAGTCCCCCTTCTCTGCAGCATTTTTCTAAATGATTGAGCTGTTCAGGAAAGCCTGTCAGTTCACTAAACCATTTATTATCTTCAATTAAACTCTAAATCTCCATTTATCAGTTCTTTGTAAATATTATCCAAGTGGCTAATGCTGCTTCTTAAGTTTTCAAACTTCTTATTAAGCATGTGTTGTAATAAAAAAAAATAGCATCATTTTTATATTAACACTCAGACTTAGATTTTGTCCATAGTGTTCCCAGGCCAAAGGCTATGATTCTCCCACATTTCAGGGACAGAGAGAGGCTCTGATAAGTCTGTATTTGTTTTCCCAAAAGAGTTAAGATACAATTCCAGTAAGTTTGCTTTTCTTAGTTAAGGTTAGGTACCCCTATATTCTGATTTTGGCTAGTTTAACTGTTGAATGCACATTAGAGTCTACATGCTAATTATTTCTGAAGCACTTTGTTCAGTCCTGTGGTCATTCATGCCAGGCTTTGAGGAATGAGTAGTGTGGTCTGTGTTTATCCCCTGCACTGGGTGTTGTCTTCGTCTCAGTGGTAGTACAAGGAAGCACACCCTTGGTTTGGGGACCACATCATGGCACAAAAACAAGTCCGGGGAGATTCTTCCTGCTCTGCCTCTTCCATCTTATCATATTGTCCCTGTTATAATTTGCCCGCATCCTCTCCTTGTGTCTAATAAAAAAGTACGTCCTTGATGTTTTTGCTGAAAACAGGGTAATTTAGATAGCATTTCCTCCAGGTGGTATGTAGTGGGGTGGGGACCAACTAGCATCATTTCCGAGCTAGCTGGTTTCTTAGACACCTCGCTGGCTTCAGCCTCAGCAAACAGACAGGTAAACTGGGCACAGAGAGTCAAAGCTTGCTGTGGGTCACGGGGCAAATTGGTGGCAGGACCAGCCCCTCCCAGGCCAGTCCAACTCTCCTTTTCTGCCAGCCTTTCCAAGTGGAATAAACTCCCCTTCTCTTCTTGGTATGGTCAGAGATACTTAAAGGAGTAAAAGAAGAACCGAATTATGTATCATAAGCAAAAGCAGACATGTGAAACTCATGCTTCTTTCTCTTCATGCTGGCAGCAGCCCTGGCATTAAATCCCAGCGTTTCTACCCGCTTAGCAGTCTGGTGTCTTTTCAGGTCTCAGTTTCTCGTTCTGTGAAATGGGAAGTAAGACCCACCACGCTGGGTCACAGGGCAGAGTTACATGGTGTTGGCTCAGTGCCTGGTGTACAGTTAGCACTCCTTAATTAGAAACTACCACACAAGCATTTGGTGGGTCTAGCTCTTAGGAACCTTCTGAGAAACTGCATGCCCCAGGCTGGCCCTGGGCTTGAACCCAGCACACTGCTTATGGGTACGGTCCAGAGTCTGACTGAGGCTGGTTCCAACACATATATAAGCAAAAGGATGGATGGGCATGTGCTGAAACATCACTTGTAGATTTGAGCCATTATGGGTAGTTTTTTACTCATTTTATACTGATCACAAGAAGGTTGTGTTGGTTATACAACTAAAATGTATAAAAGAATAAAACAAATTTTACAGCTGCCTTATGTTCATTAGATTACTGTTGATGGTAGGTTTAGATCTTCAAAGATCAAGCGATGCTTGCAAAAATGTAAAATGGCCAAGTGTTTAAGACAACTCAGGGCCACTTTAAATTAAATATGAGACTATAGAAGCTTTAGCTCTCACCCCTCCTAATTCCTAACATATGAGAGTTCTTACCATTTTAATAAGATTCATATCCTTCTATTTTCATGTAAAAGAAATGACAACTAACAGCAGCAACAAAAACAGTCGGCCTTCAGGCCTCATTGGCCATGCACTTGAGGCCAGGGGCAGAGCTGATGCCCCCAGGCCAGGCCAGCCAGGAGACCTGTGGCTGGTCCCCGCCCTCCTAGTGCAGATGAGCTGCCTCAGGGCTAAGGAGAGTGGGCTCCTCAGTACACGGCTGGGTCCCCCAGGCTTCCCGGCCACATCAGCACTGCTCCTGGCTCTGTGCCCAGGAGAACAGAGCCTCTCGCAGATGCAGGAAAGCATTTCACTGGCAGATAACAATCTTTTTGAGCCCACGTGTGCACAGGTAATATTTGGGTAGTTAGTTGAGTTGAATGTATAAGGTTATATGGGGACAGTGTGCATTTGCATGCTGTTTGGAGTACTCCAGACTTAAAAAATGTCATGTATTTTTAAACAACTGTAATAATGTTCAGGTGTTCTAAATGATCCATTTGTTTTGTCTGATACACAAGGCCACCAACTTCCAGTATCTACTATTGCTTGAATATAATTTCATACACCAACCTGATCCATTTCCTTAGGGACCAGCATTTTAGAAGTTTGTGTGTGGAATTGCTGGAGGGCATTGAGAGGCAGTAGGTGCAGAATGGAATGTCAGGATTCCTGGCTTTGAATATGTATAGATGTTACTCAGACAGTTTCATAATCTTAAAATATATTTAATAGGCAGTTCAGATATGCTTCCAGATGTTCCATGGCAACTGGAGCCAGTAGGAGGGTTTCTGTTGGGGAGTTGACTGCAGAGCCAAAGTTTCCTGGGAGCCCTGGTCTCTATTTTGGTGCTCATTACCATCTGCTTTAGAGCTGTTGTGCTGCAGAGGGCTGCATGTCAATGACTATACTTAATTAATTTGTCTAACTTATTTCCCACCTTGTTCCAAAAAGAATTTGTTAAAGCTTACAAAAATGCAGTGGAACTGGAATTTTTCTTTAAAAGAACATGCAGAAATCAAGACAAGGAAAAGAAGTAGAAGACCCAAGATAAAGGTAACATGCATATATAAAACGTATATTGTAAGTTCTGTCAATCATAAATTGAACTTTGAGCTTCCTAGGAGCCATGGCAAAGAGAGAAATAGGAACAGTTGTATGGCTTAAGTGTTCAGAAGAACACTTTGAAACTGACTCATTACTGAGGAAAAACACAATGTCCCTGGTACTAATTTGTCCTTCATATCTTCAGAGAGAGAGAGAAATTTGTAGTTAATATAACAAGATGCATCCTTCGGATTATGCCTAGTTCACAGGCAGTTTACTTTAACATCTTCTCAGGCATTTAGAAGCCAGTTCTTTGGGAATGACCCAGAGACTTTGGCTTCTTTAGTTTGAATGGTGGGTCTGGGGTAGGACCATGGAATCTGTGGTTTTAAAAGCTCCCAGGTGATTCTGGTATGCAGACAGACCTGATTACCTCTGTTTTAGGTAGTGAGATATATGTGACTAAGCCAGAGCTAGAAAACTGACTTGGTGAGTTAACAAACAGCAGATAACAAGCATGTGAGAGGCAAAGCTCACTGAGGTAGTAAATCTGGAGAGAAACAAGGATGGAGATGAATGAGCCTGAACAGCCACCGGAAGAGGAGGAGACTGGGTGCATTCCAGTCGCTGACCTCTTCCTGTCTTCTTACCCCCATTAAAAGTGTAGTTTAGGAGAAGAAGTGATAACAGATTAGAAAGGTATGCTGCAAAGTGAACAGAGACATCTACAGGTAAAGCATATTGGAAATGTCTTTAAAATTGAATCACTTCAATCTTAGTTACCTTTATCATCCTTGGAGTATGAATCTTTTAAATTAGAAAATAAACAACTGCAGCATTTTAGTAATGGGACTCTAAGCCCCATTTGTTACGGCTCTAGAGTGTGTGTGTGTGGTTTTCAGAGACATTCCAATTTTCAATCAAGAAATGGATGGTTATTTCCTATTTCATTCTTTATGACGTCTCATTTACTTTTACAAATTAGAAAAATGAAGTGCCTGTTATGGTCTGAGGATGTGATGCCCAGCGTTTGGTGAAAGTACACACCCCATTGTCTGCTCATCTGTGTCTTCTGAAGAAAAGCATTGCCCCTTAAAGCTCTCTGGCACTCTACACACTTTGCATAATGCTGAGGTTAAAATCCTTAAAGATCTGTGACCAGGTCACATCTCCCGCCAGGACCTCAACCAGAAATTAGCCAACGTGTTTCAGACTTTTTATGGTGAAAAAGCAACCTGGTGGGGAAGACCAGAGGGGATTTTGAGGGATTTTTCTCATCTAGCCTCCTCCCCTAGGAGTGGATTATGCACAAATTGGTATTTACAGGTGATAATTAGTTCTGTTCTTAAAAGATTTCTCTAGAGGATAATTTTACAACTTTTACAACTTTCTTCAGTAGTATGTTTCAGCCTGAATTTCTGGAAGGAACTTCTTCCCAGTTTTTAAATTGAACCTCCCTTCTTATGGTTTAAATACAATTTCCTTAACTTCTTTGCTCTGTGAAGAAGAAAACAAACAGCAAACAACAAAAGGGGGTTCATCACCTGCATCTTTAACACCTTAAAAATGGCACCCTCACCATCAAATACCTACGGGCCATAGGGAGACATGGGGGGGTGGAGTCAGGCTCTAGCAGTAGATGGAAATGTATCCTTACATATCCATGTGTCTACATGAGTCTACAGAGGAAGTGGTGATGGTGATGAATGGGGGCCGACTCCTCCTGCCCCAGCCCCTGGGGGCCCCTGCAGGATAGAGGGCTAAGGAGGGGTGTGTCACATCATAAAATGAGGTTTCCTTTTCTCAAAGATAACTGGTTTATACAGGGCTCAAATCTTTGGCCTCAGAGTCCTTAACTCCATGTTTTTTCCTACTGAGCTAACCTGCCACTCACACAAAAAATAATGGTTTTCAGAATGACCAAGTCTTAGATGAATAATTTGAAGAGTCTAAACTACACTGATTTTGATAGATTGTGGTTCTTTGAAAAGAAAACTTGCAAAGGTCCCACCTGCTCCAGTTCTGGTTGTCAGGATATCAGACTGTGGTCTCATAGCCAGATTTTTCCCTAAATAATGAATGAGCCAGTGCCGAGCAAGTCAGAAACAGAAATCAATAAAGCTAAATTCCACCAAGAAGAGGCAGCCCTGCTGTAGAATGATAGAGAGCAAGATGCCGGTGGATGCCAAACCCAATAAGGCACATCCTTAAACTCTCACCAGTTAGGGAAACAAAAAAGAAAACCATCACTTGGGAACAGTCATAAGGGATCAGAACATGAGGACATACCTGGCTTCCTTGGAATGAGGAGGGATGGTCAGACAGCCTGATGTCGGCTCCTTCCATGCCTACAGAATAGCAGCTTCATGACTCAACCTCCTGGGAGCAGAGCACCAAACATCCTCATAAATCCCGTGTTTGTAGCTGTGTGGCCTAATAGATCCACACACAGCCTGCATGGAACATGGCAGGACCATGCAGTCCAAGAAGACATCCATGAGCCCTCCCACTGCTTCCCCCAGCACCGAGCCATCCACCCACCATCTACCCATGGCTTACTCATGGCCAGGTGGGGGACACACAGAGACAGCCTTTGATTGCTGCAGACACAACTAATCGATTTTAGTGTGAGGGAGAATGAAACGCATCGTGCAGAAGGCCTTTTTGTATGCCTGTTGTTCCACGAGAGGCTACTCCATCTGCCCTTGACATGACAGCAGGCATCCTTAGGGGGCCCGGCGGCAGGCAGGGCTGTGTGGGCACACTCATTCCATAGCTGGCAACTGGGCAACTAGAGTTAGTAATTTTGTTAAGGGCATATTAGATACACGCCTTGGGTGAGCATTCAGAGCCCCCTCTACTCTGCCCTCCAGGTACCTTGTGAGTCTCCATCACCCATGAGCAGGGGTCTTGTCCCTTAGGTGCATTGGGACATTTCCAAAAAGACATGAGAATCACTTGAGATTGGTTCTGGAAGGGTGGTGGGATGGACTGCCCTATAGAGTGGACTGATGGGTTCTCACTCACCAGGGCCTTTTAAATTTTTTTAAATTAAGGTATCATTGATATACAATTTTATGAAGGTTTCACATGAACAACATTGTGGTCTCAACATTTACCCATATTATCAAGTACTCACCGCACCCCCCCACCCCCCCATTGCTGTCATTGTCCATCAGTGTAGTAAGATGCTATAGAGTCACTACTTCTCTTCGTGCTATACTGCTTTCCCCGTGATCTACCTATATTGTGATTGTGAATTATTTTGCCCCTTAATCACCTTCTGCCTGCACCCCCAACCCTCCCCAACTCCTCCACCTTTGGTAACCACTCGTCCCTTCTTAAGAGTCTGTGGGTCTGCTGCTGTTTGGTTCCTTCAGTTTTGTTCTGTTTTTATACCCCACAAAGAGTGAAGTCATTTGGTACTTGTCTTTCTCCACCTGGCTTATTTCACTCAGCATAATACCCTCTAGCTCCATCCATGTTGTTGCAAATGGTAGGATCTGTTTTTTTCTTATGGCTGAGTAATATTCCATTGTGTATATATAACACATCTTCTTTATCCATTCATCTATTAATGGACACTTATCTCACCTCACCGGGGCCTTTTTCTTAAGGATACTGAGGAATGCCATGCCCAGTGGGGTCACCTTTGCTAGGGCCAAAGGTGACAGTTTGCTCACATCTGAGCCTGGATGCCACGCATTGTTGATGGTTTAGTTTTCTAACTAAACCCGGTTTAGTTAGAAATGTTAAGGAAAGAGTGTCAGACCAAGAGCAAGGACTTCTTTGCGCCACTTCTTAATAGCCAAACAGACGTGTGCAGTCTGTGCTCTACTCTCTGGGCCTCAGGTCTTCATCAGGATGGGAGTGTTGGATGTGGTCATTTCTCAAGGTCCCACCTAGCCCCTGGCATTCTGTGTTTGTGGAAACAGACTTTCATCATATGACTTTTTGCACTTAGATTTTTCTTGCCATTTCCCAAGCCTAGTGTTATGTGTGACAAAGAATGAACTAGTGCTTGGTGAATGAATGAGTGGGTGTACACATGAGTGAACGAGGGAATGAATGAATGAATGCAGACCAGCAGTAACACTTGATAGGCAACCTGCCTCATTTAAATGCAGAGAGCCTGTTTTTCCTGTGTTCGACTTAGTCTGCACAGTTGGAGGTCTGGGCACCATTTGAAACATTGCATTTGTAGAAATGAGACCAGAAAGTGGCAGCATGGGCTAGTGGAGAGAGACATGTTGGCACAACAGTGTGAATTTCTCCAAAAGAGACATTTAACCACACGCTGTGCTGTGCCCTTGGCTCTCCATGCCTTCATCAGAAGGATTCACTGATGCCGTCAGACGCTCCCTGAGTGCCAGAGAGATCTTTGTGGAGCAGCTCTGGCCTCTGGGAACTTAGCCTCTAAGACATCTGCAGTGCAGCAGGGGCCCCACGTTTGGGAACTCCAAGTGGAGGAATAAAGAAAAGCTCCAGATCGATACACGAGTGGCATTAAAGCACTTAGCGCTCCTATGGATCCCTGCTAAGTGCCTCTAATGCATTGTGGGCGGGTGGGAGGAGGGTGTGGTCAGAGAAGGTGGCCTTGAGAGCTGGGTCTGACTGGGGAGGACAGGCAGGTCTTGGGGGTCACCTGGGAAGGCCTCATGGGGGAGTAATCAGAAGCACAGGAAACGACCCCACCCCACCGCACAGAGGGCACAGGCTGGGGACCCAGGGGCAGGTCTAACACACAGATGTGTTGTGTTTGTCAGACAGTGATTTTGAAAATTTGAATTCCTTGCCAGTGCTTAAAGGTCAGGAGATGTCACATAAATATCTAGATTTCTGGCTCCTTGTGATCACCCGGAGGTGTGGCATCAGGGGGCCTGCCTAGCCACAGGGCAGCAGTCGGTGGGACCTCAGTGGCCACACTGTGTGGCTGCCACTTAACCCTTGCTCCCCCCACCTCACACAGGCATTTGACTCGGAGCCCCTGATTCTGTTGGAGAAATAGCGCAGGTGCAGGTGTAAAGCAGCCCATAGAAGTTGGATAGGGTGGTGGTGACGGTGAAGATGATGGGGAGGCTGGCAGCTAAAACAGGCCCAGCTGCTCGCTGGGTGCAGACCCTGTTCTGTGTGCTCTGCTTTCTTTCACTCATTCATCTGCACAAAAACCTGTGAAGGCAGGTGCTAGATGGCCCATTTTTCAGACTCAGAAACTGGAGCTCAGATAACTGAAGTAACGGCTCAGTGGCTGGAGTTCATAAGTGACATAGCTGGGATTTTCACACAAGCAGGCTGGCTCCAGGGTGTGAGCTCTGGACCAGTGATGAGAAGGACGTCCCCAAGTGCTGCAGTGAGGACGCTGCGCAAGCTAGCGCTGTGCTTAGGGCTTTGTGTGGGCCGTTGCTGTAGATTCTTGTGCAGCCGTTGGGACCCATGCTCTGCAAGATGAGGGAATGGGAACTTGGAGAGGATAAGGGGTTTCCTCAGGGACACATCCAGAGTCCTGAATGAGGGTGGCAGAATCAGGATACCCCCCGAGGGATTTCAAGGAGACCGGGAGCTCAAGAAACACAGGTGGCCGGTGAGAAGGGGTACTGAGAGACGAGAAAGAGGGAGGAAGCACAAGATTTAAAAAAATTAAGGGACCCAGACAAGCCAGACATGTCTGTACATTCCTTTGTTAGGAATAGCATCCAGTTGTGGCTCTTTTCTGTGATGTTGGCATGTTTCTTGGTGCTCCAGCCCAAAGGATTGAGCTCCCACTAGCCAAACTTTTACCTTAAGAAATGACTTGGAATGAAAGAAGAACAGATCTCTTCTGTGCTGTCAACTGATATTTCTGCAACCCAGCCAATTTCATGGGAAAGCGCTGTTTGATCTCCCACGTGGGCAGCATTACAGGCCAAACAGGAGGGACCAAGCTTAATGGAGTAATAAAAACTTGAACCGAATCTCCACCTCGAAGCAGTGCAAAGATGCACCAGCCTTGAGCCAGCTCCCCCTGGGGAGCTCCTTGGATTCATTCTTCCAGAACCTTCATGCCCTAGAGTGAAAGCCAGTTTCCTGCCGGAGGCCCTTTTCTAAAATGCCCATAAACCCTTCTGTGAATAAGGCAAGAGGATGCCTTCAAACACACGCTCCTTCCATTTTTGGTTCCCCCAGGCCCAGACCATCTGACATTATGCCTTGATGAATACTGACAACCGGGGGCAGCAGGGGAGCCATTTATAGCTGAACCACGGTGGCTGCAGGCTGACTGTTGCAAGGCAGCACGCCCTTCTTCCTGGCACAACTCACCAAATCATCACGGGGACAAAGCACCAGATGCTTAGTGCCCTTGCCAGCCCCCTTCCAACCCCTGTCTTACCTTGTCTCCTGTCCCTATAAAACAGACTGCCCTCTGCAGGTAATCGGTGGTTCCCACAGTCCTAAACCCACCCGCACTTTGGGGCAGCACGTTCATTGCTGTGTTGTCCATACCCTTAATGGAAAACCTCTGCAAGTTTTATATTCTATTTCATAATGTATGTGTCTATCAATGTAACAGTGTTATTGCTAAGTTTACCTCTCTCCAAATTTTCATGTAAAATTGAGGCTCAGGTAAAATGTATTATTTTCATCTTGGCTTCCTGGATATCTTCATACATCTGGGTTGGGGGGTGGGGAGGGGAAGGTAGTGTACGGCCTACCTCGAGAAGATTACTTACTGAAAGTAATCCTAGGCTCTATAGACTGGCTTAGCTTGTGGTTCACCAAGTTAGTATTACTGTCAAGTTATCTAACTTCTGTTTCCTCATCTGTTAAATGGGCATAAGAGCCATTACTTTGCAGGGTTGATATCACCAGGATTAAAGATGATCATTTAAATGAGTAAGCGTGTCAAATGGTGCCTGGTAGACACTGAATAAATGGTTGTTGTTCAGGGTGCAATTCTTGCAAAGTTAATTTATGCCTGTGGATTGTTTAACTTCTCGTTTGTTCTATGACTTTTAGCCCAGTGTTTGTAAAAGCTTCAAGGTCAGGGGCCATCTATTAAGACGACCTTGACTTCTCATAGCACATCATTCGTATTCCCTAAGTGTATTGTATTATGTGTTTATGTATAGAAATGATTTTACGTCTCTAAAGCAGAACATTCTCTAATGAGTACAAAGATAATAACTTTAAAATGAAAAAATATTTCACAAAGACCATAGCAACTGAGTGGGCTCTTTATGTAGAAGGACAACAGGACATCCTGAGTATTTGGTGAGCTCTGAGCACTCTTCTATTCGGAGACCCGGCCCCCCAACTATAGCTCAGTAAACTCACTGAAGTGGACCTCCCTCCCACATCAAACATCCTTGTACGTAAGCTGTCTGAGAGGTGAGTGGAGTTGCTCTTGGCTGGTAAATGTAATGTTATTTTTGTAGACCTTTAAGGGAGCATTCATTTCAAATTTGCAAGGTGCTTTTGGAGCGGGTTTTTTTTTTCGGGTCTCACGTTTTCATAGTCCTGGGAAAACTTGGAAACCAAAAGCCCTAGCACAAGGGGACCTGACCGATTCAGACGACTCGGAAAAGGGTCACCGCAGGAGGAGGGGTTTTGTGAGTGGAGTCAGGTAGCTCTGGCTGTCTTCCAGGACCCGGGCTCCGTGGGTGTAGCTGGGCTTTTGGAGGCATCTGGGCAGTGTGAGACATGGCAAGAGGCCCGGAGGCCAGATAAGGAGGAAATGACGAGTTCTAAGCATTTGCAGTTTGTGAGTAGGGGTATTTTGTTGGGAAACATCAATCTAGCACTTTCAAATCCTAATCTCTTTTTCTTCAGTTTTCAGTTAAGATCATTTTTTTTCAGTCAGTGGGTTGGAACATAAATGAGCTTGGGGACAGCAGAGGCATTTTCTCTGGACTGTGCTGTTCCCTGTGCCCCTGGCAGAGTGACTTCATTTCTTGGGGTCTAGCTCCTCATCTCTAAAATGTGAGAATTGGTCTGGGAGACCGTAAAGGCTGCTTTCTGTTACACCTGACAGATGTTTTTGTGGATTCTCTCAAAATGGTTCCATTGCTAACTATCACATTGTTAATTGGAATTAGAGGCTTACTTACATGTTTGTGTTTTACTTAAAAATTAAAAAAAAAGGCCAGAATGCCTCAGTCCTGTCTGATTGCATTAGTCACAGGTTGGCACACTTCTTCTGTAAAGGGCAGATAGTAAATATCGCAGACTTGCAGATCGCACAGTTAAGTTACAACTTCTCAGCTCTGGCTTGGCTGTGGCCAGTAAAATTTTCTTTATGAACACAGAAATTTGAGTTTATGTAATATTCATATGTCACAAAACATTAAAAATTTTTTTCCAATAATTCAGAAAATACAAACCATTGTTGGCTCATAGACCATTCATGTACAAATAGATTTGGCCCATGAACTGCAGTTTGCTGCCTTTTGCATTAGGTTGTCCCTTCTCTGAAGCCATAGGATTTTAACCACATTCCTGTTGTAGTCCTGTTTGCCACTGTGTCTTGTATGGCTGTGTACCATCATTGGATGTGTGTCTGTTTCTCTCAAATTATCTTATGAGCAGGAACTGTGAGACATTCCTCTGCAGCCACGGTCCCCAGTGTATAGTAGGTGCTTGCTGAATGCTTTCCAAATGAATGTGCAGTAATTGTCCCACTTGTAAGGTGACTGTGTCTACGTGTAATATTGGAAAATAACTGTTCCGTTCCCAGAATGCAACATCTCTTTGGGTAGATCCATCCTGGAAGGAGTGTGGCAATGTCTGCATTACTGAGCTGGCCTCCCACCATTTCAGAGGCTGCGATGCTTACAAATAAATTCTCTTTACCTGACATCCAGTGTTCTAAGAGTTACTGAGCTGAGGCACTTGTGCGGATGCTCTCAGACAGAAGGGGAAAGGGCTTGGAAAAGGAAGATGGAGAAGAGAGGGAAGATGGCAGCAGAGGCCTTGACTACTACAGATACTCTGTAAATATGCCATGTGGGTCTGCGGGAGTTCCTAGCTACAGTCTTGTCCTCTGTTGGCAAGCTTTTGAGACCACAGCCTATCGAGAGTCCAGACTCTCAAGAGGCTCATTTGAATGAGCCCCTGAAATATTTATTTTATCCCTTGTTTGTAATTTTAAGGCAAGAGCTTTATAATTTCAACTAAGGAATGATGTTCAGTATTCAAGTACGGTGGTGTTTGTACTGGCTTCCGGTTTCCCCTGAGAGACACGCGAGGCACTCAGGAAAGATAACTATGCACAGGGCTGTGTATCTGGAGGATGTGATGCCAGGATGCACAAAGAAGAAATTATGACCATTTACTTGTGTATTATTTTCTCAATTTGAAGCACTTGAATTCCAGAGCTCTTAAATCAAGAGGTTGAATTCCTGGCATTTTAAAGTAGACCACTTGAATAAGCTGTTTAAACCATTAGAATGGCTTTTTAAAAAATTCACACGTTTCTTGGATCATTTGCTTTTGAGATTTACTTAATTGAAGTTTCTGCCTTTTCATTTTACTTCAAATCAAAATGATTTCTATAGTTAGGGAAGTTTTAATTTTATTCCTCTGGGTAGAGTAGATTTCATACTTCAGTCTATTCCCCAACAGGTGAAAGCAGGCAGTTTTCCACAAGCCTCACAAAAGCAAACCATGCATACACGCGTACTTAGGATTTCAACTCCGACTTTTTCCCCATGGGCATCATATCTGTTAATAACAACGATTGCTACCTTTTCAGGGTCTCAGGCACATATCAGCTGAAAGCTGTCTTTTAATCAAGGCCAGACGTTGGGAATGGGGACAGTATTAATAATGAAGTTATAAAATTGTTCTGCTGGGCATTTATTATAGATCATTTGCTTCTGTTGATGGAAAGCAAAATAATACTAAAAATGCGAAAGTGTAGAAGGTGGAACTAAAATAAAAATCATCTATTTGCATATCTATAAAATGCCTATTCTATGTCAGTCACTGTATTAGGCCCTGAGGGAACAGCAGTAAGTTAGAAGTGGCTATGAGTAAGTTACAAGGTCTCTGCTTGTGGCATACATATTGTAATGGGAAGACAGAAAGCAAGCAAGTAGAGAAATATATATGCAGTGTGATCTCAGGTTGGGATACATGCCATGAAGAAGAATGATGCACGGTATAAAGGCAGGCAGGTGGTCGTGGAGGGCTATTTCAGGTTAATGGGAGAGGCCTTCCTGAAGAATTAATTGATCTAGAGGCCAAAATGATGAGAAGGTACCAGTCACATTACCATCTAGAAGAAGAGCTTTCTAAGCAGAGAGCAAGTGTAAAGGCCCTGTGGCGGATACATACATGGCTCATCGAAAGAACAGCAAAGTCAGTGTGGCTAGAGAAGAATGAATAAGACAAAAGGTGGTAGGAAAGGAATTGGGCATAATAAGCAGAAGCCCTGTCATTATAAATCATGAAATTGAGACAGAATTCTAAGTGTGGTGAGACACCACTGGAAAGCTTTGAGGAGGGGCTAGATTTAAGGTATCCACTTTTTATAAAGATTACCCTGGAGAGTGGGTAACAGACAGGTGGTAGGATGGCAGGGGATGTAAAGTGGAATCCATTTAAGAGGCTATTGGCATAATCTAGGTGAGGATGGCTGCAGTATGACCAGGTGCTGGTGGCAGAGGTGGTCAGGTGTGGTTGTTTACCATAGACTCCTGGAGAGTAGAGGCCTTGAACTGTACACCTTTTTCTCTCTTCTTATAACCCAGGTCTATAGTATGAGAGTATTGAATTGTTTGTTTACTTAGCCTAGAATTAATATTGCACATCTGAGCCTTCTCTCTCAGTCCCCAGGTGTAGGTATATAATAACTTTTCACTGGTTTCAGGTGGGGGTGGGGCAAAGAGGTGAAAAAAAGGACGCCCTTCAGATTTTATTACAATGATCATACTTAAATTCTATATAGTATCACTGGTTTTGCACAGGAGACTTGATAAATTTTGGCTGGCTGGATGGGATGGTTGGAAGGATGGACTATCGGGTGGGTAGGTATTTGATGAGCAGAAGGAAGGAAACAAAGTCTCTCCCCAACTATATACCTTGAAATTGGAGGGATGAACAGGGAGAGGAGTTATTATTCATCTAATTTGATTTTCTCAGTAATCCAGATTTGAGCTTTCCAACCTTGTTACGCCTTCTCATTTCTTCAGCACTGTAGCTCCATTCCCCAAATACGAGAAAAGAGATGGGGGATGAAGATTCTCTTTCCACTCTTTCCAGTTGCCCTTCAGTTGGGGGCTCAGAACGCCAAGCATCTGAATGTGTGGGACCCGTGTGAGCTGCTCAGGGGCCTCTGACCTGCCGCAGCATGGACGCCAAGGCCTGGGGAAGTCATGCTGTGAGACCGTGTATCTTTTAACTTAAAGATAAAAAACAAAATGTAAACAGCTTCTCAGCTTTAGCCCACTGGGAGGATGATGTAATGAGAAAAAGATCATCGACAATTTGAGGCTGATGAAAATGATGACTTTTGGGGGGAAACAGTTTAATTGAGATATAATCACATACCATATGATTCACCCATTTAAAGCATACAGTTCGCTGGTTTTAGTATAGTCACAAAGTCGTGCAGCCATCACCACAGTCAATGTCAGAATATCTTCATCTCCTCAAAAAAAAAAAAAGCCATACATATGCTTTAGCCGTTACCCCACCCACCACCTAAAAGGTCATTTATTAACTCAAGTTTGTAACTCATCGACCTGCTTGAATTTGACCTCTGATTGTGAACACTCAGAGGGAGCATCTTGTGGGCTTCCAGCAAGTGGGGTTGGAGGCAGGGCAGGTGGGCTTTCTGGTCCCCTCGCCGCCTTCAGGGTGTCTCAGGAGTCTGCCTTTCCTCTGGCATCGTCAGGAATTTGATTGGTTCATTGATTGTTCGACCAGGCTACTTAACAGAGCACACACACCCACAAAAGCTCCACCTTTTTGCAGAAGGAGGGAGAAATGTAAATTCTGAAGACTTCTGCTTTGTCTCCTTTACCTGGAAGCTGCTTCTTTCTCACTGAACCACTTTTCCAAATGAGGGCCCTGGTGGATGGCACAGCCTACTCCTTTACTTTATTTCCTAAGTGGTTTATAACCCTGAGGCTGAAGGGCTCCAAACTGGGGGGTGGGGGAACATACACAGCAAGCAATACGCAGTTAAAGAGAAGGAGATGGGAGAAACCAAGCTCCTGTTTCTTCCCATATTTTTTTTCCCCTCCCACTGTCATTTCCAAGCACCAAACGGCCAAGAAAGTTTGAAATAAGAAACCTACAGTGAATGCCGTTTCTTGCTTTCAAACAAAGAAAACATTTCTTGCCCTGGGGTATTTTGGACCCAGAAACACTTTGATATTTCAAGTTTCAGGGTGAGGAATAGCAGGTCTTGGTTAGTAAGTCAGTTGCACATGATAAAGATAGAAAGATCACTGACTGATGCCCACCTGTCTTCTGCACGTGCCTCCAAAAATAGGATGCTGTGTTGATTATAATGCATTTTTCCTTGGCCTTCATTAGTGTTTTAGTATTCCTTTGCTGCATAAAAACTTAAAAAAGCCAAAACTTAGGTTATCCATTTCTGCTGCTGCCTTCAAGCTAACTCCACAACTTGAAGCTTCCGTTTGCTCCTCTCTGCTCTCAGTTACAGGGCATTCCATAGCACTTCCATCCACCTGACAAGATACATCTTTGTTATTTTCCACCTTCTCATCATACCCAAGAAAATCAGCTCCCCAAGGCAGGGACTTTCACGTCATGTAGTGTTGTGTGCCAGCATTTAGAGCTTGGCATGTGATGGGCCCCCAGTTAATATGAGTTGAAGGAAATGAATGCACAAGGTGCTAAATGAAGCCAGGAAGTAGAGCTTTGATGATATGCAAGGACCTCTCTAGCTTTATTTACCATTTGATCATCCACACCAAAATCTCTCTCCGAAAACTGTCTAACACATTTTTGTGTGTGTATGAAGGATAACTGGGTTTTCACATGCCTGATATTAACTTTTTGTGTGTTTCCCTTCTCTGTAATCTTAAGAAGACAGTTAAGTCTTGGGAATCTTCATTTTTAGTATAAGATGATGGGGTAAGTGGTTTTTCTTTATAGTCTCCTTTGAAGTGAAATGCTTATACTCATCCTGAAGGGCAAATTTCCTTTTGTGTATGTATGTCAGCTTACATATTAGCACATACCCAGAGCCTATGACAAATCAGACGGCAGAGCTGAAGTCTAATAGCTCTGCCTTTTCATACCCTTCACACTTTGTTAGATTTTAGTGACAGTTGGTAGGTGAACTCTGAACATACTTGGCCACAGGCAGATTCCTGTGTCTCTCCTCTTACTGAAGATACAAAGAAGGACTTTCTGATGGCATTGGTAGGTATGGATTAGACAAAGGAAAATAATCTGAAGACTCCTGGATTGTTTTGGGAACCTGCCGTTGGTTGCATTTGTATGAAAAAGTCAATTCTGAGGTCAGGAAAGGCCATTAGCAATATTTATGTCTAAGAAAATAGTTTGTCTTTTACGAAAACTTGATTTCATTTTGCTTGGTTTCTCAGGGTGACTTTGCCTCAGTTCTGTGTAAAAGGGGTTTCTTGATACCCAGTGTTAAGATACACTGCATGTCTTGACTAATTGACTATGGATTTGGTTTCACGGGTTGGTTCATTATAACTCTTCCTTCTGAGCATCTCTTCTAGCAGCAGGGCAGAGATTTTCTCATGTAGCCAGGGTGAATATAGCTTTTTCTTGCTTCCATTCTCCTGCGAGATGGAGCTTAGGGGAGCCCTTAAGTACACTGCTGCCTCCCAGAGAGGGTGCTCGCGTGGCTCCCTTGGCGGATGCCATGCAGACTTGGCTGTGTTTAGATTCTCCCCTCAAAGGTGCCAGGTGCCCATTTGTGGGGCTCCTTCACCTCCATGGGCCATGGAAAATGGCAGAAATAGGATTGTTGAAGTAATTTTTTGAAGCACTATTTTATGTGGTTGACATTGACATTGATCATTTTCTCCTTCAGTTGTATCTCATGATGTCAGATTTATTGTATTTACCTGTAGAAGAAGGAAAATAAGTTCTCCCAGTAAAGAAAAGGGCAGCATTATTATGTGCTCATGAAGTCATAATACGGTCTCATCGTCTATGGTTGCAGCCCTCTCAGATGTATTCTTACAGAGTAACGCAACAAGGCTGATGCTTGGAGGCTAGGAAGGAACATCCAAGGGTTGTCAGAACCATGTCTAGGTTAAAACATGCTGCTATACTCCCAGCCCTCCTTGAAAGAGGCTATTTATAATACACTGTGAGTATTTGTGCTGCTTGCATTGTATGCATCCCGAATGAAGAATCGGCGCTTTAAAAAGAACATTAAAATAAAAGTGCACGTTGCAGAAGCCTGACTTAGCCAACCAAAAGAGACTGCGAGTGTTGTAAATGGCCTCTCAGTTCCTAAGGTTGCTCAGATGCTTCTTCTTGGTCAGGAGATATTTTGACCTGGTATCTCGGCTTTGCTTCCTTCTTTTAAAAAAAAATTTTTTTTTAATGTTCTAGATGTGAAAATGCATACATACTTCTAGCAATCACTTCGCAGGCTCTTCGGAGCTGCGAGCCCCCAGCCCCCCAGAAGGGGGAGGGCCGGTCTCCTCCCCTTTCTGTGTTGGCCTCGCCCCAGCCTCTGGCCCCACTAGGTTCTGGCTTCCAGCTTGCGCAGTTCCATTTCTGCCTCCCATCAGGAAGCAAGACTGGTTGGGGAAACTCCTACATAAAATAAAGAAAGGGTAAATTATACCAAAATAAAGCTTTTGAAAGAAAAATAAAAACAGGCACCCTGATTAATGGACTATGCCAACATTATGTGAATACCTTAAGTGGTTTTTAAAAATAGCTCTTTTGCTGGAGTGTTTTGGTTCAGGGTGTGTATTCTTGGATTGTTTTTATGATTTTTTATGCAGAGCATTGATAGGAAAATGTAGAACTCTTACAATAATACATGCAGTGTTTAGATTGGATACACTCCTTTCTCCCTTTGCGTTGATTTCCTGACTTTCTCCTTTGCTTTTCCCTGGTACTTAAGCATCAAGTCTCGGGCATTTTCCCAGTGTAATTGTTGATTAAGTGCTGCATATCCTGCGATGATTATGAGAAGATTACTGTATTCGGCTTTTAATTTTGTGAGTGTCAAATATTTTACTTTAATAGTATCTTTATTATTATTATTATTATTCATAGCTCTTTCTGTTTGAGTAATGCAATCAGGCAAAATAAAGGTAATGCCACAAATTCAGCATTTTCAAAATAATTCTTTGTCTCTGAATGGAAAGTGCCATCTGCAAGGAAAGTGCTATTCTCAAATACTGATTGGGGGTCCTGGAAGGTGGGACTAGAAATATTTCAGGCTTCTTTTGATTGCAAGTAACAGAAAGCAAGCAGCTTAAGAAGAAATAGACCTAGGGAGCAACCTAGTAGAGGCAGAACTGAAGGTCTCATGGGACCCCAAGGCCGGGCATGTAGCTAGAAGTCATCAGGACAGGAAACAGAAGTGGCTAAGAATGCTGGCCACACTTACGTCGTTTCTCTGCTTGTTTCTGTGTGACCTCTTGTGTTCTTCTAGCTATGCATGGTTGGTGGTCATCTGTTGCTTTCAACCTAAATATCCTCTGTGGAAGAGCAGCCTAGGTAGACTGGCCACTTTACAGTCTCAGTTCCCAATTCCCAGGAGCAGCGACATCGTGACTGGAATAACTGAAGTCATGTGACCAGCCTGGTCCAGTCAGCTGGTCCAGGAGAGCAGTGGAAACATGGCAACCGGGGACTCTCCCCATGCGGGTCGGAAGGGGCAGCTCCGAGAGAAGGGGCTTATTGTGAATGGCTTGATCCCTGCTGTAGGGCTCTGTTTGTGAGACGGGCAGTGTCTCCAACTCATCCAGCCTTCAGGGGTGACCTCCCACTCTTCTCCAGGAGCCCCCGTGTCATATCCCAGAGCATCTACTCTGGTGTCCCCATTTTACAGATGAGGAAACTGAGTTTGGAAGGTAAATGCATCACCTGCTGTCATACAGCCAGAAAGTAGAAAGCCAGGCCACGTTTCACTGCCTCCAAAATGCAGAACCCAGGTGTGTCTGCTCCAGCTGCCACGGTAGGATTGGGTAGCATTTCCATGAGCTCACAGTGGCTGCCTCATGAGTGTACATGAAGAGCGGTAGGTAGTTCATAGGGAAGCAGCTACGTAAATGTTGGTCTGAAGTGGAAAATTTCTCGAGAATAATCCATACACTGAGTAATATTTGTGCCTATAACAAGGACTCAACCTTGGCGTGAACTTTCTATACAGAAACCTAAAATCCATCCAAATGTTTTGGTTGGACATGGAGCCATAGGGCATCAAGGAGATGAGATTTCCTCACTTGGGGATAGAGTTCTGTTTGCCCCAGCCACTGTCATCCCCTACTAGTCACTCAAAGGACGCTAATGTCAATAATATGGAGAATGGAGCTAATTGGAAAATTGAAGCTTATCCGAGTCAGTGCTGATTAGCAAAATCACAGAGCCAGAGAAATTGGTGCAGTTTCTCCAAGAGTGATTATTGGTGGCAAGTATTGAGTGAGGTGTGCAAAATCAAACTGTCTATACACGAGCCACTGGGGTGGAAAAGGCACAGGGTTGGGAGCCAAGGTCCTGGGAGCCAGGAGCAGCCCTGCCCCTAACCACTGACGGGACCCCAGGTAAGTCACTGCCCACTGCACTACTCAGGTTCTTTCTCCTTTTCTTTTTAGTATGTTGTAAAAAAAAAAAATTATGAAGTACATACAGACATACAGTAGTCTGCCCTTGTCCACAGGGGATACGTGGAAGACCACCTGTGGATGCCTGAAACTGCAGATAGTACCAAACACTATACTATGTTTTTTCCTACACACACATACCTAGGATAAAATTTAATTTGTACATTAGATACAGTAAGAGATTAGTAGCAACAACTAAATGATAAGATAGAACAGTTATAACAGCATACTGTAATAAAAGTCACACAAATGTAAATGTGGTCTCTCTCTCAAAACACCTTATTGTGCTGTGTGAAGAACACCTTATTGTGCTGTGTGATTACTCTTATTGAGATGGTGTGAGATGATAAATGCCTAGTGATGAGATGAAGTGAGGTGAATGACTGTAGGCACTGTGATGGAGCATTAGGCAACTATTGACTGACTTCTGAAGATACGCCAGGAGGGATCATCTGCTTTCAAACCGAGGTTCATCAGGGAAAGTGAAACCGCGGATAAAGGATCTACTGTGTAATGAAAAGTAAGGCATCTTCCAGTGAAAGAAATACAGCTCTCTCTCTCCCCAGCACTAACCAGCATAACCAGTTTCTTAGGTGTCATTTGATAGCTGATGCCTTTACATGCCTCAGAGTGTGTGCATATTTATGCAGATAGTCACATACCAGGTACATTTTTTTTTTTTTAGATAATTATTTTTTATTGAAGGGTACTTGACGCACAGTATTACATTACATTAGTTTCAAGTGTACAACACAGTGATAAAACATTTATATACATAATTCTAGGTTCCATCTATCACCCTACCAAGCTGTTACAATACCTTGACTATATTCCTTATGCTATACATTACATCCTGGTTACTTATTTATTTTACCATTGGAAGTGTGTACTTTTTTTTGTTTGTTTGCTTGTTTGTTTGTGAGGGCATCTCTCATATTTATTGATCAAATGGTTGTTAACAACAATAAAATTCTGTATAGGGGAGTCAATGCTCAATGCACAATCATTAATCGACCCCAAGCCTAATTTTCATCAGTCTCCAATCTTCTGAGGCATAACAAACAAGTTTTTACATGTAGAACAAATTCTTACATAATGAATAAGTTACATAGTGAACAGTACAAGGGCAGTCATCACAGAAACTTTCGGTTTTGCTCATGCATTATGAACTATAAACAGTCAGTTCAAATATGAATACTCATTTGGTTTTTATACTTGATTTATATGTGGATACCACATTTCTCTCTTTATTATTATTATTTTTAATAAAATGCTGAAGTGGTAGGTAGATACAAGATAAAGGTAGAAAACATAGTTTAGTGTTGTAAGAGAGCACATGTAGATGATCAGGTGTGTGCCTGTAGACTATGTGTTAATCCAAGCTAGACCAGGGCAATAAAACATCCACGTATGCAGAAGATTTCTCTCAGAACGGGGGGGTGAGGTTCTAAGCCTCACCTCTGTTGATCCCCAATTTCTCACCTGCTGGCCCCCCTGCGACTGTGCCTGTCTTAGGTTGTTCCTCCCTTGAGGAATCTTACCCGTCTCTGGCTAACCAGTCATCTTCCGGGGCCATACAGGGAAATGTGAAGTTGGTAAGTGAGAGAGAAGCCTTATTGTTTGAAAAAGTTAGCTTTTTACTTCTTTGCATATTTATGCCCTGTGGCTTCTATGCCCAGCATTTGTCTTGAGGTATCTTTACCACTTGGAAGAATTATGATACTCGGTAAATTTGATATGAGGCACGAATTCTATTTAAGGGTTGTAATTAGGAAGGAAGAAGAAAAGCTATAGAAGTAGCAGGCGGAAGAAAACATGGGAAGATTGATTATTTCTTTGATATATCTTCTTGTAGAGTAACTTCAGCATGTATAGGTTTTAAGCGACTACTTAAATTGCACACACACATTAACATAATAGGAGTATAGTTACATAACCAAAGCATATCTGTAATTACCAGCCATCTGCAATGAAACCAAGAAAACCAGTTAGGCACCTTAGGCATTTGTGAAAACTTATCTATGATATGGTGGATATTGTCCAAATGAACTTGAACAGTCTGAGAGAAATCAGACAAATTAAAACAACCCATTCCTGGGGACTGTTCACATGCCATATGTTCTTTTAACAATAAATAGTTTGTAGTTGTAAGACTTTGGAGCGCTACGATTTGCACTTGAGTTTACTTTTGTATATGGGGTTAGACAATGGTCCAGTTTCATTCTCCTACATGTAGCTGTCCAGTTTTGCCAGCACCACCTGTTGAAGAGACTGTCATTTCGCCATTGTATGTCCATGGCTCCTTTATCAAATATTAATTGACCATATATGTCTGGGTTAATGTCTGGATTCTCTAGTCTGTTCCATTGGTCTGTGGCTCTGCTCTTGTGCCAGTACCAAATTGTCTTGATTACTATGGCTTTATAGTAGAGCTTGAAGTTGGGGAGTGAGATCCCCCCTACTTTATTCTTCTTTCTCAGGATTGCTTTCGCTATTCGGGGTCTTTGGTGTTTCCATATGAATTTTTGAATTATTTGTTCCAGTTCATTGAAGAATGTTGCTGGTAGTTTCATAGGGATTGCATCAAATCTGTATATTGCTTTGGGCAGGATGGCCATTTTGATGATATTAATTCTTCCTTGCCACGAGCATGGGATGAGTTTCCATCTGTTAGTGTCCCCTTTAATTTCTCTTAAGAGTGACTTGTAGTTTTCAGAGTATAAGTCTTTCACTTCTTTGGTTAGGTTTGTTCCTAGGTATTTTATTTTTTTTGATGCAATTGTGAATGGAGTTGTTTTCCTGATTTCTTTTTCTGTTGGTTCATTGTTAGTATATAGGAAAGCCACAAATTTCTGTGTGTTGATTTTGTATCCTGCAACTTTGCTGTATTCCGCTATCAGTTCTAGTAGTTTTGGGGTGGAGTCTTTAGGGTTTTTTATGTAGAGTATCATGTCATCTGCAAATAGTGACAGTTTAACTTCTTCTTTACCAATCTGGATTCCTTGTATTTCTTTGTTTTGTCTGATTGCCGTGGCTAGGACCTCCAGTACTATGTTAAATAACAGTGGAGAGAGTGGGCATCCCTGTCTAGTTCCCGATCTCAGAGGAAATGCTTTCAGCTTCTTGCTGTTCAATATAATGTTGGCTGTGGGTTTATCATAGATGGCCTTTATTATGTTGAGGTACTTGCCCTCTATTCCCATTTTGCTGAGAGTTTTTAACACGAATGGATGTTGAACTTTGTCAAATGCTTTTTCAGCATCTGCGGAGATGATCATGTGGTTTTTGTCTTTCTTTTTGTTGATGTGGTGGATGATGTTGATGGACTTTCGAATGTTGTACCATCCTTGCATCCCTGGGATGAATCCCACTTGGTCATGGTGTATGATCCTTTTGATGTATTTTTGAATTCGGTTTGCTAATATTTTGTTGAGTATTTTTGCATCTACGTTCATCAGGGATATTGGTCTGTAGTTTTCTTTTTTGGTAGGGTCTTTGCCTGGTTTTGGTATTAGGGTGATGTTAGCTTCGTACAATGAGTTTGGGAGTATCCCCTCCTCCTCTATTTTTTGGAAAACTTTAAGGAGAATGGGTATTATATCTTCCCTGTATGTCTGATAAAATTCCGAGGTAAATCCATCTGGCGCAGGGGTTTTGTTCTTTGGTAGTTTTTTGATTACCGCTTCAATTTCGTTGCTGGTAATTGGTCTGTTTCGATTTTCTGTTTCTTTCTGGATCAATCTTGGAAGGTTGTTTTTTTCTAGGAAGTTGTCCATTTCTCCCAGGTTTTGCAGCTTGTTAGCATATAGGTTTTCATAGTATTCTCTAATAATTCTTTGCATTTCCGTGGGGTCCGTCGTGATTTTTCCTTTCTCGTTTCTGATACTGTTGATTTGTGTTGACTCTCTTTTCTTCTTAATAAGTCTGGCTAGAGGCTTATCTATTTTGTTTATTTTCTCGAAGAACCAGCTCTTGGTTTCGTTGATTTTTGCTATTGTTTTATTCTTCTCAATTTTATTTATTTCTTCTCTGATCTTTATTATGTCCCTCCTTCTGCTGACCTTAGGCCTCATTTGTTCTTCTTTTTCCAATTTCGATAATTGTGACATTAGACCATTCATTTAGGATTGCTGTTCCTTTTTTAAATATGCTTGGATTGCTATATACTTTCCTCTTAAGACTGCTTTTGCTGTGTCCCACAGAAGTTGGGGCTTAGTGTTGTTGTTGTCATTTGTTTCCATATATTGCTGGATCTCCATTTTGATTTGGTCATTGATCGATTGATTATTTAGGAGCGTGTTGTTAAGCCTCCATGTGTTTGTGAGCCTCTTTGCTTTCTTTTTACAGTTTATTTCTAGTTTCATGCCTTTGTGGACTGAAAAGTTGGTTGGTAGGATTTCAATCTTTTGGAATTTTTTGAGGCTCTTTTTGTGGCCTAGTATGTGGTCTATTCTGGAGAATGTTCCATGTGCACTTGAGAAGAATGTATATCCTGTTGCTTTTGGATGTAGAGTTCTATAGATGTCTGTTAGGTCCATCTGCTCTACTGTGTTGTTCAGTGCTTCCGTGTCTTTACTTATTTTCTGCCCAGTGGATCTATCCTTTGGGGTGAGCGGTGTGTTGAAGTCTCCTAGAATGAATGCATTGCAGTCTATATCCCCCTTTAGTTCTGTTAGTATTTGTTTCACATATGCTGGTGCTCCTGTGTTGGGTGCATATATATTTAGAATGGTTATATCCTCTTGTTGGACTGAGCCCTTTATCATTATGTAGTGTCCTTCTTTATCTCTTGTTACTTTCTTTGTTTTGAAGTCTATTTTGTCTGATATTAGTACTGCAACCCCTGCTTTCTTCTCACTGTTGTTTGCTTGAAATATGTTTTTCCATCCCTTGACTTTTAGTCTGTACATGTCTTTGGGTTTGAGGTGAGTTTCTTGTAAGCAGCATATAGATGGGTCTTGCTTTTTTATCCATTCTGTTACTCTGTGTCTTTTGATTGGTGCATTCAACCCATTAACATTTAGGGTGACTATTGAAAGATATGTACTTATTGCCATTGCAGGCTTTAAATTCGTGGTTACCAAAGGTTCAAGGTTAGCCTCTTTAGTATCTTACTGCCTAACTTAGCTCGCTTATTGAGCTGTTATATACACTGTCTGGAAATTCTTTTCTTCTCTCCCTTCTTATTCCTCCTCCTCGATTCTTCATATGTTGGGTGTTTTGTGCTGTGCTCCTTCTAGGAGTGTTTCCATCTAGAGCAGTCCCTGTAAGATGTCCTGTAGAGGTGTTTTGTGGGAAGCAAATTCCCTCAGCTTTTGTTTGTCTGGGAATTGTTTAATCCCACCGTCATATTTGAATGATAGTCGTGCTGGATACAGTATCCTTGGTTCAAGGCCCTTCTGTTTCATTGTATTAAATGTATCATGCCATTCTCTTCTGGCCTGTAGGGTTTCTGTTGAGAAATCTGACGTTAGCCTGATGGGTTTCCCTTTATAGGTGACCTTTTTCTCTCTAGCTGCCTTTAACACTCTTTCCTTGTCCTTGATCTTTGCCATTTTAATTATTATGTGTCTTGGTGTTGTCCTTCTTGGATCCTTTCTGTTGGGGGTTCTGTGTATTTTCGTGGTCTGTTCGATTATTTCCTCCCCCAGTTTGGGGAAGTTTTCAGCAATTATTTCTTCTAAGATACTTTCCATCCCTTTTCCTCTCTCTTCTTCTTCTGGTACCCCTATAATACGGATATTGTTCCTTTTGGATTGGTCACACAGTTCTCTTAATATTGTTTCATTCCTGGAGATCCTTTTGTCTCTCTCTATGTCAGCTTCTATGGGTTCCTGTTCTCTGATTTCAATTCCATCAATGGCCTCTTGCATTCTATCCATTCTGCTTATAAACCCTTCCAGAGTTTGTTTCGTTTCTGTGATCTCCTTTCTGGCATCTGTGATCTCCCTCCGGACTTCATCCCATTTTTCTTGCGTATTTCTCTGCATCTCTGTCAGCATGTTTATGATTCTTATTTTGAATTCTTTGTCAGGAAGTCTGGTTAGGTCTGTCTCCTTCTCTGGTGTTGTCTCTGTGATCTTTGTCTGCCTGTAGCTTTGCCTTTTCATGGTGATAGGAATAGTCTGCAGAACTGGGACGAGTGACGGCTGGAAGGACTTCCTTTCTTGTTGGTTTGTGGCCCTCCTCTCCTGGGAGAACAGCGGCCTCTAGTGGCTTGTGCTGCGCAGCTGCGCACAGACAGGGCTTCTGCTTCCTGCCCGGCTGCTATGGAGTTAATCTCCGCTGTTGCTGTGGGCGTGGCCTGGCTCGGGCAGCTGCTCCAAAGTGGTGGAGTCGCGTTGGAGGGGGAGCGGCCTGGAGGCTATTTATCTCCCTAAGGGGCCTCCCTGCTCCCTGCAGCCCAGGGGTTAGGGTGCCCAGAGATCCCCGGATTCCCTACCTCTGGATTAAGTGTCCCACCCTGCCCCTTTAAGACTTCCAAAAATCTCCCGCCAAAACAACACAACAACCACCAAAAAAAAATATATATATATATATATATTTTTTTTTTAATTAAAAAAAATTTTTTTTTAATTAAAAAAAAAGGTGGTCTCTCGTTTTTCTTTATTCTCCGGTGCCAGCCTCAGGCGTTTGCTTACCGGTCTTGCTGCCCTGTTTCCCTAGTATTGGGGTTCCTATCCCTTTAAGACTTCCAAAAAGCGCTGGCCAAAACAGCAAAAAAAAAAAAAAAAATGGGCGCTCTCTTTTCTGGTGTCCTCCTGCGCCAAGCCACCGCTGCCCGCTCACTGTTCTTGCTGCCCTGTTTCCCTAGTATTGGGGTCCCTATCCCTTTAAGACTTCCAAAAAGCGCTGGCCAAAACAAAACAGCTTAAAAGCAAAAAAAAAATGGTTGCGCGCTTTTCTTATGTCCTCCGGCACCCGGCCTCCAGTGCCCGGTCACTGTTCTTGCTGCCCTGTTTCCCTAGCATCCAGGGCCCCCTGGGCACGTACTGTGTCTGCGCTCTGGCCCGGATGGCGGGGGCTGGGTGTTCGGCAGCCCTGTGCTCCGTCTCCCTCCCGCTCTGCCTGCTCTTCTCCCGCCGGGAGCTGGGGGGAGGGGCGCTCGGCTCCCGCGGGGCCGGGGCTTTTATCTTACCCCCTTCGCGAGGCGCTGGGTTCTCTCAGGTGCGGATGTGGTCTGGATATTGTCCTGTGTCCTCTGGTCTTTATTCTAGGAAGGGTTGTCTCTGTTATATTTTCATAGATATATGTGGTTTTGGGAGGAGATTTCCGCTGCTCTACTCACGCCGCCATCTCTTCCGTCCCTCCCCAGGTACATTATTTTGATCAAGGAGGTTCTTCTGTATCAGTGCATCTGGAGCTGTCCTTTGTATGGGCTCCATGGTGTTTGACCATATGGACAGCCCACTGGACAGAAGCAACCCCTGATAGTGGACGTTCTACAAACAGTGTCACAAAATGGCATTTTTGTTGTAACTCATTTTCTTAATTGAGTGAGGTTGAAGCCCATTTGTGTTTCTTCTGTATATTTCATGCTCAAACCCTCTGCTCATTTTTTTTTCCTCCATTGAATTCTTTTTCTTACTGCACCTCATTTTTCAAAGAGGTAATGATTCAGGTGCTGATAAGTTCTGTGAACAGGGATATTTTAGTTTAGATAGAGTGATTTGACGGGTGTTTGCTTAGAAGTTGGGGTGTCCCGGGAAAGCACCAGTGCTGGCTGTGGAGGTCAGCTTGACTGACCCTGTCCCTCCTCCTCCCTGATGTTGCTGACGTGGGGTCATGCCAAGTTCCTCGGCAAGCCTTGGACTTGGTCTTTTGATAAGTAAAGGGAATTGCCTACCCTCTGCGGAGTGGGGCTTGACCGTGTTCAGTGGATGAACAAAAGAGAATATGGCATCATGGGACAAGATTATCTTTGGGGTCAACTAGTCCTCTAGACATTGACCTGGGTTCAAATCCTCTTGGCTCCAGAATTTATAAGCCATATGAACCTCTCTGGACTTCAGTTTACTCATCTATAAAATGGGAATAATACTGACATTGCAAGGCTGTTGTGAGCAGTAGAAGGAACATATTAAGTTATATAGCACATGATAAATTTTCAGTAATTAATTGATTCTCATATTAGTGTCACCGTTACCCTTGCTGTTACTGCCATTGCCGTAAGCCAAATGAATGACAGCAGGGGTATTGCCTAAAACTAAACTAATAATTCATGAGGCAACCATGTTATATGGGACTTTGACTTCATGAACCTGCTCCAGAGGGTGCAATTTGGTCTGCAGGCCATCTTCCTTTTTGATGTAAAAGTTTATGTGCACCTACATCAGTTCGTTTGTCTTGTGATTCTGTCATATTCTTATAGGCCTTGTGCTTTATTGCTAGACAGAGTACGTAATGCCTGCCCAGCTACCTGGCCTTGAAAAGGGAGTGACTTGAAAATATTCTACTGGAATTCTAAATGGGGAAGATGTAAAAACTCTCCTCCCCACTCCCCAAGAATAAAAAAAATGTATCCCTTGAATGCAGTTTAACAGAATTAACAAAGGGAGATGGATGCACCAAAATAAGATTCCCAGAGAAGAGATGGGAGCCTCCTAATTGATTCCCACAAAGCTGCTGGTTATTTACAACTAGGAAAATTGCCTGCTTGGAGATAGCAGTTCAGCTCTCTGGTTCCACTGGCTTGACAGGGAACAGTTCACTAAGGCTTGCTGGAAAGCTCTTAGGGGGAAGAAAGCAGAGTGAATTACATCTGACTGTTTAACACCATCTCATTCGTAGATTTCTGCCTTCCCCCTAGTTGATCATTCACAGTCTCTTTTTTAGTATATAATTGTTCATTTTAAATTTTTGTGTTTGCGGTAGCTGGGTGTATGTTAATTACTGGCAGTCTGTAATTATGTTGTCTATTTGTCATTTCTGTGGTGGCAAGGGTAGTAAGCTAGAGTTCTTCCAATAACAAGAATTTCCATTTATAATTCTCCTCCAAACCATTTAGAAACGGATACATGTCACTCACACTCTTGATGTAGTTGAGTAAATGGCATGTTATTGATATTTATTGTCAGGTTTTTAGCTCAGAAATGCCACTGTACTGTAACTTAAATTACCCAGTATTTTGGTTTATTCATTAAACCCACAACCACGTAATGAGCATCCACTATGCACTAGGTGCTTGGGATATATCCCTAATTAAACAGACAAAAATAAACTGTCCTACAGATCTCTGTGTAACTGAAGGAAGTGCCCCACAAGCCACTGTCTGGCTGTTGGCAATGGGTGGGCATCCCCCAGGCTGCTGAACACTTGTCCATTCCCAGCACTGTGATAATGAAGAATATGGTAAGAAGTTAAAAGTTTCTGGCTGTTCAAGTTATTACTCCACATTAAATCCCCCTATATGATATTGGCAGCTGAGACATACTAGGAAAATAAAATAATTTAAAATTATCAGATTAGTTTCAGGCATCCCCAGGGTCTGTGTGCAAATTAAATTAGAGGTATAGCAAACGGATCCAATCAAGAAACAGGGCTGGGATTAGGGGACATGCTGCTGCTATATGGACCAGGTAAACAGAGTTAGTTACTGCTTATACAGCCCGAAGCCACATTCCTCAGAGGGAGGTTCCATCCCCTTACCCTGAAATTGATCCCTGAAGACAGTTGCCAATTTTGGGCTCTGTTCTTGTGCTGAGTGTAGAAGAATGGGGACTTGGAAAGGGTCTGGAGGTCTAGAGTAGTGCTGAAGACTAAAGGTTCATCAAACTGGAATCAAAAAAGGATCTTGCTTGTGGATAATGATAAAGAGCAACTCCTCAGAGGGGAAAACATTTGGGGGGGAAGTTGGGTAGTTGGAAATCTCTGTCTAAAAGGGCACATGCTTGAGTTTCCCATAAAAATTCAGCAACTTTTTCTAGTGCCTATAATGTGCTGGAGTGTGAACAAGACAGAGGCCCTGCCTATGTGGAATTTACATTTCAGTAAAGGAATCCAGGCAGACAGGATGGACAGAAAGCCTGAAGTGATATGATGCAATGTAATGTCATACAGTTAAAAGTGCTACAAAGAATTCCAAAGCAGGGTAAGGGAATAGAGTCATCAAGATCCTACTCTGCTCCTGATCCTTTCTGGCAGTTTACCAATTCTCAGTATGAGAAGAAAACATTACAAGGGGTAGGTGGCCAGTTTTTGTTATGATTTTGTTTTGGTTTGGCTTTTGTGTTTGTTTTGTTTAATGTTTTTTTCCCAAATCAATACAGGGCTTTTGTTACAGCTTTAAAATACCATGAACAGGTCTTAGGAATCATCTGGCATCTTTTTGGTTTCTTTAGCTGGGCAACATAGATTTTACTCATCAGCCTGCTGCACTGTTCCTTTTTCGGAGACATGGATAGCATCCCCAAATTTTCTGATACCCTTTTTTTAAGTAGTGTGGCTTGCTGAATCCAAGCAGCTGAATTTGATGCAAGTTCAATGTTGTTTCCTTCAAGAATTAACTCTTTCTGAGCTCGAGATCCTGAGCAAGCAACACCCGACCTCATCCAAACCCCCAGGCATGTATTTTTTGCCCATGTAATTTTGGATTTCAACAAGAGACCCATTCTCTTGCATGATAACTTTGTTGGGGAAGTGAGCATACAGAGACCTCATCTTGCAATGGAAACTAAGTATAATGCCCTTGATCATGTTCGGTACATGACACAGAAGTAGTGAGAATGGTAGCTAGTTCCTTTCTATTTCATCATTTATCAACCCAGAGCCTCTTTTTCTTTCAAAGTACCATGAACTTAGAGGCTTGAAACCACTCAAATTTGTCTTAACAGTTCTGAAGGTCAGAAGTCCAGAATGGATTTAATGAGGCTAAACTCAAGGGATTTTAGGGTGTCTTCCTTCTGGAGACTCTCGCAGAGGATCTGTTTTCTTCCTTATTTCAGCTTCTAGAGGCCACCAGCATTCCTTGGCTGAGAGCTGCTTCCTCTGTCTTCAGAGCCAATGGCGTCAGGTCCAGTTCTCACATGAAATCACCCTGACTTCTCTCTTTCACTTAGAAAGCACCCTTTGGGCTCACCCAGGTAATTGTGGAGGATCTCCCTTCTCCAAGACCTTAATTTTCCCTCAGGCTTGTAACTTAACACATTCATAGATTCTAGAGATTAGGAAGTGAACACCTTTGGAGAGATGCATTATTCTGTCTACCACGATCTCTGCGACTCCTTTCTACTGAACATGTCACAGTTTCAAAGACTTGAGTGCTGGGGACTTGAGTATCTGCCGATGGAAACCTCGGAGGTCCAAGCGGCTGATGGAGCCCAAGAGATGCTGGTGCGAAGTCGCATGAACATAAAGCCCCTCGAACAGACCCTCCCATTCTTTACTTAAAATGATTAGCTTATCTCCAGGCTTTCTTGTGATTTTCAAGAAATGCAGCACGGAAGTGGAGGTCACAGAGGCTCAGTGAGGCCATAAAGTTCTAACACTCCCTGGTCTCAAAGGTCCCTCTCCATGGTAAAGTTTCCAAAACAGATACTTCTTTCCATTCTCCTACCTTCCTACTGGTTTACTTAGCAAATATCTGCCAGCACCTACTCTGGGTGCAGTGATTGAGTAGGAAAAAAAAGCCCCGTTTGCAAGGAATGGTAGGCAGAGAGGGTACAATGACCATAATTCAAGTGTCACCAAGGAGAAGTCAAAATGCCATCAAAGGTCAGACACAGGCAACTTGGATTCTCTTTGGTGAAATTTGAGTCGTAGCTTCAAGAGTTAGGGTGTCAGCAGCTGGGCATAAGGTGGCACTGCTGGCAATGGGGACCAGATGGGCTAGGAAGGAAAAGAGGTGTGTCCAGGGAGAACAGCCCAGGAGCACTTAGGATTCTAGTGGGGAGAGAATCCCACTTTCCTCACCAGCTCTCACCCGTCCCACCACTGAAAATAAAGACCTCTTCCCCATATGAACATTAGAACCTTAATGCCTTTCTACTTTACCTGAAGTGGGCTTTGGTCACCCCCTCATGCATTTGTACATTCGAGTTAGTCTTCAAAATATGATTACCTAGTGGTACAGGTTTAATTAGTCCCTTCAAAAAGATATGTTGAAGTCCTAACCCACCCCAATGCCTGGGGGTGTGACCTTATTTGGGAATAGGGTCTTTGCAGCTGTAATCAGGTTGCATCCTGTAATCAAAATGAGGTCATTAGGGTGGGCCTTGATGAGATATGACTGGTGTCCCTAATAGAAGAGCGACACTTGGACACAGACATGAGAAGAACTCCATGAGATGATGGGGGCAGATTGGAGTGACACAGCTGCCAGCCAAGGGATGCCCAGGACTGACCACCGCCAGAAGGGGCAGGGGAGGGTTCTGTCAGCCCCCAGGGGGCAGAGGGAGCACGGCCCTGCCAACTCCTTGATTGTGGACCTCTAGCCTCCAGAACTGCTGTTTTATGCCTCCCAGATTGTGGTTTGTTATATGGCAGCCCTAGGAACTAACACACCCAGTTGGTACCAGGCCCCGCAGTAGGGGAATCAACTGGGAGTCTACCCAGGCAGCCTGGTTTTGCTGGCAGAGTTCAGTTGTGCCTAATGAAGTCACATCAGTGGCGAATAGGTGGTCTTGCAGGGGAGTCTGATCATCAGAGGAGCATCTCAGTTTTCTGGACTGTAGGCTGAGGTCTCTGGGATCTACAAAACAATGACCTGATGAGGGAGGGTATATGAGCAGGTACAGCCTCTTCTGATCCCTCCAGGGACTCCCCAGGCACAGCCAATCGTGACGTGGTTCCTATTAGAAATTTGGAGCTAGACTGGAATCACAGGGTTTCAGGGCAAGAGACTTCAGAGTTCATTTATTCCAACTCCTCCCCTTGACAGATGACAAACTGCCTTGGGAAGCATCGTGTGACTTGTCCAAGGTCACTCTGCTAGTAGCTGAGCCAAGACTTGAATCAAATCTTAAATCTCACATCTAGACTTCTAAGATTTCTAAGGACTCTGAAGTCTGTGGTTCTGAAATCTGAAAGTTTTCATTGAGGCACAGAATTTTAACTTATGCCTTTAGACTATTCTATATTTACTAGAAAAAAATAAAGGAGAGGGATTTTTAAAAAGGAAACTTGTTGATCTTCAGGAAAGGGGTTTGAAAAAATAAGTTTATGTGACTTCTTTAAAAAGTCCCGTGGAAATCTAAAAACAGAGCAAAACAAAATGAACAAGACAGCAGTGTACTCATAGACACTGAAAAGTGGTGGTTACCATGGTGGCAGGGGGTTGGAGTGGGTGAGGGGGATAAAGAGGCACGAAAATCTCAGTCGTAGTATAAGTTGGTCACAGGGATGTTAAGTGCAGCCTGGACAGTTTGGTCAGCAGTTCTGTAACACCTTTCTGTGTGGACAGATAGTAACTGCATTAGTTGGGGTGAGAGTTTAATCATATCTGTAATTGTTGAATCGCTGTGTGTGTGTATACTTGAAACCAGTATCATATTGTATATGAACTATATTTCAGTTAAAAAATATACTTTAAAAAAAAGGCCCATGGATAGTGAGTTTTACTGTGTGTCATTAAAAAAAATGTCTTCCCTCCAGCCTCAAGTCAATGGGAAATTCCAGTTCACGGCTTCTTTTGTTAACCATCCCACCCAGTTCCTGCAGAGGGTGGAATTTGTAAAACCAGCAACGATTATGTGACCTCAGACACCACCAAGTAGCACTTTTAGCCTTGTCCCAACTTGTCCTGCCCTTCTGCACGGTGTTTCCATAGATTTCAGTTCTCCAGAGTTGCTCTGAAGGACAAGTGTGGAATGCCGGGTAGATTCATTAGGGCAACAGCAATGCATGCCCTGCATCCTGGTCAGTGTAAATCAGTTTCTGTCCTAAAGGTTCTGAGGAATGTCATATTCGAGGCCCGATGCTTATGTGAGCATCTTTTGTATTGGGTGCCCCAAATGTAATTTCTATCATTAAGACATAAAGGAGACATGAAGAGGGATCATTTTGCTTGGCAGCGCACAATGAAAGGGGTGTGTATGTGTGTGTGTGTGATTTTTTTTGATGTTACTAGTATTGTTTCTTGGGTTCCTCAGCAAAGAAATGCTGTGTGGCTTTCAAAAGTCTGTCCGTGCAAATGCTTCCTGTCACAAGTGATCAGTGTCTTGCCATTTTGAAATGGCAGAAATGGCTTTAGCAGCCCTTACAAAATTATCACTGCCATGCCGGGAGCTGGAGACCAGCCTCTGAGAAATTGACGCTCGCCTTCTCTCTGCTCATGTATGTCTTGTAGTTACTGATGTGCTGTCCTTTTAACAAACTGTCACCATGAAGTGGGGTTGGCTTCATCCAGCGCTGTGGGAAAAACAAGGTTAGGAGAGCAGAGACTTTTTGTCGATGGTGAATAAGTGGGATTAGTTAAACCAATATTGAAAAATGGTTTGCACAACTCTTGGCAGCTCATGTTCCTTCTGAAAAGATGTGCTCTTTCAGCCGCATTGGCACAGACACAGTTAAAATTGCATCAGGACCTTCGTTACATAATGCTTTCCAGTTATATAATTAAGGGTCCTGTTTTTTCTTGCCCTGGTTTACATCGATTGAAACGGGGATGGAAGATAGCAACAGTTCATAGTCTCCTGTAATAGCCGAGGCAGTAATTTTATTGATGAAAAGCACATGGGGTCTATTGGTTGTCAGTAATACTATATGCAGGATGAACTGTGTATAAATGAACAGTTTGTGTTTGAAGAATAGACTGAGTTTCAGACACAGGTATCCTCCTCTTGATGAACAGTTTGAAAGAGCTGACCTTCAGGTGCTGGCTTAGAGGAAGCTCCTGGTTTCTGCCTGTGTCTGGCAGGTCAGAACCTTAACACGGGGCTCGATCTGGAAAAGTGCAAGGCAGTAGTGACGGGTGTGGCTGCCATGAGGTGGCTCCAGGACTTTTCCAGACTTGGCCCAGATACAAACCTAACCCAATGGCAAGTAGAATTCTTGAGATTTACATAAGCTCAGGTGGCACCTGTTAGCCCTGTTTCCATTTTGGCCCCCTCCCAGCTTTTTCATATGTAAACTCAGTGCGCCATCATTCTCTGCCCCCCACCAGTGTCCACCACCCCATTTGCCTCCTCTGGGAAGGATTGCAGGGTAGGCACATCTGCCCAGTGGCCTCCCACTCAGGCACCACAAGGTAGGCAAGAAGGATCCAGAAAACAGCATCATGCAGGACAGCCATACTATTATAGGCCTTTGGCCTTTTCACATGAGGGTTCTGTGTCTGTCCCTCCCACTGTGTGCCTGGGACCTTCTGAGTAGCCACCAGTCCTCAGGGACTGGTGCCCATGTCCTGCTGTTATAAAACGCTGGACAGAGCTGTGGAGGGCACCGTTTTCACTCTACCAGGCAGATCAGAGCACATCCTCACTTTGCCCCCTCCTGACCGTGTGGACCTGGACCCACCGCAGTCCTGTTCATCCTCAGCCACCCTCCCTCTCAGGCCCCTGGCTACCTTGCTCCTGCCAGGTCCCTCCTCCCCCGAGGCCCAGACTGCTCTTGATGCCCAGAACTCCATGTGGCCAGTGTGGCCAAGAAGTCATGCTAACAGCTCTTTCTGCAAAGCAGTAATATTTTGCTGCACATGTTTCCTAAAACACATGTACTAACACCAAATAGGGTTGTAGGTCATTTGGATTTTCTTCTTCAGACACTTCCTGTTTCTTAACAGATTTTCTGCAGCGAGCATGTACTATTGTTTTACTTGGAAAGAACAAAAAATAATTTTAAAAATAGCAGTTTGGGAGACAGACAATAAAAGCAAATCATCTTTTCTGTTCAGTAGAATAACAACAGCAACGACAAAGTCAGCCCAGGTAAATTAATGCAAAAATGTTAGGCAGGCTTGCTCCTCCTCATCAAGTAATAAATGGCCTTTCCCAGGTGAGATGGTGTGGGACACTCACCGTCATTATCATCAGCCCCAAGTCCTGATGTTGTCTCAGAGCTGCTGGGTATGTACTACTCCAGGACACCATGGGGATTTTATGCCAGGGTTGTTGTGAGGCTCAAATGAGGAAATAGATATGAAAGTACTTTATAAATGATGGAAGCTATTATTTTCCACAAAAGAGAAATTTTCATCTGCATTGGGAGATAAGGCAAAACACTAAGGATGTTTGTACAATTTTAACAGAGAAAGATGTGTCCTCTCTGATCAAAGAACGTAAGTTCATCTGTTTATTTAATAAATGTTTATTGGGGCCAGTTGTGAGCCTGGCATAGTACCTCTTGCTTGGGATTCATCAGTGAAGAAAACCGACACAAACCTTTGCCGTGTGGGGTCTTATGAGGGAGACAGATGAGAAACAACACGTGTCATAAAAAAAAGAAGCTGCAATCAAAATGATCATAACAGAAGCTGACAGTTAAATGATGCATAGTTTGGACTGGTCATGGTTCTGAGCCCTTTACATATTTTGAATCCAGAACACCCTTCAAGGTAGATACTATTTATTATTAACCCCACTGGGTGAAAATGACCCACGCAGAGGTGGAGTGACTTGCCTGAGTTCACACAGCTCGAATGCCGGAGCTGGAATTCAGTCTCAGACAGCTTGGCCTTCATCTTAGAGGATGTCAGCAGGTGTAAGATGGGGCAAAGAAACCAGGCCTGTAAGGGATCCTGCATTCAGCAGACATTCTCTGAGTGCGCTGTGCCTGGCGTGTTGGATGCCTGGGGTACAGAATGCAAGGGGCCTTACCCCTGCCGTGGAGGAGTTCCTGGTCTCCTGCGGTGGTGGAGGGGTAACAGACATACCCCTTGATAATGTGGTGGGATGTACCTTCCCCCTGGGTTTCCTACAACAGCAGAGATGCCATATTGTAGAAGCACTGGTTTCCATGACACTTTTCTTTTAGACAACAGAGTTCATGGCATCGGCTGCCTTATCTTTTTCCAAAGGCTATTATTGATCAGGGGTGTTGGATGTCCCCCCACTGCAGAGCTTCTAGGCTTCAGAGGCAGATCAAGCCAACAGCTGCTTTGATTGGACTCCAGGCCACAAAGCCACAGGCTGTGGCCGTCCGGAGTTGATCCTCTGCCCTCTGCATCGGCAGAGCCTGCCGACAGCCTTCTGCTCAGCTGGTGCCTATGCTGTAGCCATTGTTCACTCTGTAGAATGTCACCCCTCCCTCCCATCATCTCCCATTGGCCCTGGTGAGTGTGACATCACACGAGGGGACAGCCCTTCACATCCTCCTGTTGGGATCCTCCACCCCAAGCCTGGCCGGGAGAATGCACACCTTCCAAAGAAGCCCGTGGAAGTTTATATCCTACTAGTGAGGGGTCACTAGTGTTTGGCTCTGCCCAGATGCAGCATATTTGCATGGCCCATCTTCCTTCGGTAACTAGAGGGTGGGCATGGTGTGTACCTGGGTGGGGATGGGTCCCACCTGTTCCTTTTTCTCCCACGTATGTGACCTCCCAGCCCCCAGTGCAAGGTTGTTCTGTCTGCTGAGCTACTGTCATCCCATGGTCAGAGCTAAGAGTCGCAAGGGCTTAATAAATACTCTTGTGCTATAGGGGTCTTTTGTTTGTTTAGGGGTTATATTTGTTTCTCTACTTCTTTTGGCTGACAAAGGCCTTGACTAAGTCTGAATTGCCTTTTGCTGTTGATCAGGATTCATGAGATTAGTATTGCCATGGGGGAAGTTCCCCTTACCTGTTTGTGTCCTGCGGGGGATCACTCTTGGCACTTTGCCTGGACATCAGTGCAGTGACGGCCAGTAGCATCCACCCCAGGTCAAGGCTCCCCTCTCCTTTGTGGGGCAGCTGAACAAATTCCCTTCGTTAGGCGTGTGGCAGGTGTTAGGGTTGCTTAGTAGAAGGCCTGACGCTGTACAAGGCTCTTCCATGACTTTCATTTCATCTGGTCCCTCAAAACAGCCATGTTATGGTTGAGAAAACCCAGGCCCAGGGAAGTAAAGTAACTCTGTCCCGGGTACACAGCTAGCAAGTAGGAGAACAAGGACTGAAAGCCAGATTTTAAGTTTTGTTTGTTTTCTTTTCGGTGTTATCTCCCCAAAGGATGTTTTGAATTAGATAGTAAATTTCTTCCAAATGTTATTATATTCATTCTGAAAAAGTTCTCTTTTGTGGGGAAATGAACTGAACCTGTCTTCCTAAAAATACCCTGTTTAAAATATTTAAACACTCCCAGGTTCCTACAAGCCATCCTTTTGTTGTTGTTTTGTTCCTATAATTAAGCTGGAGGAGGCAAGATTGAAGATTTTCTCCTAATAAAATAAGAAACTGCCTTCTCTTCAAATCTGTGCTTTTCTCTCCCTGTAAGCAAGACGAAGATGATACAGCATTAAAGTAATGGCTCTATCGTACAGGGTAAGGATGAAACAGGAATTGCTTTAATTCACATTTTAAACTGTGGAAATGGGCTAGCCAGTGATCCTTATGTACCTTGACCTTGTTAGTTTCCCCCAGACATTACCAGGTTCTGTAATAAATCTTAACTGACTAGACGAAAGGTTCATAACCCAGTGTCCATGAACATCTTGGGGGCTCACTGATGAGTTTTAGAGGGTCTGTATAAATCCCTGGAATTATATTCAAAACATGTGCCTTACTGAGCTTTTCTAATTGAGATTCCTTCTTTTTCATCAGACCCTCAAAAGACATCATCACAGTATCAGTTTTCTCTGTCACGTAACAAATGACCACAGCAGTGGTTTAAAGCCGCACACAGGATTTCACAGTCACTCTGGGTCAGGAATCCGGGCCCAACGTAACTGGTCCCCTGCCCGGGGTCTCAGCGGGATGCAAACAAGTGTCATCAGTGGGCTGCGGTGCTTTCTGGAGCTTGGCCTCACTTTCAAGCTCATACTGTCGTTGGCAGAGTTCAGATCCTTGAGGAGGAAGGATGGAGGCCCCCATTTTCTTCCCAGCTGTCAGGTGGGGTTGCGCCCAGCTTGTAAAGACCCCCACTACCCCTGCCCTGTAGCCCCCCAGAGGACCTCCCAATCGTTGCAGTTGACTTCTTCAAAGCCATAAAGGGCATCTCTCCTTCCAGTCTGCTGTGCCACTTTCTTAAATGATGTAAGGTAAGAGGGACTAACTAGCCATCGCTTTTGCTGTTTTTCATTACTAGAAGCAAGAAACAGATTCCATCTGCACTCAAGGGAGGGAGATTATATAAGGTCAGGACCCACTGCGGGGTTACCATAGTGTTTGCTGCAGTCATAGCCCAAAAGTTTAGAAGAACCACTGCTCAGGAACCTTTGAAAAACTACATGATTGATATCCTACAAATATTTCATTAGTTCGCTGACTAGTTACATTACATCCATAGAAAGAAACCTGGCATGACTGGAAAAAACTGATCAGCCTTACCTTATCAAGATGGAGTAGGTATCGTAAGGGGAGCCCGGTTGGTGGAGTATTAAAGGAGAGAAAGGAGCTTACTCTAGGCTGCCTGGAAGAAGGTCCACAGCAAACACCGTATTATGGTTCATGTCAACATTGTGACCATATTTGCTCTATTTTTTGAGACAGAAAAGTCATGGTTTGGGCAAATGGGAGGCAGACAGACCCCCAAACAGCTTAAAACTCTTCATTCCTGGGTACTGAGAGGGAACAGTATGTTGACCGAGATCCCTCATGTTTTATTTGGGGTCTTAGTTGGGGTTAATAAAAAGGTTCGAAATTGAATGTGAGTTGGTCTGTGGTAGAATTTAAGAAGGTATTCCCAGAGTTGCTTTTTCTTCTGACTCTGTTTACTTAGTGTATTAGCTCCCCAGGGCTGCCATAACGGAGTGCCACTCTATCTCTGTAAGCAAGTTGAAGATGATGCAGCATTTAAATAATGGCGCTGTCTCACAGATTAAGAATGAAACAGCAATTGCTTTAATTCACATTTTAAACTGTGGAAATGGGCTAGCCAGTGATCCTTATGTACTGTGACCTTGTTAGTTTCCCAGACATTACCAAGTTCTGCAGTAATTTTTATTGACTAGACAAAAGGAAAGGCTAATAACTCAGGGTCCACAAGCATCTTGGCGGGGCGCATTGATGAGTTTTAGAGGGTCTGGACAAATCCCTGAAATTATATTCAAAACATGTGCCTTACTAAGTTTTTCTAATTAGAAAGTCCTTCTTTTTCATCACACCCTCAAAGGACATAACAAACTAGGTACCTTAACAGAAATGTATTACAGTTCTGAAGGCTCTAAGTCCAAGATCAAGATGTTAGCAGGCCCATGCTCCCTCTGAAGGCTCTAGGAAAGGATCTTTTACGTGGACATAGGTCATATAAGATTAGGGGTCACCCTACTAAAGTATGACCTCATCTTAGCTTATTATGTTTTCAGTGACCCTATTTCCAAGTAAGATCTCAGGAGGTAGTAGGCAGGACTTCAACACAGGAATTTGGTTGGGGAGTAATGGACACAATTCAACCCGTAATACTTAGTGAATCTAAAGTTTCACTAGTAGTCATACTATTCTAGCAAGTAAATAAAGGTCTCTCTGGTAGACTGATGGTCAGAGGCAGTAAGTCATCTTTTCTCCTTCTCTCCCACCTCATTTGGGAATTTACTATTTTCTCACCAGAATGACATCCCTTCCTTTTGGACTTAATTTTAGATGCAAAGCTGTTCTCATTCTACATCTAAAATTGGTCAGTCTTAAGCCTATATCTGGTAGTAGGATGCTTGTCCAGGGGTCAATTATCTGACGGTCTCACCTGTAAGGTAGGTGGGGAATGGAGAACCAAGTCACAAAGAAAATGGAAAGAATTCTAAGCAATAATATCACAACATTCATAAAATAAACCCTTTTAAAAGAGCCCTATGGATTTACAGTCATGACCTACTAACCTTTACTTTACACATAATCCTAACAAACTTTTAAACTCTGAGTTTATAGGATAATAGAAGTGTGAACATATGTATATGACAAACTCCTGGCAACAAGTGCTGGCAGGGGAGAATCTCACAAGTCTTAAAAAGGGAATTCCAGACTAGCTCTAGTTCAAATATTACTTGTATTATGACACCTGTATTGATATCCTCCTCAGAATTCCAGTATCACTTTATACTTTCATTAGTCAGTTGTCAGCTGTTTTCTAATACAATACTTACTTGTAAATCTATTTTTATCCTCCCTCTGATGTAAGAGCCAAGGTATAACTTGTTGTGCCTAGCACGGTACCTGACACATAGTAAGTGTATCAGTAAAGTCTTATTGAAGACTGAATCCTAAGAAAGGTAATGTTCTATAGGCAGGTTGGAGTTTCATAGCATTTTTAGCAGAAAAGATTACTCTGATATGTACTTGTAAAAATAATTTTTATTAAAGATAAAAAGTCTAAAAGTTTATCTTACCCTAGGCTTTTAAGAGGTGTTCAGAGATCTCATTATTTTATATATAAGACCAACAACTTTTAACAGTCACTTTTAAGAGGGCATTTAAAAATGTTTGGTCTAATTTACAAACTTAGTTAATTAAACTCCTTTAAACAGTTTAAACTACATTTGTAAAGGAAATCGAATGTATTAAATTTATAAGGACTCAGTTGCCCTGACTCAACAAACAATTCTCCCAGAACACTTAAGCAATTCTAATAAATCTAATTAGGCTTTTAGTTATGTTACACCTTATGGTCTTTTAACTTTTCTTACATTATATATGACCTTAGTGAGATTTCAACCTAAAATAACCCATAGTCTAAATTGGTTATTTAATTCCACATATTAAGTTGATGTTTCAAGGTTTGTCTGTTACTCTTAGAAACCTGTTCTCATTTGTACCAAATATTTAAAATACTAGATCTGCATTGATTCTGTATTTAATTCTACGGATCTGATTTCTTCAACATCTCTGTGCTTTCTCCTGCATCTTCTTTGGGCTGGAAGATACTGAAATTGTCCAAGAAGGAAAAGAAGGACATTCTTCCACTCTGCCTTTCAGAGCCTTCTACACATCAGGGACCTTCGGAAACTTCTGTTCACCCGCATCCAGCAGTCTCTGCTCCACCCCTAGCCCTTGACTGCCCAGTGGGAGAATTGCCACAAATCCCAGTCAGGTGCTCCCAGAGGAACCTCGCAGGTGCCCCTTGCACCTTTGAGAGAGAAAATCTAAGAGGCTTGAGGCTTCTGGAAGCTGCCTAGGAGCACAGTCTAATCCTTAAGCTTTTTAAACTTTTCTTACCCTGAGGAAGTTCATGAAGATGGACAGACAAGCCCCACCCGAGCCATCAGCTACCTGTGCCTGGACATCTCCCAAGAGATCCCGCCCACCCTGTTCCCTGCTGCTTCGCAGCAAAGACCAGGCAACAGAAGGCAGTGGGGGTCTGGCCGTGGCCCCAAGGTCCCCTGGTCTGTACCCCGCGCCCACCCAGTGTTTTCCCGCTGGAGGCCAGACATCAGGACCACAGACCACAGCGTCGCCAGCTTGCTTTCTGACCTCAGTCTTACAGATCATTCTCTCATGCAGAAATCTAGCATGCAGGATCAGTTGCATCAGGAGTGTAGGCCTGGGTCTGAACCATTACAATCATTCAAATTACTGAAAATGTCAGACCGGATTTGGTTCTCTGGTTCACATTTTTAAAAATCTGAGCCCAAATGGTTTCTTATCCTGCAGAAACACTTAAGGGGACATTCCATCATTCAGATATTCTCAAGAACTTTTATCCCCAAATAACAAGTTAATAAAATAAACAGCTCTCTCCATTTTCTTAAAAAATCAGGAAGTAAGAAAGGGTGGGAGGGAGAAAGGAAGAGATGCTTACTTCACTAGAAAATAATGAATTGTTCTTTGAAGTCATCTCAAGTAATTTTGGGCATTACCTTCTGAAGTGAATTTCTGGGGGTGAGGGGGGCTGCCTTCTTGGCCTGCTGGGATTTCTTGATGACCAGTAGGTATTGGCCTGCTCTCATTCGAATATCTGGACCCCTTATTTCTGGCTGAGCCCTTTTGTAAATGGGCCACAACTTAAAGAAGTGGGGGTTTCTTGGAGCACATCCCTTAGATTCAGGGCAAAGAGTACCAGATTCTTCTGTTCATTCAGATGTCTGCATCTCCTGCCCCCTGGCTGTCAGTAGAGTGGATTTGACATTTTCTAAATCTTAATATACATAGATATTAAAGACCTTGAAACTCTGTGGGATTGTGTATGATCTTCATATAATGCTAAATGTTAAAAAAAAGCCCATGGATCCTCACCTGCAACTGGCCAGAGCTCCCAGCCCCCCAGCCGGCCATTCCGTAAGTGCCGTGAGCCCCAGAGAGCATCATGTGTTACAGCAATGTGCAGTGGTGGGTTTCCATGGTGACAACCAAGTCCTAAAGCAAAGAGTATATAGACAGGGAAGTATATGATACAATTTTATAATTGTGTGAAAATACTGAAAATGAAAAAAAAGTAGCTATTTGAAGAGGCAGTGCTTCATGAATTGAAAAATTCTCTTAAAGGGAATGCAGTTTTCCCAACAATGTGACTGCAAGAGACAATTTGTAAAGGTCTGACAGGGGCTTTTGAGTCAATGAGGAAGTTGATAAAAAGCAAGTTCTTTATAACTGTTGAAGAAAAACCAGAATAACACAGCTTAGTTATCATGTGTTTGTCATAAAATGTTCAGGGATTTACAAGGCTTCCTGGCTTTTGCTACATATATTCGTGAATCTGACTGTAACCAAAGGTTATATATAATACAGTATGGTGAATAATGCATGGGGACTGATAACAGACTTTAAAAGAGAGAGAGAGAGAGAGAGAGAAAAGATGGTGGCTTTTAAGTACAGTATGGCATTTCCTTTTTTGCCATGGTGATACATGATATAGTGCTCTGTGGTGTGCAAAATGTTACCGGTTGTCATAGCGATGGAACACCATCCCGGAGAAAGGAGGAAACGCTGGCAGGAGACGCTTTGCTAGAAGAGAACTACAGGTATAACAAAATGATCATTATTAGCACTGTATTTATTGCCAAATAGTGAAATCCACGCTACGTTTATTTTCTTAATGATAATTCTGAGTGGCTTTGACACCGTCCGAGGGCTTGCATTTAACACACACAGGCTCTGCCTTCGTTTGAGGGTTTTGTCCCTTTTGCTTCTGCTGCTCCTTGGTATAAAAATAGGTTATGTCTTCAATGCCTCCCTGAACTCACTTTTAGCCACTGGCCCAGCTCCATAAGCTTCAGAGTTTGTACACCACTGTAGAACCTGTGATCAATTGCTTTCCATGCTGTCAAGGGTTGCCTCTCCTCGGTCGTTTTTCAGTCATTGTTATGTCAGGTTAGACCTCAGTGAGCAGCTCCCATCTAAACTGAAGCTAAGCTTGGTTCTTGAGGCAGTCTTCTTCTTCTGGTAGAATCTCCAGGGCGCTGGGTCCTGTCTTTCAAAGTGTGTGCTTGGATACAATTGCTGGGAGTTGCTCTGGTGTGACCACTGCTACTCAGTTGGCTGGGCAGCTTAACTCCACAGGGCTCCTAGGGGGCCAAAATCAGGAGTAGTGTTTGGGTCCAGATCAGTCACTGCTTCATCCTTCCTCCCGATTGTCCAGCCCAGGAACATCAGTGAGGTGTGGGGTAGGTAGCACGGTGAGGGTCCTGTGTGTGTACACAGCCCAGGGGACTCCGTCATACCACCTGAAGACATACCTTGCATTGTAGGTACTTAAGATGATGGGTCTTCAGACACTCAGGTTGCATCATTTTGGTTATACAACACTTCATGAGTGCCGGGCACTCTCCTACGTGCTTTATACACATCATTTCATTTAGTCCTCACCATAGCCCATTTTACAGTTGAAGAAACTGATGCACAGAGAGGTTAAGCATTTTGACCAACATCACATGAATGCACAGGAGTTGGCTCCAGGGCCTGTGTTTCCAGCTGTTCTGACACTTTGTGTGACCAGAATTGGAACCAACGGAGGCCTGAAGTGCATCCAGAGAACTTGGCTCCTCTTGGGAGAACTGCTGGGATCATTGGTGCAAAAGGAGGAAGAAATATGTGATGATAAGAAAGGGGGAGGAAAGGACTTTGAGCTAAATGAGAAAGCATTGCTTGCAAAAAGCAAAATAAAACAGACCGGAAAAGAAAAGTTCTGCTCATTGGGTGTTATCAATATGGAATTAAAGCTCATTGTAATACAAAGGGTGGTATACCATGAGCAGGTGTTAGTACTGTGACTGGAAAGGAATCTGCTACATGCAGCTGTCCCACTCACAGTTTCTGACATGCTAGCTTGACGGTATCTCAGCCCTGCACCCCAGCAATGTTGGGGCACCCTGACACCAATGTCCCATTGATCTAATAGAATATCAAACCATTATAATGATGACTGTTACAGCAGCTAATGTTAATTGACTCTTTCTGTGTATCAGGCATTGTTCTAAGGGCTTTGCATGTATCAGTGTGTTTGGTCCAAAGGGAGAACCAGACCCTGTACGGGAGGAAGATGCTGTTCTTGGCTTGCCAGTTGAGGAAACGGAGGCACAGAAAGGTTAAGTCAGCCTGCCCCAGGCTACACTCGTGTTCGTGGCCGGGGCAGCGGTTGTCCACTGGGCAGATGCTTGAGGAGAGCCCATTGTGTGTGGTGTGCTGCTCCCAACTCCTGCTAAAGGTGATGAGCAAGCAGACAAGTTCTTCCAGGGGGTTGACATTCACACGAACATGTGCTAACGTGCAAGTTGCAAGCTCCGAGTTTCTCTGGTGATGTGTGTGAAGTATGAAATTGGGGCAGGAATTTCTTAAGAAGGGAGTTTACAAAGATAAGGGATCAGGAATAATAACTGGGCGTGTTAGATAAAAGCAGAAAATAAAGATAAAAGAGCTTGGATTGTGGAAGACCTTGGAAGCATCAGGAGCTGGATTGGGAATAGAGTTTGTGTACAGAGACAAAGCCTTCTTACGATGGCCCCTTATGACACAAAACATTGAATGGAAGTTCAGTCCCAAAGGACTGTTCAGTCCAACCCTCTCATTCTGCAGACGAGGAAGGCAAGGCCCTGAAAGTTTCTCTGCGGCACATTTCCCTGGAAGAGCAGTCCCCCACATGCTTGCTCACTGCCATGCTCTCTGTAAAAGCCATCATGAGAAACAACCTTAATAAACATCCCATGGCCAGGGAAATGTTGAAATAAGCTATGCAACAATGAGAAGACATGAGCCACATTCCTCAGATGAATAGAGGCCAAGACTCACTGTTGAATGAGAAACACAAGTTTCAGAGCAACATATAAGTTTGTCTCCATTTATGTAAGACAACAACACTATATATATAGCTCTGAAAGATACAGATTCTTGTCTGCCTCTGTAGAGAAAAAGCTCTGGACAGATACCAAGTTTGTAGGGAAGGTTACCTTCAGGGAAGGATCAGGGCAATAGGATTGGGTGTCCTTTTTTTGTAATGGCCTAATTTTTGAAATAAGTGACTGTATTCTTCTTGTATTAGTCATGTGTTTAAAAACTTAAGAAAGAAAGGACTTGTCTGATCATTCACATTGAGTTAGTTGGAAAGTCAAGTCAAGAGCCAGTCAAGTCAGGCTCCCGGTCCTCACCCAGGTACCCAGATGCTGAAGCATGGAGCTGTAGGGCAAACAGGAATCCAGAGGTTCATACCAGGCGATGGCATTGCCAAGGAATCCCAGGAACTTGCAAACGTCAGTTAAACAGGATTTTGCTAAATGAATGTGTGTTTTTCAAAAAAGACTGCAGTTTCTAATGGCATTAGTATTCCAAGCAGCTGAAATCCAGGCTAGAGAAAGGTACAAATGATGATTGCTCATTAGCAAATAGAATACAGATGTTAGTTTCATTTTGCCTGAGTGCATTAGCACCTTGGGGAGCCCCCTGCGTAGTGAGCCAGGCCGGCAGCATCACTGCAAGCTCAGCACAAGGGAGGGCTCTGAGCAGGAAAGGAAACCATGCCACGTCAGCGCTGGAGGGGCTGGACTTTGTTTCCGTTGGTAGTTTCTTAGGAATGATTGGTTGGCATGGGAAGCTAACATTTCTATAGCACCTGACCCCAAATTTTTAAAATATATTTTTACCTTAGTGTTTTGTTATTGTTGTTTTGTGTCATTCTTAACACCCTCTTATGAAATAGGGTGCTTGGTTCCCCTTGGAAAGGAAACTGAGTCTCAGAGAAGTAGAGTGACTTGCCCAAAGTCACACAGCAATGGGATGATGTGTTAGAACCAAGATGTCCAGCTCCAGAACTCTTTGGTGTCCTCCTCACTAGCAGTGGAGAGTGGGGGAGTGGGTAGGGGAGGCAGACAACACATGAAAACGTTACATTCTTGTCCTTTTCCTAAGATGCTTGCTCAGGAGCCTCATAAAAGGTAAATGGAGAAGTTGTCTTCCAATCTGCACAGCCCAGGTCCAGGCTGAAGAAAAGTAGATACAAAGAATAGCAAGATGCCAATTCACCGCTTCTTGCCCCCAAGAAGTATCTGGCCTGGTTGTAGGGTAATTGGCAATTGAAAAGCAAATGGTCGTAGGAGGTTTTGATAACCATTCCACACAACAGGGAACGGTGTGGGTTTTCATTAATGGGCAGGTACAGTTTCCCCAGGAAGAAAGGATGGGGGAGGGAGTCCAGGTTGGTGGCAGGATCGATTAAAACACCCATGAGAAAGCTAGCTGGAGGGGCAAGGTTGCTCAGCAAGAATGACAAGCCATTTAGCTTTGAATGCTGGTTGGGGAGGTCAGACCAGGTCTTGTAGAATGGAGAAGAGCTGGTAGAGGAAAGAGGTTCCTGAGACTGGTGCTGTCTGGACAGTGATTGAGCAGGCAGGTAATTGAACTGGGCTGAGGAAACCTGTCCGAAGGCAGTTCAGAGGTTCTGGCACCAGCTGATGAGCACCCAGGTAAAGGGGTGGGGTGGTGGCCTGAATGCCTTCTAAATGCATTTGCAGTGTTATGATTGTGTTAGAGACGCCTTATCTGCCAAGACATTTCCCACCTTGACCTATCCCTTGCAGATTATTCTGCCCTCAATAAAATTAAGGGCTTTAAAATTTTGTGTTTGTTCAGTTTTTTATTTTTTGATTTTCATTTTCAGTTTTATCCAGTGGGGAAGATGGGAAGTTTAGACCTGGTCAGGGGCATAATGCCTTTTATTACTCAAGTATTATTTCTCCCTCCCCACTGTCCCCCCACCGCCCCCACAAAACCTACTTAAAAGCACTGCTTGTATATCTGTCTACACTAAGTCCTCTGTAAAATGCCTGTTAACCAATTTCCATTGGTTAATGAGACCATACACAATGGAGTATGTCAGCCCAGGTGCCTAGGTTCACCTAACCTCTGCTCATTGGCAAAATGTGACTTTCTAGAAAGGAAGGGGTAGGTATGCCTCTGGAGCAATTCTCAGCAAGTTAGTAAACTTTATCAAGAGGTATAAAGTTAGTGTATTGAGAAGACCCTGGTCTATCTTAGGTAAAGTAAAGATTTTTCAATACACAGAGTATTCGTCCATCAGCCAGATTTGCCCAGCTGTTAAAATTTTAAGACAGCAAGTCATCAGGTTTGTCAGCTCTCTCTCTACCACCGCCAGACACTTGATTGAATGTCACTGTAGGTCTCTTGGTCCAGCAAATTCTCTTGACTGCCACAGAACAGAAATTGCACAGAGATGCCACTTTCCTTCTGCATATGGGCAGACAGGGAAAGAAGTAGGGTTGTGCCATGAGGAAACAGAACCAAGCTTTCGCTAACACCCACCTTTAACTTCTAGTTATAGGGGGAAGTGTGACTGTCAATTTCCCTAAATTCATGTCCAAAAACTTTTCTCACCTTATTAAGTGGATTTTAGTGCGGTCAGATGCATTCTGCCTCGGGGGTATAAAATTAATTTAGAAACGACATTTTAAATAGTGGAAGCCTTTCATATAATGATGTGAAAATTGTTCTGCTTTTGAAAATCAAAATCAAACATGAAACAGTATGTGTCTCTGTAAAGAAGTCAGATATCTTGCTGGGATATTACTTTGGCATTTTGCCAAAAAAAAAAAAATCTCTATTTAATTCCCCTGACTCTGAAGAAATGAAGCAAAAAGGTATTTGAGGAAGGAGGGGTTGCAATTGTTTTATCCTCAAGGCTAGAAGCCAGATTTGCAAAGCAGCACTTTTTTAAAAAACCATAATCCAGACAAGAAAAATAAGGTACTTTCCCCAAATAGAATCTCTAGATTGTACCCAACAAAAGCTTGAATAGCTGGTTTGAATTTTGAAAGATAGGAGACCCTTCCCATTGTTGGCTGCAGTTTAATTACATAATTAACCAACCAATCCTGTTTTTATCTGGTGTAGACTTCTTACAAGTAGTTTTCCATAGAATCTACTACCCTCACCTCATGTTAACTATCTGAAGGTAAATTCTTTTAATTCTCTTGCTTTTTTAAAGGGCTTGGCTTGCCTCACCTTACCTGGTGAATAGTTTTACAGTCAGAAAGCAGTGCCTGGGCCTCTGATAAGAATCAGAAAATGGAATTGTGTTACTCCCAAGGAGCTGGTTGTAGCCTGTATTTTTTTCTTTTAAGAAATAATCTGCTTAGATAGAAGGCATTCAACATTACTTGGTCCCTACTGGGCTGAGAGGAAAAAAAAAAGACTGACAAGAAAAACCAGCAAATATGGTTAGTTCCCATCAAAGTTGAGCCATCTCCAGGGGCAAATCGAATGAAAGGGAACTGTGACGACGTGGGTCAGCATGAAGTGCCTGCTCTGGAAAGGGTCCTTTGCATCTCTCCATCTTTGCACAGCCATAATTGAGTGAAGAATATCACCAACTTGACTTATAAAAGCTGCTGTTTGCTCCTTCCTTGTGCCCCAAAGCAAACATAATAGGCAGGTTCCCAATTTAGAGCTGGCGGCATGAAGCCCAGGCCTTTGTTTGCTGTCGAGTTGTCTGGGACAGCAGAGCAAATAGATGTGAAGAGATTAACCAAACAAGAAGGGCACGGGCAGCCCTTTCTGTCCAGACTGGGAAGTGCAGCTAGCGGGTCCAGCCGCAGGGTGGAAAAGGCCCTGGGCCTGGTCTCCGGGAGCAACTTCGTGTACAGACCTCTTCCTCTCCAAATACTGAATACGGCAGCGATAGGATGTTGCTTACCTCTTAGGTGATGGAATCGATTTTAGGAAGTTAGTTCAGCCTCCTTATTTATAGGTAAGGAAACTCCCTCATTTAATAGATGAGGTGATAGAAACCGTTTGCACTGAGCTGCCTTAGACTAGTTGGTAGATAATAAAAAGAAGATGCATCATCAAAATTGAGAGAGCGTATACACAGATTTGTTAATCTTTGGGAAATGTTCTAACTTCTCTGAGAATGTTTTCCTCCTTTTTTTCATGTTGCACTGTTTTTCAGTGCAAGGATCCCTGAGAAAGCTCATTGAGGAAAGACCCTCATGTTCACACAGTACAGTAATACTGTCATCTTTTGATACTGTCAAGTGAGGACAAAATTTAGAAGAAGCAATAGTTCAGTAAAGTTTTCGGTATGCCCCTGAGCAACTGCACCACAATGTTTGGTACTGCATGCCTTTTTTCTAGAAACACAGTTGTCAAATTTCCTCTGGGTGGCAGTCTTCCTGTCTCCTCCAGAACAGCAGGGAAAAGGCCTTACTTATTCCTCAGCGGTGATCGCCATTTAGGTGAGCTGGGAGAGTTGTATCCTCAGACGAGTGGCTTGCCCAAAGCAAATGTTTTATCTATATACTTCACCTATCCCCCCAAAAAAAGAAGGAAGGTGAATTATCATGATAAAAGCACAAGAATCAACATCAACGGCTCTTAATGTAGGATTTTTTAAGAGTTGCCCCCTCTGTCTGTCCTTGTTGCAGCTGTACTACAAAGTCCAGGCTGAGGAAATGAGAGTGACTGACTCAAAACCCCGTTCTAAGTTTCCTAGCAGCAAAGGCAAAGAGAAGAACATGGCGGTGCATACCGCTCTCATTTCTAGTACGAACATACATGCCAGTGAAGTGCCTGACTGAGAACAAGGGTGATCTGTCGGGGCTTTCTATTGAGAGGGGTAAGAAAGAATGCCTTTAACAGAATTGAATGACAGAAGCAAAGGTTCCATGCATTCCCTTTTCTTATAAGGCCGTTGATAAAAAGCAAGGATTCAGTGCTGACTGACGTTGCTTCAAGGCCGTGCTGAATGGAATGAAGGTGAGATGGAGGGACAGGTGTATAGTCACATTGCATTGATCTGCTCCGGCACTTTGCTATGCCTCAGAGGAAACTGTGCATGTGCAAGATACTGAGTGGCTCAGCCTGATAGCCGGGAGCGTGCTCAGGAAGCACCTATATGCCCAGAAAAAAAACTGGGTGATGAGATTCCCCCTCCCTCTGCCAGCCTCATAAAACCATAGCTGCCTGGCCCATCTTTGAGTATCTTCTTGAAATTGCATCTGTTAAAAAGACCTGAGCTTCTTGGTTTATCTCTTTAAAAACAGGGAGCTGCAGAATGTGACTAACTCTTCCTTAATGGCTTCAAACTGTTCTGATTTAACCAACTGAGCTGTTTCCCCATTGTCCTACTGGAGGCGAACAGCCCTCTTGGTCCCTTTCAGTGAGGTCCTGGTTCTACTGTCTGGAATACAGAGGAGGGAATGGCAAGTGTTCTAAGTGGTTGAAGCAGAAAGGGAGACCATACAGGGAATTAAGTGCTTAAAAAATTGTTGGAAGAGCCAAAGGAGGGGAATCCAGGCAGGCCCTTCAGGAGTGATTTCTGAGTCCTACAGAACCAGCCACCAGGGAGGCTGCCATCCGTGCAGCTATGAGGTCAGGAACACGCTTCATGTCTGTGACCCAGAGACCATAGTCTGTCCTGCAGCTGCCACTTCAGATCCAGAGTGGACACTGGAGAATGGACCCAGGACCAGCACTGCCTCCAGTCCCTGTATGCCCACTCAGACGGCCAGAAGGGGTCCCATACCTCACCCGCACCTTCAGTCAGCCTGACTGCAGCTGATTGGCAGAATGAATTCATGCCCAGAACCCTAGCTGCAAGAGAGTCTGAAAGGGAAGTTGTTTTTTGTTTTTTAGTTTTGGGTTTTTTTTTTAAGCTTACCAACCTCTCCAGCCAGAAGGCTAATGGAACAGAGGCTGAATAATAATCCATGTGTTTTTGTTTTTTAGTTTTGGGGTTTTTTTTTAAGCTTACCAACCTCTCCAGCCAGAAAGCTAATGGAACAGAGGCTGAGTAATCCGTGTGTCCACCACACACAGTCTTGGTGAATTTCTAAATTCTGATAATACAACACCCTGAAAGGAACTTGTCCTAGTGTGCTCTGGCTGTTGTAAGAAAATACCACAGACAGGGTGGCTTAAACAAAAATGGATTTTCTCAGTCTGGATTCTGGAAACACCGAGATAATGGTTCCGTGAGGTTTGGTGTGTAGTGAGAGCTCACTTCCTGACTTGCGGATGGCCTCCTCTGCCTGCATCCTCCCATGGCCCTTCCTGTACACTCACAGAGAGAGAGAGGAAGGGAGGGAAATTTTTCTCTCTCTTCTTGCTCTTAAATAATCCCATGACAAGGGCCCCACCCTCATGCCCTAATCTGACCTTCATTCTCCCCCAAACGCCCGCCCCACCCCTAAATGCCATCATACCGGGAGTCAGGGCTTCAGCATGTGAATCTTGGGGGGTAGGGCACAGACATCCAGTCCTTAACAGAATGCATCTTTCTTAGCATTGCAAAGATTTCAAGATCATTCCAGACCAAAGAATAGTAATGCTTCCTTTCAGCAAGGGAGGGCATTTAGTCCTGTTCTAATGATGCTCTGGGATGAGACTCAGTCTCTGACTAGTGAATGTAAAGCCAGTGATTCTTAACCCTTATCTCCATAACCCACCCCTGAGAGAGCTGGATAAACAGCTGTGGACCCTCTCCAGGAACATGCACAAATTCCCAGTGTTTGTGTGCACTTTGTGTAGGTGCCGTATAAATCTGCCTGTGGTCTGACTACCTGCCCCCACCCCTCCTTCTGGATGGTTACTTGCTCAGTCTTCAGTGTGAGCATCATTTTCCTTCCTCACAAACTGCTTTTGTTGGGGTGGCCATCAAGAAGCTGAGGTACTGCTGATCAGGTCCCAGGGCACTAATGGGCTTCCGTGGTTGGAGGTGAGAACTGTCTGTCCACATTCACACAGAGAGAACTGGTTTGTGCAGTTGCATACACCGAAACTCTGATTAGGATCTTTCCTATTACCTTTAGTTAATAAACATGACCAAGATGACTTTGGAACACAAAGATTGTCATAAAAATGAATTTGCTTGGGAAGCTCCATCTCCAAAATGGCTTCAGGTTTGGGTCTCATCCTTCCAGGACTGAAAACTACAGATAGGGAGACATGGAGAGTGACATTAGTTGGCTTGGGGAGATACAGTATATTCCAGATGAAGATAATGAAATAATGGGAAGAACTGGATAAATTAACAATTTTATGTGAAATGGGATCAATAAAATTAAATCTACTTTGCATTCATTAGCTATTGTACTGGGGTTTTTGTTTTTACAAAGTGCTTAGATGGGGAAAATAGACAGCTAGAGAGTGTGAAGAAATGTAAAAATTGTTTTCTGTAGTCCAAACTGTGTAGCTTTCTTTCTTTTTTATTTTTAAGAATAAAATGATGCAAAACAGAGTGAACCAAATTTGCTGCTAAGCAGATGCCGGGATTTTACATTGTGGAAGGAATGTTTTACTTTCGCGCATACCTAGTCTGATGAGTCACCACAGGGTCTGACCTAATAGCATCCCTGTTTTTAACCCTTTCCATCGCCAGATGCTGAGCTTGCCCGTGTGCCATGGCCAACAAATAGCTGAATGAAGTGTGCACTCCAGAACCAAAATTTAGGGAATGATGGTATTTAATTTGTGTCTCGTTTGTGTAAATTAATACAGCTAATAGCACTTAGGGATAAATGTGGTGGACGCTGATTTACTGAGCAGTAAAGTAACACTCTAGGGAACCAAGCCCTTTATTTTAATAAGCTGTTCCAGTGACAGCAGTGCGCTCTGTGCTTGTGTCAAGCCACAATTCTAGAACTGTGACACACAGCACGTTTTTTGCACAACCCTTGCAGAGCTCAGAATTGGAGTTTCTGAGCCAAGTAACTGCATGAAATGTTTCAGTAGTAATGTAAACTTGAAGAATTTACCACTGAAGCATACCCCCTTATTTATTACAATGGTAAATTTAACTTCATCAATGCATTTGCATTGGTGTATCATGTGGTGACTTTACATTGAAATGCAAATGAACTGGTCTCCATTAAATACATTTGTTGTGATGTATTTAGACTTGTTCCTTTGACTTCTTTTACTGAACCAAAAGAAAATAGTAGTAAAGTAGTATTTCTTAGTAATGACATGCCTGTAAAAGCAGTAAGGCAATTATTCTTTTATTTAAACTCTAGACTTGGACTCCTCTGAATAGTCGTTAAGTTCTTCTTTTCTGAATAGAGGAGCTTTTACAAATACAGAGAACCATCATTCAGTCCCAGGCTTTTCTATTCAAGAAGAGTATATTGGTAAGAAACTAGACGTCTCAGGGCCATTTATTTGAAGCTCATGCTTCCACGAAGGAATAGTCACTTGGCTGTATAAATGTTGTGACTTGACATTGTCTTATCCATTTGGATCTACTTGGATCAAGCGTTGGGATTCTCGGTCCTTTTTTTTAGCCAGGAAGAGATTAGCTGGTGCTGCAATATATCTCTTAACAATATTTCAAGCGTTGACTGAGGATTTAAAATACTGTTGGAGGAAACTTGGTTATTTGTCAAGATTACTTAATGGCTACTCGTAAGAAGGTGAAGAAGCAGGTGCTCCTAAGTAAGGGAATATGAGAGACACAGATTAGCTTTGTGTTCAAATCGGGATCTGGATTAACATGGCCACCAGATAAGGTGCTAAATAACTACCAGTTGGCCGTAAAATGGTTCTGAGTTCCTCACCCTGTGATTTTCTACCTTCCCGTTTGCTTCCCCTCTATCTGGACTGGCCTCGAGCATTTCATCTGTAAGATGATTTCAGAAGGTCTCTTTTAGCTCAAAAATTCTAATATTTTATGCTTAGAAATGAAAGCAACTCAGGTAGCTTTTACTTCCCTGCAAAAGATCTCATTCTGTATAATGATTGGGGCTGCATAAGCAAGAAGTATTGCTAGGTGAGCCTGATTTTGAGGGCAATAAAATAATAAATCAGAATTTTTAAAGTGAAGGGCAGTCTCTGTAGCAACTTTATGAAACACTCAAATGGAAAAATGATCAAGAATTTATCTTTTCAACTTTGTCATTACGTGGATAATTAGACAGTAGATGCACATAATTACTGGCATATTAATGTGAGTGATTGCTTTTGCCTTTTTGCAATGGTCAAAATGACACTGTAAAGCTCTGGCTAGTCTGCGTCTGTTTAGAGAACTAAAATGTTTCTCAGTGAAAAATGATAATTAGTAAACCCCAAACAGATCAAAGTTCTGCAGGGAATAAACATGGACACCTAACCTCAGAAACTGCATGGGAACTCTGTCTGCCCGTCACTGTGATGCTGCCGACAGATAGGGCCTGTACCCACATTTTATATACAGCCCAGCATGTAGACGATGCTGCCACAAGAGCTTGATCTGGATACTATGGTCACATTTTAAAGAGAGAACCATAATTATGACCTCTAATTATGTACAGTTATGCCTGCTGAGTTAAAGCTAATGGCACCTCCTGCTTGGAAGTACAAGTTAATTGCCTACAGGGGTCAGAAGGGTACTGACCCTTTTCCTCTCCCCACATACACTCCCCCAGTGTCAACCAGGCATGCACCATAAGACAAACTAAATGGGGCCTGCTGTGCTTTATCATGCTGTTTAAGCATTGGGTTTAACCACTGTTTAACACTTACTCCAGGGGAAGGTCACATTTAACTCGTGTTCAAGAGGGAAATAAAACTTAAGTGAGTCTAGACCTGGCCTGTCCTCCCTGATGGCCTTCTCAGAACCCAGCATCACCTGGAGTTCCATATTATGGACCCTGTATTTGTTGCTAAAGAGCATATTCTGCACCTGGTACAGTTGATCTGGTATATTTGTTACCATTTTTTTCCTGTTTAATCTTTTTACCATAGACCATTCCAATACACTGCAAAGAACAGAATAATAAATCTCTATTACCTTTCACTCAGCGACCATGAAATCCTGGCCAGGTTTGTTTCATCTCTGTCTCTCACTTCCTACCACCTTCTATCCCCAGGTAATGGGGATTCTGGAGCAAATGCCTAGGTATCATGTCATTTCTGTGTCATTTTCCATATGTGTCTCAAAAATATAGAAACTCTTCTTTTAGAAAGTACAGCCACAATATCAAGAACAACCCTTAAATATTTAATAATAATTCCTTAGATCTTTAAAGTTCTCATTACAAGGAAAAGAAATAATAACCGAGGTGATAGGTGTTAACTAAATTTACTGTGGAAAGTTTATTTTTAATTGTCATTTCACAATATATACATCTATCAAATCATTATGTTGTACATCTTAAACTCATGCAATGTTGCATATCAGTTATAGCTCAAAAAACTGGGAAAAAATAGTTTCTTAGTAATTTATTAGTGTTTATTCTTCCCCAGTTGCTTACAGTTTTTTTAACCATTTGTTTTGCAAGTCAGAAACCAAATAAAGTTCATACGTTGTAATCAATTGACATGTCCCTTAAGTCTCTTTTAATCTATACTTTCCCTTCCATAATTATCTCTCCAGTTCTTTTTTTTTTCCTGCTGCTGCTTCTGTTGTTGAAGAGTTTGGGTTGTTTGTTCTGTTGAATTTCCCATGGTCTGGATTCTGCTGATTCATCTTGTGTGTCATTTAACTTGTTCCTCTGTTCCCTGGATTTCCCATAAATCAGTAGTTAGATCTGAGTAGGGTTTTTCAATCTGGCACTTAAGGTTTTGGGCCAAATAATTCTTTGCCATGGTGGTAGGGAATGGGCGGCCATCCTGTGCCCTGTAGTGTTTAGCAGTGTCTCTGGGCTCTACACTGTAGATGCCAGTAGCAAGTACACATGCATACACACACACCAGTCACAACAGTTGAAGATGTCTCCAGGCATTGCCAAGTGTCCCCAAGGGAATACAGTCACTCCTTGGTTGAAAACCACTGCTCTGGAGGTTTGAGGAGATTCAGAATGAACACTGTCGTTGGTTTTTGGGTTTTTTTCCCTTGTTTGTTTGTTTTGTGTGGTTTTGGGTGGGGTTGGTAAGATTATTCTAAGTGGGGTGTTACATTATATCTAGTTGCTTTTTTATGATGGTAGCAGTTACTGATTATCAATGCTTAGACAAATTAATTCGTTAGGCACTTGTAAAGTTTTGCAAATGCAAAATTTTATTCCTTTTTCACATATTACCTTGAATAATTATGAAGAGAAGCATCTCATTAATCATTTGCCTACTTAATCACTTGCATCTTTTATCAGTTTTCAAAGAGTCATTTCCCTAGCATGGCTCAAAGGTGACCAGTGAGTTTAAATATTTGTTTAAAGATATTACAAACTACTGGATTTGATGGGCTTCAATTTAATGTACTTATTATCCCCAGGAGTCAAATTGCCGTGTCTTTGGTGAATGGGAGGGCCTTCACGTACATTCCTGAGTCCTTTTGACATGAGGCCAGTAGACTTGGACAGTGTCCTTGTTTTCTGGTATGACAAGGTGCTCTGGGCTCGTCGTGTATATTTCCTACTCCTGATCAGGAGTCAGCCATTTCTTCAAGAAGCCCTGGTTTCTTTTAGTGAGAACTGGTAGAGACTTTGCAGTCTGTTGGCATCAGTAACATGAGCCACATAGTTCTTCTATTTGTTATGATCTCAGATTCTATTCAGATAAATCCCTAGCACTTTGACAATACATAGAGCTTCTTCAGATGAGTTACAAACTGCTCAGAAGCATGTCCTCTTTGCACATAACCCAAAGCTCCTCTGGAAACTGATGGGACTAATGTTTCTTCTGCCTTTCAGGTCAGTGACTAGACCGCAGTACATGGAAATGTCAAGCCTCAGCTAATCCCAGGGAGGCCCTGTGATTGAGTCATGTGCTAGATTCTAGAAGGAGCAGAGCCTAGAAACTCATCAGTTACCTAGGAATGAATGGGACATCCTTAAAAGTCCATTTCTCGAGGACCGTTAATTAAGGCAAGATCTTGATCAGGTCTTGACAGCCTCATAGAGTCACTGTCTTTGTGATGTGCCAACCCACCGCGGCAGTGCAACAGGCTCCTCCTGGATCCTCGTGGTTCAGCTTCAGTGCCTGAAGCTGTGGCTCACTCGGTCCCACGGTGTGGGCTGGCTCCCGCCACGCTCAGCACGTCCGCTCTGAAGCAAACATCCTTCCCAAACTAAGACTGACCAAAGGAATTCCTTTCTTTTCCCCAGAATTAAAATAAGGCAGGCTTGTTAGAAGAGAGATAGTGTTGCAGAAGGTGAGAAGCTTCCCAAGGGTCTATAAAGGGGCCTAAGAGTGGCCCTGCTGGCAAGGGAGGTCCTCTGTCTGGGAAGACTGCGTGAGTGCACAAGGAATGATCAGAACCCATGCATATTACAGGTGACGGTAGGAAGAGGCCTGGGTGCCTGGGAAGGGAGAGACTCTCGTGGGCAGAGATTTCCAGAGGGAGCTTCGTGGCGGAGTTGAGTTTGGCAGCACCATGTACCACTTGCCTCTGCACTCAGGCATGGCCAGTCCCCCTCTCCGAACCTCCCCTGGCACAGATGACAAGTTCTAAGGGAGGCTTGGATCCTTCTTCTGCAGGAGGCAACAGGCAGGTGCTCAGAGGAGCATTGCTCAGAAGGGACGTGGCCGGAATGGGTGCTCATCCGTTCCATTTTTGCTGTCAGTTCCATCAGTCTGTGAGCAGAATACAGCAGGTGCCTGAAAAGTAGCTTTCAAGGAATATTGTGTCAAATGTATGGGTTCAGTTTTAGGGCAGATAGGTGCTGTGAAGAACACTTGTTCTTAAAAAGCAGGAACCCTTTGAAAACAAGTTCTTTCTCTTACCTAGGAGAGACAGAGTGACTAGGGAGAGGGAGTGGGGAGGGACGTCTCGGCACTTTCCTCTGCATCAGAATTTAAGCCAAAGCCCAGATTTCTAGAGTATTCATTTTGTCCATACCTCTCTCTTCTGTCCCCTACCTTCCTCATCATACCCCTCACTGCACACACATGTTCCCCGGACTGGGGTTCATTTGTGGGATCGCATGTTGGTGGCAGTGGGGTCGCCGTGTGCCTGCCGGGCCCAGCTGGGTGGGCTGAATGCCTGTCACAGAGCCTCTTGGTGACAGGAGCTTGTATGCACAGGCTTCTTGAGTTTCTTCCAAATAGGAGCTGGGAAAGACTGGGTGTGCTTAAAAAACAGATTTCCATTTTGATTTCCTCTCTGCTCCCCTCCCAAAGCCCTCACCTCAAAGTACAGTGGCCACACTGACCTCTGACATAGCCAGAGTCCGAAGGCTCCCAGACAGGCTCAGGTTTCGTGGAAAATATGCCGAAACTCTTCTAGCAGAAACTGGAAAGAAAAGCAAAGGTGCCAGGATGGTGACCGTTGGTGCAGTGGGTGTTTCCTCTTCGGTTTTCCAGTGTCCTTTGGTTTTGCTTCTGTAAAACTTGATGTAACTTTTTTTGCTGTTGAAAGGTGAAGAATGCCTTTCATGGTAAGAGAAGGAAGCCAATTGCTGGCTTGCAGTAACCTGACCCACTGGCTTGCCTGGCTGGCCTGAAAAGCTGCCTCCAGATGGTTCTGTCCTTCCTGCACCCCCAGTGGGAGCAGACCTTCCCCCGGCCATACCATCACCTTCTGTCCGTTTTTTACCTTTAGATTCTACCCGGGTCTGTTCATCATGTTGTATGATGATTGTTATTCCCCTTGGTTTTTCCAAAACCAAGTGTGCCACAGACACTAACTGAAAACCTTTATTCGGCTTAGCATTTTTAGTTCTGGAATGAATACATAGCATCCGCAAGATGAAATTAGGTTTGGCCTGAACTCATCTCCTCTGCAAGCATGCTTCCCTGTTGAAGCTTGCTTGCCCTAAGCTTTATTCCACATTACACTTAGTATTTTTATTTACTGGGTGTTTTGCCCACATATGTTACATGACTGGAAGTTAAGGAGTTCTTTTTTTTTTTTAACCAAGCACATCAATAAGAAAAGAGGGGTCCTTCCAAGAAGGCTCCTTACAAGCAAAATACTTGTTTCAGGAGTGCAGCCATCCCCAAATACTGTTCTAGAAACTTTTGGGTGGATTATTTTTAGAACCAATTGCCTATTTGCCCACTGGAAGATCAGCTCATTGCTTTATGGTTAGACTAAATTTTAACCCCAAGCTAATCATCAGCCTTCTTACCCATGGGCTATTATTGAGTACAGGGCTCTTCCCCGCTTAGACAGTGGCCATCTCAGTTAGTGCCCCTTCACTATCAGGGCAGGGTGGGCACATTCTCATTTCTCTCTAGTAGCACAGTATTAGGCTTAAATCTTTTAGGTAGAAAGCTTAATCCTTTTATTTCCACAATGCTTTTATATATAGTCTTCATCTTGGATCTGTATTTCTATATGTTTCCATATTGAACTGTGTCTAAAATGAATTACTCATGAATAGTGTAACAGTATTTTTTGTTCTCAATGATGGATGCTTGGTGTCACTGTCTCTTGATATGAAGTGGAGTTTGCACTATTCAGTGAAAACAGAATTAATGACAGTTATATTATTGTGCCTCCTTCTTGTACCCACCTACTCTGCAGTCCCTACAAGGGACCGGCCATCCCAGGAGCCAGGTTTGGGACAGACATCAGGTGAAGGTCCCATAAGAATAAAGGAAAACAAGTGATTCGTTGGTGCTTTGTTTTTAACTTTTCAGTTAATGTAATTTTGTAACATAGGTTGTTTCCGAGTAAACATGTTGTAGAAAACTGTGCAAAGGTTAAAAAAATACAAAGCAACAGATTTGCTTTTATCTTTTTTCCTAATGTCTTTGGAGTGGAGGATTAGACCAGAAAGAGTAAAAGGCCAAGCATTAAAACTGCTGCCCAGACGGCACTCAGTGTCTAGTAACCCTGTTGCGAGAATCAGCAGCCCCAGTTCTCTTGGGAGGAATAGCCAAGGAGATGGGTCTGGCAGCATTCAGCATAATTCCCTATGGGGATCATGCCCCCAGTCATCCGAGAGCAGTTTGGGGTGTGTACAGGCTGCAGCAGGAATAAGGACCTCCAAGTCTCTGATGGGAAATGTGCTTCCACCCCCTTCGGTTCCTCTTTCTATCTGAAACTCTGGTCTGCAAGGGAGAACGAGGTGTTTCTTCAAGGACCCACGGGCCAACAGAAGCAGGACGGTATCAGCGGGTGGTTGTAGGGCTTCTCTGTGTGTGCATGTGTGTGTAAGGGAGGGGACCTGGTTGTATCTATATTTCCTTCTGATCTTCTGATAAGGTGCCCTAGGGAAGATTTAGGTGACTAAGTTTTAGTAGTCACAATCCTTGTGACTGCATTTGGGAGCAGGGTGGCTGACGAGTGCCAGCTTGACCTTTGCTTCCTTGGTGCTGAGGACATGCAGAAGTCCGTGCTTCACTGGCACACTCCTGGTCAGCTTCCTTGCTTCAGGGTGCTCTGGAGGGACAGGCACCTCAGGACGAGCTAGAGAAAAGCTGTAGATTACACGAGCCTTCAGTGATTCTGCATTGCCCTCCATCTACCTGTCCCACCACCCACAGACCAGCCCAGGCCCCGTCAACATGTCTGCCTGCCCCATGCTGCAACCTCTCTGTCTGCACTGCACATGCTGGAGCTCTTCCTGACCACACTCTGCCTCCTCCGTGCATTGCTTCCTGTGACTCACCTTTGTCATCTCCATCTTTCCACACACAGCCTTGGGCTGGATGCAGGTCCTCCCGCTCTCCATCCTCCCCCTAGGGGAGGGGAGGTGCTCCTACACTCAGGCCAGGCAGGCTGGCCTCCCAGTGTTCCTGCAGATGTGGGACACAGTGGAATGGAGAGCAGATATGGGATAGATTGGCCTCTCCCCAGGGAACACCCAAACTTTCATTTGCAAATCAGTTGTAGCAAAGTGAGGGAATTCTGCAATGTGCACTTGAACTCAAATCCCTGTGGTTCCAGTGCAAAGGGTCATGGTGGGGAACTGCGTGTCCCTGTGTAGTCCTTTCAGTACCTGATCCAGTCATAGTCCTCTGCTTACTGCATTCTCTGGTTCCAACCTCTTGAGGCAACCCTCTCTGGAATGATGAAACTGATTCCTTGATAGGCTGGAAATAGTGACTATATTGTCATCTCTTCTCACCCCTTCCCACATCTCAACAGCAGGCAGTTTCTTAGAACACATCTGACTTGCCTTGAAGTAAAAAAGGGAAGTGTCGGACACCACTCCCAGATGCAGAACGTACTCAGTGCCCACGCCATAGCGCCACGCTGCTGCAGGGCAGACCTGTGGGCTCCAGCAGGGCAGTGATCTCCCCATCTAGGTGTTTGAGAAGCAGCTCTCTCATAAGGAAGTTGATATCGGCATAGGGAAAACCTTTTTTGACAAAGACATCTCCACCGCATAATCATTTATGGCCTAGGAACATAAACAGGCTAGCACATCGCATGGGACAGCGTGTGTGATTCAAGATGGTAGACGTTTGAGCGGAAAGCACAGCTGGTAACATTTAGTCTTCACATGTCTATCTGATGCACGTCGACTGACCGATCTGGGAAAACCAATGCTTCTGTGGCCCCTTCTGAATTCTTGTGAGTCAGCGTAATGCTTAATCCCCAGACAAAGTAAGCCTTGTGTTCGAAGTTACCACCTCCAGTTCTTTGTTGCTTGAATATTAGGGAGGAAGTCAACTGAAAGCCGGGCAAGCAGTCGATCTGTGCCTTGGAGCACTGATGTCAGGATGCTAAGTGATATTTACTCTCACTAACACACCTGCTGGTGTCACTGTGAGATGGAATCTCTGCTTCTGGAAAAGAGGCTTTGCACGTCTACCTGGTTGAAGACAGAGCTAATTGAAGATGCTGTGCAAATGGAAATATTCCATTGTTGGCACCTACAATTCTGCGGGAAATGGAATCAGGGTAATAAATGAGCAATTTACAAAAGTTAGAAAGATGCCCTAGGTTGGGGAGCTGACGTGATAAATGTGCTCCCAGTTTGTGACACCGCTCCTCAAAGCCAGTAAACCCCTCATTTAGAGTTCACCAGTCACTGTTTTTAAGCTGAGAAAGACTCTGAAGATGTGTGTGAGAACCTAATATACCTAATGTACGTGCAAATCATTCATCCTTTTTTCCCCCAACTTCATTTAGATTATCTTTTATTTCAACAAACAACTGTTCGTTTTAACTTGCTTAGTTGTTTATTTTTACTTGCCTCATTTCTTCAGAGTAGCAAGAGTCTGGGGTTTTCTTGGACTTAGGTTTTAGGTTTTTGGAGAAGAGGACCCTTGGCGTTCTCTAGCTCCCTGCGCTCATCATAAAGATGATTTTTAACCTCACAACTTGGAGTCAATCCTTGCACAAGGCCTTATTCCCTAAAATCCCATCAATCATGAAGATTGTCTGTTGGGCTCACAGTGTCACTTTCTCCCCTGCCTGGCTGTGAGAACCGCTCAGATGTTCGCAGTTCATACCCAGGGTGAATACCATCTTAATAACCTTCCCCCAAAAGGGAAATGGAAGAAATATTCGTGGTAAATGACCTCAGAAGATTGTTCTGTTCTGCTGCCTTCAAGATCAGAGGCGGCTGTTTTAGATATCTTGATTGATTGCAACAGCGGCCAAAGAGTAAAAGTCCAACTTCAGTCATTTCAAAGCCGCAGACGTAGATACCCGATCTGCTTTAACCCATGCCTGGGGATTTTGCAGAAAGTTGGAGGGGAGAGATGTTAAACAACAAAGTGAATTTTGTATCTGTTTACTTTTGATGTATTCTGTTTGAGATAATTTGGTTTGAAGAACTGCTTTTCTTGATGAAAAGTACATGTAAGCATCGTACAGGGTTTCTCAGACTCGGTACTATTTGCATTTTGGACTGGATAATTCCTTATTGTGGGGGGGCTGTCCTGTGCCCTGCAGAACATTGCACAGCATCCCTGGGCTCTACCCACTAGTTGCCCGTAGCGCCACCCCCAAAGGAAGGGGGTACAAGTCGCCCTTGATGGAGAAACCACCCGTCTGTGCTCAGAATTCCCCAGGATATGCACACCGTATTAGGATTTTTGTTTATTTATTTGAGTATTTGTTTTAATTTATTTCTTGTACCCTCAGCCCTAAAAGTTACCCAGGCACGTCTTTCCATTTTCAGTGATTAACTACTTTGAATACTGCCCCACTCAAAGTTGCAGAAAATGGATAAAGATATTTCAAAGCAAAGCAATCTGGTGAAGTTAAAGATGATAACGAATTTCTAGGTAGCACTTGTCATTCTCAGTTGGCATCTCTGGGTGGCATACCCTTCACGTATCCTTAATTTACTCCCAGAGGTGGTTCTTTGCCTTTTCTGCATATCAGAATCCTCTAATGAATTTTTTCAAAACTCTGTGTCCCATGGGGTGGGGCTTGCTGTTTGTTTTCTGGAGTTTCCAGGGGATTCCACTGAACATCCAGAGGCATATGCCCTGGGATCACCATTACCAGCCCCAGAAAGCTAGATTGGATGAACCATCCATTCATTTGTTCAGCAGCTGTTTATCTAGCACGCCTATATTCCAGGCACTGTTCCAGGTGCTGTGAATTCATCAGTGAACAAGGCAGGTGAGGGGAGAATATGAGCATCTTGATGTGTGCATTTGACTGAATGTGTACTGTGCCCTTGCATCTGATCGTTTCTGTCCAAGTGTATGTGTCTGTATTGTTTGATGTGTTTTGTTGTTGTTATGCTTCTTGAATCTTTTATTTAGTGATATAAAGACTTTTCATCATTTTACATGAAATGAAAAACATTTCAGGTACAGGGAGAAATAGAAAACCCAATTAGCCCAATGGAAAATGAAAGGACTTTTAAGAGAGTAACAGTTGTTGCCTATAATTCTCAGGCTTTTCCACAGGGGGCATGTTTTGTTATTATTTTCTTGGGTCAGTCAGTTCAGAGATGTAAAGGATGGTATTCATAGTTCTGCAGCTCTTCTGTGTCAGGGAGGATTGAACCAGGGCTTCCAGTCATCCTTTGTAGTCCTAGTTTGTTAAAACAGATGGTCTCTGTAGTCACTTCCCTATCACCCCAGATCCAGGAAGGGGGGTACTAAAAGCAGAGAGAAGCCAGACCAGGAACCTGCAAAACGTCCATGCCAGCCTAGATGGGTTGTTCTGCAGTGGACCCAGCAGATACATAGAATGGCAGGCCATGGCTCTCCAGAGAAAATAGGATAGCCGTCCAGGGTCACTAAGAGTGTTAGCTGCTTCCAAAGGTGTTGGAACAAATACGCCATTTGTTTGGTTTGTGCTTCTTGGTGTCCATAGTTCTTGAAGCCATGGGCCAGAAAGGAAGGAGGAAGTCAGTGGATACTACAGGCAGGACCTGGAACCATTTGGAATGAGATGAAAAACCAGTCCAGCCCTGCCCAAGTCTGCAGCCACCCACCGCCATTTTTAAAAGTGTGAACTGCATTCTGGCAGGATTAAAATCACATGTCAAATAGCAGCAGGCCAGGACTTGAACCCCCCCAAATCCTCCTGCCTTGTGCAGTGCTTTTCCCACCACACCCACAGAGAAAAAGCCTCCTCCCCCTGTGCCCAAAAGAAACCTCTACACACTTTTTGGGAAAATGAAATGCAATCTTTTTGAAAATCCAAAAAGCTGAACCATTGGTGCTAGAAACTTTGTTACCTATTTCTCTCTGTAGAGCTGTTTCCTTATTTCTGTTTCTGTAGCATCATGTGATTGTGTATACCCCTTCAAGAGAAGTGGATTTGAAAACATCTTTAAGATGTGTGACCGTTTTTCAGTCTTGTAGTGCAGAGAAGAGGCAATGTGATAAGACAACTGCATTAAAGATGAAAATTGAAATGGGACGCTGGGAACCAGTCCAGAGGAGAAGTAACATTTATTACTGAAGCATGAGCAAAGGAGGAATTTTATTTTAATAGGGGATTTGAGATTGGCTCTGTGTTGAGGATGGTCATAACTTTATTAAAGCTTCCATGACGGCATGCTTGTTGTTTTACTGAATTAACCAGCAGTAAATGATGTGGGTTTCTCTGTGGGGACACTGAATTAGGTACTCTTGGGAGACTACCTCAAAAAATAAAGAGGATAGTGCTCTTTAGTCCCCTATACCCCTCGGCCTCACACCAGGTCCCCAACATGAAGGAAACTCCTGTCAAGTGGATCTTCATTTGAGTGCCTACATGAAATATCTTCCTCTTTTCTTATGCTGATCAGCGGGATTGAACCATCTTTCCGGGGGTGGGGGGACCTCTCTTTAAAACCCAGGAAAATTCCTGTGCAGCCAACTCGTGGATCTAGTCCTGGACCTTTTCTCCTTCAGAATCAGCCATGCCTCTGAAGCAGAAGCATCCCCTTAGCCCTAAACAGCTCCTCAGTCCCCTAAAATATTTCTAGCCTAAAAGCTCCAAAACAAGTATCCTTGGTCAAAAACAGCCTTTCAAAAAGGTGTGCTTCCATCAGAAAGCCCCTCTGCTACTCCAGAATGCAAGCCACTGCTATGCTCTCCTGACCACAGAATTGCGAGCGTTCCAGGGAGGCCCAGAGCGTGCTCCTGAGGAATAAGGTATTATCTAAGGTAGCGAGCACCAGACACAGGTCCGGGAAGTCAGAGCTGGGGGTGGGCAGAGGAGGGAGGGCGTGGGGCTGAGCTGAGTCCCCACAGGACAGGGTGGCAGGGGAAGTTGACTGGAAGAGGAAGAGGGGATGCTGGGTGAGTGCAGCGCTTCCAGGGGCTCAAGATGTGCAAGAGCAGCAGTGTGCTGGGCACAGGTTACAGGTTACAGGGGCTTGGTTTTTGCCCTCTGGAAGTCTGGAGTCTTAAGAAAATGTCAGTGCAAACAGTGTGCTACGTTTTTATGCAAGAAAAGTTGCCACAGGAGAACTTGAGATAATGTTCACTAATATGAAAGATTGTCAAGATGTGTTGCTAAGTCAAAAATTGGGTGGGAAAGAGTTAATATATAGAGATATTTAAGTTACAGATATAAATAGACATTTGTACATACATGTAAATGTTTACATATACAGGTATAAACTCATTTTTAAAGAACAGACATATGTGCATGAGTGTCTATATATATGTTGGTATGTCAATGAATATGCCTGTATTAGTATAGACACAATTTCTGGACATATATACAAGAAACTGAATCTGGGAGTGCGTCTGTGGGGAAGGCATTTAGATAAGAATAAGGATTGCAGCATCTCTTTGGAGAGGAGAAATGGGAGATAGTCAACTTTGCAGATGGAAGCTCACACAGGATGTCAGGGTGTGACAAGCACAAAGGTGTTTAGCAGATGATCCAAGAGACTTTTTTCCATTGAAATGTGGCTAATAAGCCTTCTGTCAGGCTGCCTGCTGTTCCCCAGACACCTCGAGCCAAAGGGGGTCCTTCTGGTGTTGATCAGTACAACTCTTAGGAGGCCTCTGCCTGTCCAGCACACCGGCCGGAGAAAGAGGTCTTGTTGATTACTTCCATTTTCACGTACCTATAAATCTGAACCCAGCTAATGTTACATTTGGTACACTAACAAATAGACTGCAGAAGATGCTGTGCAGGAGAAAAATCTTGGCAAAACTTTGGGGTAGGCAGCAATTTCTTAGTTGGGACACACACAAAGCATAGAGTTATAAAAATTGGTAAATTGGACTTCATAAAAATTTAAAAACTTATTAAAAGACACTATTAGAAAACTAAGCAGACAAGCCAGGGCAAGAAAAAATATAACTCATAAAGAATTTATATCCAGTAAATTGAACAGCTCCTTGGTTGCCTGATACTCGTGTGTGTTCAGGATGCTTGTTTCCTCTGAGGCTCCCTCTCCTGTCTGTCTCACTTCTTCATTATGTCTTTCTGCCTGGCGCTTCACACCCTCCTCCTGAGAATATAGAATTACTATTTCAAAATTTCTGCCTATTTAGGAAAAGGCTCTTGACTTCTTGCCTGTACTGCCTCTTGTTCTGTCCCCATTGAACCTTCTGGTTGGTCAGGAAAAGTCCTGCTGAGAGGTCCCTCCCCAGGTGGGGACTGTGCAACCAGGCCAACCACGGGCTGCCTGCAGCACTTGTGCCCTCAGAGATGGCGAAGACCCTTTGCTTCACAAGGAAAAGAAAAGCCGTGTTTTCTCGGCCCTGAGAAAGAACAGGGCCCTTTCCGAGAAAAGGGAATAGGAGAGGAAGGTCTCGGTCCCCCACAGCACCTCCTGGGAGTGGCTTGCTCCCCGTGGCTGGCAGGGTGCCAGCACCACCCAGAACGCGGAGTCTTGCATCTGTGCCATGTGGGGAGAGGAGAGGTCAGTGTCAGCAGGAACCCCAGGAGCAGTGAGTGGAACTTGAGTTTTTCAGTTCATCAGTCAGCTAATACATATTTTAACATCAGTGGGGACTGATGACTGTTTTAGGAACTTCACCCAGGAGTTGCCAAATAAGTTAATTTACCTGTGTCTCATCCAATACACTTATTAAAATAAACCTTCACTCCATTGTGGAGTGTAAGTTACAGGCCTCCTGCAGGCAAAATAGGAAAAGGCCTGCAGAGTAAAGTTCCTTTACCTTTTTCTTCTTTTTTTTTGTTTCTTTTTGAGACATTGCCTTCAGGAACCAGCATCATCCATATTATCAGTTGCTTGTGGGCCCTTACACTGCATCACATTACTCCCTTGGAATTAAACCGCACATATAAAGTATGAAAAGTGTACTTTTTTTAACAGTAAAAAAAAGTCATTTTCTAACGTAATACTAAAAATAAAGTGCCATAAAGCCATTAGTAGTAAATTGAATTTTTTGGTATGTAATTTGTAGAAAAACTGACAAATGTGAGCCCCCCGCCCCTCCCCATCCCATCATTAGTCATCGGGTTTAGCAGACACAGAGGTAGTAATCTGCAAGGGCAGGCATTTTGATGCCGACTTCAATTGCACCCTTCATTTATTTGGACAGGGCACAGACGGCAGCTTCTGTCGCACAGCCTCACCGTGCTATTAGCGAGTTTCGCCCCCGGGGCAGCTGGGACGCTGGCTGGGGCAGATGTTCTTTTCAGCCTATTCAGTGACCATTCTTGGGGTTGTTTACTGTTGCCATGGTGACGTTCATTTCCATAGCAGCCACGCTGTTTCTCAGAGGAAAATGAATTTAGTTATAAAAGGATAATATTTTTCTCTGTTTCTATATAACCTGCCATCTGTCAACCGGTGGATCAGTAAGGATTCAGAAACCTATTAGGAATTATGGCAATGAAGTGATGAGTGGTTTGTTTTTTGTGTGTGTGTCTCATATTAAAAGCAATAATAGATGTCCCATATGAAAAGCAAATGTATTTTCAACATCCTAACTTTAATTTTTTTCTTTATATTTTAAGTGTTTTCTTTAAATGCCTTCGCCACCTCCCACCACCGCTGTGCATACACAGAATCTCATAAAATACAATTTACATTCTGCTGACAGATGGAAATGACCAGACAGACATCTTGTTTGTATCTCACTAGGTGCAGGTGTATTTAATGCCTTCTCTTCCTGGTGCTGTGAGCTTCCCCAGTTCATTAAAGATTCCTATAGCTGAACTTGCTCAAGTCACCCCACTCTCCTTTCCTTCACCCCAGGGGAGCAGGTGTGGGGGTTCAAAGATCAGGAATTCATCAGGAACCTAGAGCACAAATCGTGAAATTAACAAAACAAGAAGAAAAATTCACTCAGCTGTCCCTTAAATGTCACTGCAGAATGCCTTTCTTCTTCTCAAATCCTGTGGGAAGAAAGTCACTTCTGGGACAGCACATCTAGTTTCTGGATTTTTTTTTCTCTGTTGCATTCGTAAACTGTAGCTTGCAGGGGAAAAAAAAAACACACACACACACCAGCCCCGTTGTAAATAATGTTATTTATTGGTTGATTTTTCCAGATCCTGACATTGATGCTGCCAGTGCCATGATGCTTTTGAATACTCCCCCTGAGATACAAGCAGGTTGTGAGTAGATATTTCTATAGCCTACAGCACCATAGTTTGCAAACTTAACCTTCTCATTTATATACCAGGCCATAGGAAAAACTAATGCTTCAGTAGAACTTCCCTTATAGAATCACTTTAAAACTCCCTAAGGGCATGATTACATGCATATGCATACAAACATGCAGCCATACACATGTATGAATGAATGCATAGGTGTGTTTCCAAAATGACAAATTCCTAATATATTTTCAGGGCTTAAGACTTGATGGAAGAGAAGCAAACCCTATAATGAGTCCCAGTGGAGAGACCTTCCTTTCTCCTGCAAGAATTGTCCCTGTGAGTTTGTAGTTTCTGCTAGAAGAGGCTACAGCTTAACAATCGTGGAACTAAGCTTTGCCCATTTTTAGCGGTTTCTTTCCCTTTGGGACCTCATTAATAGCAGGCTACCATTTTATAAGTAGAGGAAAGTCTGGCAAGGCGGGTGTGCAGGCATTTGGAGTAGCCTTGAAGGGAACTGCCATGGTGCTCCCTGTATCAGCCCCACAGCCTTCCGGGCTGCAGAGAGAATGGCAGAAGTAATTTAGCAAGGTAGGGTACCTGTCTTCACCTTTGTTGGCTGTTGAGCAAGGTCAAGCTTAAGCCAACTCTTTTCCTTCCTTGAACTTTGCTTCTATCCATTGTTTGATGTTCCTTCTACCTCTAGACCACCATGGTTTCTGGAAGATCTCCTGACATGCAGGTGGCACCCCGACACCCACCAGGGGCTGGAGCCCACCTGGCTCATTGTTATGGCCAGGCTTTCAGCTTGTTTGGGGCTCTGGCTCTCTGAGTGCTGCATGGCCTCCTGAGTGAGGGGAATCACCCACTTTTGGAGCTGATGGTATTTGCCACAGGAGAACAGCCACTGTCCATTGTTTTGTTAATCATGAGCTGAGCGGATTCCCTACCATCTTCCCTGGTGCTCTACTTGCCACAGCCTTCCCAAAAGCCTTAGGAAATCAATTCCATCCTTTCTTGTTCCTTTAAAAAAAAAGACCCAAGGAATGCATCCAAGCATTCCCAAGAGAGACTTGTCTTTCTGCCAGGGGGCTGCCATTACCTGCTCCTGTAGGTGCAGATTCTCATTTTCTCCTTGCTAAAATCAGATTGCCAGCACTTGAAATGTTAGGCTGCCCACATTCTGAGATGCAAACACCACTGCTAAGCAGATGTGTAACCAGCACGGTCCTATAACTAGCAGTTAACCTGTAATGTAGTTTTTAAATGATGTCTGAAGTTACAGAGAAATATAAAAAAAAAAAAGAAAAAAATAAATTCCATTCTCAGGTGAATTGCAGGAAGAGTACAGACCAGACTGTAATCAAGTTATAGTCTGAAATGGTTTCTGAAATCAGATTGCATAGCTCATCATGGGGAAAATACTGATTTCATCAGAGCTTTGTAAGATTCAAGCACCTTGCTTAGCACCTGGCTGCTGTACACAGTGATCCTTAGTTTAAAGACCTACTTTTGATGAACTGGAATAATGGAGTTAAGAGGAAAGAAGTGAAGGCATGGGTCATTAACAGATCCTCCATGGCTTCCGTTGGTGTCCATTGTTACTGGATTCTTGACCACAGGTGGAAAGGAAGAGGCTTGATCCTGATGAGCCAACAGGTTAATTGTTTTTAATGTTCTCATGGCTAAGGACATCTCCCTTCTGCCTCCTTGTAAGACTCAAACTGCAAATAATTATTTTTTGAGGATATCTTATTTACATTGAAATGCTGAGTTTGAGTTTTAAGAGCTCAGGGTTCAAGTACCGTAGGGTCCTTTTGGAAGGTGTTTCTACCTTGGTCTTACCGCTCTGAGAAACTAGCCAGAGTTCATGAAGTCTCCCTGCCAGAAAGGGGCTCCAGGGGCCTGGGAGAAAGGACGCAGGACGCCCACATGCAAGGAGACACCCATTGGCGGGAGCAGCAGAGAACTAGACTTAATGACTGGGGAGAGGATTGGGACACCGCCTTTATCACCACTTCCCCATCTGGCCCCAAACCCTAGTGAAATCCCTAGAGGCTGGACCTGCACATCCTCGGTGGGCAGATGTAAAGCCCCGAAGGTTGGCTCAGTCTTGTAAGAAGGAAGGGAACGTGCCTTGAGCATCCACTGGCTGCTCCTCAGCCTCCTGCCAAACACAGCCAGAGGTTCATGTCCCGGCCCTGGCCCCCATTTTCAGGGGGCTCTCCTTCACTCTTCCTTTCCTCCCTGTAAAATGTTTCTTACCCTGGGATCCAGGGCAGCACCTTGTCCCCTAAGGGAGAAGCATCAGAGACATGTCATGATGAAGCCCCCATCCCTGGTCCTGCCAGCTTCCCAAAGTCTAGAAACCGTGAGGGGGATTCCTCTGCAAGAAAAAAAGGGTCTGAGGCAGCAGGCACCCAGCCAGTGATGGAGTGTGGGTGGCCTGCCTGGTGGCATCTGTGTGCACGAGTCCTAGTGTGGGGCGTGCATGCCTCGCCCAGGGTTGGGCCCTGCCCCTGCCTGCGCCCGGGGAGCGTGGGCTCCTGTCTGCACAGAGCCTGCCTGCGCTGCTGTTCATAGGCCCTTATTCTCGCTTCCTGGGCTGTACAGTGCCCCCGTTTGAACAGGGGCCACCAGCCTACTCAGTACCACTGTCCTTCCAGGGGTAAGATGCTGGCCAGGATGGCTTGAAAGGCTTTTCCTCGTCATCCTCCCTCATAACCACTCCACTCCAGGTCGCCAGAAGGCAGCCACTTGGGTCTTTGCCTCTCATCCTGCCCTTTGCTCAGCTTCTGCGAAGCCCGCTCAAGACTGGCAGACCTGCTATAATCTGGAGTTGGCCCTGAGGAAAATTCTCAAGCAGCTGGGGAGAACCCCAGTCAGCCAGGTCTCTTTATCTTCTGGGGATCCTGGGGGAGCTCAGTGCGCCGTGCAGGGCATGAGCAGGACCCCTGGGGTCCCCTCCACCTCTGCTGACAGCCCGACACCCCACTTTCAGGAAGGCCGCAGTGCACCTCTGATCAGAGCCCCAGGCTTCAGCATCAGACTTGCTTCCTCTCCACCCCAGCATCGTTCTTCTCAGGCTTTGCCAGCTTGCAGTAAGGGGAACATTCTACAAGGGGTGCCACCATGTCTCGCATGCTCTGTAGGACGCTACGTCCAGAAAAACCTGTGCGGGACATGGCTGCCCCATTATCTCTTGAACTTTGGGTTACAATTCTAGTCCAATCCATCCACCTCCCTCCATCCCCCCAAAGACAGTGGCTGTGTAGACTACTTCCAGCTTCCAGGGTCTACTTAAGGGCCTGCTTTGCAGTCCCCCTTTGACAAGCCCTGTGAGTCATCTTTAACCCCAATGGAAGAATTGTTATGAAGTCAGGAGAAGTCAGATCGCCATTACTCATCTTCAAAGGCTTATATAATCCCTGGTTGGAATGTTCCCAGAGAGGAACTCAGATAATAAACAAAACAACAAAGTGGGACAGGGGAGGAGGAGGCGGTGGCGTTCTGCAGCCTGCCTGGAACCAGGGTATGTATCAGACACAGCAGGCGCAGAAGAAAGGCAGAAGAAGAAGTAGGCTCCCCTGTTTCAGCCCCCTGCCCAGCGTCCTTCCAAGTAAGCAGGTGGAAAGGCTCACTTTGGGAAAGGGAAGGGTTATCAGCTCATGGTCTCTGGTAGCATTAGCCAGGGCTGCCTTTCAGGCAGCAGGAGGAGCTCAGAGGTTAAGTTTAGAAGCTGTGAAAGCCAGGAAGCTGAGCATCCGGGAGGGACACCGAGGAAGCCGGGCTGGGGGAGTGCCGAGGGGCGGGGGAAGCACAGAGGGAAGTTTGCCTTCTGCCATAGGTTCTTTTCTTTGGTTCTAAAGGTGATCACATTTAGATCACAGTGAGTGGTGCCCTTCGATTTAAGTCTTCTGTTGTGTGAGTGTTGCTTTCTTGTTGGTTAAAAGTAAGGAAGTTTAGAGTTACCCTGTGACTTGGGAGAAGGTAGTTGGTGAGAAGAGGTCTGGGACTCATGTCCTTGGCACCTCGTCCCGGCAGCCTGAGAGTCTTGTTGCCTGTAAAAGCAGAATATTTAATGGATCTAGTCAAAAAGGAGGATGCTGGAGGCCTGTGCCTTTTCTAGTGTGAGCCACAAATCCAAGTTAGAAGTTCATTTTAAAAGTCCAGTTTCGTATGACACCTCTTCTCTAGCTGGAGCCTAGATAGAATTTCAGTACATTGGGTAGGGTGGGCTGGTTGCAAAGGGCTTGGTCTTTTGAAGTGTTTTGATATACTTTGAGGGAAACACAGAGTAAAGGGAAGGGAAAGAGAGGCATGCTGATAGGACAAGGGCTGAGGAATGAACTCATGTTCCTTCATAGTCCCAACATCGAACACATAGTGAAATAGAGACCTCAGAAGGCCTTTCTCAGACATTTTAGACTGGCTGGGCTTCATTTTTTTTAGAAACCACATTTCTGACACTTTGGGGATGGAGACAGAATGGAGAGAAGATGGGGGAACAGTTAAGTGTCACAGCTGGCTTCTGGCAGCCGGTGAGCAGATACAAACACATCCGCCATCCCACCGTGAAGAGCGCTGCCAGCGATAAGGGCTGGGGAGTGCCGGGGTTGGCAGGGGCAGCGTTCAGTCGCAGCTCGCTCGAGAACGAGCTCCGGGAGTCGGAAGGAGAGCCTAGTTTACTTGCCAGGAGTCTTGCGAGGTTCAGGAAACAGCTCAGGGAAAGTCTTTCAATGCTGTGGGATAGCTTTGTCCCGAGATTCTCTTTGAAGTGAATACAGTTCATTAATCAGGAAGCTGTTTTAATGGGTGAGTGCAGAGTTAGGGTAACTACAGAAAACCTAATAGGTTAGAAGAATTTCCCGACGTCTTGACCCCTTGAGGCCCTGTGCCTTACAGGAAATGAATAAGAGGATAATAGAGGGGTGACAGGTGGAGGAAGGATGAACAGGAGGAGGAGAGGAGCTTATGTAATGGGCCAGCAGCCGAGCCAAGCAATTGATGTGATTTGTCTTACTCAATCCTCAAAACAATCTTGTGAGGTATGCTTATGACTACTTTGCAGGTGAGGAAACTGAGGCACAGGAAGGTTAAGGCACCTGCCCAAGGTCATATGCACTGCTTGGGGAGCAAGACTTTGCTTGGAGTCCCTGTTGCCCCAAGCCTGTGCACTGACCCACGGCAGGGTCCTTCTCCCCGGAAGGCTTACAGGGAGACACGGAGCATGGCGAGAGCCTGGTCTCCAGCAGGTGGTTGGTGAGGGCTGCTGCTTTGTTTGCCTTCCTGCTGGGCATGCCCCTGGTACATAAAGGATCTAGGCGCTTGGGCACAGGACCCTGGACATGGGGCACTGGCCTCGGGGTTGCTTTTCTCCTTCGGCGACTGATTCTCGGGCCGTGCTGGAGTCCGGGAGAACAAGTGCTCCATGACTCCCAGCTGCTAGTCTTTGTCTCAGGATTTTGGGTGTTTCAGGTATTTTCGCCATAGGGATGACACTGACATGATTTGCGCAAGGGGAACAAGGCACTGTAAGAGCAGTTGTTGCTCCTCTCATGTAGTCTCATGACCAGGAAGAGGCGAACTTCTTCCAACATGGTCTGGTTTTGTTTCCTTCTGTCTCACGGGTTTTCCACTCACCTGAAATGGAGAAAACACTGGCCGCCTCCAGATTTTGAGCACGTTGATGATGATGATGATATTGATCGCTAACATGTCTCTCTGATAGCAGGGTCTTTATTAACTCAGTTAAATTGCCGAGCACCCCATGAGATGAATACCATTTTGTCCCCATCTTAAGGAGCTTGCTCAGGGGATACAGGCAGTAAGTGACAGAGATGAGAGGCAGCTCCAGGTCATCTGACACCAAAGCCTGTCTCAGCCACTGTGCTCCTGACCACTTCCCTGCTCAGAACCCTTTAATGGTTTTCCCAGTAGTCATGGGATGTAGTCCAAATGCATCTCATTCTTGCTAGGATTATGTGCTTTTGCAAAATTACATTTTAATTTTGGGGCACATTGCGATTTTATCACTTCCAGGCTTTGTGCTGTTTCTCTGCCTTTGGATCCCCACTTCCATCTGCACTTACTACAGGAAGTCTTCTTTGCTTTGAATTAGGTGTCTCCGTCCTTCATGCCTCTAGGCCCCCTGCCCAGGCACTTACCATAGTGTATTTTCATTGCCTCTTTAATTCTCTATCTGTCCCGCTTAACTGTGGTGACCTTGCGTCCCCTTCATCTAATACATAGGCAGGTACTGGGTAATTTAATCCATTAATTGATAAAATCTGTATAGAGATTTTAATAATTTCTACTGGCAAGAATTATAATGGTGGTACAGATGTTAAATATTGAAGTTATTTTATTGGATAGTCCATTATTTCAGATTCTCTTGTTGCTCTGGATTAGAGATCCCCCATGACTGATACATTAGGTAATATTATCAGAATTAAACAGAGCCCGTGGTTATCTGACCATCTTGACAAGAGTAGCACAGAGCAGAATAATTGAAAAACCCTTTCCTATAATCCCCCAAACAGACAAACAAACAAAAAGCCTGTCTTTTCACACAACCAGAAGCACCTGTCTGCAAATTCCCCAGAGCACTACCACTTTTTGCATAAGTCTGTCCTTGGGAATTAACTGGTATTTTTCTCCTGTATATTCTTCTAGAAGTTTTATAATTTTAGTTCTACCATATAGGTCTACGATCCATTTCTAACTAATTCTCTCAGATGGTATGAGGTAAGGATCGAGGTTCATTTTTTTCCAAATAGGTCTCCAGTTGTTCTAACTCCCTTTCCCATATTCTACTGTCTTGATACCTTTGTCAAACATCAGTTGACTACATACTTGTGGGTCTATTTCTGGATTCCCTTTTGTTCCATTGGCCTGTATGTCTTTACTCACCCCAATACCACACTGTCTTGTACCTTTGTAGGACATCTTGAGATCAGGTAATGTAAATGAGGTCATATAAATTGTAGATACTCTTCCTTAAAGAGAACTCATCAACTGAGCCAAAACTGGTAAATAGCTACAAGATCACATTATAATAGGTTTCATGTTTTTAAGATACTCGGTGAGTCTTCTGCCTCAGATGACCTGTTACCTGAAATCAGGCTGATAGTAAGGGACGGCTAGTTCCTGATCTAGTTCAGCCTACTCTTAGAATTAAATACGGTCAGAGACTGGGGAGATTCTGAAGCACCTGACTGCACTGGTTATCCTGACTTCAGGTACTAGCTTCTTGTAAAACTCAATAATGAGGGTCCTACACAAACCTGGAAAAGAAATGGCAGAAATATTAGCAAGAGCTACAGAATGCTCAAGGAAGTAGTCTATAACATCATCCCTCTATCCGAGAGTGGACGTTCATCCTACATGAAAGACCTCTGATTTAAGGTTTGGAATATTTAGGTATACCTGCTCTCAGAGACCTAAAAATTCTAGGAGTAAAAGGTATGTATGTGTTTTGTAAAAAGTATTTATTCTACACAGGTAATACTGGCTTTAAAAACTTAATATCCAGACTCGTTTTTATTTTCAGATGCGCAATTTCCTGGAGCCTTTTTGGTATGGTGCTGGTTTTGAGAAAGCCCATTTATCCACCTTGTCTCTGGATGAGACTGTGCTGGGGGCTACATGGACACAGCCAGAGCTCTGGCATCTCTTAGGACGCTGGCGGCGGAAGGGGTCTTAGAGAACACCGTGCAGAGAGGGAAAGAGATTTCTATACCTTTCTCGAAGTCTCAAGGCAGATCTAAGGTGAAAACCCAGGTGTACAAGACCCCCGTCAGGGTTTTTATCATGATGCACACCTGTTCCCACAGACACGTGGAGGAATTGTTGGTAGTGCAGTAAGAGTATTAGCTTGAACCAAAGGAAACTGCTGTTCAGGAGATCAAAAACGATCAACTCTCAGAATTTGCTCATGGTTTCCCTCAGACTGCTGGGAGGCCACTGTGAGTTTGTGTGGAAAGTGAGCAGAACCTGATGGTCACTGGCGAAAAGACTCTCATAGGCTTGCTCCAGGGGTGAGTGTGTTTGGGAGAAGGTGGGGTGACGAGTAGAACCCTCTGGAGGTTCGTTCATGGAAGGACCCCAGGAGAGAGGAAGTGGGGTCCTCCAGGTGGGCTCTGTGTGATTCTGAGGCAGCCAGAGCCCATGTCAGCCTTGCCTCCAGCCATGCTGAGGGGGCCTTTCCTCAGGCAGCCAGGGTCCTCATGCAGGTCCCTGCTGTGAGCACGGAGGTGCCATCATAGTATCAGCTTTGCTGTTGTGTGTGTGTCTGAGCTCTTTTGCCCTTGTTGGATTAAGGAGAAATAGAAAGATGCTGTCAGTGGCCGGCCATGCCCAGAGAAGCCTGGGGAAGTGCTTGCTTGGGTGTCCACTGTTAGCTTGTGTTGGCATTCCTTTGCGATCTTCTTAGGGTTTGCACTAGAGATAACGGTTGTATTTCATAAGTACAAGAAAATAATGTTTGAAACCCACTTTGTAAAACTCAACCTTTTTTTTTTTTTAACCAAGGCATCAATCATTTGATTATAAGCTATTGGTCTGACCAAGTTTCTTTCTTGAGGCGTTGGCATCTTCCTATCTTTCTTGGTCTCTTGGTGTTTTCCTGTCTCCGTCTCCATGAGTGCATTTCCCGTCTCAGCTTATTCTCTGTGCTTCGCTCTCTCTCTCCCTCGCTTGCTTTCCCTGTCTCTCTGGTGTATCCAAAATTTCTGACTCAGAACAGTCATCTTCACAGTTGAATTCATACCTGGTGTTTTTCTCCTTTTTGCTTTTCCAGTTCCTCCAGGAGTGATACAAAACGGAGCTCGGGTTCTGAGCCGAGGGCTGTTTCCTGGTGTCCGGCCCTTGCCAATCACCCCCATTGGAATGACGGCGGCCGTGAGGTAAGGGAGCTGCTTGCTGGGCAGAGCCGTCTGCGGAGGGGGAAGGGCGTGGTGTTCCCCCCTGGGCCGCTGAGGGGATGGCAAAGACCCACCACTGAGCAGTGAAGATAATAAACCTGATCTGAGTGTGCAAAAAAGTTAAAATAACTCCCAGGGACCCCAGGGCCAGCTTCGCCTTCTCTGGCCATCAAATTATCTTGGTCTCTTTGCGGATGAGATGAAGACAAATTGCATTAGGTGTTTTTTATTCTGAGGAGGTGTAGGGTAAGGTGGGTAGAAGGAACGGCTGGACAAGTTGTTCATTACATTTAGGTTAATGGGTCTTCCTCTAGACTAGCCCTGTCACCCACCAGTCCTGTGACTTTGGGTGCATGTCTGATCTCTCTGGGTGTCATTCCTTCATCCATGTAACTCCTCTGCATCCTAGGAGGGGTTACAATGACAATCAAATGCAAAAAGTGCTTTGGTAAGTGGTATATAATAAACAGGTGGCATTGGTTCCCTGCTTCGAGAATCAAGTCAGCTGCCAAAGCACATTAACTCTTTCTTTGGAAATTTCTTTCCTCTTTTTCATCAGCTCTGCCAGCCCTGAATTAGGGTATGCGCTTGCTTAGAGCCCTGCCATGTGCCAGGGTGAATGCCCCCTTCCATTTTCCTCACTGCCTTTCTGCTCACTCCCACCCACCCATCAACCACTGCCAGACTGATTTCCTAAAACGTGCCTCTCCAGCTGTCTGCAGAAGCACCTGATTCCCACCACATCACCCCCAGTCCTCCCATCTCCTTGAGCCAGATTTCTTCCCCAAACCCAGTGTTTGTTGGCCCATCCTATCCATCCAGTTTGCTCTGTGTAGACTGCCCTCAGCCCCACATGCAAAGCTCACCCTTCCAGGCCCTCACAGAAAGGGCTCCTTCACAGAGTTTTGCTGAATTGGCCTCCATGCCAACGTCCGAAGACTTTCTCCTTCCTTTGAACTCATCCATAAGCTCCATGCTTTGGCTATGATAGCCCTTTGGTGAGTGAGCCAGCATGGTAAAATTTCTGTGTCCCTCTCTGTCCTCGGTGACTTGCTTGCTATGGATAGGGGTTGGGCGCATTCACCCTGCACAGTGCTGGGCCCCACCTTTCACCTAGAAAAGACTGTCACGTGGAACTGCATCCCTCCACAGAGTTCTCTAGCTTGCTTTCTGCACTTTTCAATCAAGTTCATGCCTAACGGCCATCTTGCTTTCACTGTATGGCATGCCCAAAGAAGCTGGCCCAGAACGCTGTTAGCTGGGGCCTGAGAGAGGTGCAAGGTGGAACTTCCTTGTGTGAATCAACCAAGTGGAGCTTCTCCACTGGCTTGTGTCTTAAGTCTTGCAGCAAACCAGCCCACTACTGCAAGGCAGAAGTCACTAATCAGGGTGGACGCTGTGTCTCGAACCTGATCAGGAGGGAACTTAGTGGGAAGGAGCATAGTAACAGAATTACAAAACCACTTGCCATTTCTGCTAACCAACAGGCTAATACTTTACAGACTACAGAGGCAGGTCTTCTGCTTGTGTGTCTCCAGTATCTTTCTTTATTATACTTAGATCAGTAATTCTTGAGTTCGTAAGTGGCAAGCCAAAATATCAATGCCTTTGCCTCACATTATGAGAGAGACATACTCTGTTTTCCATCCTTTCTTAAAATCTTTTCTGCCTCACCTCCTAGTTTACCATTTGGGTTGAAAAGACTTTGAGTCTGTAGACGAATTTTGCATGAAGCAACAATCTCTATTCATGAGAAGATCCTAAGTGTAGAGTTGCAGTTTTTTTCTTGAGGCCTCTTTCAGTGCCTTCCAGCGTGACTGGCACGGCAGCCCCAGCCATTCCTTGTAGAACAGTGCAGAAGAGCCAGGCAGAGGGGAACGGGGGCCTGAGACCAAGCTTGTCCTTCAGCAGGACCAATTATTACCCTCATGGAATGTATTATCACAAATATTACTGATTAGTATACTTTAGAGGCATTATTTAAAACACTGATTTTTTTTCCAACTGGTTAAGTTCTGGTTAGAAGATAAAAAAGCCCTACAGCAAAACAATGAAGTCTTGTTTCTGGTTAAAGCGTTCCACTCATCTGCCCCACTTTGGCTCCTTACGCAAGAAAAGACCACAAAACAGGTTTCAGATCCAATCAGGAGACAAATCACATGAGGTATTCAAACAGAAAGACTTTAAAGAATGCTTAACCAGGTAGAAAGTTGCTAACCAGGTAACTGGAAGGGTAGAATGTGAGCTGAAGGTGTGACGGAGGGAGCAGTTGTCCGGAGCAGGTCCGGGCCCTCGGGCCAAGGGCAGAAGTGGGGCCCATGGTCCCAGGCGCTGGCACACAGGCCTCAGAGGAGGCCTGGGACTGGAGTCTCTGAACTCAGAGGAGGAACCAGAGGGAGGGTCAGCAGATCTCTGAGGACGAGGCTCCTGCTGGCACAGTTAATTGCCTCTGAGGGAGTGTGTACAGGTTGGTTGTGTTTGGAAGAACCGTGAACTGAACTCAGCAACCACTAGACCATTTAACCTACTGCCACTGCAGAGCTGAAGAGGTCTTGCTGGGCTGATACAGGAACAGGAACACACAGGGAGGAGCGTGTCCCTTCTGCCTCTACCCCCTGCCCAGTCTCTCCATGGCCCTTCTTCTGGTCTGAACCTAACACAGAGCCAGCCGGTGCAGCAGAAATGTGGCCTGCATGGCCCAGCCCCAGCTCCAGCACACGGGACGCCATGGAAGGGCGGGTTTGGGGCTGAGTGACAAGAGCTTCGTATTGGCACAGTTTGCTCAACAGCCACCCACCCCAAAAGCGCCAGAGTGACCTCCATGAGCGATCGAGGCGTTCTGAGCAGAATCATTTCAGGAAAATGGCCAAACACAAATAACAGACATTAGATGACCCTTTGCATAGAGATGACCAGTAAATTTATTACTGTGAATTAGCAGTACATTATCCAAATCCCAGTTCTGCACCTTCCACCTCAGGTTTAACAGAAATTAGGGAGAAGAGTGTTGCTAGCTCTGTAGGATCAAGGGCATTGCTTATAATACCTGTGCCCTCTTTATGCCCCAAATGCCTGGCAAATGGTAGGCACCCAGATGCTTTCAGATAGAATGAACAAAACATAGCCATGCAGGTATTTGCAGAATCAAGGTCTATGTGAAAACCATTAAGAAGTGTTTGGGCGGGGGTGGGGGGTGGGTCTTGTTTTGCTCTTTCCCATTCATTATAATTAAATTTTTAAAAATTTGGCCATGTGTCAGTTGAACCTAAATTCAGTTGAGGTTAAAAGGTAAATAGTCCAGCCGAGAATAGAACAACAGCAAATGTCATCTGCCAGACTCCCTGGCAGTGACTCAGGGGTCCTGGGGGTGCTCATTGTTTTTGTAGCCACCCCCTCAGTTCAGCTGAGGTTGGAGTCATTAGCACCCACTAAGGAGCAATTTCCTATTCTGTTTTGTGTGACAGGCTTTCTCTGTGAGTCTAAGTGGCTTCTCCTTAAGTGAAAATATTTGTCTTTCAGGGATTTTTTTTCTGCCCTGAGTGGCAAAGGCCATGTTTGTTTGTCTTAACTCTGCAACTGTTATTGACATAGATGAAGTGTTACTTTTATTAGCTGATCATTACACAGCTTGTATTTGCTGGGTTCCTTTGCATATAATTATGATGTGAAATCTCCTTGTAAGAGTATCTGTCAATAGTGTAATTGACTTTACAGTGTTGACTTTTTACTCAATAGCCTCAGAGATTGGCCCGTCCTTAGACATTGGAAACCTGCTTATTTTTAAATTTGCTTGGGCAGAGTCCTCAAGACACATTTTCCTCAAAATAACTGCTCACACATCTTAAAGTTTTATGCCTGTGTCTTCTGCTGCTTTCCCAGTGAAATTCCTTGCAGAGAATTAACTGAATGGAACAAACAATTATGACTCTGGAAGAACTATTTCTGGCCCTCTTAGGAAATGGGAGCCCCAGGTTTCTTACATTCATAGCATAATGGGCTGTCTCCCAGGGAGGGGCCGTAGCAACTCACCTGGATCTGGGCCACCTTGCTTTCAAACCTTGGGGTTCTTTTTACTCCAAGTGACCATTTAGGTGACAGAAAATAATTAAATTTCAAGGGCTTGCTGGAGGATTGGAAGAAAATGGACAGGACGGGCACCGTTCAGAAGGTAGTTGGGCTCAGAAATTCATGCATATGTGTGGGAACCGAGTTTCCTGAGTCTATATCCTGTAGCTATGTAAACTTGGGCAAGTGGACCTGGGTTTCTCAGGAGAAAACCAGCATATGCTTTCTGAACCATTAAGGTTAACACACATGTGCCTGGCTGCGTTTACAGGTGTTTGATAAATAAATCACGTGGAAAAACAACCTGATTCAGAAATAGGCAAAGGACTTGAGTAGACATTTCTCCACAAAGAAAATACACAAATGGCCAATAAGCACATGAAAAGATGCTCAGCATTACTAATTACGGAAATGCAAATCAAAACCACAGTGGGAAAGTACCTCACACTGTAGGATGGCTACTATCAAAAAAGAGAAAATAACAAGTGTTGACGGGGATTTGGAAAAATTGGAATGCTTGTGTGCTGTTGGTGAGAATGTAAAATGTTGCAGTCATTGTAGAAAACAATGTGACTGTCCCTCAAAAAATTAAAAATAGAATTACCATATAGTCCAGCAATTCCACTTCTGGGTATGTACCCAAAAGAATTGAAAGCAGGGTCTCAAAGAGATGTTTCCACATTTGTGGTCATAGCAGCAGCATAATTCACAATAGTATGTGTAAGCAACCAAATGTCCATCAGCACATGAACAAATAAGCAAAAGGTGGTATATACACCTGATGGAATAGTACTCAGCCTTTAAAAGGAAGGAAATCCTGGCACATGCTAGAAAATGGATAAACTTTGAGGACATTACATTAAGTGACGTAAGCCAGTCATAGAAAGACAAATACTATATGGTTCCACTTATTTGAGGTACTTAATCAGAATCATAGAGGCGGGAAGTAGAGTGGTGTTTGCCAGGGGCTGAGGGGGTGGGAAGAATGGGGAGTTACTGTTCCTTGGGTATAGAGTTCAGTTTTCCAAGATGAAGAATTCTAGAGATGGATGGTAGTGAGAGTAGCATAAGAGTGTGAATGCATTTAATACTACTGAACTTTACACTTAAAATTTATTAAGATGGTACTTTTTGTGTATTTTACCACAATAAAGAATTTCAGAAAAAATAAAATGAATAATGTGGAGAGCCTCGTGGATTCAGCCTGCCCACCACAGACCCTCCCAGGTCCCCTTTCTGCACTCCTGAAGCTTAGCCCCAAGCCCCAGGAAAAGGCTTAAAGTGAGCGTCTTACACCCCTTCGGGACAGTGTCCATCAGAGGCAAAGCCATTTGAGGAGCAATGGCAATTGTCTGGACTGCAAGTCCAAGCCACAGCCAGGTATAAAATTATATGAAAGTTCCATCTAATCACCATCTAGGCCTTTCTTAGATTTTTTAGGTGGATTTCTAAGGACCTCAAGTGAAAACTTCAGTTCTCATGGAACATGAAGTAAGTCAGGAATTAGTGGTCTTACTGTAGTAACAAACATTTATACTTAATTAAGGTCCTGTTGTAGAGTTGTCAGGAAAACCTATCTATCAGCCTAAGACCTGCTCTTTGTCAACTATCTTTGTCTTTCCCCTTGAGAAGATGTTTGTAACATGTGTTGAGGAAACCAGCCAACTTCATTATTAAGATAGGGGTGGTCTGATACACAGCTTGAGGGAAAATTTACCATTAATCCTTTCTTGTGTTTTGTTTTGTCTTTAAAGACCAACCACCTGTCAGCGTTTGTCTTCTGAAGTTGTGGTCTTTGAAGGCAATTCTGAAACTCAGTATTAGAATATGCTTTGTCTTGGAGGCGGGGAAGGAGGAAACACTAAAAGGATAGATGTAAAAGAACAGGAAAAAAGAATCTCAGGAAGACAGAGCATGTGCTTAAGTTCCCATTCAGTTCCTGTCTCAGCTTTTTGTCTTGGCTTCTGGCTTTTCTGGTGCAGACATCTAAACAACAACCAGTGATCTTACTGTGTGAAATTGGATCAACGTTCTAGAGTTGCTTCTTGTATTTTAAGTCAGTGGCCTTAGTTAAGGCCTTTGAAAGTCCTGGTAGCCTTTTCCTATTACATCTGTAAATGCTCTGAACTCCTGGTGATTCTAGACTATGCCACATGCAAAGCAGTTAGAGAAGAGTTTTAGGATCATTCCTATTTGTGTTCTATGATCTAATGAACAGGGAGTCACATTTATCTCAGTAGTTTAGGGGGACAATTTGCAGCTCATGGGAGAAAACTGTCCCCCTTGCCCTCACACACATACCCTGGAGATGATCACTAAGGCAGAAGTCTTGGAGGTATTAAACACATGCTTCTCAGGAAGGGCTAACCAAAGTGGAGCAGACTTCATAGGCTGTTGGACCTGCTATAGTTATACTATGCATATAAATGTAAGACACTCTTGATTCCACCACCCAACTTAAAAATGAAAACATTACTAATAACACCTGTCTTCCCTGAAAGATAACTGCAATCCCAAATGTATTTACTCTTCCCATGCTTTTAAAAGTGGTTTTGATATCCATAATCAATGTGTTGTTTAGTTTTGCTTGGTTTTGAGTTCTGTGTAACTGGAACAATACTATATGACTTCTTCTCTAACTTGCATTTTTTTACTCATTATTAAGTTTATTTGTTTTGCTTCATGGAGTTGTAATTAAATCATTTTCATAGCTATATAATTACACATGTGACTATACCACAATTCTTTTTTAAAAGAAACAGTTTCTTGCTATTATAAATAATGTTGCTGTGGAAATACTTGTGCATGTCTCCATTTTCATTTAAGATGCATGTCCAGGTGTGGAATTGGTTGGTAGGGTATGTACATGCTCAACTTTACAAGGTAATAAATACCAGAGATAGTTTTCTGAAGTATTTGTATCCATTTACACTCCTACCAGCAGAGTATGATTTTCCCATTCTTCTACATCTTCACAGACATTCAGAATTGTCATACTTTGCTATTTCAGCCAATTCAGTGAATATGTAATGGTATCTCATTGTGTTTTAATTTGTATTTCCCTTGTGACTGAAGATATTGCACAACTTTACAAATATTTAATTGGCTGTTTGAATGTTCTCTTTGATGGACCACCTTTTCAGTATTTTGCTCATTTTTCTATTGTGTTATTTCTCTTTTTCTTATCTTTGCAGTTCTTTGAATATTCTGGATATTAATTCTTTATTGGCTATATGCATTGCAGATAACTTCTAAGTTTGTGGATGGTCATTTCACTGTAAAGTTCTTCCTTTCATATTTAAGTCTATAATCCACCTGGAGTTAATTATTTGTATATATATTTTTTTCTAGCAACTTTGCCAAATAAACTGCCATACTGACTCTGATAATTTATCTTCTGTAAATTATGGTGGGTTTTTTTCCTTTCTAATTCTTTTATCTTTTATTTTTCTTGTCCATCTGCACAATTCAGGATCTCTGGGTAAAAGTAATGGTAGTAGACATTTTTATGTTGCTTCTTATTTTAAAGGGAGCTGTGTTATTGATCCATAATTGATAGATGTTCATTGTAGATTATTTAGGAAATGCTCTTTATCATAACAAAAATTTCTGATATTCCAAGTTTGCTATATTTTATTATGAATGTTGTTGGATTTCATTGGAAAAAACGTTCACATCATTTAAGATAATTATCAAATTTTTCTTCCATAGTTTTACTATGGTGAATTACATTATACATTTCCCAATTTCTGGATATACTGTGTCTCATCTGAGGGCGTCAGCCCTGGGCAGGTTCACTACAGATTCAGTGAGGCCGAAAAATGAAAACAGAACATTCTTGGGGTAAAAGGGTTTATACTCAGCTTTATTATCACCACAGTAGGTCAAGCACTAGAATCACACTGCATCCAGCAGTCTGCAGGTCTGTAATCCACCTCCATCTCTGCCTCCACCCAGAGCCCTGGGCAGAGCTCTTTATATGGTGACTCAGTCAGTAATAGCTTATTGACAAAAGGTGTGGAAGCATTAGCCTAGCAGCAGGCCAATTACATCATCAGGTAGTTTAGGGTCAGGTGAGGATCCTGGCCATAGGAACTTGCATTTTTCCCACAACTTGCTTATTGATACATTATATTTTTTACATATTGTTAAGAGTTGGTAAGCTATTATTATATGTATGAATTTACATTCTTGTCCATTCTCCATGTTTCTCTAATGCTATCATTATCTAGTTTTAGTGTCAAAATTACATTATTCTCATAAAATGGATTGAGGAATATTCACTCTTACATCCTCTGAAACAGATGATGTAAGATAAGATTGGAGTTATCTATTGCCTGATGGAACTTGCTTGCAAAAGAGTCTGGGACTGGTGTTTTCTTCATGGGATAATTTTTAACTATTGATTTAGTTTTTTAATGATTATAGGTATGGCTTATATTTTATTTTTTAATTCATTTTGGTAACTTCAGGAATTTGTCCATTTTGCCTAACTTTTCAAATACATTGGCATGAAGTATCTGTAATCTTTTGAAGTATCTGTTGTAGTTATGTTGTAGTTACAGTTTCCTTTTTTTATTCCTTATTTCATTTATCATCTCTCTTTTTGCTTAATCTTGCCATAGTTTTGTTTTTCTGTCTCAGAGAATCAACTTTTGTGTTTTTCTTTTATTTCCTCTGTTTTGTACCTGTTCTGTACTTCATTGATTTCTGCTTTTTCTTCATATTACCTTTCTTTAGATTATTTTTCCTTTGTCTAGATTGGATGCTTTTCTTTTAAAACCTTTATTCTTTTTCTATAAAAGTTTCAGTTAGATTTTCCTTCCATCTTCTGCCTAGTTGTATCCCATAAAGTTGATACCTTTCGTTTTTGTTATTAAAGTATTTTCTAACTTGTTGGATTTCTTTGACCCATAGGTATTTTGGGAAGTATGTTTTCAATCTTAAATTCTATGATGAGGTGGTGGTTTCTTTTGTTTTTGTTTTTTTTATAGTTATCTCTTCAACACTGATTACTAACTGCAGTCTGTTATGGCCAGAGAATTGATCTGTCACATACTGCTTCTCTGAAGGCCATGGAGACTTGTTACATGGTCTAGTGAGTGTAGTTTTTATAAATACTCTCTGTGCTTCAAAATAATCATGGTTTCTCCATTATTAGCACATATTCTGTGTGTGTCCATTAGATCAGCTCTTCTGCATACTAACCTTCAGTGTGTGTGTGTGTGTGTGAGAGAGAGAGAGAGAGAGAGAGAGAGAGAGAGAGAGAGAGAGAGAGAGAAAGAGAGAATGCTTGATCAATACAGAGAATGATGTATTAAAATCTCCCATTACAATGTGGATCTGACTGTTGTAGCTCTTTCAGTTTGGGGTGTATATATTTGAAGCTGTCTTATTGGAAGTATCCTTGTTTAGAACTGTTATATCTTCCTGGTGAATTGAACCTTTATGAATGTTTAATGACTCTATCTGTAGTAATGATTTTGCCTTAAAAATCTCTCTCATCTGGTTTTAATATAGCCACAACAACATGGCACAATACAACATTTTCCATCCTTTTACTTTTAACCTTTGTTTATCCTTTTGGTTTGGGGTTTGTCTCTTGTAAATACCTTACAGCTTTTTTTTTAAGTCTGTGTTAATGATCATTACCTTTTAATGAAGACTTTTAGCCTATTTTTAATGACATATTTGGATTTATTTCTACCACCTTATTTTGCATTTCTTTCTGCCCAATGTTTTTCTGTATTCTTTTTCCTTTCTAGCATTCCTTTAAATTGATCAAGATTCTCCTGCTCTTTATTCCTTTTTTCTTCCTTCTAATGGTTTAGAAGTGACACATTTTGTTTCTCTTCTCTTATGCTAGGACTCTCTTCTCTTAAAATCCTAGGACTTGTAACATAAATATTTTTAAATGTTTAAAGTTAATCAATATTTTTAACCTCCTGATCAATACAAGGCCCTTGGAATGCTTTAACTCCTATTCTCTCTACCTCCCAAATGATATGTTACATTTTTTGGTATTTTGGTTCTATTTCAGTTTTCTTTTTTTTTTTTTTTAAGTCACTTAGTCATTGTTATCATCAGTCCGTCCAGTCAGTAGTTGATTCGCCCTGACTTTTTGTATGAAAATATATTTCTGTTGCCTTCATTCTCAGAAGATATTATTACTGGATATTCAATTTTAGTTTGACAGTAATTTTTTTCCTCTCACTTAGAATATTGCTCCACCTTCCTCTGTTTTACTTGTTTTATCTTAATTGATACTACTCTGTAGGCAGTATGTTTTCTTTCTTTTAAATCTCTTTTTTCAAATGCTGTACAGTTTAACTACAATTATCTAGATACACATATATTTTTATTTACCCTTCATGGGATTTCTTGGCTTTTTAAATCTGAAGATTGCTACCTTCATCAAAACTAAAAAATTATCAGTCACTTTCTATTTAGGTATTAGAACTTCCCCATTTTGCCTTTATAGTCTGGAACTCCAAGTAGATTTATACTGCATCTTATTACTGCATTCCATATTGCCTAATCTTTCTTCTGTATTTTCCGTTTGTCTCTCTGTGCTGCATTTTGCATACAGTCTTTAGATCCATCCTCTAATTCACTGATTTTTTTTTTCACTCATTTTTCTCTTTCATCTTCATTGAGTTATTTAATTTCAGGGATTCTGTGTTTCATCTCCAGAAATTCTGTTTGATGCTTTCCACAATTTGCCTGCTTCGTTTTAATAACCTATTCATCCTTTCTGATATTTTTCAATTCCTTCTTTTACTTCTTTACATATAATTTGACATTCTATTCCTACTTATTTCAATATCTGCTGGCTTTGCAGTTCACATTCAATAATTTCTTTTTTCTGTTGTCTCTTGCTATGATGGCTTGTTTCTTCTGTGTTTGATCATTTTTTTGATTATGAGCCTATGTTCCTTGAAATTTTATCTGTGGGAATTCTGTGTGACCTGAGTTTAAAGTGTGTTCTCCCAGAAAGGGTTATTATTTTCTTCTAGTAGGCGCTTTAAACTAAATTTAGCTTGAGGTCTTTTGGTCCACAGAGTAGAATTCTGGTCTCATAACCACAAGACTTCAGGCTTGTGTTGAAAATTCTCAGGGGAGGCTTTTCTTGTTTCCCATTTCATCTGGAGCTGAGGTTAAGGCTGGCTTTTCTCCCCAGTGTCTTTCTGCCTGTGAAGGGCAGTTACTTTTCCATAGGACCTCAGTGTGTGCATCGTCGTTCAGGGATCCTAGCTTATACATGGCTTTTTTACATTTATATGTTCTTGGTGGTCTGTTCGCTGGTATGTTTGGTGATTTTAGATTATAAACTTCTACTTGAATATTTGATTAAATTTAATGTGTGAGAATCCTGGTCGCCTAAATTCAGGTCGCTCTCTTCAAGAGAGGATTCGCTTTTAAAACGGCCAGTAGCTTGGGGGCCAGTACACCTGAGGACACTTGAACCCCCTTTAAGGGACCCCAGTAACCATGGGGTTGCCCAAATCAGTCTTCCTGCCGCTCCCCCCACCTCACCACAAGTTTGAGCTCTTGTCTCAGTGCTAAAGTAGACATTTGCTCCAGGGAAGCCCTGGCTTTTTTGGTTGTCTGTTGCTCACAGTTCAGACTTTTCCCTTTAGCTTTTAATTTTTTGTTTGTGTATGTTAAGTTCTTTGGGGACATGTGTCCATGTGAGTCTCTAGGATTCCCCTTATTTTTCACTTTATCCAGGATCCTTCGTATCATAGTCAGAAGAATGCCTTCCAAATGTCTTCTCCGCCACCCGGCTGGCACTGGCAGCCTCTGGTCATCTCCTCCGTGCCTTTCTACCTGTGGTTGGTTTTAGAGAGAAGTATGGCACCAGCCCCTGGTCTAGCACCACTTATACAATCCCATTCATCCCATGTTTGGTTAAAGATCAGAGTTCTCCAGTAAATCCCTTGGGAGGACACCCTCAGGCTAAATGATAGCCTCTAAGTTTGAAACCATCAGTTTCAGAGAAAACCCAAATGTATAGGTGGGAAGTAAAGGCAAGACGTGTGATACTGCTGTCATGGAACAGATGATGGGCTGGTAGAGAAAACAGCCAAACGGCCACCTAATCAGAAGCTATACCCTAACTTGTTAGTTGCAAGCATTCATTGCAGATGCTCAGCCTGAACTAATGTGATTTCTCACCATTTATGTTTGCTATTTCCCATCCATTTGATGAGAGAATGAATACCAGGTTTTTATTTGAGATTAGTAACACATGGTTTTGTTGAGACCTAGTAAAATCAGATGGCTTTAATTTATGCTAACATGATAATTGTGAGTCATGTTACATATAAATTCAGCCAAAACTGGAAAATTGCAGGCATTTCAGATGTATTGCATGGTCATTTTTAATGAATGATTTTCGAAGTGATGGCTAGAAATTTCACCTTCTAGTATGTTTAGGATGACTGGTTTCTTCTTTTAAGTATTTGGTGGTCCTCTGTAATGACAACTCTTGTAGTGGGATGTGTTTGACACCAAGTCAGTGCAGCTGGCTTGAAACCATCATGAACAATATTGTATCAAATTATTAATAATTGGAGGAGCTTGTCACTCCTGTTGAGGTTGTGTGTGCTTTATGGATTATGAGGCCGTGCTAAAATAAAATCTCAGGGAAAGTTAGTATTATCACATGAGAGAGAGATACATCTGTATTTTAATTTTAACTCCCTGAAGTTATGTCTGTGTTCCTGTTTTCATCCGGAAGTATTGGCAATGGGTATATTGGTTTTCAGTCTTCATCCCAGTAAACTTCCTCCCCTGGGGGAGACGGGGAGACATTCTAAATTCCTGCTTGAATCGTCTTTGAGAATTAGCTGGGCCCTTTTGGGCAAGTCCCAAGGCTCCCTGAGTTTCTGTTTATCTGTAAAATGGCTGAACTAGGCCAGCGTTCCAGGGCATGGACTCCGAAATCACTGTTTACATGCCTGAAACTGGAGACCCATACAGCATTGAATTTGTGGGCTGTGGAAGTGATTTTCTTTTCTTTTCTCCTTTAATCCTGGTGATCTCTTTAAGAAAGAAGTCTCAGCTGGTTCTCATGTATGTTTAGCACCTCTCTAATGCTTGCTTATCCCCCTTAAGAAAAGAGAAGTTCTCGGGCTCAGAACCTTTCTTGTAACAGTATAGAAATAAATACTGTATCACTGCTTTCACTCTAGTGTATTTCTCCCACTTCCCACCCCAAACATTTTATTTAAAAAAATTTTTTATCTAAGCATTAGCTTTTTGCAGTACTTATTTCTTACTTCTCTTTCTCTCCTATTCTGTGTATGCTCAGAGAGGTATCATATTTTGCTTAACTGTGGTAAGTGAAGTGAATCTTAAACCTCATGTTGTTTAAAAAATAGGGATTCAGAACTGAATTGATTTTCTAAAAGCCAGCCATAGCCCAATTTACTCAGCCAAGTGCCTTGCGTTCCACTCTGAAACTGTCTTAAGCTAGTTCAGTAGACTAATTATTTTTGGATTTTACGGTAGTTACCTACAACAGGAAAGATCAAGGGAACCATTATATGAGACTTCCATTGTCACTGGCTTCAAGAACTATTGCTAACTATCTGTATAGTTAGTTACATCTATTGAGTTTCATATATGTTTCATAGAGTTGGAAAGTAATCTTTACCTAGCCACTTTCATTCACCCGGGACAGAGCCAAGAAACAGGGAGTCTACAGAAAATAGATGTCACAGAGGCCATTTCCCAAAGCTCAGGGGCTATGTTTACAGGCAAGCCCAAGAAGAATTTCCCTCTCAGGGCCTCTTCATTCTTACTTTATGCCGCATTCCCAGAAGCCTCTTGACCCAGAATAGAAAGAACACCGGACTAGATTGCTCAGGGTAGGCATGTCATAACAGCAGGAAGCCTCAGTGAGCAGTCTGACAGCAAGAGAGGAGACCAAGTCAGAATTCTCCCACTAAGAACCATCTTCAGTGCTCAGAAGTTTCCATTTTATCATCACACTGCTGTGACTGTCCCTACGGACAGTGCTAGGATGAGGAAAGAAGTCTGTCTATCTTCAAAGCCAGGCTCTTTACAGATGGACTGGGGGTGGAGGGGGGTAGGTCGTGTGGATCTGGGACCATAGAGCACAAGACACAATCTGGGGCTTTTCCTGACACTGCTATGACATCACTGTGCAAATGCACACGTGGTAGGCTGTAGGTTTTTCATGATAATCTGGAGGCATTTCGTGAAGGCTGAATTTTGGTAATGGCCCACGTGCATCTTGCTGGTGCATATCACATCCTAGTAGGAGTCCTCGCCTCCAACTTAAGTCTAGCAGAGCACCGTAGGTGCTGGCCACCAGAAGAGAGACTACGTGGCTTGACCCCCTTCTACAGCATTTATACCAAAGACTCTGCTTCCCTTTTACTTTCTCTGTGGGCTGCAACAAGGGTCTTGCTGAGCCTCAGGGCCCACAGGGTTGGCAGGAGAGAAAGGGTAAGGGCTAGCAACTGTATCTCGTTGCTGGGCCCATCCTCATAACCTCTCCCCTCGTGCCCATGCTCAGGGAGTGTCTGATAGGTGTGTTGACAGAGACCCACAGGTAGCTTCCCAAACTTCATGCTGTCTGCCGCAGTATTCCACCTGTGCCTGGCACATGCTAGTTTCTGGGGACACATCAGTGACTGGATCCTGTCTTATGGAGCTAACACTATTGGGAAGCACAGACACCAAACAAGTCATCATACAGTGTAAAGATGGTGGGACATGCTTTCAGTGGGCGCTGACAGTGGGCTTGGGTAGGAAGGGAAAGTGTGCATCTCCTAGAACTGTGTCATCGGGTGGATGGGCTTGCAGAAAGTGGGACTGGCATGGTGCAACAGGGCATCTCTCCTCCTTGCCCAAAACCCATAGCCCTCATGTCCCAAGTCAGATGCGCTGTCTTCCACAGACCTTTTCCTCGTGACCTCCCTCTCTCCCCTCCATCTGTAAGTCACCCTTCCCTCCCATGAGCATAATTCATCTCTGATCACTGCCTCTTCCTAACACCTACTGTGTACCAGGCATCTGGAGGCATTCACTCACACCCTTACCCTCTCAATCCCAGGAAGTGGATGTAGTTACTGCTGCCGCTTTACCAGTAAGGAAGCATGAGGGAGGTCAGTTCATTGTCTAGACATCAAGATACAAGAATAATCAGAGGCACGAATGAGTGCTACAGGGACCTGATGGAACATACAGCAGAGGTCGTGGTTACAAAGAAATCAGAAAAGAGTGAGAGTTGGTTTGACGATGGAGCTCAGTGTTCCAGCTGGAGAGTCAGACTTTGGTTCCAATCCCAAGTCTGCTGCTTTTTAACTGTGGTTTTAAGAATCACAAAACCTCTCCAGAACCTTCTTCTGGTGTCTGTTGAAATAAACACACTAATATCCACTTTATAAACACAGTCATCTCTGCAGACATCACTGAGCACCTGGCAGGTGGTAAGTTCATGAATGGTAACTTACTGCTCCCTCATCTGTACTCTAACCACAACTTCTCTCTGTTTGATGGTAAGCGTCTTTGTGACAGTGTCTATATCTGACTCCACCTCAGATGCCTCTCCCAGGACCCTCCCAAGGTCTTGAGTTTATATTAGGTGTTCAGTGAATATTTGCAGAGTGAATGAAGGAGGGAGGGAGGCGGGAGTGAATAGCTGTCACCACGTGGCAGGTATCTCTTCTGGCTGAAGAACCAAGTTAGCCTTCTGACAAAAGGCTCCTAATGTAGCAACTTTAGAAGAGAGCGGGCTTTTTCTCTGAAGTACCCAGCCAACATCATCTGGTGGTGTGTACAGTGTTGGCAGGTATGCGAAACAAAGCACAGCTTGATTTTTATGGTTTGATGTAAGAGATTGCATTCCCCCCACTGTCACTTCCAAGAAGTGTTTTGACGTCTCAGCAGCACAAATTGAGTGAAAATGCCAATGATGGGAGATAAGCAGGGAAGACGGGAGTGTCAGAATATAGGACCCTATTTTCAAAGCAGAGTCACCTGTTACCTAGAGGTTACCAAATTGCTCAGTTGAACGTCAAAGGATGTGATACATGAAGGCAGGGGGCTGCCAGTGTCTCAGGAGAAGGGGTTTAATCTGTATCTTCTCTTTGTCTCCCATCCCTCCCTGTGTCCCTGGCAGCAGGAACGGCCTCACCAGCTGCCGGATGCGGACTGAGAGCGAGCCCTGCGGCTCCCCGGTGGTCAGCGGAGACCCCAAGGAGGATCACAATTACAGCAGTGCCAAGTCCTCCAACGCCAGGAGCACCTCGCCCGCCAGTGACTCGGCCTCCTCCTCCTCGGCCGATGACCACTATGAGTTTGCCACCAAGGGGAGCCAGGAGGGCAGCGAGGGGAGCTTCCAGAGCCACGAGAGCCACAGCGAGGAGGAGGACAGGAAGCCCAGCCCCAAAGAGGCCAAGGATGCTCTGGGGGACAGCGGCTGCGCGTCCCAGCACAAGAAGCGTCAGCACTTCGCCAAGGCGAGGAAGGTCCCCAGTGACACGCTGCCCCTCAAAAAGAGACGCACAGAAAAGCCCCCCGAGAGTGATGACGAGGAGATGAAAGAGGCTGCCGGGTCGCTCCTGCACTTGGCAGGGATTCGGTCCTGTTTGAATAACATCACCAATCGGACGGCAAAGGGGCAGAAAGAGCAAAAGGAAACCACAAAAAATTAAAAACAAGTCACTGATTTGTTTTGAACTTTCGGCCATTTGGTTTCAGCATGTCAGGAGATTTCTAATGATTTGTGGCAATATCAGCAATTTATTATTTTTTTCCTTTTTGGTTTGGTTTTCTCTCTTTTCTTTCCTTTTTTTTTTTTCTTTTTTAATTTGCCCCCTTCCTTTGTTTTGGACCCTTAAGAATTTTATTTTTAAAGGAGATTGAAGCCATAGAACTCATATTGACACTCAGCTGTTTTACAAAAGCTTTTCATTATCTGAAGACAAAATCGAAAAAGCCAAAATTACCATTGCTTCCTCCTCCAGCTTGTCAGAAAACACGTGGCTGAATCCACAAGGATGTCAACGATAATGCCACAGGAATACACATTCGGCACCTAGAAGGTACAAGCAAGTGCAAAGCGTTCATCAATCAGGCCCAACCCTTAGGTTTAGAAGAAGGTCAGCATTGTCCACCCAGTTGGGTTCACTGAGTGAATGCACGTAAGGCAGCTGGGGAAGACCAGACCCAAGCTTGTAGCGCTGGGCATCAGACTGTGCCAGGAAAACCCTTGGCATTGCCACAAAGCATGCAGAGGAAGGGTGGGTGGTCTCCAGTCCTTTGTGCTTCTTAACTGTGAAGCCTAATAACATCTTACAAGGTGGACACCGGACCATTCATTTTCACCAAGTGTCAGTGACTAACTAGAAAAAACTACATCAGGTTTTAGTGATGCTGCTAAACATTGCATTCTGTTGTAGATTAAATTCAGAGAATGTTCACAAGCCATAAGCCTGAAGGTTGGCCCTGCACACACACACATGCACACACACACACACACACACACACTTCCAAGAGAAAAACTGATGCAGAAAACAAGCTATGTCTTCTTAACTGCCCGTGTGAACACCAAGTCCAAGAAATAAAATAGCTGTTCAGGAAGGAAAGAATGGTATAAATCTTTTTCTGTCTGTCCAAACTATTTGATCCAAGTGAAAAAACAAAAACAAAAGCTACAGAACCTGCCGTTAGTATTGTGTATTTTTTAAAGATTGAGGCATATTGATGGACAAACAAAAGTAAAATAAAATACAGCAAAAAAAAAAAAAAAGGAAAGATAAAAACTCCTATACTGCCCTCAAAATGGAGTTTGCAATTAATGTCAGTCAGGATTCATCTTTGCAAAAATCAGTGATTTCCACATTCAACCAGTGTAGCCAGCAGAAATTTCTGATCCACAGTGCATGGATTCCTTTGAAAAAAAGAAAGAAAAAAAAATCACAAAAAACGCAAACTTTTTTTTATTCAAAAATAACAAAGTTCTTGTAAGGTAAATAATGTATTTAGCATGAAGCATGAATTATTTTCATATAAATATAGAAAATAGAGAAAAGGCTATGCCTCTAATTTTTAAGCCCTTAGGCTTAGAGGTTCTTTTGGTTTTCTTCTTTTTTCTTTTTCTTTTTTTCTTCTTTCTTTAATTTTTTTCGTTGTTTTTCTGATTATTTTGGTTTTTTTGAAGCAGGTGTTTAAGGTTTAACCTTCTTCAGGGACAAATTCTGACTGTTGGGGATCTTACTTTGCAATATAAAAATCTTCATGTTCTGGTAGGGCCTGGATGGTGGAGCTCTGTACTGCCTTGTCTGCACTTCAGCCCCAACCCCCTCTGATTCTCTGTTGAAAAGTGTGTCCTTTCTCTTTGTCTGTACGTGTTTACCATGACGCAATAACTTGAGGGCAAATTCAGTAGTGAGTGTGTATGATAGAATCAAGAGAATTATGGGACGCTGACTTGAGAAAACCGTTAGGTGATTTGTTTCTAGGAAAAAGGCAGTGAATAAATTATGCAAATTCTCCAGGAGAAGGGGAAGCATGCTAATGGGCCTTATGGGTTGAGGGTGTGAGGTAGGGTGCGCAGGAAGGAGGAAGTGACGTGGGTGTTGGGAGGGCCAGCCCCTGACGTTTTTTCCTGTGACGCATCTCAGAGGGAGGGGCCGGCCACCTCTACCACTCGGCCCACCAGCCAACCGGGAGTGCAGCCCACCCGTATGTGAGAGCTGACCCTGGACAACCGGATGGTGTCACGCAGACCAGAAACTCCTGTTATCTTTGCCTGAAAGAAAATTATTTGGGAGGATCCAAAGAAACCTAAAGAATATGATCTTCCACCCAAATGGAGGGAAGTTCGAAACACAAACAGAAACCCCCACAGCCAGTGTCAGGAGAAGATGGTGAGGGACAGGGAGGGAACAGGGGCATGGGAACGGGACAGTTGTGGGCCACCGTGGAGCTTATCTCCCCTCACCAGCCGCTGTCAGATGCTCCATCAGCCAGGACAGTGGGGATTAACTAGCGCACACTCCGTGCTTAGCGTTCCCGGGTTGCTGATGACAGATCCTGAAAAAAGACTACACCCGGCAGCAGATGTTGGTCGTTACCTGAACACTTACCACATATCTGTTCAGGTTGTAGATGGGAAAGGATGTATCTTTTAAGGACTCTGTTCCATCCATCTCCCCAAATAGCGGATGCCCTTGTCACCTGAAGACCCAAAAGACACCCCACCCCCCGCCTCAGTCCCCCAGCACCCCGCCACTCCAACCCCCAGGATAAAGTCCAGACTTCCCTCCTGAAAGGCAGAGGCAAGCATTCAGGACCGTTTCTGGCAGGGGACTTCTTCCAGTGAAAACCCACCACAGTGGGCTGTCTCCCCTCGTTTCATTTTTCTAAGGGGGCAAAGGCCTCTTAGAAAAAAATAAAATGCAATGTGTGTGATTTACTTTTCTGATCTCTTTGAGAAATAGATATCTTATAAAAGTGTGTTCTTAACTCCAGAACCACTCTTTTTGCATAAATACCTCATCGGGCAGCTTTCTAAGTGTTATTTTCCTGAGTCTCCCTCGGCATCTTCTTGGGGGCCCCAGGGAGACTTACAGGGGAAACTTTAGTGAGGGTACTTTTTTCTATTTTTCTTCTGTTTTTGGAGGCATACACATTATGCATAACCAAAACAATGGCTCAATTGTGTTTAACTTTGTATTTTGATTGTTGAGAAAAAAAGTATCGATGTGTATGTGGCCGTTTGTAGTGAATTCATTGCAGAACGGGGTTGTCCGTGTCCTTGCCAAGCCAAGGGGCAGGGGGCACCCGCTCTCCCCCCTCCTCCTCCAAGAGCAGTAGAGAATTTAAGCACAAACCTCTTTGTGAAAGAGTATTTTGCTCAAGTGTAACTCACTTTAGTCTTGGAATTCCTTCCCAAACGTCAGGTGTTCTTTTAGCTTCCAAACTAGCATATGTATCCATTAGTCTGACAGATCGCCTGAACACCGCTAAGGGGTGTGGCATGTTTTTGCTCTCATTTCTCCTGCTGGGAGAAGTGGTGTTTCATGTGTCATTCCAGTATCTCACATACTCACATGGGGTGGGGGGAGGGAAGCCGTGAACTATAGCAATATTTAAAGATGCTTTGGAAAACAACCATGAATACATCAGCACCTTGACATCTACAGTTGCTGTTGGCCCTCAGACACATTTAAGAGAAAGACTGTAGCTCTTTTTTCTTAAATGATACACACAGTTATTTTTATGCTACTATAATTGTCTTTTATCTAGTATTACATGGAAAGGGTTTGCATCATAGATTTTTTCCCAGCCTTATAATATACTATAAGCTCCTACTTCCTTCCCCTTTCTAATCAATATACTTTTTAAAAGAGTTCTTTGGTAAAGCTGTCTCTCTGAAACTAAAATGAACCTAACCCACATTTAGATGGTGGTTTGAGAAAACCGTGGCCAAGGTGACTGGCGGATTTCAGTCTTGGGGCTGAGTTTTTAAGAAGGGACATGTCAGGCACTTTTTCCAAGAGGTGATTTTTCTTGTAGAGGCATTCAGTGGGTCTCCCTGCTGGGCACGGCAGTTACCCACGGGATTCTGCAAGAGGCCTTGCACTGAACGGCCTGCCTTCTTTCAGGCTGGGTCTTGTAGAATGAAAACCATCCACATGGCTTCTGTGCCCAGCCCAGTCGCGAGACACAACAGGATCGCCCAGTGCCAAGCGCTACCAACTGAGACTCAGTTACTCCGTGCCGCCTGTGTGGGCTCTTAGCCTTTCATCGAGGGGCTCTGGGAGAAGGAATCAGAGCAATGTACAAGTGACCTGCACGGGAGGAGGGTTTTCCATATGGGATTGGATTAAATTCAACGTGATTTCTCTTTCCCTTTAAACTTAATTCAGGTTGAGACTTTCTCTCTGGTGGATCACAGCTGCCCAGATGTTGCAACTTATTTTTGTGTTTCTGTAGAGAGGTATTTTCCTTTTCATCTTCAGGATTTTTGCCACCAAAAGAACACATTTGAACTCTGTGTCCCCTCTTGATTGTGACTTACCAGTGTTGACAGTTAAATCCTTAGTGTCGTAGGTCCCGCCCTCCACTACTATATCAAACACTGTTATGCACATAATCCAGCACTGTGATCTAATTTAAATAATACTTTTTTATTATTTATACTACTATATATAATATACATCAACACTTTTGCTATATAACCTAAGTGATAACCCTCTTTTAGTTACCTGCCAAACTTGGGACTTTGGTTTATATTGCAGTTAACACAGTTACAAAGTTGTAATGGTGTCTTTTTTTTCCTTTGTAACGGAATGTGTAAATCAAAGTATATACATTGTGTGGTGTTCCTGTTTCCGGAGTCTCTTGGGGATTTACACATGGCATTCAGTGTTCTGTATAGACCCAACTACTTTTGTGAACTCATCTGTTAACCCCTCTTTCTTTGAGAGCACCAGTGATGGTGGCTATCTCCTGGTTCTCTCTCTCCTACTGGTTTTTCTTGAATTAAGCACAGATCGTCAGCTCAGTTGCTTTATCATGAATAATGCGTGTGACCTTGCAATTCTTCCACAGTTCAGCAAACAAGTGCTAGCTTCACTGACCAAAAAGTAAGAAAGGAAAAGGCGATTTTCAAAACGATCCATCTTTTAACGGCCGAAACCAATGTGTCCATGGTGCTGCCTTTTGCTGTCTGTCAAGCTTTTGAAATCAGACCTAGGTGAAAGATCACTTCTGACTTACTGTGATATGCTCACAAGTACCCTTCCTGTTCATTTTGTTAACCTTGAAATCAAGACTTTATTTGGCATATATACAACAGTGTTTTTTGCAAAAGTTGAGAACAGCCTTCCCGACCTTTTGCAAATAATTGATATTCCATATTGGATTCTCAAAGACTTCGATATGGTGAACCTATCAAACCTAGAAATTGCATTTCATCCTTTCATTACTGTGGCTTGAGTTCCCCAAATCCCCCTCTTTTAGATGACACTTAGCACAATTTCAGTTATTCAAACATTAAACGTTTCTTGAGTATGTATGTGGAGACCACTGAAGCTCATAGTTGATCAGTAACCAGTTTCATGCTGCGTCATTCACACTCACTACTTATACTGTCATGGAGGAAAAAAGTATCGTGTGTGTCTGGGAAGCATTATATACACTTGTACATTTTTTAAATATTCTGATTCTGTAACAATTCTAAGCTTTTGTTTTACAGGGAAAAAAATTATAACAGTGATAAAGCAATCAGAAGACCAAGAGGTTTATGATCTATCAATGCTTAGGGTTGTCTGACCTTTGCTGGCCGATAGACCTACATGGCCAAATTATCATTTAATAGAGTAATAATTTTTCAACTGCCAGTTTTTTTTTTCTTCTGTATTTTCTGTATGAAACTGCCAACATCATGAATAGAAAGGGAGAACCGTAAAGGAGGAAGAAAGTGGTGGTCAGTTGTGTTTGTGTTACCTAGAGGAGCAGTGTGGAGGCAGGCACAATCAGCCGAACTTTAGGGACCTGAGGGTGTTGCTTTGGAAGCACCCATACTTGCATTTCGCATTCTTCACATGTAATCATATTGCCAAAGACAAACTATTTCATCATTTATTGTAAATAACACTTTTCCCCAGACCTACCATAAAGTTTCTGTGATGTATTGTCTTCCAGTTGCAATAAAAATTACTGAGTTGCATAATTGAAGAAAAATGCCACGTAGTATTGTGTGCACTGCGTCTCCATATGCAAATGCTGAGCAGTAAAGTCATTTATATTTCTTACCTGCACTAGGGTGTGTGTGCTGTTTTTTACAGTCCGGTTTTAGGTTCTCAGCTGCATTTATTGTACCCACCCTCGTGCTTGCTTCCCTTTTGGTGGGAAATCACATCCCTTTTGCACATACACAAATTTGCAGCCCAAGGCTTGGCTCACCTATGGATCTCAGGAGAACTTCAGCTCTGATCTAAAGAGGTGTCAGACAGCAGGCCTCCCACCATGCACCTTAGAGCTTGTGGTGAAGACCAATGTGTCTGCCACGTGGAAGTTGTCAAACAGTAAAATTGTACTTGAGGGCTGCCACCTGCCAGCCCCTCCCAGATCCTGAGGATAGAATAGGATCACTTTCCTCTTCCAGGACTCAAGTACCCTTCCCCCCATCCCCACCCACCCAAAAGCCAACAAGGAGCTGGATGAGAGGAGTGGTTGGGACAAGCAATGGCTCCAGGCACCAGTCACCATACTGAAGGAGTGAAAAGGATAATCTCAGAGCTTTTCTGGTTCCTTTTCTGTTCATTTTAGGATACAATGTAGATCTATAGCTCTCATCACCAGCAGCAGTAGCCCCAGGAAAGCTGACTTCCCACTCCCTTGGCTGAGCCCCCACATTGACTGGTGTCTTCAGGTGCCCAGGAGATCAAGTCTCCTGTGATCAAAGTGTTACTGTAAGGTTGAGGGCACATCTATTCCAGCATTAGAGCACACTGAAACAAATGCCTCTCGACAAGTCTCCAAGTGGACACCCAGGATCCTGTGTGTGTGCTTGCACTGCTGCCATCTCCATTTCCATGGCTGGAACCATCTTCAGATCTGTGGTGTGTCTTCTCCGGGTGATAAATCTTTAATATTTGAGAAGAATTGATTGGAAGAGAGAGCAGAAAGTCATTTGGGTCAAATCTGATGCATCGGGCACTTGACCAAGTTGGGTAATGCCTCAGGCCAAATACAAGGTGTGGTCAACATAAAAAGCCCATGTCACAAGTTTTCCATAAGTGATTCTCAAGGTGGCTCAAGAGGAGAAACCCAGAGTATCAGAATGTCTGAGGAGACTCTGCCAAAATGTAACACCTCCAAAATTTTGATCTGACCTCCAAGGGACATTCACCATCCCACAAAAGAAAGAAAAGTCTGGTAGTGGCTTGTTATTTGCAGTGAAAACCACAACAGAGGGCCTCGGAGCTACAGTACAGTTTAAGTGGGGAACAAGAGAGGTGCAAAATAATTAAAATTAGACTGCATAATAAGCAATAGAAAAACTACCACCCAAGTCAAATTCATTGTATTAGGTATTGCACATTATTTTTGTTAATGATTCATATGCTGTACCTCATGAGGCTGTGCTTTTTTTTAATTCAAGAAATTTTTATTTAGCACCAACTCCATCCCAGTGACAGTGACAAACAGAACGAGTCTTGAAGGGACTTGAAAGCTAATGGAAGAGGAGCCCTGAATGGCCATGGAAAGGCATATGCTTTGGTGCTTAATTGGTCCTCCAGAGGGGTTGGGGGCAGTCTTTCTGGAGCATCTTCCCAAGGGTTAAGCAGTGGTGATCTTGCTGAAGTATGTTCAGAGTCTTGCTAGGTGACTGATGGGAAAAGGCAGTGCTCAGATGTGTCTTTCGCTCACCTGTGTGTGTTCAAGGGGCTGTACTTCCTGCATAATTCTGTGCCTCCCCTGTTTGGGTTCTCTGCCTCCATCAAAATGGTTCCACAGCTGCCTCCTCCTCCCTCTTCAATGCACACGCCACTTCTTCCCCTGAAAAGAAGTAAACAAAGTGAAAGCGAAGAAGAAACCAAAGGCACTAATAATGCTCACACTCATAAGCGACATTCTTCCATGGCTGCCAGGGTTTTAACTGCAGCATTTGTGGTCATGTGCTGTGCATGCCGCTGGGGGAACTATATGCCTAATATTCTGTGTTTCCTTAGAGCCAAACGACAAGATTCTGGGCTCCGCCTTGAAGATGTAACTATGTGTTGCATAGCTGCCTCATTTGCATATTTGAATAATATGTAAGCTCTCCTCTAATTTTTAGGTGGGCTGCCCCTGCATTTTTTAATTCTTTTTGGACAACTGAAAATGGGTGATTTTCCAAAAAGATCAGACAACACTGTGTTCAAAGCTGGATGAATCCCCAGAGCAGTGAAATCCCCCTGGACCAGGAGGCCCTTTTGTGTGCTGCTGGCTGCCCTGGTGGAATAACTGAGGGTGAGGAGAGCCACTCACTGCCCCTGACCGTTTCTCCTCTCCTCTTGGCTGCTCTGCCTGATGAAAGGTGTTCCGAAGAAAGAAATCACCATCCCTCTAGAAAGTTCAGAACAGATGAGGGCAATTTCAGAGGGAGTCTGGCATGACTCAGAGGCTTTTGTTTCTGAGTTGAAAAAGCTCATGTCTGTCACCCTGCTCCTCAGACCCCCTGGGAATTAAATGGTCTTGTATACGCCAAACATAAATGTGTTTTGACCATTTTTCCATTGATTGGGATACAAAACCAGGCCAGGGTTCAGCAACTGGATAGGGACAATTCTTTTTTTCTAAAGACTCAAATATAATGAATAAGTAACTTAAATATTCACCCCTTCCCTTTGTTTTGTGTGAATAAACCTTCCCAGAACAGCACATTTAAATAATGCTCATAGCAACACTTCTTCATTTGAAATTATTCTTGGGCATTTTTGGATAAGTACCCTAATGACTTGAGAACTGTTTTATATTACTCCATAGTAAAGTACTTATGGGGCATATGGCTAAATCTTCAAAATACAGCAATTTATTTGAGAAGGATCAAGGAATTCTATTTTTTTCTCATTTGTTATTTATTTCAAAACTGATTTCTAAAAATACATAATGTGGAAGAAGTTCAGTATGATGGGAAAAGTCTGAAAACAGTGGCTGGCTGATTTCTTAATCCTTCTCTGTACGGTTTCTTCATTAAATGAGTAGTTTCTAGTCACATCATAAAACTGAAGGGGACATTAGAGACCATTGGGTCCAATTTCCCTGTTTTACAGAATTGACAACTGAGGCACAGAAAAGTTAAGGGATTTGCCCAAGATGACATAGTTAGCTAGAGGGAGAGTTGGACTCCAAAAGGGAAAATTTTCTTTCCTATCTTTTGTTGTATCTGTCTATTTAGTACATAATTATAATAATCACATCTGTAGCATTTCACAGCGGCCAATCCCCATGCATACACGCCTAACATTATGTCCTATGCATTTTCCCTTTAGCTCTAGTAAAAATGACTTTTTAAATAATACATAACATTCTGTTGAGCAGGTAGCCTGTCATCTTCAACTGTTACCTTTCCACTGTTTAAGTTGCTTACAGTTTCTTTTATAAGTAATAGCACAGTGAACATCTTCAGGTGTGTGGCCATTTGCACATTTTCAACTTGTCTTGGTTAGAGAACCTATTGGACTATTGGAACAAAGGTATTTTCAATGTTAAAGTTCTTTCCATATAGGCATTCCAAAAGGCATCAGTGCCAACAGTAATGAAGATGTAGCCTACATTTCTCCATCCATTTAAAAGTTTGTCACATACATCCTTCATTTCCGGGTAAAACCCCAATTTCACTGATCCTTTTACCAATCTTGGCATTTATTTTTCTCCTTAATTTTTGCTAACAGACAAAACTAATGTTTTACTACTGTTTGAATATCCATTTAATTACTAGCAAAGTTACATTATTTGCCGTAATTTGCTGTCCATTTATTTTCTCTTTCCTAAATCATTTGTAAACGAGTCTCCAAGAGTTCGAAAGAGAAGAAAGTCAGATTCATAGACTCCTTTCTACAACATTCCTGATTAGCCATCAAGTGGTGCCAAAATGACAAACATCCCCTGACCTCAGGTGACCTTACTTATCATCTTCAAACCCTCTGGTTGTCCTTATATTGAGACAACATCCCACTCCCTCAAACTTCCACCTGAAGGTCTTGGACTAGCCTGGAAAGCCTAAATCATCTTGCACGTGGCAACCATTCTTATGTGTGAAAACAAGAATTTCCATCCTCAGTCTTTTCCAGCATACATATTGCAAGCCCTGTCTACTTTTTCTCTCTTTTGGACACATTCCAGTTTGTGATCAGAACTGACAGCTAAAAACAGAACTCCAGGTACGGTTTTATTATGAGAAGCTATCACTTCCTCCATTCTAGATCCTCTGTTTCTATTACCGTAGCCAAAGACTAAATTCTTTTTTTTTTTCTTAAGAAGACTCATCACACCAGTAATTCAGATGAACTTGCTATTAATGAAAACAAGTCCCAGCTGTTGGTGTACTTCTCCATATATTCATTTTAGGTCAAAGTTCAGTACTTTATATTTATTTCAATTAAGTCACCTTCTTAGATTTGGTCCAATGTTCAAGGTTAGTTGAGATTAGCAGTGGGATGTGGTGTGAGGGTCCTGATTTTTTCAGCTGTAACACTTACTTTTCCTCCAATTGTCATTCAATCACAAGTTTGAAAATGTATTTTGATTAGGGCAAAGCTGGAGCCATGCAGCATGGTTCTGCAGATGCCCTTGAAGGTCAACTTTCACTTCAGTCAGTGCCCTTTGAGGGAAGTCACTCAAGCAGTTACACACGCACCCAGCTTTATACAGATGTAGCCTGCATTTCTCCATCCAATCAGAAGTTTGTCAAGTCATCCTTGGTCACTAGATATGAGTCCATCGTCTTCCTTTAGAAGAAAAGAAATGAAGTCATACTCTATACTAATATGAATTATGTAAATTCGAAATAAGGCAATGGAAAAGAATAAGGTTTCCCTTAATGTACAAAACTTGAACTAACGTAAATCCCGCTTTATTCCTATGGGGAAATTAGTCTTGATTTATGCATGTATTAAATTACATGAGATCTTAAGGAACATATCCCTTATATAAAAAGCAACCACAATTTATTCATCCCTTCATTCATTGACTTACTATATCTTAGCCAAAGATCCTACAAACCATTCTTGTAGTAATCCACCCAAGAATTTTAACGAGTCAGCATTGAGACTATGGATCTACAGTTTGGAGGTAGTCTTCTGTTTATAATCAGGACATTTCAGCACAATGCTTAGTGGTATTTCTTCACTCTGTGTGCAAGCCTACTTTAGAGGACTGCCAAACCTCATATGTAGTTAGCTTCTAAATATAATCAAATGCATTTAAAATAATGGGCTTCCTTTAAGGAAAAAAAAAAAACAGAAATTGAGTTTGGTTACTTCTGGCACCCACCTATTTTTAAATATTTCCCATCTTACCCAACAGGGCATATATATTTAAGCATCCAGAACTTCAGTAGCCTGGAAAGACTATCCTAAAATATAAAGGGATAGTGAGGAAATTAAAGAAGAAATAGATGAAGAAATTAAAGAAGAAGTGGATTAAGAATAGATTCTCTCCTTCACATTCATCTTAACCCATGCTTGTTTTTCAGCAACTGCTACATGCCCATCCTGACAGGTGCTGGAGATGTAGATGAAAAATCTGGTTTCTACCTTCAGGTATGATGCCTCCCAAACTCTAACTGTGCTGACTAATGGGTATCTCATTGGCAGTTGGTACATTGTTCACCAAACTTTTCAGTAGAGGGTAGTGTTTTTTAGACATAAAAATGCTGGTTGCAAAGATCAATACAGCCTTTGTCTCACTCTCCTGCCCAGCTCTCCACTTCTCAGCTCTGTAAGCTGGTGGGGAGTTCAGTAAGAGCCTGTTTGCCATCTGCAGGCATGGCTCTCCCTCCCATGGGTGAATGATTTCTCAGTGAACTAGTCCTTGCTGCTGGTTACCAGCTCTGTGATAAAAATAAGTGAGTGTTTCCTTCTCTTCTGCACAACGCCAGAAGTTCCTGACTTATAAGTAAGCATACATTCCCACCGCTGCCCCACTCCCTGCTTTCTCTCCCACCACCTAGCCCCCAACACTCCCATGGACAAAAGATTGGAATGAAAGATTGGAAGAGGCAAATGACACATGACACTCTTGCTTTATTTCAATAACTCTCTGGCCACCGCTATGGGCTAACAAGGATGCGCAGAAAGATGCATGTGGCATTCAGTTGGTTATCAGGCTAGTCTTTTCTCGCAAACAATTACTCACTGAACGTGGACCTGTAGACCTCCAAAGGTTCTCCTGTCCAGCGTCTGCCCACAGGTGGATCCCGGCAGCCATCCACCCAGAGCTCAGAGGGAATGTGCTCATGCACACTGAGTAACAGGGCTCTTGGTACACAGTGCAAAAGCCATGACTTTTTGATGCTTAATCCTTTCTACTACACTGTTTCTTTTAGACTGGAGTTTCTTCTAATTCATCACACCCACCAGCAGGAAAACGATCCTATTTTTTTTTCATCTTTATTGGTGATTACTAATCCCTCTGGAGTGAAACAGTCCATTGCCAATCATGAAAATTCAGAAGGAGGGATACTCAAGCCTGAGTTAGCCAAACCACCCTCCCAGAACCCCCAGGTCATTCTGAATCCCTCCTGCTCTGTCAGCTCCTCCATGGAATCCAGGACCAAAGTTGGTCAGTGCTACCTCAAACTCACCTTTGGTGTCCCTTGTCCTCCACCTCTATGACCACCTGCCTGGTCAAGTCCCATTTCCTCTTGTCTGGATGTCAAACATAGCTGCTGGCTCCCCTGACCACACATTTCCCAAGAGCCACAAGAACTGTTTTTTCAAGTCACCTCTGATTGTATCATTGCAAAGATCTGTACAGCCTTTGTCTCACGCACCTGCCCAACTCTCCACTTCTCAGCTCAGTCAGCTGGTGGGGAGTTTGGTAAGAACCTATTTGCCTTCTGCAGGCATGGCCATCCCTCCCACGGGAGGATGATTTCTCAGTGAACTAGTCCTTGCTACTGGTTACCAGCTCTATGATAAAATAACTGCGTGCTTCTGCACAATGCTTGAAGTTCCTGACTTGGAAATAAACATTCAGGCCACATTGCCTACAGGATAATGGCCAAATCCCACAAGGTGGCCCTTGAAAATGAGCCCCAATCCAAAGTTCCAGCTTCATCTTGGTCCACTGGACCCACCTGGACTGTGGCTACCCTCGATGATTCCAGTCTCCAAACCCCTCACGTTTTTTCTGCTCAGAGCTTCTTCACATTCTTTCTCTCTCCCTGGAATTCTCTCACGCTCCTGACCTCCTTCCTTCTGGAAAATCTCTGTCAATCATTTAAGACTCAAGTCAAATTGCTCTCTCACCACGTCCTCACAGCACCAAAGTCTGCCTGGAGAGCAGCTTTTGTCCCAGGCTTTAGGGTTCCTAATCCACCTGTGGGCTGTCCTCTCCCTGGAGGGGAGCTCCTTGGATGCAGGCAGGTACCACATCCTGTTCTATGCTGAATCCCAGCACAGTGCCTGCCACTTGGATACTTAAGACCTTGCTATCTGACTCAATATTACCCCGTTTTGTCTATTTGATGTTTACAGTGTCCTGCTGTTCTCAGAAGAACTTGTCGGTTGGTAAGATCATTTGGTACCATTCTATTCCAGGGAAATGTGGATTCAGAATGAGGGTAATTTCTCCCACCTTGACACCTCCAGAATCATTGGTTAGTCTTATTTGCTGGTCCCCAATTATCCATGCATTGTTTCAAATGAAAAGCTAAACTCTGTCCTGGTGTATAATAAACCTGAGAACTCAGTCTGTTTATTTTGTGAGAATGTCTACTCAGTAAGAAAAGAAACCAAGTTTTGATTCAACCTCTACCAGCTTTAGGAAAGCCACTCAACTTGTTTGGGAGGACCTCAATCCTTGGTTCTGGATTCTGGTTGGTGAACCAGTGCCAGATCCTGGTGAAGTTCCTGATGGTTGGACGGCAGGATGAGAGGAGTTGAATGATGAGGGGAATTTTTCAAATAAATTAGAACTGTTTTGTTCAAAGGATTATCCTTTAGTCAAGATTGCATTCCTTCTGCTCTCTTGGTGTTAACGTATCCTGTCTTCTACAAAATCATGGTGATCATTGATGGAGGCATCAGTTTGTTTTTTATATACTCAGTTGGCTAAAGAGATGTTTGGCAATGGTATATTGGTCTACCCAGATTTTCCTGTGATCCAGGGCCAGTGCTGTATCTCTTTTTTTCCACAGGAAGTTGCCTAATATTCATCCTCAACCAAGCTGGGAAGCAAAGATAGAATGAAGTTGTGGGAAGTGGTTCTGTAGTCAGTGAGTTAATTCAGGGACCCAAAATACTTATTGTCTCATTGTCAGACTAGAAATTGAGATATGTGTTCTTTGTCCTAAATCTGAAAATTGGATCATGAAGCTATCTTCTCTGTACCCCAGCTGGCCTAAGACCCCCAACACCCAGAGCATGGGGGCCCCATCCCTATGGATCTGCATAAACCTAAAATGACTCACTTATCCATTCAACAAACATACTGTGCATGGACTCCAGGGTCAGATGGGTGTGAGGCCTTGGGTGTACAGAATAACTAAGACAAAGTGCAAACCCATGAGATGGTTGCAAGCCAGTGTGATGTCACAGTCCAGTAAGACAGAATTTCCAAATGGGAAGCCATCTATATCTGTGCACCAAATCTCAGGTGGAATCCTGGGGTACAGAGAGGGAACAGTGAGCCCTTTCCCAGGAAGCTTCCATCTTCACCCATTTGAGGATGATTCCCACATCATCTCTTAGACGCAGCCTCCTTAGCCGAGGTCCAGACCCCCGTGGCTGCTCCTCAAGCACCCCCAGTTCAACACAGCCAAACCAGAACCTTTAACAGAAACCTCTGTTTGCCCATACAGTGTCCATTCCCTTGTCTTTCTTACCAGCCTGATCTCACTGGGAGGGGCAATGTGCCCATTTGAAAGACTACATTCCCCAGCTTCTCTTGCAGAGAGATGCCAATGGGATGTAATGAGAAGTATTTGGGCGTGGCTTTCTGGAAAGCTCTTTAAAAGAAGACTAACACATCTCCCGCCATTACTAATTCCCCTCTGCATCTTCCTTCCTGCAATGCGCAATTCCAACGTGAAAGCTGGCATCCCAGTGTGATAACTAGAGCGCAGAGGCCATTTAGTGACCGTGAGATAACCTTGAGATGACCTTGAATATTAAAACGCAGGTACTAGAGATGGTGAGGGTGAGTGTAAGAGGACAGCGCTGACACCATGGAGATGTCATATCAGCCCTGTACTCCCAATCTCCTAACTCCTTTTACCTGAGAGAAAATAAACCTCCATCTTTTTTAAACCATTACTATTTCAGATCTGTTACTTGGAGCCAAACACAATTGCTAATGCAGAAATCACTGTTCTGTATTGCAACTCTCCTCTCTGACCCCTGCCCCAAATCCTTTCTTTCCGGGTTCCCTGTTTTGTTCACAACACCGCAGTTCTTCCAGTCACCCAAAGCATTAACTCAGGGACTGGCAAACTACAGCCCATGGGCCAGTTCACCTCTGTTCTGACAGATGAAGTTTTCTGGGACACAGCCATATGCATTCCTTTACATATTGCCTATGGCTGCTTTTGCATCATAGCAGTGTCATATTTGAGACCAAGACTATATGACTTACAAAGTGTAAAATATTTATTATCCAGCCTTCTACCAAAAATGCTACCCAAAAGCTACCCACAGATTTTTTAGTTTCTAAGTTCCATCCCTGTACAGCAGGGACCTCTGCTCAGATCTTATTACTGCTACTTAGGATTCTTGCAGTTGGAGAACCTGTGTTGTTTTTCCCTTTCTCTACTTGCATCAGTCAAGCCCAACTGGGGAGACAGAGGCCACCCAGAACGGGCAACACAGGTGTGGGCCGAGCTGAGCAGCCAAGCGCAGGAATCAGGCTGGCCAGAGATGCGCAGAAACAGAGTCAGCATGACCTCTCAGGCCAGAGGCACTGAGTGGCGGGGCATGGTGTTTGGAGAGGGCAGCCACACCGGCCTGCCCAGAGGGAACTGGAGCCGTGGAGGAGCCCAGGCTTGGGCAGGTGCCACCTGTGCCAGAGCAGTTTGGAGAGAAACACGCTTTCCTCCTCCCACTGGCAATCACCTGTCTCCGGCCCCTGCCAAGCCCGCGCTGAGCCCCGGCTGTTTGGTAGGTCACAGTTTCTAGGATGTCCCCTGGTGCCCCCAGTGCCTTTGCAGTGCCTGTTCTTTCCGCCTTTCCGTAACCTCCTCTCATCCCACGAAGTTCAGTCCCCACTTCTTCTGTGTTTAGCTTCCATACTCTCTGCCGCTCATGCAGGATTTATAGTTGAATCCTGTATTCAAGCACTCAAGGTGTTTCCCTGCAGCTATTGATTCCCCAGTCTGAGTGTGCCATGCTTTCCTCAAGGGCAGGCCTCTCTCCCTGCACATTTCTTTATTCCTAGGGCCCGCCAGAGCATCTGGCATGCAGGGGTCATTCAGTTAGATTTTCTTCAATGGACTGATGGGGAGAATACATTGTTGCTTAGATCCTGGCCTGGGTGCTCTGCCGGAGAGCCTTCTCCAACTGTGGCCAGGGGGAGGGTGGAGGCGGAGCTGGAAATGTGTTCAGGAGCATTTGCGAACACAGGACCACCTGCTGAGCAGGCTCCCGGGCGGAGGCCTCGCTCACCACCCTGCCTGGGGCTTCAGGAGTGGATAGGAGATGCTTTGGCTTAGCTTGTCCAGGACACACCCATGGCCAGGTCCTCTGTCTCCGGGTGGTGCTGCAACCATGGTCAGCAAGGTGAAGGGGGTTGGGGGTGGGGGTGGAGAGGCCTGGGCCCAACCTCGGCAGGCCGTGGCTGCTGGCTTGTTTTACATTGGCCACACTGGAGCCCGCTTCCACGTGGGAAATCACATCGCACATGTCTCTCTCCCAACACTCTCAGCATGGCTAAGCCAGAATCCTCACATCATCATTGGGGGGACAATCGATGTTCTTGTCCAGCTTTTAATGACAATCAATTCTCTCTCTGGCTCTTTACTAAGTAGGTGTCACTGAGAACAATTGCATTTTGTGAACCTAGCTGCTGGCCTTGGATTTGCAGCTTCCTCCAGCTGATGAGAGTCGGAGCATCTTGTTACTGGCCTGCTCTTAGTCGGTCACCCAGTATACTCAGGATACAGTTAGTGTTCTTTTTGTTTAGTTAACATGACAGCCCCACTAATCGGAAAGGAGTCCTCCCTTATGCCCCGGCTGTAAGGGAGGGGCTGGGGAAATCCGGGTGCTGGCTGGGTTCTTGGCTGACCTGAGAAAAAGAGGCAAGGTGGCTGGTGTCACCCAGACTAGGTTTCCAGTCGCAGCTCTGCTGTTTACCAGCTGTTTGACCTTGGGCAAATCACTCACCCTCTCTGAGGCTGTCTCAGCATCTATAGAATGGAATAGTAATAGTACCCAGCATGTAGGCTTGTTAAGAGGATTAAATGAGAAGATGCATGAGACAGGGATTACTATAACGTGTGTCACATCTAAGAGGTTCAATAAATGCTACCACAACTATTACTATTACTCTTGCTATTGTTATTATTTTGTTCTTTGGAATCCCAGAACTATAGAGTCTAGCTTCTATCTGTGATGTGCTGATCAATGTAAGAGCCACTAGCCAAATGTGGCTACTCTTGAGCAGCTGAAGGGTAGAATCCAAATTGAGATGTGCTCTAAGTATACTGGATTTCAAAGACTCAATACAAAAAAGAGAATGTAAAATATCTCATTAAACCTTTTAAATAGGGATTACCTATTGTCGTAATATTTGGATATATTGGGTTTAACAAAATGTATTATTAAAATGAATTGCACCTGTTTCTGTTTTACTTTTTCGAAGTGGCTACTACTAGAAAATCTTAAATTACATATGTGGCTCAGATTCCATTTCTCTTGGGCAGCAGCATTCTATACAGAGTTGCTTTCAAAGAAGTCCCATCAAACGGCCAGAAGTGATCAATAGCAGCCACAACAGGCAGACCCCCAGGAGTTCCAGTCTCTAAATGGTATCTTTTTAAACAACAACAAACAAAATGCAAGCATCATTAGAGCTTCTCAAATCTCCTTCACTCTCCTCCCCATTTTCTCATGCCCAAAGCTGTTTTAAAGCCTTTGATTTGCCACTTTCCCATCTCCACCCCTCTGTACTCACAAACGATCTCTCCACTTCAGCCCACGGGACATTATTTTGCTCTGCACCTGTTCCACTGGCTCCACTTCTGCACCCTCTCTCTCTCTCTACTTCCTCTTCTCCCTCCTCTCAGGCTTTGCCTTTTCCTATCTATTCCCCAAACCAGCATCTCAAGGAACTGGTCTCTGGATTTGGTAGCTGCTCCCACAGGAGTTGGTTGGAGCAGAGCAGACAGACTACTATTAACCAAAGTCACAAACAACTGATGGATAAACTGGATTGCCAAAGGGTTAACTGACAAGCGAGGGTCCTTTTCAGGGACTGTATGCTTCCTCTGCAGTTGAGAAACCCTGACTGTAGGTCCGTATTGTAGGATGTGTGGGGTGTGCATTGAACAAAGCCAAGGGATACTATGAGTTTACTATGAAGTGACATGTGCAAGATGGAGATTTGCAGTTCCTGGGTCCTCGAGAAGGTGAATTGGTAAGTTCAGTGGGCCCAAGAAGGTCTCCGGAGAGATTTCATTAAAGTCATGGAAAGGTCTGGTGGATACTTGTAGCCTGGGGTACTCCACTTGGAACTACATGGAGGCCAGAAAACCCAGGTCCTCAAGTTTGCTGATTCTCCCTCTTGGTCAGGGCTCAATAAACACTGAAAAATTCTTGTTCTTTGGCTTTCTCTTTTTCCAGGCCTTCCCGTCCAGCCTAGACATGAGATACTTGATCAGATTTCAGATCAGTGACACGACAGTTTTTCTTTGCAGGAATGCAGCCTAGTCTCTCTTGACTTGACTTCAGGGTTCACTCATGGCCACAGTTATGGGTTGAATTGTGCTACCCCTCAAATTCATATGTTGAAGTCCTAACCTCCAGTATTTCAGAATGTGACCTTATTTGGAAATAGGATCATTGCAGATGTAATTAGTTAAGGTGAGGTCATACTGAAATAGCGGGGGCCCCTCATCCAGTATGACCAGTGTCTTTATAAAAAATGGAAATTGAGAATAACAGTGAGGGGTGGATGCTCCTACAAGCCAAGTAAATTCCAGAAACTCGGAGAGAAGCCTGGAAGAAATCCTTCCTAGGGCCTTTGGAGGCAGCATGACCCACTGACACCTTGATCTGTGAGACAATAAGTTTCTGTTGTTTAAGCCACCCAGTTTGCAGTACTTTGTTATGGGACCCCTAGGAAATGATTACAGCCACCGACAAATACAGCTGCCTCTACGGGTGGCTAATTTTGTTGTCCCTATGGGTTAACTCCTCCTAATTTCACTCTTGAAACTTAATCTGAAGGTTTGAGGGATGACCCGCCCTCACACCCAAGTGGGATCACTATTAGTATTATGAAGAAAATCTTTTAAAATAAAACATTTAAGTCCTTGGCTTTGTTTATTATAAAGTAGCCTCACAAATTCCTTTAAGGAAACTTGCTTTATGATGCACTCATCTTGTTTTGAGAACTGATATAAGAAACTCAATAAAAGGAAGTTTTTTGGGAATGACATTTGAGGGTATTGTTCATTGAGTTACTCAAGGGTCCTAAGCCCAAGCCCTTGTGACCCATGACAAAATCTCCTCAAGCTCAGACCCGAGAATCAGTCGGGTTTCTTTTTTTTTTTTTTCTTGCCATGATAAATTCCTATACAATGAAAGATATATGGCATATATGCTTCACATTTTTTTCAGACGACAAGGAAACTTAGGGTTTCCTTACTATAATTTTCTTCAGCCAAGAGTTCTTTGTAAATATTTTTCTTCCCCTTTTCTACATGTTGTTCTTCTCTTTTACTTCATGAATACTTGTTTTATTGTTCCTTAATATGATAATAAGCCACCTCCAGTCCCTTTTGGAAGCAAGCAAGACATGAATTAAATTAAGATAAAAGACCAAAAGCACTAAAGTTTTGGGAGATGGGAGGGAGGGGTAATTTTACCAGAAGCCTAGTCTTAAAAAATAAATGAAAAAAGCAAGAACAATTCTCTGCCACCTGATGTGTACTGCAGGCATGAAGCAGAAGACAGAGATGAATGAGAGAATGGTGGGGGATATTCACATTAACTGATCAAGAGCCATGAGCTGACCTGGGAGCATGTTGTCCTGCGTCTTCTCTACACTTGTTTCATGTCTCTGCTTAATGTGGAACCTGGCAGTTCTGGAGGGACCCAGGCCAACTGTTTCACATACTCCTTTGCGCATCCGGAGTGAACAGCGAGACTGCTCCAGGAGCTTTACGAACACCCAGGTCTGCTCCTGGCACCCCGATGAACACCGTGTGCTGTTCCCACGTGGAACAGCCACGGGTCCTTGTGTGGAGTGGGGTCACTGGGTGCCAGCTTCTCCTTCCCATTTCCGTGGGATTCCACAGTAGGGGTGAATGGGGGAGTCCCAGAAGGACCCACTTCCATCTGCTGGGTTCTGCTTTCTCTTGCCTTATGTTCCTGCCATGGGAGGAACCCTCTGCGAGCAATTATGGGGACAAGGGGCCACCCCACCCAGAAAACCACAGGTCCTGGGTGAAGGGTGCCAAGCAATGATGCTTCCTGTTTTCTTTTTCTGGACTCTCCCTTACCTGGGCAGGGGGCCCTTTTTGGCAGATAAAGAATTTGAGGTTCAAGAGGAACCAAGGTAATTCAGGGTGTTGAAGGCTGTCAAAGGCCTGTGGCGGGCACATGTGCAGACCTGCTTAATCTCTTTGTACTTATGAGGCAGCTTCTGCTATCCCCATTTACAGATCAAGAAACTGAGGCATGGAGAGTCCTAGGTACTTGCCCAAGAAAACACAGATGTAAGTGGATTTGAACCCAGGTGGTGTAGCTCCTGATGCAGACACCTAACATGGGGTGAAGCGGCATGGCCCTCTGGCACAAGAGTCATGTGTGCATAGAGCCCAAAGAGGGCGTTCGACGTTTTACTTTTGCTGTCAACTTGCCTTTCTGGTAACACAGAGGCCCTTCAGACTGGCATCCTGGGGTCTCCCTCCATCTCCCCTTGCCTTTCCTTACCCCAAAGCCCACCCTCTGGGATGCAGGTTCTCCCTGCAAATCCCCCTTCCCACTACAGTGTCATTAGGTATCCTGGTTTCTTCCCAATGGGGCTTTTACATGAAAAATGTCATTCTTTTGTTAATATTGACCTCTAATCAGAGCAGAACTCCCAGGCTTCAGGCTATCAATCTGGAGCTTCACTCCATTTTGCTGAAGAACCCTGTCCCCTGAGTTGAAAAGTAAATGAAGTAGAAACAATATTATCTTCTTCCATGACCTTTATTGTGCATCTACCACAAGGCAGGCCCTGCACAAAGTTCCTTGTCTTACAACCTTGTAATGGGAGGCTATTATCCCCCTTTCACAGATGAAGAGCCACTGGTCACTGTTGTTCCTTGTGAAAGGACCAGGCAGAACTACTGTGTGGGCGCGACCCCGGTGAGAGATTGTATTACTAGGGAAGGTGTGTTGTCAAGGGATTGCTCCAGCCCCAAATGAAGAAGGCAGAGTCTCCATTGAGAGAGTGGAGACACAGACCTGCTGCCCTAGATACATCCTCCAGCCTTAGCATCAGCTGAACAGCCTCACCACAAGAGCTTTTCTCTTGGAAGGGGCTGCAAAATTGAAATATGACCAGTCATATTGAATAGACTGCTTTAATTTCACAAAGGTTTGTTATTGATTAGCTTATTTTGTCTTCACAACCACCAAGTAAAACAGTCTGGGAAATAGTATTCCCTATTTGAGAAGTGAGGGAAACTGAAGTCCAGAGAGAAAAATAATCAGCTTCAGTCATTTGCTAGAGGCCAAAGCAGGAGAAATTCCATACAGCAGGGCCCAGTCTGTGAATTCTCCACTCCAGAAAATGGACAATTTAAGTGGCAGGAGAAGGAGAGCCTCTGTTTTAATTTTTAAAGATATTTTTAAAGTAGGAAGAAAAGTCTTTTCACTCACACGAATACCATTTCCCGTGCTCTCCATTCCTTTGCATATATACATATTTCCATCTAGTATCATTTTTCTTCTGGCCAAAGGACTTCCTTTAACATATTTTATAGTACAGGTCTGGTGGGGATAAATTCTTTCAGCTTTAGTATGTCAGTTTTCATTTATTGGAAGATAATTCTACTTGGTATAGAATTTTAGGTTAATAGTTTTTTTCTCCCTACTATTATAAAGATGTGTCTCTGTTGTCTCCTGATTTACATGATTTCTATTCACAAATCTGCTGTCATTGTTATCTTTGTTCCTCTGTACATAATGTAAACATTTTCCCTCTGGCTGCTTTTAAGATATTCTCTTTATCACTGGTTTTAAGTAATTCAATTTTTACTTGCCTTGGTGCAGTTTTATTCAAGCTTCCTGTGCTTGAGATTCACTAAGATTCTTGGATCTATGAGTTTATAATTTTCTTTAAATTTGGAATAATTGCAGCCATCATTTCTTCAGATTTTTTTTTCTGTACCTTAATACCCCCCTTCAGGGACTTCAATTATACATACTTTAAGCTGCTTGAAGCTGTTCACAACTTAATGATGCACTGCTCATTTTTTCCCCTAGTCATTTTTCTGTTTCATCTCGGATGTTTCCCATTGCTGTGTTTTCAAGTTTATAAATACTTTATCTTACAATATTTAATCTGTTGTTGTTCTCACCTGGTGTATTTTTTATTATAAACATTGTATTTTTCATCTCCATTAGTTCTATCAGTGTCTGTTTTTATATCTTCCATGTCTTTTCTTAGCATGCTCATGCTTTCCTCTACTTTCTTGAACATATGGAATACAGTTAAAATGACTATTTCAATGCCCTTGTCTGCTAATTATATCATCTATGTCATGTCTGGGTCTGTTTATATTGATTTTTCACCTCATTTTGGGTTGTATTTTCCCACTTCTTTGCACACTTGGTAATTTTTTTTTTTGAATGCCAGATGCTGTCTTGTTGAATGTTGGATATTTTTGTTTCCCTTTAAATATTCTTGCACTTTGTTTTGGGATGTAGTTAAATTATTTCAATTCTCTGAGGCTTGCTTTTAAGTTTTGTTAGGTGGGACCAGAGCATACTTTAGGGCTAATTTTTCCCACTCTGGAAACACCACCATTTGAGGACTTGTTCTGTGCCCTGTATGTTAAGACATTTCTTCATTCTGGCTGAACTATCCCTGAGTGAATCCTTAGTTCAGCCCAAACTTTTTGCTGGTTCTTTTTTCAGCCTCAGGTAATGTCCCCACTTGCATGCACTGATCAGTAGTCAGTCAAGGGGATGCTTTGCAGATCTTTAGTCCTGTCTCTCTTCTGCTCTTTCTATCCTCTACTCTTCTCTCAGATACTCTATCTGTGGGTTCTAGCTACCATAGCCTTCTTGAATTCTCAACTCTGTCTTCACAGCTCAGGAAGACCACCTGGCTCTGTTTTAGTTTCCCTCCCTGTACCTGGACATTCTTTCCTCTTATTTATTTCTCTTCTCTCCAAGATCACGTTCTGAGCTGCTTGCTGTGTAACATCTGAAAAGTATTGTTTCATATGTTCTGTACAGTTTTTTAGTTGTTTAAGGCAGGAGGGGAAATCCAATCCATTACTCTATAATAACTGAAAGTGTAAGTCTCCGTAGATATTTTTAATTAAAAAAATATGTTTTTATTGTGGTAATATATGCATAACATAAAATTTACCATTTCAGCCATTTTTAAGTATACAGTTCAGTGGCACTAAGTATATCCCCTCTGCCTTAGTTCTAAGTGAAAAAAAAGCTTTTTCTTCTAATTATTAAGTTCTTACTAAGTGCTAGATTTTGAGGTAAATATTATGGCTATGCCCATTTTAAAGACAAATGTTGTGAGGTGTAGAATGTACCTTGCCCAGGATCTCAGGGTAGCTGCTGATCTGGTCAGGATTTAGTACCACAGAGCTACGCTCTAAGCTTCACTGATAAAGGATCCCCAAACCACATGACTTTCACCTGTCTGTAAGATCTTCCACTGGAAGGCTATTTCGTGACCTAGAGCAGACATGCCAGAAATCAGTCCCCAGTCCATTGCTGGGGGAACCTATCATGCATATAACAGAGTCACACTGGGCTTGGGGCCAGACTGATGATGGCTCAGTGGCAGAGTCATTGTCACCTGTGAGCCAGGACTGGGCCAGGCCTGACGTAGATCTGGGGAGGGGCTTCATCTTCAAGGCACTGTGAAAGACAGGTGTGCACTAGGTGTCTGAGTGCAAGTGGTGCTGGTAGGACCCCAAGACCACAGTATACAGTTGTCTAGTTGGAATTAAATGTCAGCTTCATTTGCATCATTGGCTTATCTTAAATTACAGTTACAAATCTTCTGATGTCCCTGTTTAACTTCTTAACAGCTCCAAATGGGCACGTTAGCAGCCATTGATCCAGCACATCAGGGATTCTTGGCTTCAAGGAGTCAATCCCTTTATGTTACATGGATGAAAATAAGACTCTTGTCTCAGAAAAACTCTGGCAGCCACTTTGCAAAGGCTATGGGTCATTTACTCCCATCCTTTCACAAGGAAACCCTAGAAGTACATTCCTTTGTATGGTTTCAGTTCGTGTCAAATGCACTTTAAGAATCACAAGTGGGTTTTCATTAGTTATTTCTCACTAGCAACCTATGAAGCTTGGAGCATTTTATAGATGCTCTTTTTACAGACAGGAGTATCAAGGCTAAGGGACTTCCACTCTCACAGCCTCTCCCTTCAAATCAGGGCTGTGCAGAGGCCATGCCCCTGCCCCATCCCATTCTCCTGGGAGTGTCTGTTTGCTCTTGAGGCAGGCTGCCACTCACACTGTACAAGGAGCCCCTCAGCCCTGGAGGCTGTGCTGTGCTTTTCTACCTGTTTCCTTTCTATGTCTGGGGCATAAAACCCAATGTGCTCTTGAATAAAAATTTCCAAACTTTACTGCCATCAGTTTTTCCTCAAACAATCACAGTTTTGTGGCACCCAAACCTCTGTTAATGCTTTCCTACAGTGATGTGCTGGAAAATGAGTAGACCAGACTTTACCTCTCTTTACTCAGCAAAGATATGCCATAAAGCCCATCTCCAAAGAGACTCAGGACAAGGAAATGACTACTCACAGTCAATTTTTCCAGAGATCCAATAGAATAAGTGTTTCAGCTCCAGGCAAGTTCACTGTAGATGGAGTGAGACCAAATAATGACGAGAAATGTTGGGGTTAAAAGGGTTTATACCAAACTTTATTCTCATGGTGGCAGGTCAAGTGCTAGAATCATGTCTGCATCCTGCAAGTCTACAAACTGTCTTAACCTCCACCAGCCAGAAACTGGGCAGAGCACTGGGCAGAGCTCTTTATATAGCAACACAGACAGTAATGGCTCATTGCCAACAGATGTGTAAGCAGGTGCCTATGTAGTAGGCTAATTACATCATTGCACATGCACAGTGGGCAAGTAGATTAGGGTCCGGTGAGGATCCTGGACATGGAAACTTCCATTTTCCCTACAGTAAGAACTAGTCATTTGATAAAATAGTGATTTTTTTTTCCCACAAGTATCTGGAAAATCAACTTTTCTGGGCAAACTGAGGTTCATGGTTGTCTTGGCACTTTGGTTGCAGCTGGGTATGGGAGAAATGGAGCTGAGGTCATCTGTGTGGGATGGTAATGAATCAGAAGGGTGTTGGAGCCGTCATGCTGAACAGAGCTCTTCTCTGATGGTTGGGGGCACAGCAAATATGCAGTTTAGCCTATAGACGAAGAAGGGAACAAACTAACCTGGAGACAATGGCATTCCCAATGTACTAGGCACTCAGCCATGGCCAGCTTCATGGGTGTGTGACCTGTGGAGTCATCCAGGGCCCCATGTGGAGAAGGTCTCCAAGCTTGGTTCAGTGCTCGACTGTTGCCATCTTGAAATTCTTAATCATTTTTGAACAAGGATCCTCCAGTAGGCCCTTGATGTTATTATACAGGCAACCCTGCCTGGAACGGATCATTCCTAAAGTCCCCTCCTCTTTCATAGGACAAAATTATTTTGAGTAATAATTATAAAATATAATGAATAATAACAATGGCCAGAAGACAAGTACACACACTGAAAATTTTCTTTTGAACTTTGTATGTATAATATATAATAAATAACATTTTTTAATAAAATAAAAAAATAAGTACTATGACACAAAAGAGGAAAAAAGTTCTATTTATTCAAAGCTTGTATATATTGTCTTGCCTGTGGGTTTCAGCCCCAGGCAAGTTCACTGTGGATTCAGTGAGAAGGAGGAATAACAATGGAACTTTCTTGGGGTGAAAGGGTTTATTACCTGGCTTTGTTCTCCCTGGAGGTCGAGCACTAGAATTATGTCTTCATCCAACAGTCTGCAGGTCTCTAATCCTCCTTGTCTCTGCCTCACCCAGAGCACTGGGCAGAGCTCTTTATATAGTGACTCAGTCAATAATAGCTTATTGCCCAGGGTGTGGAAGCAGTAGGCTGGCAGTAGGCCAGCTACATATCTAGGTTAGTTTCAGGTGAGCATCCTGGTCATAGGAACTTCAATTTTTCCTCATATATATATTTACCTAACCATTTGAATTTGGTCCCTTTGGTTGCAGTCTGATATAATATTTTATTAAAATAACTGTCCAGTAATAATTGTTCAGTAATATTGAATTTCCTTGACTTGTTCTTTAGTTTCTAAACGTTCAACAATTTTAAAAGAATATATTTCAATTTTAAAGATAGCATTTAAGTTCAGTAAAATAGTTCAGGTGTGAACTAAAATTTGCACTTTCAAAATAAAACTACTGCGCCTCACAGTTTGTGCTTTGTTTCCTTTAAAATTTACACACAAATAAAATTCCATGTGGTCATGTGGAATGAATGCATTCAAGTTCTGTGCTATCATTTATTTCAAACTTCTGTTCAAATGCAACCATGTGTGGTACACGATGATTGGAGATATAAACTGCGCCCCAAGTAAACTCAAATGACTTCAAGCCATCATAAAGTTAATCTTGAAAGGAACCTGAGATGCTACGCCACCTGTGTCCTAAACTGTAAGGTGACAGCACGATGGAGAGTTCTCTACATTAACTCCCTTTGGAATATAATTTATATTAAAGGATAAGTAATAAAAACGCACTAAAATAAGGTTACACATATCTTATTAAAACTTAACAATAACTGCAGCAATTGTTAAGAAATTAGACCAAAAGAAGCTGCCTTTGGGGAATACTTACCATCAGTAATGTTTAGTATTGCTGACACGTGGTGCCGATTGAAAGCAGACTGACTTCAGTACATTTAATTATTGTTTTACAATTTTCTACAGATGGTACACCACCCGATTGTCTGCATCTGGGCAGGTGTATACCACTGCCAGGAAATGCTCTTTTTATTTTGCCATCAAAAGTCACAGGTTTATTTCCTTAGTGTTAATAATAGCCAATATTGCTAAGCGGTTCAAGGCTGTTAGTGGCAATACAATCTTTGGGCAGGACAACACGGCAAAATGACAAAAGTGCATATCCTTTGACCTTGAATTTTTGCTTTAAGGACTTTAGTCTAAATAGATGGTCATAAATGTAATTAAAGATTTAGCAGTAAAGATATTCATCATGGTGTTGCTTATAGTAATGATATTGGACATAAATTCTTTGACTAAATCATAGTATTTCCATGCATTTGAATGTGTAGCAGCCATTTACAAAATGTTGTGTAAAAATATTTAATGTTATGGGGAAATTTTATGACATGTCCTCAAGTGAAATAATCAGGTTATAAAACACATGTGTTATATTTCTTTTTTAAATAAGCTTATGCATATTATTAGTACACGCTACCCACTTCCCAGCTGGAGTACAAAGTAAGTCTACATTTTCTTTTAAATCCAAATTATGATTCCAGACTGTCCACCCTAAAGATAACAGGAAATCCATTCTTCTTTCAGTTCCCATCCAGGTTCATTCTAGAAAGTGCTGGGGAATGCTTGGCAGTTTTGCAGATCCCACCTACTTGTTCTCCCTCCAGTAGTCTTGCTGTGGAAAAGCCCTAGGGGCCACCCCAGTGGCTGTTTGCAGGTAGCTCTTTTCCAGGCTGATGGCTCCAAGCAGGGTCTCTTTGCTGCTCCAGCTGCCTACATCCAAGGTCAGGTGTTCAGCAAACTGCTGCTGAATGCTTGGGGGAATTACCCTGAGTCCAGTATACAGAAAATACCTTAATAAATAAGGGCTCTATAAAAAATATAGGCAAAAATCTCTTGGACATAAATGTGAGCAACTTCTTCATGAACATATCTCCCTGGGCAAGGGAAACAAAAGCAAAAAATGAACAAGTGGGACTATATCAAACTTAAAAGCTTCTGTACAGCAAAAGATACTATCAGCAGAACAAAAAGACATCCTACAGTATGGGAGAATATATTCATAAATGACATATCCAAAAAGGGGTTGACATCCAAAATATATAAAGAGCTCACATACCTCAACAAACAAAAATCAAATAATCCAATAAAAAAATGGGCACAGGATCTGAACAGACACTTCTTCAAAGAAGAAATTCAGATGGCCAACAGACACATGAAAAGATGCTCCACATCGCTAGTCATCAGGGAAATGCAAATTAAAACCACAGTGAGATATCACCTCACACCAGTTAGGATGGTCAACATCCAAAAGACAAACAACAACAAATGTTGGTGAGGATGTGGAGAAAGGGGAACCCTCCTACACTGCTTGTGGAAATGTAAACTAGTTCCATCATTCTGGAAAGCAGTATAGATGTTCCTCAAAAAACTAAAAATAGAAATACCATTTGACCCAGGAATTCCACTCCTAGGAATTTACCCTGAGAATGCAGGAGCCCAGTTTGAAAAAGACATATGCACCCCTATGTTTATCGCAGCACTATTTACAATAGCCAAGAAATGGAAGCAACCTAAGTGTCCATCAGTAGATGAATGGATAAAGAAGATGTGGTCCATATACACAATGGAATATTATTCAACCATAAGAAGAAAACAAACCCTACCATTTGCAACAACATGGATGGAGCTAGAGGGTATTATGCTCAGTGAAATAAGCCAGGTGGAGAAAGACAAGTATCAAATGATTTCACTCATCTGTGGAGTATAAGAACAAAGGAAAACTGAAGGAACAAAACAGCAGCAGACTCACAGAACCCAAGAATGGACTAACAGTTACCAAAGGGAAAGGGACTGGGGAGGGTGGATGGGAAGGGAGGGAGAAGGCGAATAAAGGCATTACAATTAGCACACATAACCTAGGTGGGGCACGGGGAAGGTAGTATATATAGCACAGAGAAGACAAGTAGTGATTCTATAGCATCTTACTACTCTGATGGACAGTGACTGTAATGGGGTATGTAGGGGGGAGTTGATAATAGGGGGAGTCTAGTAACCATAATGTTGTTCAAGTAATTGTACATTAACGATATCAAAATAAAAATGAATTAAAAAAAACACAAACAAATAAGGGCTCTATATCCCTTTGGGACTCACATACCCATAGCCACCCTCAGGGTCTGTGCTTAGAGGCTGGGAGGCCCCCACAGAGCAGTCACCAGCCTAGCCCTCCTCTAGTTCTAATGAGGTAAGGTAGCCCGTCCTGGGTCCAAGAGCTGACCCATGTTCATCCTGGATGATTGAAAGAGAGGTTCTGCTTCCTTCAATGGAGACAGCTCCACCCCAGCACCCTACGTGCATATAGGCACACAGGGTTTGGTATGACCTCTCTGACCTGGAAAAGCAAAAACAGTGGTTGTCAGCACAATTCCCAAAGCTGCTTATATAACTGTAAATAACACAACACAATATCAACAGTGTAACCCAAATTTTCATTTAGATAAAAATCCTTTTCTCTAAGTCAGGGCATAGGCTAAGAATGGCCTCGTCTCCATGAGTAACCAGGGCACACTCTTCAGCTGTGGGCATATTTACGGTGATCTTGCCATTCTCTGTCAGTATCCTAGGTAAGTCCTTTACATTTGTGTAACTAAAGAGCCCAGACCAGGACTTTTTCTAAAAGCATTAGAAATCTGCTTCAAAGGAGAAATGATGTCTGCCCCCCTCCAAAACCTAAAAATTGTCAACACATTTAAAATATCATTACCCTGGTTACAAATTTCCAAGAGGAAGGGAGCTTCTCCACCAGTCACCACACTACCTGGGAGGGTGTGTGGGGGTACATGTGTTTTTGTGTATGCATCAAAGATGGGTAGCATGCGTCCAAAATCACAAATCATGGCTACATCCAAGTGAAGGAATTGTGGGCAATGTTAATTTCCTTTTCTTTGTTTTGAGGGTTTCTTTTTGCTTGGATTTTAAAATTAGTCTGAAAGTGGAGCAAGCAACAAGCACACGTGCAAAGCTGAGCTTTAGGTGCTTTTCATTGTATTTTTTTGTATTTTCTCTTGATGGTTCTCATAAAAAGTAAAGCCCTGAGGGTGGGAGGGAGGGCAGAGGGGGCTGTTGAACCACTGTGATGTACATTTGATAAAGTTAAAAACAAAAAACAAACAAAGCCTTGCATATCTGATTAAGTAAGGTTTTCAGTTAATCAGATTTTATTAGGTATTTTACAAGTTTTATAGACACTTGTCCATAAGCTGGCCTGGTGCAAAATGGCCGATGGGACCCATTTCGTCAAAGAGAAGAGCCCAGTGAAAGGAGCAGGCTGAAAAGGGCAAGTGCCCATTTCCGGCAGTGATTTGGAATCAGAGGAGTCTGTTTTGAAAAACATTAATTTTTAGCAAATAGTGAGTTAAAAGTGGTAATATTTATTTAAAACTACACATTGAGTGTTGAAACCACAGGGGCACCTTGATTATCTTGTCTGTAGCTCACTTTTTGGATTCACATCTGATTTTTTAAAAAATATTAATTTTAATTTGAAAAGTTTAAAAACGATTGTTTTTCTCTGTGCTTGAATGGTATCCCATCTGTCAGGTGGCAAATGGGCTGGCGCTTTTTAAAACACTTCTTTTATTTCAAATTACCAAAGTAATACATATTCATTGATGAAAATATGATAAATACAGAAGAGCTCAAAGCAAAACAATCATCCATAATCTCACTATGCTGTTCATGAAAAAGTTGCTTATTTGAGGCATTTACTTCCAGCTCAACACACACACACACACCCCTACCTGTAGACACACCTACCCAGGCACATTCACATATATACAATAACAGGATCATCCTGGGCATACTACCTTGTAATCTGTTATGATTTGGCAGTATATTGTAATCATATCTTTAGATATCCTTAGTTAACATCTTTGTGATGGCTGCATTGTACTCTGTCATGTTTTGGAGCATTTGAATTATTTCTAATTCTTTGCTATCATGCCTGCATCTGTGTACATTCCTGTTGTATATTCCCTCACTGTTTCCTATAAATAATTTCCTTAAAGTAGAATTGTTTAAGCAAAGGAAAGATGCATGTTTAAGGTCTTTGATAGATATTGGCAAATATCCCTCTGGACAAGTCGTACTAGCATACACGTCTTCAAGCCAAATGTGAAAACAGCGGTTTCCCTGCAATACTTCTCCCCCCAGTATCGGGTATGCCAATATTTTAAAATATGTTAAGATGTGATTCTGATACAACAGTGCTAGAATGGAGAATTAGAACATTATCAAAGTACATGGTATGCATCTGTCCTGCTCTCTGACTCTTAAAACTGGAAAACTGGATCCTCTTCCTACATTTGACTGTACCACGGTGCAACAGGGTTTGTGGGAAAAGAGCGAAAAAGGTTAGATGACAAAGACATATACATGTATGCATGCACACACATACATATATGTAGAAACATATCCTAATTTTGTGAAATGTTTATACACACACATCATACACACATGCCCTCCCAAAAGACATAAATATTATAAACCAAAACGTTAACAGCAGTTATCTTTGAGAGGTGGATACAGGTAGTTTTTATTTCCTTTCTTACTTATATTTTCAAATTTTTTACAATGACCATCCAACAACATGATTTCTTCTTTTTTCTTTCTTTTATTGCAATAAAGCTGATATACAATATTACGTTGGTTTCAGATGTACAACATGGTGAGTTGATAATTGTACACATTACTAAATGCCTGTCACAATAGGTGTGGGTACCCCATTATCATATCAAGATATTACAGTGTTATTGGTTAAAAAATTGTACTTCCATTCCTATGTCTAACTTATTTTACAATTTGCAGTTTGTACCTCTTTACCCCCTTCCCAATGTGATTTTTTCTCTAAGCAAACAAAACTCATCCTGGTGTTTTAGACAATAGCTTAGCCCCTATGTGTTCATCTTTCTCCCACCACATGCCTTCAGATTTGGAAACCAGTGTAGGGAAGCTGGGAGATCAGTCCTCCGAAGATCCAAGTACTGGGACCAGCCTGTAACCAAGCAATTGAAGCAAACCTCTGGGCCCCAGCTTCTTCATCTTTGGAATAAGGAATCAGGGATGACTTTAGGTTTCTTAACTCACGTATCAGTTCTGCTGGGGTGGGGCCCTGTGTTGAAAACATTTGGGAAGCTTAATCCAAAATTGAATCTGGAAAGTTGGAGAGAGGTGATTGACTAGTAATGTCTGCTGTTGGATGAAATGATGACGATTGACTACAGATGTCTGTCATGGGAGTAAGAGCAGAAATCCTTCTCTCCTGCAACATAGTTATCGTGCCTGGACCAGGCATCTTGTATATCCCTTCTTAAATTCTACTTTCTTGTGCTTCTTCATGTATCTTGCCTTCCATGTTACCTTTCCCATTTCCAAATGCCTAGCTTTTTAAAGAAAATCAGAAATTTAATTTAATTTGATCAATATTTGTTTTAGGAGCTGTAAAGGTAAGTAGGACTTAGTTCCAGATCTGGACAAACCCCCAGTCTTGGGGGAAGCTGGAGAAGGGGGTCCAGGGCTCCATTTCACTGAAGTTTTTCTTGGATTGTAAAGGAGGCTCAGCATAGTGATGGCTACAGGGTTTACCCAAAGGAAAAGGCCAGCAATGCAGGGATCCAGGTATGCTGGAAGGGAAGGTCGCCGTGCAGAGCAGGGAGGCGCACCAGATGGTCTCTGACTGACCTGCATGCAGCCCAGTTATGCCTCCCCGGTCTCCACTTGCCTGTATCTGGCCCTTCAGGGCTGGCAGGGCTGCTGGTTGTGCCTCAGGATGAGCAGAGCTGCCTGGCTGGGTCCCTGCTGGTCTTAGACTGGCATGGAGGGAGAAGGTTAGGGATGGGGGCCTGGGTGGGCTGTTGGTGGTTAGCAGGACCCTTTTAGTGTGCAGTGACTGGCATTGAATTAGACTTCCCATCCTAGGAAGCGTGGGACCTCGGCTGGGACAGCTGCCCTCTCAGCAGGGCTTAGAAAAGAAGCACAGCAAACGCAGAGCTCCCATTGGGGGGCTGGCCTTGGGCTTGCTGCTCTGGGTGCCTCCCTGCTTTTGCAGAGGATTTGGTCCCAAGTACATGTCCCTCCCTCTCTGGGAGATGAACTTTTCACTCAATAGAAAGCAGAACTTCCTGACTTGTAGAGACATCTGAATGGGGACTTCAAGCCTCAGTTGGATATTGGTATAAATGTTCTTAAAGGTCCCTTCCAACCATGAGACTTTCTGTCCCCCTGTCCTCAAAATGCTGCCTTGAGAGCCGACATATCACTGGCTATGAAATGAAAGTGTTCTGTTTCTGTGAAGTGTCCCCAAGGCTTCCTGGCCTCCGATCCCAGCCTCTCCACTTACCTTCTACAGGACCTGGGGCAAACTAATGAATCTCTCTGCCTCAGTTTCCTTATCTGTTAAATGGTGATAATACTACTTATCGCCTAGGGCTGCTGTGAGCAGAAAATGAGCTAATAGATGCTCCATAATTATGTGTCAAATGTTGAATGAAAATGTCCACTTTTCCCTCTGGACTGAATGTGTAGACCATGTTTCATCTTTGTGTCTTTAGCAGCCAAACAGATTGCACCAGAACTTCCGCCTACAAGCATTTCCCTCAGTCTTCCTCTTTCAAGAGGAAGACGTTAAGTAATAAAGTACACAGATGTACTGGATGTACAAATAAAGGAAACTTCCAGGTGAACAGCAAAGTCTGTAAACTCTAGCTACTCTCCTGTATCTTCGTAGGCACCAGGTCTCTGCAGATTATTGTGATTTGTGGGACATGCAAGAAACTCACCCAGCAACGCCAACTTCAGGATGGGGCCTTGTGCCAACATTCTCAATAACAGGACTTGTGGGGGTAGCAGTTTACAAATATGAACTTATTTATAGGTGTGTATATAATAAAAACATAGCAAAATTTAAAATTGGAAGTGCATTCATTTATGTTTATGATTTATTATACTTTATGCAATATAAATTTATTCTATTATCAAAATATAATACAATAAAAAACATAAAAATATCTGCCACATTGTCATCTTCCCACATAACAATTTGTACCCATAAACATCATTCTCTCCCTAGGTGGATTCTCTACGAGAGTTGTGGATGGTAAAGGGGGGTGTCTGATGAAGTGAGGTTTGCCCCCAACCCCCTCCCTATCACCTGTGAATCGGGAATTGGAGGAACCCTTTCTAACCCCTACAACAGCAGCATGTGAGATTACCTGGGGAATTTCAAAAAATACTGATGTCTAGGTGAGTCGAAGGTACTGTCAAGGCTGAGAACCGCTGGTCCAAGGCACACCCAGCCTCAGGCTCTGGCAGGTGTTTGTTATCACCGACGGGAAGTGAGGAGCGCCTGCTTAGAAAGGCCCATCTATCTGGGTTGTTTGGATTCTTGGGATCCACCAGCAGAGAGGGACTGATCACGAGACCAAGATGTGTTAGGTATACACCTGCCACGTCACCTGCTTTACAGGGCCTTCTATGGATAAGGCAAAAGGGATGGAGGAAATGGAAATAGTTGTTCTGTTAAACAGCTGAGAATACAGAGAGAGTTTTACAATGTTGAAGTGCTTTAAAGCTGATTCTAGTAGATCAACTTTTAAAAGGTTACTGTTGCCTTTCTTTTTTGGGCAGTTCTTTCAGGGACTCTGAGCATGTGATTCAATGCCGTCATCTGCTGCCTCTTCCTAGGAAGCAAGAGCCAAGTCCTTGGAGCTGGTACCAGTCACAAGGAACATGTGTGGGAGGGAAGCTCTTTGGGCCATGGCTTCTCTGTTTTAGTCATTAAGGAAACCTGCTGGGGGAAAAAGGAGGGAAAGATAAACTCTGCAGACGGGAATTTACTGGGATGTGAAAATGGGAGGCATGCAGCTAACAGGTGTCGATCCCAGCACGGCAGAGGCCAGGAAGCATGGACTGGTCATGGCTTTCCAGGCCCACGCATAGTAGGACCTTGGGAAATCACGTGATATGCCTGGCTTTCATGGTCTCCTGTAAAAATAGGGATGGGGTCTAAATCGGTTGACACTTAAGCCCCCATCCGGCTACTCTGGGAGATGATAATTTGAAAAGTAGATTCATGACAATCTGCTGGGAGGAAGAAAAAAGAACATTTATTGCAGGAATAGTGTTCAGGAGGGTTTGGAGAAGGACCAAGAGGTGCTTGGATGACACTGAAGAAACAAGGGGGCCTCAGGACAGAAGCACCTGGGTACTTGGGCAGCTCTGTCTCCAGTTTTCCCCAGGACCTAGAGGCTGCCGCTCAGATGGTGAGGAAGAAAATGACACTGGTCCCAGCCTCCTCTCCCCAGCATCACGGGACTCGCTGTTGCCATGGTGATGGCCAGGCGGTGTGCCCCGTGGCTTTGTGCTGTGACCACCTCCTCCTTTGTTCTCATCCCAACTCTAAGTCCTACCTCTGGAGCTGTACGAAAGGGCCCCAGTAGGGCATTTCTGTGCTTGTTTGACTCACCTCAGGAGCAAATCCCTTTCTCTCCTGTCATTGCTTCTCTCCTCCAGGAATTCAGTTCCTGGATTAGAAGTTCTGAGGCACTTGGGCCTTATTTCTTAAGGGAGGCAGATAACAAAATCTGAAATATAAAACCCACTAAATGAGAACAGAGTAATGTTTGGTCTGCCCATTTGTTCTGTCTCTGGCTATAATCGCAAGATCTGCCCTGTGGGAAAGAAACAACAGTTGCCTTCGGTGAAATCAATCTCTAAAGGTTAGGGATATGAGCTTCTTGGACTTGCCCCTTAATAACTCATTCTGGCTCAATCATTCATGTGAGCTCCTCTAAGTCCTTCTGGAACTTATTTATTCTTTCAGCCTCTATTGAATTCCAAATGAGAGAGGCAACCCCCGACACTTGCGGTTGGGTCGTGCCCTCATCCATCAGCGCTGGACTCCAACTGCAAAGTAATGCACTCTGGAAAATTCTGTGCTGGGATTCTTTCCAGAGCTCTGCCACTGAAAAGCTGTGACCCCACACACAGTCCTTCGATCTCACTGAGTCTAGGTTTCCTAGTCTACAAAACAAAAGTAGGAGCATCTGACAACCCCTAGCTCCTGCGGTTCTTGTATTTTATGGGCAGGTGCTGTAACCTATTCATTGTTGCATCCCCAGAGCCCAACGTGGTCCCTGGCACATGGCAAAAATTCAGTGAATGACTGTCAGATGGTGTACATAAAAGGGGACAACGTTAGCGGTGATCCTTCTGCACCAGTTGGAATCCCTTGGTGGCAAATGGCAGAAACCAACTCAAACTTGCTTAAGCAAACGCAGAGAGTTTCCATCTCACATAACTGGGAAATCCAGTGGTGGAGTCGGTTTCAGCCGTGACTAGACTCCAAAGGTTCTAGGAAACCACCAGAACAAACCACTGAAGCAAAAAATAATTTTGCTTGTTTGGGCCCAGACCTCTGCAGGAATGGAAAGGATCTCAGTTTCAGTATCAAAAGACATCTGGATTTCTCATCCCACTTTGCCCCTTCCATGTTAATTGACCTTGGGTGAGTCACTTTTTTCAAAGTCCTGGCTTTCAACTCTCTAAGGTAGGGATAAGAATATTTGCCTTGCATAGGATGATTAAAAAGCTCAAAGGGGGTAACAATGTGAAAATTTGCTACTAGCCTTAAAATGTAATTTAAACGCAAGATGGTGACATGTCTATTATTATTGGTTTAAGTAAACATGAAAGTCTGATTTACTTTGCAGGAATTCATTTGAGGAAGTGTGTTCAGACACTTCTTTATCTAAGTCTATTCCTATGCTGATTTAGACCTAGTATTCACTGTGTACTTTACATGGATTATCTAATTTAATCCTGACCTACCTCTGTGATTGAAACTGCTATTAGTTGCATTTTAAAGATGAGGAAACCGAGGCTTTAGGCATGCAAGTAACTCTGCCAAGGAACTTGGGTAGTAGGTAGTGGAGGCAGGAGACTAATACTGGGTCTGACTGAGGATCCTACACGTGTCACACCTGGGAATGCTACCCTTGTCCTTGGCAGTCTCCTTGCCCCTCAGGCATGGTGTGCCGGATGTGACTCAGACAGCATAGGGTCCTACTGCCCCATCTTACTGAGACCTGGCAGAGCCAGGAGTCAGTCCTAGTTTCTGACTTGCATTCTGCATTTGCCGGAGCTTCTAAGAGGAAGCCACAGAAAAGCAAACCAAAAGAACGCATTAAAGGAGAGCTTACAGAATTGCCGGAGAAGCTGGAGAACCAGGCTGGGGTCATGCATGCATGAGCAGCACCCTAATCATGCTGCAGAACCAGCCTGCAGGTACCCCCCCACCACTGCCAGGCACCACACCCAACAGCTGGCACCACCAAAACTCCCAGACTGGACACCACCCGTAATCCCCGGTTCATGTCACACACACATGCCCTGTAGCTCCATCTTCCTGCATATTCCACTGTTCCTGCCTCCTTACCTTGCTAACCTTGGATTCAAAGTCTGCTGGGGTACAGGTGATGAGTGGAACCTATGTCACGTGGCCTTGTCATAGCTGCAAAGAATGCTGGAGAGCAAATGCCTGGCAGTTTTAGCCTTTCAAGTGAGAAGCAACAGTGCCATCCACCAGGCCTCGGAAAAGTGATGAGTTTCCCGGACCTCAAAGGGGAGTGAATATTTGGTAGCCAAAACTAATGTTGAAACTCTGAATGAGAGTAAACGGGGTTTCAGGAAGTGTTGGTTTGCTCCCCAACCCCCATCTAGGAGCCAGAAAGCAGTGCCATCTGTCCCTTCCTTCCGGGACCTGGTGCCCCAGCTCTCCCCTGAGTTTTCTGTAGGCCGCTGTGCTCAGCTCTCGGCAGCTCTGAGAGGTGACTCTGCAGCCTCTCTACCGGGTCTGATTCTCGGGCAGACGGTGATGTGTCATGTTGTAACATAACTCAAAATTAATACGTGGAAACCTAAGGGGCGGAGGCTTCTGGAGCCCCCACACCCGATTAGGGGCCTTAAGCTGTGATGGGGGAGCATGTGTCTGGTGTCCAGACCACCTCTGTGGGAAGCTGGCTGGGGAGGGGCTGCCTGGCTCCTGCTGCTTTTCGGGTCTTGCTCCACATGCCCGCCCACCCCCACTCCTCCAGCCCTGACCCCCAGGGCAACCGACAAGGCTGGGAAAGGGAAGCGGGGAGACTCCCTGGGCTTTCAGGGTGAATTTTTTAAGAGTCTAGGAGGAGAGAGAACACTTAGGCTGGTGGAGGGAGGGCTCCTCTTGACCAGCCAGCCAGCCGTCTGACTGCCGGGGAGCACGGCCCTGTGACACGCTGGCGACACGGAGTTTCCTGCTTCTTTAAAGGAGGTGCGCTTTTGGCCTGATTTAAAGATTTTAAATTCATTTGTACGGCATTTATGATGTGTTAGAGAGCCCCCCTCCCCCTTATCTGACGTCTCATGGGAGGCTCTCAGCTACAGCCCCATATCGTAGATGGGTAAACTCAACAGAGCAGGAAACGACCACCCCTGTCACGTGGCTGCTTCTTCATGGTGTGAAAACTGGGACCCGGGCTGCCTGACTCCCAGGCCAGAGTTCTTCCAGACCAGAGATTTCGAGGCAGAAGGAACTTTAGGAGTCCCCTCAATGTAACAGGGAGAAAACCATGGCCCGGATTGGTTAAGTGACTTGGTCAACGTTTGCATAGGCAGGTAGTGGCCAAATGGAGACCAGAGCAGGCACCGGATACGGCTTTGAAAGTCAAACAAACCCAGCTTCGTGTTCGGCCTCATTCCCAACCAGCCCACCCCTGCAAGATGGGCACAGCCACATCCATTTCATAGCAGTGCTTTTACAACTAAATGAAATAAAAATGTTAAGCTCCTAGAGCTGCAGCTGGCACATAGTAGGCATGCAATACCTGCTACTTCTTCTCTTCCCATCCCATCTGTGCTCAGTCCACTGTTCCCCCTGCTGCTGATTGGGTAGGGCTTCCTGGAGTGGAGACATTGCCAGTCTCGTGCCAACCCCTGCCTCTTGGAGGGACCGATCGGCCAACCCCTTCATTAGCCCCAATGACTTTGATTAAGTGCCAGCCTGTAATCCTAAAAAAAGTCACATTATTGGGACCTAATAGAACCCCCCAGTCCCAATCTGAGACCATCCTCAAAACAGTCAGGTAACAGAAATTTCCCTCTCTTGTCTCGTGCACCAAGATTTTATAAGCAGTGATCGTCATCTTTATTTATTCCAACTTCTCATTTTCAGAGACTGTTTATGCACACATCCTGCAAATGCGTGTCCCCTGCATTCCCAGGGTAGTGGCTTGAATAACTCCCCTCTCACTCCCTCCCAGCACTGATTTTGGCTCTGTGATATTTCATTATATTCTAAAGAGCTATCCACGAGTTAGGGCACCATGGATGAATGAAATCTGCTTCTGTGGCAACACTGCTTTTAAACAAAATATATTGATTGCTGAAGCTCTGGACCCACTTTAATCAAGTAATCTAAACAGGGCTTAAGCTTCAAAAGCCGAGCGATGTGCCAGGCTTCAAAGCGCTTACTTACACTGAACTAATTTATCCGGGATGTACTAATGCTCCCCACAACTCTGTAGATTATAATGTTAGAGGTTGCAATCAGGGCTCTGATAAAATCCCCAAAGCCCAGCCTCTATTGATTGTCATGTGAAAAGACACAAAGGGGAGTGAGCTGCAGGGAGGAGGCAACAAAAGGATTGGGTTTGATTAAGATTGAAACATCCATCCACAGCTGTCCCAGGGCCCCACTGGCTCTGCCCCTGGCTCCAGGGCTGAGATTGGGAGGAGGAAGGGTCTGCCTGCAGAGGTCCTACATTAACAGGGGGAATTGCTGCAGGAAGCCCCAGCTGTGCCTCTGCGTGGAAGCCAGAGGCATGGCGTGTGTGTGTGTGTGTGTGTGTGTGTGTGCGCGCGCGCACGCGCACGTGTATGATGTGGAGAGGAAGGGAAATTGGACATCTGCTGTTCTGGAGGCCAAGCTGCCAATCACCCTCCTGCTGGTAGCTATCCCTCCCCTCCAATTTAGTCTCCTTGACCTCAGTCCTGTCTTTTCAGTGGGGTCTCAACTACATCCCAGATCTGGAGACTGTCACCTTGTTATTAATTCATTCAACAGTTTATTGAGAACTTGCTATGTGTCAGTCATCATTCTAGGCCCTGGCAATACAGCAGTGAGCGGGATAGACAAAAATCGTTGGCCTTGTGGGATTCACTGTCCACTGTAATGGGGTGGGAGAAAACTAACACACTGTCTTGTTTGTTTGTTTGTTTGTTTGTTTGTTTGGTGATTGGCTGATGGTGAAATGTATTCTAGAGAAAATAAGACAGGAGTTAGGGATAGAGAGTATGTGAGTATATGTAGGGGGTGGTATCAGTGTGAGTTCAATTTTAGATCCAATGTTCCTCATCGGGGAGGTGACATTTGAGCAAAGACCTGCAGGACATGTGGGAGGGAGCCATCATGGACTTCTGGGGGAAGGGTGCCCCAGGCAGAGGGAAGAGCATGTACAAATGCCCTGAGGTAGAGTATGTCTGAAATGTTTGAGGGACAGTAAGGACGCTGGGACAGAGTAGGCAAGAGGAAGAGTAGGATCACATGAAATCAGAGACAATACAAGGCCCAGATAAAGCCAGAGTCAACCAGTGTATTTAGTTCCTTTGGCCACAGAGATTGGTTCAGGGATGGACCAGGGACATGAACCATGAAGCATGTGGGCTGAGTGGTCAGCAGCCATCTTGTCACCACATGGAGCCTGGGCATAAAGGCAAATGGAGGACAATGCGGCCCGGAAATGGTTGACACTGTTGAAGGCTCTGATTCCTACTTAGCCTGAAAACTTCACAACACTTGCATTTTTTCAGTTCGTGGGAGCCAGCAAATCTTCCTTTTTGCCTTACCTATTTTGAATAGCTCTGTTTCTAAATAAATTGTTAAAATTATTTACGAGTCCTACTTCTTGATATGAATATCAGAGGTAAAGAATAGAACGCAAGCATCCATTTACTCTCTGCATCACGCTGGAGGCTCAGTCTGGCCCTCCTCTCTCCACAGAGCTAGGAAGGTCCTATGTGACTCCTTGCCACGGGACTGAGAGAGGACACCTCTTACCCCCAACACCTTGCCCCGCTCCCCCACTTTTCCTCTTTCTGCCTCCAGAATATACTGGGCCAGCAAGGATGGGGAACGGCGGAACTCTGAGCCCCTTTCCACATCCCACTTTACTTCCTCCGACTCTGTCTCCCCCAAATTGTTTGACTCTGTTGGCCCTTTCCTACCTGAAGTAGAAAGAGATGATAACAGCACTAATTAAGAACCTAATATGTGCCATACTTTGCATATGTTGAGTTTTTACATATGTTACTGTAATTTTGCAATTTTTACACCTCTAGGAGCTCTGATAATCAACCAGTATCGCCATGATGGTGCTCAGGCTGACATCCAATTCCGATGGCTGGTGCCCATGCCACACAGGCTGCTGAAGTTTTCAGATATGACTCCTAGATATTATCATCTTCCTGTATCCCAGGGGTCAGCAGAGGCCCCTGCCCTTCGAGATGCAAATAAATTGATCCAAATGCTGAACCGTGTGTGGTCTCAGCTAGCCAGTGTTCTGCCAATCTCCTTGCAGTTTTGTGGGGAGTGGAGAAGGTAGCTTATACCTTCCTGTTCTCCCCTGGCTTCAAGCTCCTCTGAACTACTAACCGCATTGCCCAGGTGTGGAAATCAACCCCCTCCCACCCCCATTATTAACAGCACATATTATTAACACAAGGCATTTGTATATAGAAGACTTTACCGAAGGTTTAGAGTGATAGAGGGGGATTACAGCATAGGACCAGGTAAGGCAAGAAATAAAATATTATGCATCCTTTCTGCATTTACTTATTTGGCCATTTCCAACAAGAAAACTCTCTCTTGTGTGTCCTTTCTCATCCCACATGTTGTTAAGCCCTCTTTCTTCTTCCCAGTCCCTCACTCTCCACTTTTTCAGGTTCTACCTTCTCCTCTCATTCTTTCCCTCCCCTTTCCAACTCAATTCCCAGTCACTTTTGCAAAGAAAGAGAGAGAGTTCTCCACCCCTTCTCAGCTCTGGGCATATCCAAATGCTTGTGAACATTGGATTTGCTCATCAGTGGGACAGTACCTCTGGCTCCCGTTTTGAGTGATGCAGAGGATGCAGCTCGGCTTTGCACTCTGTCTTTCCCTTCTCCCAGCTGCCCCATGTCTGCGCGGGTTAGCGATCCATCCCTCAGTGTCATTTAGGAATGATTCTATCTACCTGTGGTAGCAGAAAAACTACCATAGCCAGCCTCGGTTTCAAGAACTACACTTCTCTTTACTGTACCCATTGTAATGATGAGGAAGGGGAGGCTCTGTAAGGTTACATGGGTAAAGAACTTGCATCTAGTACAGCTATAGCTCCCAGGAGAGAAGGGATTTGAATCCAGGTGTGTTGATGGCAAATTTATGCCATTTCCACTACAGAATCATGAATTCAATAATAATTGCATTGTTTTATCTACCTAGATCCACCCACACACATTCAGTTTCCTATGTGAGGGCACCAGGCTGGAAAAGTTGCGGACAGAGTATGAGGGTGAAAAATACACGATCCCTTCCCAAAATAAATTCTTCATCTCTCAAGGAGATGTGAATTAGATTGAAAATTTAGAAGTTCAAGGAAAATGGGGTAAAATACTCCAGAACCTTTTATCTGTCTGTTAAAGAAGCAGGATATCAGGGATTATGAACTTGGTTATGAACCCCTGGCAAGTTGCTTGCCTACTCCGTACCGTACTGTTTTCCAGTGGCAAAAAGAAGATAATAACAGAATCTCTCTTATATAGGCTTACTGAAGGTTAAATGAATTCAGACGGCTAACATATTCAGTGTCTGGCACATAGTTCATATAGCAAAGTGGGCTTCCAAACCGCTCCATATGTTAGCTACTGTTATTAAATAACATGTGGTGTGATTGTCCAACAATTATTTTAAGTGATATCCCCAGTTAACCGAGAAGGAAATAGAAGCACAGAGGTGTAGCAACCTCTTGCACATCATGGAGCCATTTTGGGTAGAGGCAGGAACAGAGTCCTGGTCTCTACACGTTGGTCTGGTGGTGTTCCCAGTATGTCCCCAATGAGAGTTGAGTGTGGGGAAGAACACTAAGGCAAGCTTGTAGAAAATGTGGGACTGACTTGAGATGGAGTAGATTGTATTTAGGAATGCATTATAAGGAAGGTTGATGTGACCAAACAGCTGGTTGTCCACATAAATCCATTTTCCTCATCTTCCATGTGATAGCGTGGTAGCTGGACACTGGTTGCCCAGTGAGGGACTACATTTCCCAACTTGCCTTGTGCCTGGGTGGCGGCCATGTTGAAAATTTTTCACCAATGGACAGTGAGTAGAAGAAAGGGACCTTCTCCTAGGCTGGCACCTTGAGACATGGGGCGTGGTTCTTCCATATTATTTTTCCCTCTCTTGCTGGCAATTGAACTGACCAAGCAGAGTAGCAGGCTCTAGCGCAGTGCTTCTCAAACCACCTGTGGTGGAGAACTGGATTTCAATACCACCACACCCCCAATCCATCACTGACCAAACTTTGTTCTATAACCTGTTCCATGAGATGAGTCCACTAGTCATATGCAAGGTGTCATGAGAATACCACGTTGCAGTAAAAATTTCTGAAAGCTTACTTTCAATGTCACGATTTAATTCATGGTATTGCTACCAATCAGTTCATATATCGGACTTGTCTGCAGACCACTTTTTGGTAGCACTGCCACAGGGGATACATAGACAAGATGGGAGGTACCAGGATTCCTGGTGGCTGCCTGGGACATTCAAATCAAACACATATAAGAGAAGAAATGTAAAATTCACACATCTCAGCCACTACATCTTAGGATCACCTTCATAGGGAGCTGTGCTTCACCCTAATATAGAGGAATCATACCATGTATTCAAAGGAAGAGTGGGTTCTCAAGGTAGGCAAGGGACGCCTGTGAGAGTCCACACTGCAGATGTGCTGGTTCTGTCTGTTGGGACAACGCCACACATCCACATGACATTCCTGAGTGCCTACTGTGTGCATATACTGAAGGAAGATATGAGGGCCACAGGTTCCCTGCCAGCAGGCCCCTTGCTGGATGCCTTATAATTTGTAGGTTTTGGGTATACCCTGGAATGATTTGGATCCAAGTAAATCCATGTCCTGAGGCATGAAGAAAATGATGATAGATGTTGAAGGGCTTTGAAAAAGGATGGTAAGCGAATTTTAGTTCATAAAGCAGCTGGAGATGAGAGAGGATTGAGGTAAGGATTTAGGGAACCACAGGCAGACCCCCATGAGGTCTGAGAGGGTTTCTGAGGCCACGAGCAGAGCCTGAATTTGGAAGTGAGACCAAAATGCTTTTGCTGCCTCGAGTCACGAACTCCAGCTGAGTGACCTTGGGCGGGTCACGGAGCGACCTCTCTGCGGAGGAAGATCCTTATAATGACATTGCAGGGCTGGTGTGAAGGTCTGTGAGAAAGTCCATAAAGCCCTGAGTGACCTGCGTGCCAGCCAGCGCCCGGCAGGAAACAGATGGCACATTCAAGCTGGGTGATTTCAGAGAGTGTAAGAACGAATAATTTACAAGGAGGGGCAGCAAGTTCCAGGCTAGCAGTGGTGTGTGGGGGTAGCCATTGCCTCCCCGAGGCCTGAAGGGGAGAGGAGGGAGCGTGACCAGAATCCAGAAGCCACGGTGCAGCCGGGTGGCATGACAGAGAGGACCAGTCAACAGGAATGGCGGCCGGCCCTGCGACAGATGCCTCCGAACCCGTGGAGTGTATGTCCCGTCCTTGCTCTCTTCTTACCCTCCTGCCTCGTGCTGCTGCCTCCCACTGGCCAGATGTGAGGGAAGACAGAGGCAAGGGGGGCCTGTGATGACCAGAGAATGGAGGAGCAGGAGAGGGAACCCAGTGTGTCTAATGACTGTATCCCCCCAGCCCAGCATAAAAAGCTGCCCAACTTACAGGAGCATGTAAAAAAAAAAAATTTATAGTCTGTGGATGTAACTGCAAATGAGAAGACAACATGCTTCTTCTGAGGTGCCACTTAACTGAAAATTGGACCTCCTGGAGGCCAGGCGGGCAGGTCTGTTCTCACCTCGAGGAGAGAGTTTGAGCAAACGGTGCTTTCTGTGCTGGCCTCTTGCCAGATCCTTTCCTACCTCTTTATTCCTCGTTCTCTGTTGTCCTTGCCTAAGAAACCACCATCTGGCCACAACCCGCCCGAGGAGGGGATTGGTGAGTGGAGGACCTGGGATACATTCCCCGCTGCCTCACGAGATGATTAGTGGCTGTTTGTCAGCAGATGTAGCTCAGTAGCGCTTTAATATCCAAATGTCCCCCCACCTTCCTGAGGGGGACTGCGGACTGTTGAAGGCATTTCACACAGAGAACCGTGATTGCTGCAGCAATAATTTCCTTCAACAGCCATTAAAACACTTTTGAATGTGTTTTAAAAAAGAAAGAGGAGGAAAGTGATGGTGGTGGGAGGCGGGGGTGGCAGGGGTCCTTCCTCTTTCCTGGCAAATAGCAATGTTCACAGAGTGAACTTTAATTGGATGGGATTTTCATATCAGTGTGTTTGCAGTTATTAGCACATTGTCTGTGTCCACCTTTCTCATCCTGTTGTGGCCTGGAGGTGTGGGCAGAGTCCGGCTGTCCTTGAGATGGTTCGTGCCTGGGCTGCACACTGGCATTCCTCTGGTCCAGAGAGATGTTGTCTCAAGTCTTCACCAAAAAATGAATCTTCTCTGTTCAGCTCTTGCACTTGGCAGAACAGCCAGTTCTCTAGGCAAGGCCTGTGCTCAGCCTTGTGTTTCATTTACCAAAAGGGAGGTGCAATATGGGTGTGCCTTCATTCATTCACTCAACAAATATGTGTGGCGGGTGTACCAGGTGCCGGGCACTGGGGCTGCTGCAGGGAGGGTTTGCAGAGCATTAACAGCTGGCAAGGCCCTGGCAGTGACCAGCCCGAGCAGATGTGAGTCAAGGGGCAGGAACAGGGTCCTGGAGGCCTGGTGGGGCAGGCACTCACCACTTGGGAGCTGGATCGTGGTCAGGGGAAGCCTGGGTTGCAGAACAACACTAGAAAAGTCAGTGTTAATCAGTCTGGAAATATTTCAACATCTTGCCCATTGTCAGAGTCCTACTTGTATGTGGCAGCTGAAAAACACAACAACAAACTTTCCTAGATAGAGTTTACATTGTTACAAGCTTCAGGAAACAGTCAGCTTATTGTAGGGATATGGTTTAAAAATGTTGCCCCAAAGTAGGGGCAGCTCCGTTTACTGTGCTAGGCCTATGTATAGACTCTTTGAAAAATGATAAGACAGAACAAGTTTCAGGCCAACAAGGCACAGGTGTGGCTCAGTAGAATCCTTTGGTCTTCATCAAGGCATGACTGAGTGACATTCGAGAATGTTAGCACCGTTTCTGCTGGAGGTGCATCGAGACAGCTGTCACCAGCACCTGTCTCCTCAAAGAGATGAGCAAAGAGGAGCGTGCCCACATGTCTAGGTTCATTGGGCAACTGCTTCAAAAGGGACACACGTGTTCTATTTCCTTTTGTTGCTTCTCTTAGGGCCAAAATGATGGGCTGTGGAGACATTTGACCACAATTTTCTGACATCATTTCCCTCACCAAGGGGCTGGCTTTCTCTACCTGCTCTCTTTCTGGATAGAAAGCTCTAATCTATGGACAGGAAACTCATTCTAGCAGCTACTTTACTTACTTTAATAGTGGTCACAGATTACAAGTCCAGTTTTGTCCCTGGAATGTAAGAACCATAACATGGTTCCTGTTGGCATCCATTGTCCATAAAAGGGGTTTTGCAAGTATTTTGTAGAGCCATCATCCATTCATCAACCCTAGATTTCTAGCTACTCTCTGTTCCAAGGATTGCCAGGGCTCCCAAGAAGGCACTTTAATATCCAAACGTCCTGATAGAAGACAGGAGAGAGCAGAGAATGCAGTTCACTGTTTACAACAATTGAAGTCACAATATTATTTTTCTTAAAGTGCACCAAAGGGGAGAATAGAAGTCATCTATGATCTTCTGGGTTACTCTGAGATCAAGTCTGCCATAAGTTTCCTTAAAATCTGTATGCTGACATGCTAGTAAAAAACAAATTACAGAAAGCAAATATAGTATGATTCCAGGTGCACAAAAAGGAAGGTGTATACAAATGCATATAAATCACACAAGGAGTATATGCACACACACCTCTGTATAGAAAATGTTGGAAGAATACACACTTCAGTGATTCCTTTCAGGCTTTAGAGACAGAAAAAGCTTTCTTATCTCTGAAACAATGTATAACATGAAACTCATCAGGTTTCCCTTTTTGCTTTAGCTGCTGGGAAGCTCAGATTTTAATAAAAAGCTCTCATTTTATTAATGGTAGTCTCCACCTGATAACAGTGGTTCTCAACCTTGGCTGCAGGTAAGAATCACTTGGGTATCTTTAGTAAATCCCAATACCCAGGCCATACTTCAGAATAATTGAGTTAGACTCTCCAGAGGATGGGACTAAGACATCTTATATTTAAAATCTCTGAGTGATTGCATTGTACAGCTGCTGTTAAGAACCACTGCTCCAGCTTGTATGTTTGAATCCTGACTTTCTCGTGTCCAAAGGAAAAAAAAAAAAGAAAAGAAAATAGCTTAGCTTTATTTACATTTTCTTTGGATTTAATTTTGATTTATGTGTAATTTTTTCAATTTGGTTTTGTGCACTCTTGTAAATTGCTTCAAGTTCTCTCTAGAACAAGGTATAATATAAATAAAAGTGATAAACTTGTGTTTTATCCATATGACAACCAACCCAGTGGGGAGAATATTTTCTGTACAAGGGTCCCTTCTGTACAAAGGATGGGGGGTAGGGGTGCTGAAATCCTATCAGAGTCAAGGGTAAATCTGTTGCAAAGAAAAGCTGACATCTCTAATTTGAAGACCCCCTTTGGACTACTAGCTGCCTTGATGGACATCCTATTTGTGGGTAGGAGCAAGAGGATGTGGCAAATTCAAATTCCAGAAGAAGTACATTCCAGGAATGTGTCATGACAGCTGACCCTTGAACAACACGGGTTTGAACAACATGGGTCCAGTTATATGCAAATTTTTCCAAACATGTTGGGAAAATGTTTGGAGATTTGCAACAATTTGAAAAAAAAACGTTTTCTTTTCTCTAGCTTATTTTATTATAACAATACAACATATATACACAGAACATACAAAATAAGTGTTAATTGACTGTATCTTCTCAATAAGGCTTCCAGTCAACAATTGTTAAGTTTTTGGGAAGTCAAAAATTATGTGTGGATTTTTGACTGTGCAAGGGTCAGTGCCCCTAACCTTGTGTCTGGCCCTGATGTTCTTTAACAAGCCGAGCCCCTGTGTATAAATGGGATTGGAGTCTGGTGGCAGGAAGGCTGGCTATTGCTTTGACCTCTAGTTGCAAATTTAAGTGCCCACAGGACTGGAGAGGCAAAGATAAGTGAGCAAAGCCTTAGGGTACAGGAAGGATGAGGAATGGCAGGGTGGGTGATGGACTGAATCAGAGAGCATTTGAGGCCCAGACAACCTCATACTACAATGTGGGGGTAGGTCTGCCAGCAGTAAGTAAGGTGCTGGGGAGACAAGGTCCAGAGGAGACAATACCTCCTAAAGGGAGGTTATGTCACCAAATAATCTCACCTACTTTGAAATTTTGCCCAAGGGCATCAGCTGCCACCTGGCTCAGGTGGGATCTTTAAACTCGGAAGCTTGACACACCATGTGTCTTTGGTCACAAGCAGGACCAGGAAAGGGAAGGGAATGGTGGTAAATAGCCCAAAAGCTACTGGGGAAAAAGAAGTGGCATCTCCTCTCGTTAGCACTAGGGACTTTGTGACATTGCCACAGATCCCCTGAGTGTCCTACCTGGGATCAGGAGTTCCCTTTGCCTCCAGGAACATCCAGCTCTTGGAGAAGATGGGGTCAGAAGTGGCCAGAGGTACCTGAAGAAAGTCAAGGCTCACACTGGCGACAGCAGAATCTTCCAGAACCAGCAGAACTGATGTTAGCCGGCTTACTGCCCAGGAGACTATATAAGAGAACTTAAAAATAGCATCTTCTATAATTGCTTGAGTCTCTGGGTGTTTAGTAACCATGTCTGGTAGTCTATACCCAAGACAGGCTGGCTGTGGGGAAAGCCATTGTTAAAATAAAATCATTAGCTTAATAGGCTTGATGAAAAGGGTGGCAAGATGGGAATTTCCTCTTGCAATATGTTCTCCACTAGCAACAGTCCCTGAAACTAGTGGGCCATGTTAATTATCAACTAAAATGCCCCAGTATCTCTCAAGTAGTTTTTTCTTAGGATCTAACAAACGTTACCTTTGAAACAACTTGAAGTCCCAGAATTTGCAGTATCAAATTGGGCTATATGTCACTCAACTCCTTTGCTTTCCTGAGTTGTTTTGTTACCTATTGACTACAAGCACACACACCCCACACACACATACTCACATGTGTGCATACTCATACATGCATGTTTTACCATTTGTAAAGGAAAATAAATGTCAGCTAATGAAATGAAAGTATGGAGTAGTGAAGATATACTCCAGTGATGTCAATATACTAAAGAATATCAAGCCAAGAATAAGGGTGCAGCCCAAGAGATTTGTGCCCAAGCAAAATGGACCGGAACCAAGTGAAATCTAAAGCAGGACTGTATTGGAAAATGAGTCCTTCCCAAGCCTACCTGGGGTAGATAAAAGATGTGCATAAATTCTTTGTTACTCTCCCTCTCCCCACACTCCCAAGAGGTGGACTTGGTTTTCCCTCTGCTGAGTGGCCCTGGACCTGCCTTAGCCGAGTGAAATCACTGGGCCAGTTCTGTGCCTGAGTCCTCAGCTGGGCCAGAAGCTTCCCCTTTGTGCTTTCTGGGAGCCCTGAACTGCCAGGTGAGAGGACTGCCTACCTTGCGGGAGAGGCCTGGCAGGGCGGGGGCCCTGAGACTCCATGAGAGGGAGAGAGGCCAGTGCTCCGGGGCTGGGCATCCAGAGCACCCTAGACCCAGCAGCCCGCTGGCTGCAGACACGTGAGAGAGCACACACAGGGCCAGCAGAAGGGCACCTGGTCAACCCACAGAACCGAGACGTAAAAATGATTGTCGTCAGTTTGATCTGCTAATCTGGGGGATGGTTCGTTATGTTGAAAGGCATCACTGAAACACTGCCCAAACAGAAAGAGAGGGCACACTTACTAAGAGATGATGTGGGTAAGACTGCAGTTATTTCCAGAATCTCTCGCCTGGCCTTAGAGCAGCTCCATATCAATAGGTGTTTCCAAGGGGTGGAGAGAGGTAGTGCATCTCCGTATCAGTAGGTGATTACATGGGGGAGCGAGGGCATGTCTGAACGAGAGAGGTTGGGTGGGGCCCCCTTTTTGCAGCCAGGTTGTGAGAGACACTGGGCGAGTAAAAGTGGATGACTGCTTTTAAGCAATAAACAGGTTTCTCCCACTTTATTTCTCCCTCTGACTGATTTCGGTTTCAAAGGTATTTTGTCCTGGGCTGGGAAAATAATCCCCGCCGCCCACCCTGCCTCCCGGAGTTACAGATAGTTTCTAGCCACTGTGCAGCCAACCGCTGCTCTGATACTGCATCCTTCTTTGGTTTTCTAAGTGTTGTCTTCTCTGTTAATGGAACTAGCAGCAGTGAGATGGGAGGCAAGGCCCAGGAGGAGAGGCCTGTTTTTCAAAATTGCTGTCTATTTGGATTAATTGAGTGGCGTAGCTAGGGAGGACAGTAGGCCATCAGCATGGGTGGCCTTCACATGCAGAGGCAGGCAGGCAGGGCGAACCTCACAAGTCCGGGTAAAGAAGGCAAGAGGGGGTCTTTGTCAAGCAGGAGAAGCAAAGGGGCCAGATTCTGACCAAGCAGACCGCAAGTATCTGGAAAGATGGGTGATTGTTTCACTGTCTTTACATCTAGTTGCTGACCAATGCCATGAAACAGACCTATGCGACCCTCATCCCAGTTCTTCCTCGGGGAGAAAGGAGAATGGTTTGGATTCACAGGTATGGGGCAGGGACATACATGTTAAGCATTGGGCCAGGCTCTGTCCCACGTACTATCTCCTGCACTTCTGAGAGAGACTGGGTCCCCTAGGCTTTTGGATGCTTAAAATCTATAATTTCTATTAATAGTCATCAACTGGAGCCTTGAGTCTTCTGTTATATTTATTTTAACTAAGCCCCTTTTAAATTTAAGCTAGAAAGAATATGGCAAAAATAATGAATACAAAGAAACTTTAGGGTGGAGGGATCCACTTGACCTTTGATAGAAGAGGAAATGTAGCAGCACAAATGTCTGAACAAGAACATTTTCCCTCTACAGCTATGAACACACTAAGAGGCAATGAAATGTCCTTTCTCCTTGATTTTCTGATTCACATTTCACCCTGACATCTGAGCAGCTTCAGCATAAGATCACAGTCATCCATTTCCTTCATATTTATTAAGTCAGTATTTAAGGCATCCATTGTATTTGAATACACCAAAAGCTTGCAAGAGAGAGAGTGACTTTTAAGTATTTGGTTATTGTGGATCTATAGAGGAAATCAGCTCCTGTCACTTAGGAAGCACATAAAGGTGATTCAGAGGAAGAGGCCATGGGAGGGATGACCTGTAGCCCTTCTGCGTCTACTGAAAAAAGGCTTAAACTGCTGAGAGATGAAAGGATGCCTCATCACTGAGAACTGTTAAACACCAGAATCAGCTTGAGTGGTGATGAAATATTTTTGTGTGTACGTGTTTTCTAGAATGGTTTGGGAATGGCAATATTTTATTTGAAGGTAGGAAATCTCAGCTTGGTTCTTCCTGCTACACTTACTAATGAGTCACAATTTATTTTTAAAAGGAACTATAAACAAAGGCAGGGCATGGTGGTTCTACTGCTGTTTGGATTGAAAGATTATTTTTTTTTTTTTTTTTTTTTGGTAAACCATTAGAGCAATTAATAAAATACTCTGTATCTGGAGCTTTTATGTTGACAATGCCCCTCCCCTCAGGACTTCCCTAATATTATATATTCTGCCTTTAGAAGACAATGTTTTTGGTCTGAAATATATATACACACAATATTTAAGCATTTATGGAGAAAAAGTCAAGGTGCAGTTTGGGCAAATGGCCTATTTCTTCTTAATTCTTCCATCTTTCCCTATTCTTGCCGAAGTTCAAGGAGCAGAGTCCTTGTCTCATGTGGCCATGTTGCTTTGCCCAGTAGAATGTGAATGACAAAACATATATCACACCCAACTAGGGGTTTTGAGGGTGCTTATATGGATTGGCTGCACTGCTTGCACACCTGTCTGGCACCATGAGAAGAACCTATGCCAGGCAGTGATGAATCTCTTAGTCTAGACCTTGGCAAAAAATATATGAGGGGTAGACTTGGATTTGACCTGAAAACTGAAGCCAAGCCATGACAGCCAACTTTCAAAGCTGAGGGAGGAATACATTTGTGGTTGCAAGTCACTGAGGTTTTGGTGTTGTTCATTACACAGCAATGGCTCAGCCATTGCTGACTAATATAGAAACTTGCTGCTGATTTTTTTTATTAAGGTATCATTGATATACAGTTTTATGAAGGTTTCACATGAGCAACATATTTCTGATTATCTTTAAAATTCATTTTCTTTTTATATATCTGTATTTCCAGTTGTGGGTTTTTTTTTTTACAGTGAACAAATATTATGTGTTCAGTTGATAGTTATATATTGAGGACCTGTGTGTGTATGCTAGATCTTGGGAATAAGGTGCCTGGCTTCAATAAGGTAGTGAAAAATCAGTTGCCATACCCACCCTCATGGAACTTGAGAGTCTAATGGCGAAGACAGGCATCCATCTAATCATCACACAGATAAACAAAGAACTGCAACTTGTAAGAAGTCACAAATGGGAAGTCTGTGGGGCTAAAAGCATGCAGAGAATAGAAATTTGACCTAGGCAGAAATACCATGTAAGGCTTCACCGAGGGTGTGACAACTGAGCTGAAATCTGGAGAATAATTAGCAGTTAGCCAGGTGAAGCGGTATAATAAAACATAGCTTTTAGGACAGTAACTTTAAAAAAAATTTCATAACCGATTCTGCCTTTCTTCCATAACATTAACAGGTAATATTTAGCCTGAGGACCAAATTACCATTGACCTCATCATTAGCAGCCTAGAAGCTTTATAGCAAGGGCACTTGGCTGTCCATCAAAATCCTCAACCCCCTTCCACAGAATAGGGCTGTTATAGGCAAGTAGCTGCTCAACCAAGGACTCATTTCCCAGATCCCCTTACGTTCTGGTGCCACTGTTCTTGCCAACCAGATTGAGCCCTAGTGATGGGTCCTGTTTCTGGACCAGGACTGTTTAGCAGGTGTGCCTTCTCCCCACTGGTGTTTTCCCCATCCCCCAGCAGATGAAGCTGACAACATGGGACCCTGAATGACCATGTGGAAGAAAGCTGCCTTGGAACACCTGCCTTGGAACACCTGCTCACTCTTATGTGACCAGGACATAAACAATTAGAGCAAGATGTTGAAATCTGAAGACCTATTTGTTACAGCAAAAAAAAAAAATAGTGTTACAGTGTGACACTGATCAATAGAATATATATTATTGAAATCGACTATTTCTTCTTGATTCACACATGCAGATAGCCAACTTTTAGCTGGGTAGAATACTTGCTTTGTGTGAACTGATCTTTTGGCTCAATTTTCTATTTTCCCCATCTGGTGGGACCTTTGTTGTGTGGGTCCTGTGTATTACAGCTGATTGGTGAGTCTGGTGGAAGTGCTTGATTTTACAAACAATTAATTTTGTTTGCTTCTACACTTTCATGAATTCTTATGGGTGATGCTGCCATTTCCAGCATGAGGAATATTTTACACAAATCAGAGGTACTCCGCAGTGAAACACACAGATTTGAAATAAATACTATATTAACTCACATAAATCTAAAAGGCCACATTTTCAAGGGTAGATGCCAGGCCAAGGAGCCTGATTTGGGAGGCAATGGGGAGCCACTGTGAGTTCTCTAGTAGGGGAATGATAGGACTGAAGAGGTGTGTTAGGAAGATGAATCTGAGAGTAGCACACAGAAGAAGTGAGAAAGAAAAGATCTCAGAGGCATAGAGACCAACTGTTGTAATAATCCAGTTGTGAAATAAAGAGGCCAGTCTGGCATGGTGCCAGTGGGAATGGAGAGAAACAGGTGACTAGGTGAGGCTGCAGAAATGAAAGAGCAATGCTTGACCACTGTTTCTAACTCATCAAGTGCTCTTACCAGATTCCAGAATTTCTATGTACCTGTTTGCTCACATGACTCCATTAGTGCCCACCTTCCCTGCAAAAATAACAACACAGACAGGATTATTAAAGTTATGGCATTGTTTTTTTAAAGAATGCTCATAAAGAAAAATGGGTACTTGCTCCACTAATTAGAAATGAGACAAATGAACTATTTTCCAAAATGCTTTCTAGCAGCTGGTTACTCTCTAGAGAGGAAAGGATTGCACATGTTAGCTGGAAGTGAAAATTACTTAAATGTATTTTTGTTTTGTGAAAAGAAAATAAGCCAAAGGCTGAGAGATTGGCATGAGAGGAAAAGAATGCCTGAAAATGTTTTTTTGCAAGCACTGAAAAGTCGCTCTGTGTGTGTGCTTTGCAGGAGTAAAAGTTGACCGACAGGGTTGCATACTGGCTCTGCCTTCATCCCTGACCTCACCTCCACCACTCTTGCCTGCTCACTGGGTTGCAGAACAGGTCTGCTTACTGATTGATCCTCAAATGCACACACTCATCTATACCTTGGGGCATCACACAGTTCTTTGCTAGGTTTGGAATAATCTTCCCACTGGCTTCTTCCTGTCATGTACATTTCACCTTAAATAGCCCCTTGGAGAATCTTCCTTGGCTAGCCAATCTAATGCAGGCACTTATCCCCCCATTATCCCCATCAGGTTTCCTTATTTTAATTCTCTTGGAGCATTTATTTCTTTTTGATATTCTCTCTCTTTCCAACTTGTTTGCTTGTTGCCAGTCTCTCCCATTAGAATATAAGCCCCATGAGAGAGTACCTAGCCAGTCTGATTGTCCACAGTATGTCAGCATCTAGAACAGTCTCCGAATTTAGCAGGAATGCAATAAATATTTGTACTTCACTGAATGACCAAGTCTGAGACTGGCGATGAAAATGCCTAATGAATCGCCTCCAAAATAAGCTCTTTCTCCTCTGAGGAGTTTATTCAATGGAAGGTTTTTCCCCCTGTGGTTACATTTGATTAAGAAATATATTTTCACAATTATGACTAAATTGTTCCAATCTGTATTTTATATCAGACAACAAGACTCTAGGAAAACGTAAGGTTCCTAATCAAGGAGAAGAAAACCAAACATGTTTAAAATCATCTCTGGGGGAAGTATAACCCAAAATACAAGTCATGAATTTTATGCATGGTCTTTTCTGTTACTAATTAGCCTCTTCCCTCTTCTTAAAGTTACAGTATCTTCTTGATAGCACCTATCTCAGGGTTATGCACACATTTAAAATTCAGAAAATACTGAGTCAAGGATAAGGGTAAGTTTGTAACTGGTGGGTTTGAGTATGGCTGAGAACCCCAAAATGTACTGTTTATCACCAAATCTGGGAAGCTTTTTCTGCTCCTCCGAGGCAGGACTGAACTTTTTCTTTCTCTGCTCTCATAGCACTAGTCATTTGACTCTGTAATCACCCAAGTGTCCAACACCAATGAGACACTTAATAGGCACTCAATTAAATGGATGCATAAATGAATAAAATTAAAATGATATAAGAAAAACTGTAAGAACTGGGACAGGCTTTAGAAATCACCTAGGCAATGTTTTCCAAAATTCATTCATTTGCATGTCCCATCACAATTTTTGGCATACTGTTAATTCTTACATGCTTCTTTCAGTCTATCTATTTAAATGCATTTATATTCTAAGAAAAATTTGCATCACAATCATAAATGGAAAACTGGCATGGCTTCCCATAAGGAGAAAGCAATCCCCACTCCTCCAAAATCCAGAGAAAGCTAAATAATGCCCTTAAATCCAGGTTGGTGTCATTGGCTGAATTATGTCTCCATCCACCCAACTCCCCACCCTGATTCCCATGTTGAAATCTTAACTCCAAGTTTCTAGGATGTGACTGTATTTTGAAATAGGATTTTAGAGGTAAGTAAGTTAAATTGGGTTGTTAGGGTGGGCCCTAATCCATGGTCTTTTTCTAAGAAGAGGAAATGAGGACAGAGAGAGAGACACCAGGTATACATATACACAGGGACACCAAGTGGACACATAGCAAGAAGACCAGCCAAGGAGAAAGGCCTCAGAAGAAACCAAGCCTACATCACCGTGATCTTGGACTCTATGTTCCAGAACTGTGAGAAAATTAATTTCTGTTATTTAAGCCACCAGTCAATGGCATTTTGTTATGGCAGCCCCAGCTGACTAATAGACTGGTGTTATTGCCTGGTAAAGATGTTGAACCCAATCCACTGCTCATTTAGTTGAAAAAAAAGAGTTTACAAGGGTAAGAGAAGTGTTAAATGCCTGCTGTCACCAAGAGAGACTTTCTCCTTGAGAAAATCAGAAGAATTAAGTAGAATTTAAAAGGCAATAATTTTTTTTTCACTCTAAGATTTGTATCATGAGGCAGGAATATGCTGTATTAAAAGTGATCTCAGTGTCTTGCCACATTAAAAGTTTATTTCTCACTCACGTTATGACTCCCGTAGAGGTTGACGGGGGCTCACCTCCACCAGGAAATCAGGGCCCCAGGCTGATGAAGGCTCCACCACTCATGGAGCCGCATCATCTGGAAGGCATGGCAAGTGTGGGGAAGAGATTTTGGAGAACTGTGCATGGGCTGCCCACCACCTCAGACTGGAAGTGACGCACATCACTTCTGCTCACATTTCATTGACCAGGACTAGTCATATGACCCCACCTAATAGCAAGAGAGGAACTACATGCACACAAATGGAGTCTTCAGGATATGTTTCTGTCTCCTCCACAAGATCTGATGTTACTTAATGTCATATTCCTGTTCTACAAAATCCTCTTGAGTTTATTTGAGGATGCATCCCATAATTTTTGGAGAAAAGAAAGCTCTGGGCCAATGTCTTAATTGCATAACTGAAGTTCACAATGAAGCATTTGTTTGCTGTTACATACCCCCTTGGTCATGGATTTGAATCCAGAACTCTGGTCTCTAAAGGTCTATAGTTAAGCTCTTTCCCTGAAACTTGTGAGCACAAAGTGGTAACAACCAAAACGATCTGGATGTCTATTTTTGGTGCAAGAACCTTTCATCGTTCAAGTAAGATCATAATAGGGAACATTCTAAAGGTCGATTCTGATATTAAAGAATGGGAGGGCAACTCGTCCCATTTAACATTTCATCCAGAACATGCAGAGACCTTTCCTACTCATGTTTGAGGCAACTACATCTGCAGAATCAATGAAAACGTATGCTTGCTCAGTGTTGTCTGGTTAGCATCCAATTATGGGCAGTGTATTTATTTTAAATTTAGAAGATGCACACAAGAGATTTCCAGGAACAAAATGAGAAGAAATTGGCAGTGCACTGAATGGAAAAAATTAATGACTTGAATTATACAGCCTGTGAATCAAAGCCGACAAGGGGGAGAGAACGGAGGAGAATGCAGCTATATACACGGTACTCTGCCCACCATCCTGATCTGTGCTTGAAAAGCAGTCACCCTCCGTGCAGCTGTCACATCCTTTATCTTCTTGGTGAGACCGGGCTTTGTGGGTCACAAATATGTCACAGTTTTGGGAATATAAAAGCAGTGCCCCCAAACAGATGTCAACAGCAAGCTTCCTTCTGGGGAACTGATTCAACTCTTTACGGTTAGGCATCATCACTTTGTCAGCTCCTCTGGGCAGGAGGGAGGCGGGAAGCGAGGAAACCAGAGGAAAGAAACAAGGACAGGGCTTCGGGCATCTCCCTAAATGGAGGGAACCTGTATTTGCTGAGCTCCTACTCTGTGCAGCACCTACTACGTGTTAGGGGCTTTTGCACACATTGCCCCATGTATCCCTCAGGATTATCGCTGATGTTAGAGGCAAAGGAACTGTAGAGGTCAGAGAAGTTGATTGCCTTGCCCCGGGTTGCTTTGTGTCCTCTCAACATTCCTATGTTGAAATCCTGGCCTCCTGCTCCTCAGAAGGTGCCCTGACTTGGGAACAGAGTCACTGCAGATGTAATTAGTTAAGATGGGGACATTCTGGAGTAGCGTGGGCCCCAGTACAATGACTGGTGTCCTGGAAATTGGGAGACAGACACACACACAGGGGGAATGCCACGTGAACACAAAGGCAGGAATTGGAATAAGCTTGTACCAGCCAAGCAACACCAAAGACTGCCAGCAAACCCCTGGCGGCCAAGGGAGAGCATGCAACAGATCCTCCCTCACAGCCTCAGAAAGAACCAATCCAGCCAATGCATCCATCTCAGACTTCAGCCTCCAGACTTTGAGCCAATAGATGCCAGCGCGTAAGCCCCCCAACCAGTCTGCGCTACCCTGTTCTGGCAGCCCGAGCTCATTCACACAGCATGGTTTGGAAGCAGAGGGCCACTGGGGTCCTCCAGGTGTGCATCCTGCCTGGAAGGGCTGGTCAGTACATGACTTAGCACTGGCTCTCTCCCTAACACGTGGCCTGCCTGACACCCAATTTCTCCTCATTTTAGAAAAAGAGGAAACTGAGGCCCAGCCATTAGACTGTCCTGCCCCGGGGTGCAGAGCCAGGCAGTTTGGGGCAGACGTAGGTCCTTCTGGGCTTTCTCCTCTACCATATCTTGGGTTTTTCCTTCGTTTCTCAAATTTCAGGGTATTCTGAGCCAGATCTGTGGATTCCTGGTAAATCAGGAGCAGAAAGCAGAAAAAGAAGGTTCTTGGCCTGGAAAGGCCTGAAACATTTTCAGAGGGCAGGGGTGTGGGATCCCGGCGGGCTGTCATCTCAGCCTGAGGCCGATGCTGGCTGAAATCCCAGAGCTGCCTTCTGCCCTACACAGGGAGACCCTACAGGGTTGAGGGCTTGGCCCCAGGCCCTGGGAGGCTTGGCTTCCACGGAGGGCTGGCGACTGTGTTTGTGTCACGTTACCTTTATGAGGGGGTTTATATTTCCAATTTTCAGTCAGACCTTGGGATGCCAAACCCAGAGGGGAGGCTAGAGGAGATGAGGAGTTTGCAGAAGTGGGACCTTTCTCCCTGGACACCCACAGTGGGACCTTGCATTTTGGCAGTAGCCCTGTGCAAAGGGCTGAACATGTCTTTTGTCACTGTCCTGCCCTCTGAGTAACATCTTGTGACTCCTGTATCACAGGTGAGAAAATCAAGCCTCGGAGACGGTGCAAGGGGCTGGGGAATGCGGATTGAATCCCAGCCCTGCAGACTCCAAAGGCTGTGCCTTCCCGCCACACCACCTTGTCTGCCAGAGCCCTGGCATGTGCCCCCCTGCTGGGCATCACTCTCTGAGGCCCTTTCTTTGGCTTCCTGGTGCTCCCAGCTTTTATTAATCCTTTTTGTGGCTCCCTCTGGGCATCAGTGACAGTCTCACATGTAAATCGCACTGTAGGTGATAGATGCCACATTCCGGGGCCACTGTGGAGGGCTCGTTGAAGGCTGATGGAAAGTCAGTTGGTGACCCTTGATGGTCGTCGCCTCTCAAAGAGGGGCTGGGCTTGGGGAAGGGATTTCTCCTGGGAGCACTGTCTCCATGGAGAGGCTGGACAGGGGTGTCTGCTCTTGTCTCTAGTCTGGTGGAAGGGGCTCCAGCGTACACTGGGAGGGCCTGGGATATGCCTCTGAGCTGAGGGATGTGGTGGGCTTGTGTGCGACTCCAGAGAGAGCTGAGGAGTAGGGGAGCCGGCCTCCGGACAGCAGCTGGGTTCCCCCTGACCAAGGTGAGGGGGCCCCGTGAACCACAGGAGGGCCGCACTCTGCACCCTCCTACCTTCCCATCCTGAGCTCAGTCAAACCCAACTAGCTGCAGTTCACTAGGTGTGCTGGGCTCTCGCTGCCCCCCCAAGCTGCTGCACGAACCGTGTGCCCCTTCCAGAACACCCTGCCTCACCCTCTCTGCAGGCCAGCTCGAACCAGCCCTCCAGTGAAGGTTGAGCTGGCACTTTCCCTGGGACCCCCAGAAGCTGGGTCAGCGTTCCCTCCTGGGCTCACTAGGGTTTGAGCCACCCCACCTCAGATGGCTTCTGCCCCAGACAGAGCTCTGCTTCACCGCTGCCTCCGGCCCACCCAGAAGCCCTCCGCAGGGTCTCTCATGCTACAGCATCTACTCAGTAATGAACGGATCTCCCTGACAGGGTCATTTTTGGGTTGTCACAGCCTAAAAGGACTGAGGGCTGGTTGCTGGCCCCCAGCCAGGTGATGCGTGAGCGACTCCAAGTAGTGGGGAGGGAGGAGGGCAGAGGTATGTCTCCCCCTGTTGGTACCCTGGGCTTTGAGTTAAGCCTCACTACTGATGGGAGATACTCGATTTGTGGGATTCAGGGATTGAGAAGTAATTTAGAAATATGATGTTGCAACAGAAGGAATAACTCCTCAGAGAAGGAACTCACCCTGTCTTCTTGAGTGGCACAAACGGGGTGGCCCATTCGGTCTCAGATGGTCTGAATTCAAGTCCCATCTTTACACATGGGGTGCCTGGAAGTTCTGTCCTGTCTCTGAAATTCCGTTTCCTTGGTGGTAAAATGGCCATTACCCCGAACCCTCGTCCCTGACTTGTAAAAACTGGCTGCAATGACATGAATGAGACCTGAGGTTTTCAAGTTACAAAAGGGAGCTGGGCTGGCTGGTTCTTTCTGGGTCGATGCTGCGACAAGGCAGGTGTGTTCTAAGGATATGATGTGTAAAGTATTGGGTATAGTCGGCCTGTCCCTCTTAGGGACTTCAGAGATGCATCCAGTCCAGCCTTAGCTCTCAGATTCTAGGGAGACACCAAGATAAATATGGGGTTTCTGCCTTGGAGAGATTTATAATCAAGTCAGGGAGTTGAGACCTTTAATGGTTACTTAAATGTGTCCACTGTGATCTCTTCGGCCTTTAAGATCTAAATAAGATTCACTCAGAGTTCTCAGTCAGTATTCCATGCAAGTCCAAAACCATTCCCAAGATTTGTGAAAAGTCCCGGAGGATCACAGCCCCTCCATCCTCCCCATGCTCCATCCGCCACCCCACCAGCTTCCATTGCTTAAGCACTGTCTCCCTGTCCCTGTTCACAACCTCAGTGAGTCAGACACGGAGCTCAGCCTCTTCCTGGATTCTTCCCCAAATTCTACCCAGACAAAGCTCGTGTGTGTGTGTGTGTGTGTGTGTGTGTGTGTGTGTGTGTGTCTGTGTAGCGGACTTGCCTGGAGTTTGAGGAGGAAGGGGCCCCACAGGGGTTTCCACCACAGAACTGTAGCAACTTAAGGTTCAATGGTTGCATCAGGAGGTCCCCTGGCCCCCCTGACTCTGAGGATGTCACCACGTAGTGCCTCAGCCACATCTCACATCCCTTAACCCTGATTCCCTTCCTGCTTCTTACTGCCTTTCTCCCCACTTCCCGGCCCATCTCCTGGGACCCAAATTCTTCACCCTCTTTTCTGCAGAGCAATCCTTACTCCCACATCTCTTCTCACACTCACTTCCACAGTCGCCTCTGCCTCTCTAAGCATATCTGGGGTGAGACCAAAGGGTCTTCAGGAGGCTACTATATGCAGCAACCACATGTCTCCATTATTTAGGGTTGGGGCCTCAGAGGCTGGACCAAGACCTGTTCCAGAAGGAGAGACCCTTGGAGGAGGAATGTGAGGCTGGGGGACCACATCCTCTGGCCACCAAAGATGTAGCTGTTGAGAAAGGGGCAGACCCAAAGTAGCCCCACAGGAAGGATGGAGGGAAAGAGAACCCAGTTCTACCCCAGCCCCATGCTGGCCTCTAATTCTTTGTTTTTTTTTAAAAAAGTATCATTTTAACTTTTTGTTAAAGTATCATATTATGTATATATGTATATTTTAAGGAATCATTGATATACAATCTTATGAAGGTTTCAAATGAGCAACATTGTGAGTACTACATTCCGCCTTATTATCAAGTCCCCACCACATACCCCATTACAGTCACTCATTACAGCATCAGTGTAGTTAGATGCTATAGAGTCACTACTAGTCTTCTCTGTGCTATACTGCCTTCCCAGTGCCTCCCCTCTATTATGTGTGCTAATCACAATACCCCTTAATCCCCTTCTCCCTCCCTTCCCACCCACCCTCCCCATCCTCCCCACCCTCCCCCTTTCCCTTTGGTAACCTCTGGCCTGTATATTATTATTAAAGTATTGTATTATTTATATAAATTGAAATATATATGTAAATATTATATTTTATATATAATATTTATATCTCCATATAAGCATTATGTGTAATATATATATTTGTTGAGAGAGAATGTGTAATATGTATAGAGAGAGAGATGGCCAATGTTCCTACATACACCTGTCATAGGTCTACAGCTCAATGGAATCTTACCAGCGTAATGTGCCTGTGTACAGAGCACAAAGCTGACATGCCAGGACCCCAGGCCCCCTTCCAGTCAGCCACCCCACTCTCCTGACTGCTAACTTCACAGAGTTGCTTTACCCATCTTCGTAATATAAATGGAATCCTATAGTTTGTCCTCCTATGTATATGTCATCCTTTGTTCAACATCTTATTTTATTTTTGGGTGCAGTCATATGTTCCACATCCTCTTGGTAGTTGTTTCTGTGTGACTATGCCACTCGTTATTTATCTGTTCTACTGTTCATGGGTGTTTGGGGTGTGTCCAGTTTGGAGCGACAACATGGCCTCTGCTTTGGTTTTTCCTTCTTTCTTTTTCCTCTGTGTGCTGCCCAGCTTGTTATGGTGGCCCTGAATGACTACCTTCAGAAAACTGGGGAGCTCCTGTTCCAGGGGGCCTAGGCTGTCTTTTTTTAAGTGTATTTTTTTAAATTGAAGCATAGTTGATATACAATATTATATTGGTTTCAAGTATACAACAGTGATTCGTTACACGTATATGGCCTTTGCTTTTGAACGAGATTTTTGCAAAAGGCCACTTATCCGGAGGAGATGCTGGGCACAAAAGAGAGTCATTCATTCATTTGCTCAACAAACATCTGAGGAGTACCTCCAACATGCCGAGCATTTGGACAAGCAGTGGGACCCAGCAGAGAGCAAGGTCTTCACGACCCAGCCCTTGTAGAGCTGACCATCTGTAAGGGAGATGGATGTGTAGACAGTTAGAACACAGAGAGATTAGAGCTTGTCAAGGGCACAGAGGAACCCAGTAAAGACAGGGAAGGAATCAAGCAAAGGGGGCTGGAGATAGTGTGTTCAAGACAGAGCTTGTGCAAAACTTGACCATTCCTATTACCAGTGTTTAGAGAATGGGGTGAGATCAAGCTGTGGAGGGAGGCAGCGACTTTATCTTGAAGGGCTGAGAGAGCCATTTTAAGGAGCTGGAACTTTTCTTGAGGACAAAGAGGCTCCATCTAAATAGATGAAAGGCATCAGCTGCTCTGCCTTTTAGAAGCCCTTCGTGGCTGGAGGGTGGGGTGGATGGAATGAGGCAGATGGATGGGAAGGATGTGTTTGACCAGGGAAGAGGAGGTGGACCTGAGCCCCACCTGCCCAGTCCTGTCCCCAGACCTTACAGTGCAGCCAACCTGGCTATTAATCTGCCAGAAACCATGACCAAAGGGTCCTTCAGAGGACACGTTTGCCTAGGGAATCCCACATTTATACTTCCTACTACTCTGCGATGCTGTTCAGTCTGGAATCCTCCAAAATAAACTCCTATCTGACCTTCTGGCATTTCTGGGGCTCTCTCTTCCCATTGGAATTCTGACCCTCCATGGCTGTTTGCTCTGGGGTCACCTGGCTTGGCTCCTTTGAGGCAAGGAGTCTGGGAAAGGGAAGGCTCAGTCTTGCCTTGTGGGGAAATAGGCAGCTGCTGGGCCACATTTCCTCCGCCTTGCTTATTCTGCATTTTTGGGTGAGCTGTTTTTGTTTAATGTAAGCAGAGCAAATCCATCCATAGCAAAATCAGAGAAAATAACTTGTTGATGTGTAAACCAGGATGTCACAAATAACCCTGTTTGTTTAATTATAGCAGGCTGAGTGCTGCGAGCAGGCAAGGAGGTGGCGGTGGCTGTGGTGCTGCTATTGAGGGGAAGTCAGGACACCATTGCTGCTGTCCTGGAAGCCTGCAGATGAGACCTTGAGGAAAATGTGGGTGCCTGGAGTCCAATGGGTAAACTGGGGCACACATGGTGTATGAGTCAAGCTCAGCTGAGTGGGTAGATGGCTTTCAGTGCTAATGGGAGCCTGCTATGGAGTCATCAGACAGAAAAATTCAATTACAGGTGAAAGGATAAAAAGGATACATGGAAAGAACGAGGCTGTGAGTGTAGGAAATTTTGACTCTATGACTTTAGGAAGAAGTGTGTTCTTCCCTGTGAAGCACACTGATCCGGTGGAAGGCAGAGAACACTGGGCATGGGAGAGGGGTCCCTCCACCCCACCCCACCCGCCAGGCTCTTGTATTTCAGGAAGGCATGGAAACCAGGATTTTAGATAAGTAGAACCAATGCTTTTAAGTGTCGCTTTTAAGATCATGCCTTTGGATTTATGTAGGCCTGGGTGCAAATTTGGGTGCACGTGTCCCTTCTCTCCTGTGTAACTGTGGGAGTTAGCTCATCCCACAGTGCCTCAGCTGGCCATCAGGTGTCGGGGGAACCAGTTCAAGAGGCATAGACAAGCTCTTAGCATGGGGGTGAATATCGGTGAATGAGACACAGGTGTGCCTCGCTTTTCAAAAGTTCGTATTATGTCATTTGGCTTTTACGGAAGACCTACATTAGTGCCTGTTTTCAGTGACCAAAATAAATCCAAGGAGGATTTTTGCTTTTTTTTTAAAAAAGGTGAAAAGCAAAAGTGGCGTTCAGCGTCTGTTTTGCAGTGAGCCATTACAGAGGCAACGCACACTCTGAGCAACAAGAGTGGCCCTGCCAAGCTCCTTCCCCAGGACGCACCCAGCATCTCCTATTAAGCTGCCGCCAGAGCCTTGAACGGTGTCTGTGAGCGTTTGTGCTTTAGCCCTATTTTGTGCATCCGTTTGCAAGAAGAGTCTAAAGGCATCGGAAAAGCCTAATAGAGGTTACTTTTTAGATCTGGGAATGCTTTTAAAAAATCCTTATGAACGGTTTCATGGGAATTTTCTACTTTTGGATAGTGGGGAAACCTGTCTAGGTATTTAAATGAGAAATGAACGCAATGTATGAAGCTGCGGGTGTGGGGGAGGTAATTCCCTCCAGCACACACCGAGCCTCCCCCTCACCTGCCTCACCACCTGTCGCTGCCCAATGCCCCTTGCAGGCCTTTTAAGGAAGCTGTTACTCTGACTGGCTTAGACTCATTCCTCAGGGAGGTTAACATACTGCTCAGTTAATGCAAAGACAGAGCTGACTTTTCTTGAAGTGACAGATCGTGACACTCACCTTCAGAAATTTAGGGAAGGACTTTGAGGGAAAGAGATGGGGGTTGAACCATATTGTAACTTTCCTGCGCTCCTGGCACATTTACCCTCATAGGCCTTTTCCTCCATAAAAAAAAATATTGCTATATTGCGTGACTGCATTGGTATAAAGATGAATATAATATAACTTGGGTTCATTATTATATATTCCTTATAATAATAATTATTTTTATTCCAACTTTAAAAGAAATTAAAATTAAAACATTTTTTGTGGCCTGTAGGCACAGTGACTATTGTTTGGTGGCACTTAGGAACATGGAAGTAAATACATTTTCTACCCAAGGGAAATTTTGGTAAAAACAGGAAAATGTATGAGTTTTGCATAAAGCTACCTTTATGTAAGTAAAAAAGAGCTCTTTATTTGGATACTTCCTTTTCTGTTTCTGGTTTTGTTTCATGGTTAAAAATGTGGTTACCTTTAGGAAATGATCATGTAATTACATCGTAATTTTATTTATTTATTTTAAGAATTGTGAATCTAAACAGCTCTGGGTTTCTGATACTGTTTTGTCTGCTCGGATTCCTCACTGTCTTCTTTATGTACCAATGCTCCCTTTGTTGAGCCATTCCTCCCCAACTCTCAGTAACTCTAATTTGGGTGGTGATGGCCACACCCCTTTGAGCTGGCCTGGCCAATCAGAGCAGTTCTTCCCCATGGCACTGATTGGTTCAATGATGATGACCCCACTGATTGCAGACAGGCCCATGGGAGCCCAACTTGGGATTCGCGCTGGTGATGTGGGAAGAAGTTGCTCATTTCCTACTAGGATTCCTGGCTATAAAGGTAATTATAAATTTCCAGCTCCCAGGGGCTATTGGATGATAAATGTCCACTAAGAGTGAAGCCATTACAAAGGAAAACAGAACAAAGAGACAGACAGAAATGGCACTCTGATAGCATCATTTGAACACCTGGACCCAGTTATGCCCAAAGCTGGTTAATCCTTGGGATTTAAGTTGTTTTTGTTTTGTTTGTTTTTTGCTTAAGTCTGTTTAAATTTAGAGTTTTTAAAAAATCAAACAAAGGAGTCTGTCTAATACACTTGGCAACTCCAGAATCTTTTAAATATGGTTTATGAAGTGTACATAATGTCAGAGAATATTTGTTTTATGCCCAAGTAGAGTAAGGCTGTTCCCAGACAAAATCAAGCAGTATTTCCACTTAAATGACCTGGTTTCTGTAACTTCCTTCCTCTTCCTTTTATTTAATTTAAAAATATTACTTTAGAGATTTCTTCACCACAACAGGCTTCCTTGAAAGGCATTGCTCTGAATCAAAAATGACCTCTTCTTGGTAATCAGGAACAAGTAGAACAGGCCCTCCTCTGCTGTGTCAGATCTGTACTGTATGATAACTTCTTTCAAAGAGGAAAATCAGCAAACCCTGACAATCAACATGTGTCATGGGGGCAGACTCATTCACCAAAGGTTGTGGTTCTCAAAGTGTGGTCCCTGTCAGCCTCACCTGGGAACTTGTGAGAAACGCAAGTTCTTGGGCCTCATCTCAGATTCACTGAGTCAGAAACTCTGAGGGTGGGGCCTACGATCTCTGTTTTTACAAATCCTGAGAACTACGGGCTAAGAGGCTTCCTCTTTCATGGTTACTACAGACACAGCTGCTGGGTGATTAAAATCAAACCCAAATTACCTTTGTAGAATCACTCTGGATTTGAACATTTGCTTCTTCACTTTGAGGATAAGGGATAGAAGGGGTCAAATGATAATAAATTGACTCTTTTCATTTTTATCCATTAGTAGTTTGCCAAATACATATTGTTTTTATTCTTTCTTCAAGCATTTATTTTTTACACTTTACTCAGCATATTTAATGTCTATATTTCCATCAGTGTTGAGAATTAATCAGAATTATTACCTGCCTCTATTAAGCAGGCTAGATCTCAACACTTTATTATACCTTTCTAACCTCTCCATGCCCTCTCCCTTCACCCATTCCCAAGTTTTGTTGAAATCTTTTGGAATTTAACTGATGGAATTTTTTCTTAACCATACATTAAGCTGAAGCTTCATAGCCATATTTTTTGTGGACATTTGGGCTTTACTAATTTTATTAGTTTCTTTCCACATCACTGTTGTTTGTATCTTATCTTCCTCTTTCTATGATTAATTTTTCCTATTGTTGGAGTATATCCTCTAGAGATTTTTCAGAAAGGGTTTATGGTGAGAAAACTTGTGAGTCCTTATTTAGATAAAAATAGTTTTTATTTTGCATTTAAATTTATTTTGCCTGAGTATAGAATTCTATATTCAAAATCACTTTTTTCGCAGAACTTTAAGGCACTATGTCTTACAGAATTTTATACTAATTACATTGGGAAGTCTGATGTCCATCTTCCTCTGAAGGTAAAATCTTGGATATTTTTCCTTTCTGGAATTTTTAAATTTATTCCTGGAAAATTTACCAATATATCTAGTGCTGAATTCTCTACATGTTCTTTTCAGCATTTTGTGGGTCCTTTAAGTATAAAGATTTAAGATTCTCTTTAGCTTTGAAATTTTTGTGTATAATTTATTTGATTATTTTCTCTACCTATTCTCCTTCTGGATATTCTTTGAAACCGAAGTTGAAACTCCTGGTTCTCTTTTTCTTATATTCACTTTTTTATCTCCCACTTGTCAGTGCTTGGACTTTTTCACTATGTTCTGGGTGGATTGTTTGCCTTAATATTCCAGTTTGTTAATACACTCTTCAATTGTATGTATTTTATTCATCAGTCCATCTATTATGTGTTTTTTTTCATTTGAAGAAGTTATGAATTATAGAAAATTGAAGGGATAACATAACAAACACCCATGCATCCATCACTCAAAAATCACAAACATTAACACTTTCTCATATTTGCTCTGGTACCTTTCTAATAAAATTAATAAAATATTACCAATAAAACTGCAGTTTATTCCTCTCCTTACTAAATTTATTCCTCTCCCTACTCTTTTTCTCTATCTTCCCCAGAGCATTTATTATCATAAACATTATGTTTATATATATTCCACCATCTTTCAATCTTCCTATTTTTGCAGCATTTTAAGGTAAGTAGTATCACACCGGACTTACTTTTCTATAGCTAGCTTTTTTCATGCAACAGTAAGTTTGGGGAAATTTATTTAGGTTGTTGCATATCAAGTTCTTTCATTTTAACCACTGTATAATAGGCCATTGTAGGAATACTTGCAATGCATTTATTCATTCTACTAGTGATGGATTTGTAAGCTGTTTCTAAGTCTTTTTGCCTTGAGAAATGGCACTGCAGAGAATGCCATGTACTTGTCTGCTGGTGCATGTATCCATTTCTCTAAGGTTTATACTTGGAGAAGGAACTGCTGAGTCAAATGATAAGTACATTATCCATTGATTAGAAAAACTGTGAAGCTGCTCTCCAAAGATGGTTGTACTTGTTATATATTTCTGCCAAAGCATTTGAGAATTTGTGGCATCCCACATCTTCACCAACCTTAGATATTATCAAACTTTTCCATGTAGAAAAACTGATGGATGGAAATTGTATCTTCTATTGGGCTTGAATTTGTGTTATTCACAATTTTAGTTTCCAAGATAGTGTTGCATTCTGAGGTACTGGGGATTAAGACTTCACCATATGAATTGGTGGTGAGTGGGGGACACCATTCAGCCCATAACAGCACTATTCTAGGGTTCTGCTAGAAAAAAAAACAATCTCTCTTTTGTAGAAGGTCTCTCTTTATCCTATCTTATTTGTGCCATAACAGGTAAACCAGACAGTCTCATATGGATGTTAACTAATTTGTTTAATTGAATCCTGTGGTTAGATTTTTAGTTTTACTCCTCCCTCCCCAGGCCCTTCTATTATAAACAGTCTGGGTGATAAACTTCTTGTGGCTAAATAAACATTCATAGTTTTTTTCTCCTATACAAGTTTTCACAATTCAAGTTAGAAATAATGTGATAGATGAATTAAGAAACATTATTTGTATTATAGAGCTCTCTACTGATTACAATTCAAATATCTGGTAAGAAGTAGTACTGAACATAGAAGGGAAAAAGCAATGGAACAATCTGGAATGAGCTAGGGAGCTTCTGGAGTGCTGGTAATGTTCTGTTCCTTGATTTGGGTGCCAGCTGGTGAAAATGCACCGAGCCATACACAGACACATGCACATTTCTGTATGGGTAGTATATTTTAATAACAATAAAAAGAGAGAGAAGCTGGTAAGCCAGCAGTACAGAAACATAGTAATTCTGAGTACTGGTTGCTCAGCATTGCATATTTTAAAGACAGTTATGAATTATGTTCTGTGTGGCAATTTGTTTCAATGATCTGGTGGTTCTCAACAATGAATGCACATTGGAATCCTCTGGGGATGTGTTCTAATAATATTGCTGTCCAGCCCCGCTCCAGATCAGCTAACTCAGAACCTCTGAGGGAGGTGGGGCTTAAGCATCAGTATTCCTACAAAGCTCCCCAATGATTCTAATGTGCAACCGGGTTTGAGCAAAGGTAGTCTAGAAACGGAATTATTTTGGTTTGGTCACCTGTGTTCTGTTCAGATTTGCTCAGTGATTTCAGATTTTTTTTTTGTCAGTTAACACTTGCTGCTTTTTGCAATAACAAAAATGTACATATAGTTAAAATATACTTATTACAAAAATTCTTGCAGGAGGAAAATTACTTTTTACTATAGATGTGAGTTCAGTATCTACTTGCCTCCTTTTTCTTTTAAGTCATTGAAACAACTTTTTTAATAAAGCAATTTTTATAAACTCAGGAATGTGATTATTTTATAGTAGGATGAAGAGTCTTTCCTTAGGAGGCATTCCTGGAAGTAAAAGTGTTGGTTCCAATGGATGGTTTATCTTACAGCTTCTGTTACTGCTAAATTGCCTGCTAGGATTCCCACTGATAGGATAGTAAGCCTGTTGCTTCCTAGCCTCGCTGCCTTCTCTCCCACCCCACTTGAAGAAAAATGTATTCATTAGAAAAATCCCAATTGTATATAAAATACTAAGGAGAAAGTTAAAACCACGTGAAGTTCTACCACCCAGATAACTACTCTTCACATGTGGTTGTCCCACCATCTCAGGTTATATACAGATTCATGGAAAATACAGGTGGTCAGATGCACTCCCGCATCCTTCCGACCTGGCCACACCTCCCGATCCAGTGTGGTCAGGAGAGGCAGCTTGAGCCTCTGTCAAGACGATATTATTTTTGAAGGATAAAGGATTTAATCATTACAGAAGAAACATATACATACATACAGTAAATAAACATGCAGTGTTTTCTTAAAGATTCTACTGAGTGGTCCTTGAAAATACAATTTGGTTTTATTACAGATGCTTTAGGAGCATAGCAGCCCCAGCCTGTTTTACCCGTCCTGCCCCCTGGCCGTCTCCATACCCCTCACGAGGACTAAGAGGCGAGGAAAAGGACTGACCTTCCTCCAGCCCCCAGGCCGCGAATCCCAAGACTGGAGAAGAGAGTCAGGCGCTGGGGCCTCCTCGGGGCTGTTCGCTGCAGGTGACGCCCACGGACTGCGAGCACCTGAAGCGTGTGCCCTCGATGTCATTTTCTGCCCCCTCTGGATTCTCAGTCCGGTTCATGGTCACTGGTGTTTCTCAGGCTCCTCAATGGGAGCTCATGGTCACCCTTCACCCTTCTTTGACCCTAAGCAGAATTTGGCCATTGTGCCCTGAGGGATTCCACCTCAGAAAAACTCTTTCTTACCTGGCTGCACCGCTCCAGGCGGAGGTCGTTCCGTGGGGTCAGGCCTTGCCCACCCCCTCTCTTCCCGCAACCCACTCTCAGAGCTGCCTTCCAAAACGGGGCTGCCCCTGCTCCTCCCCTGCTTCCAAGCCTCCCCAGCCGCAGGATCAGGCCTGGCCCCCAGCCCGAGGGCGGGGTCAGGACCACACGCCCCCTCATTGCCCCCCCACCCCCCCACCCCTGCAGCTCTTCCACCCTCCACCTTCCAGGCATCCGTGCCTGGAGGGCTGATCCTCGGTCTCTGAATGCCCTTTCTCACCCGGAGGGCTCATCCCGCTCTCTCGAGACCTAGTTTAGATGTCACCTGTTGGAGACAAGTTCCTTAGCTCCCCTGCCCCCCGAGGGCCAATCATGGGGATGGGGCAGAGGGGGCGGGAGGCCCCACATTCAGGAACGGTCTCAACTTCAGGCTTCTGCGGCCGTCTTCAAAAAGATATGGACACCTACATACACAGGATAATACACAGATCTCACTGAAAAGCAAGAAGATTCATCATTTGCCTTTAAGTGGGTCTTATTACCCAACCACACTGGCCATTGTGCTCTATAAATTTGGGGTTATTTTCAACAACAAACTGATTATGAAATGACCAAGCCAATCATGTTTCATTGTATTTTTTGTTGAAATCATTAAGTTTTTGAACACAAATATCTGAAACATCCTAACTCACTTTTGGCATTTTTTTTTTCTCTTTAATATACAAAGAACAGAGACATCAGGGTAACTCTCTGCTTGGCCTGCAGAAGTCCCGATGCATCTGTTATGAGGCTCACTTGTGGGTGGTTGCGGCCAAACTAGATTATCCAACAAGCTGAGCTCAGCAGGCACCAGAGGAAACCGCTTTACTCTCTCCCCCAACGCTCTGTGGTCTCTCCCTCCCCTGTCCCACAGTTTTTCAGTCACTTGCAGCTATGAGAACAGTTTTATTTGGGGGGGGTAGTGAAAATGCCAGTCCAGCATAGCTCCCAACTCCAACCTCACACCCAGTCTCCAGCATAGCTCCCAACTCCAACCTCACACCCAGTCCCACGAGCCCCCGCCCTGCTCAGGCCAGTGGGGACCGGGACACGGCCCCTTACTCTTCCCCCAGGGCCCTCCCACCTCCCCTCCCTCCCCCTGCTTCCTCTGGAGTTGGGAAGGGGAAGCAGTACTGGACAGACAGGACTGATGCTCTCGAGGTCTGCATGGCAGCCCCTTCATTTGTGAATGCCTCGGAGACCCCAGGGTTGACACACCCTCCATCTGACGTCCAGCACCCCCTGCAGTACCTGCGGGATATTTAGGATGAGAGCTCCGCACCATGTAGCAGCCTCGGGCCCTGCCCTCTCTCTTCTCTCTGTTCCTGTGGGCAACTCTGGCCAGCCTCCTGCCTTCATTCTCCTGCAGCCAAGGAGGGACCTGACTGACCCCCAGACTCCGGGGACACATCACATTCTCCAAAGAACTTTCTTATACTTGGGGCCAGCGGCCTCGCGGAGGCGTGAGTCTCGTCTCCCGTCTGGAAGCCTCTCCTGGGCTCCCGGAGCAGCTGCCTTGGGGCCCCCACTTGGCCGGGGATGCGGCTTTCCCAGGAAACCCAAAGCACTCTTTTCTTCTACAAATTTCCGGTATTAATTTTCTATTGCTGCTATAACAAATTACAAAAGTTTAGTAGCTTAGGATGGCACACATTTATTTTCTTACTGCTTTGGGGTAGATCTGACTCGGGTCTCAGTGGACTGACATCAAGCTATGGGCTGGGTCGCTTTCCCTTCTGGAGCTCAAGGGGAGAATCTATTTCTTAGCCTTTTCCAGCTTCTAGAGGCTTCACATTCCTTGGCTCTGGACACGACCCCTCATCTATCTTTGAGACCAGCAATACTGCCTCTCTATGACATTCTTCCCATGTAAGGTAACGTGCACAGGTTAAGAATCCTGGGGATCAGGATGTGGACTTTATGGGGGGAGTATTTTTCTACCACATCCTACTGTTCCCATGAGCCCTCCTTCAAATTTCTAGCCTTGTCTTATACAGGCTGGGAGAGGGCAATGGGAATTGACAGGTAGAGGACAGCCTCTGCCACATCTCAGTAGCTGCATGGCACTTCTCTGTAGGATATGGGGCACTTAGTGCCTGTTGCCCTCAGCTTTAAGGTTCTAACCACAATTCCAGATGTCTGGGAAAGTCACATTCCTTATACCAGCTTCCCTCCTGCTCCAGGCTCCGAGACCCTTGAGGGCAGGGTCTGTTTTTCATTTGTTGAACACTGGTGCCAGGAACAGGGTCTAGAGCCAGAGCACCTTCTGGAAAAGTTTGTTGTGTGTATGGCAGAAGAAGAGGAAACGTTATCTGCTTTATTGCTTAGAGAAATTAGGGATAGATGACAGTCGTCAAAACTCTGCTGGGTAAAATGATGTAATACATTGATTTAAAAGAGTAGGTGTACATTAGACAAATATTAGGCCATATTAACTTGCCAAGAGGGAAGAGTCCTGTGTCCCTCCGGATTGATGATGCTCTCTTGGTTATTTTAATTAATATACCAGTGTGGGAGAACGCAGGGTGGAATTCCAGCTGCCCTGCACAGAAATGGTTTGCTACATAGTCTTGATCAGTCTGCTTGGCTCCTGGCCCTGCTGCCTTAGAGCTACGGCTTTAAATCCTACTTCTCCTCTTTAACAACCGCAAAGTTTACTGCAGGTAGGGTATTTTTGGTGCTGCCTTTGGGGGCACTGGGCAGGTGGGAAACACTTTAAATACTGTTAACTTGCAATGGGATTGGGATCAGTACATTAAGACACAGTGACTTTCACCCTCCTGTTGACAGTAGTGGACACACTTGGTTGCAGAGCCATTTAAACAACTCTGACTGCTCCCTCTTTATTTATGTTTGGTCCCCAGGCAGCCTGAAATTCCTTCTGTGACTTTTAAACAAAGCCCTGTGGGGGTGGGCTGGAGGAGGAAGCAACAGCCAGGCTGATGGGGATGGAGTCAGTCTTTCACACTCTGGCTTTCTTATTTTAGACACTGTGAATACGGGAAATAGAGTCATACCCAGATTCAAAACACAGTGAAAATCCCTAAATAGTTCTGCGTGTGTGTGTGTGTGTGCGTGTGTGTGTGTGTGTTTTCTTTTATGCCACACACAATTCCTCTTTATTTGGTGAAGCTGGCTGAATAATGGTGTCCTTAAAAGGACAGTAGTAATAGGCCCTGGATCCTGCACATGTTACCTTGTATATACATATTTCTTAAAAATGGACTTTGCAGAAGTGATTAAATTCAGGATCTTGAGATGGGGAGATTATCATCCCACATTTTCAGGGTAAACCCTGAAGACAGTAACATATATTCTTTTAAAGGGAGGCAGAGGGAGATTTGACTACCACAGAAGAGAAGCCATGTGACCGTGGAGGCAGGGACTGGGCTGATGTGGCCACAGGCCAAAGAATGTACAGAACCCCCAGAGGCTAGAAGAGACAAGGAATAGATTCTCCTTTAGGACATCCAGGGGGAGCGCATCCTGCTGACCCATTGGTTTTAGCCCAGGGACACTGATTTTGGACCTCCACCCTGCAGAATGGTAAAAGAATAAATATCTGGGCTTTAAGCCACCAGATCAGTGGTAATTTGTTACAGCCTTAAGAAACGAATACATTTGCTGTATTGTTGAGAACTGATGATATATATTATTCATGCATTTAGCAAACATTTGCTGTGGTGCAAGCACACTAGAACCAGGGAGGCAGGCAGGAGAGGCCTGAGGGCTGCTCATGATCCCATCTCACCCCACCTAACCCTGTGCAAAATGCTCCAAATGTGTGCATTTTTCTGAAGGGAAGTTTTATCACTTGCATCAGGTTCTGAAAGGAGTTCAGGCCCCCCAAAGTTAAGAATCTTTGGTGTAAATGTTGATGGCCAAAGTTTCTTCCTTACTTCCCAACCAAGACCTTGACAACAACAAAAAAAGGCCATCATCTGCATCCCTTGGAGAACTGAGAGAAAGAGGAATTTAAATATTGAATCTTATTGTTTACATTAAAATTAAGTAATCATTTATTAATGCAAATATTACTGAGCACTTGCTATGTGCCACTTGTACCTGAAGTCCCTGGGGATTCCGGGGAAAACAAGGCAGACCAATGCAGTCCTGCTCTCACGAAGGTGACATTCTAGTCAGGGGGAGTGGACAAAAAGCAAATCAACATATAAAGACTCAAGTGACACTGAGAGGGTGGCTAAGGGGACAGAGGCTGGTAGTGGGCACTGGGGCAAGCTTCATTTAGAGAACGGTCAGGGGAGGTAGTCTGCAAAGGTGACAGGTGGGCAGACACCCGAAGGCGGTGAAGTGAAGGGATGAGCTGTGAAACTCCACAGAGAAGGAGTCCAGGCAGAGGGAAAAGCTAGTCCATGCACCTAGAGAGAAGCACGGTCAGCTGGGCTGCCGAAGAGTGCGTGGCAAACTGGCTAAAGCTCCCCGCTAGTTTAGCTGGTAAACAGACTAGCAATAAACAGGGCGACCGTTCAAATAAAATGAATTTTTTTCCCCTAATGATACTAGATTTCAGTGGCACCCATTGGATGTGGATTGTCATCCACAGGAAGAAAGGAAAACTCTGCTGGGTTGGTGAGAATTCTTCTTGGAAAAGGAATAAATACACACACAGTGACAAGCGAAGTGACTAAAACCATCTGGAAGACAAAAATGGGACTTTGGATTTTAGGCAGCTGTGAAGGAATGATGACCTGCCCGCCGCAGGTGAGTGCGGCCTGGAGGTTTTGCTGGATCTGGGTGTGCTAGTTTATGGTATGTTGTCCCTGAGCCCCGGGGCTGTGCTCCCGACTTCCCTATTAAACATGATGATGAGCAACTGTTCATATTTGGGGGTTTAAGATAGACACCAGCCCATGAGGCTGAATGAGGGAAAGAGACTGGAGTGTGTGACCAGTGGGGGAGCTGTGGAAGGCCGATCCCAAGGATGGGGAGGAAAGGATGAAAATACATTGCTCCCTGGAGGGCCTGCACCAGCACAAATAACATTTCCTGGGTCCTGGGTCCTGAAATGTCATTAGGATGCTTGTGCCCAGCAGTTTGAAGGTACTAAAACGCTGATTCAGTTCCACAAATAGAGACAGCTGAGAGGCAGTACAGGGTGATAATAAAGAGTTCAGGCTCAGAGGCAGAGCAGACCTGGGCTGGAATGCCAGGACCTCTTCTAACTCCGTGGCGATGGGAGAGGGACCTTTTCCACCCTAGTGTCTGAGTGCACCCAGACCTGAGAATGTGAGCTTATTTGGAAATAGTGTCTTTGCAGATGAAGTCCTTCTGGGTTGGGGTGGGCCCTAAGTCTGATGATTATAAGTGCCCGTATAAGAGGAAATAGGGAAATTCAGATAGAGACATATGGGCAGGAAGGCCATGTGCCATGTGCCCAAGGAGGCAGAGGCAGACGTGATGCCCGGAAGGCTCCCTCCGAGCTTTCACAGGGAGCACAGCCCTGCCAACATCTTGACCTCAGACTTTTGGCTTCCAGACTGTGAGAGAACAAACGTCTGTTGTTTTCAGTCCCCAGGTCTGTGATCATTTGTTACAGCAGCCCTGAGCAACTAATGCCCTGTCTGCGTCTGGGAACTGGGGACGAGAAGCCAGCACGTGTGCCCACCCTTAGGTCACAGAGCCATGGGGTGCTCAACGGCAGGCGTGGGCACCCGGTGGAGGGCCCAGCACGCAGCGGGCATGTAGGAAACAGTAGCCAGAGGGTCAGAACTGCCTTGTGACACGTTTAGCTGGCTGCCCTGGTCAGAAACTCTGACAATAACCATAATACATGTAAACGTAGTGTGGGATCAGGTAGTAATTAATGCTCTGGAGAAAAATAAGACAGAGTAAGGGGATAGAGAGGCATGGAGAGCTGATATTTTTAAGTAAGAGAAAGAGGCCTCTCTGAGATGGTGAGATATGAACAAGGATCTGAGTGGGAAGTGGGGCGCATGTGGTAAGCCCTCCATAAATGCTAACTAGGTTATGAATATCATCACCGGTTATTGTTAGCAGCAGATGTGACATAGAAAAACGTGGTTCAGATCCAACCTCTATGAACGATGTTGTGGCCTTCCCCAAGTCTCCTGGAAAAGGAGGGTGGTGACTGAAAGTTAGATGAGGAAATACGAGGTGAGTCTGAATTGGGTGGAGGCCTCCATAGGAGAGTTGGGGGAATTTGCCACTATGGGCCCCTGGGTTCATCTACCTTCCTCTGACCTCAGGCCAACAGAGGGCCCCCCCATTTTGTTTTGGAAATGGCTGCATCTGGTGATGGAGAACCCGTGTTGCCAGTACCCTTCGGCAGCCCCTTTGTGCTCTGCAGCACCCCTGCCATCCCTGGAGACAGTCACCAGTTTTTTAATCCTGGGAAAATTACCAGACTTCCCTGGGCCTCAGTTTATTCATCTGTGAACAGAGATAATAAAACCCTTCTCTTTCAGATTTGAGGGGATTGGATGAAATGAATCATTTACTTAAAAAATATTTATTAAACAGTCATTCTATCCCAGGCATTAATTATACCAGCTGGATACACAGGTTGGACAAAATGCACATAATTCCTGCCCTCCAGTGTGACACAGTCTAGTGGGGAGAGGAGATTTAAACAAGTAAATTACAACTCTGGGGAAGTGCAGCAAAGAAAAAGATGGGGAGAAAAGCAGGGTGGACCTATTTGGTGACTATAGAAAAAAGCCTCTGGGAACTAAAAGATGAGAAGGAGACAGCCTTTGATATTTTTAATGGGAATTAAATATGTAAATTAATGCAGGGACCATTGATATCTTTATAATACTGGTTTTTTGTATCCAAACATAGGACAAGCCTTTCCATTAATTCAGATTTCTTTCATGCTAAGGGGAAGTTCTATTTTCTGGGTTTTGTTGGTTTATCATATTTAAATTTTTGTTTTAGTAATAAGCTAGTTCATTACAAATAAACAAGATAAGCAATCGTGTACCGCTCCCACCATGGACTCCCCTTGCAGGCCCCTCCTACATATCAAAGACCCTGCTTCCTGCCTCTGCGGGGGTCAGGGGGGAAGATGGGGACCACGCCTCGAAGACTGTATTCACAATGCTTTTGTCTTCATTTATAATCTACACCAGGTATACCTGAATAATATACTGTTTTTGCTGATTTTTTTGAACTTCATATACATGAAGTCACATTGTGTGCTTCCTTTGGAAATTGGCTTTTTTCCAGAAATCAGCGTCAGGTCGATGAGAGTCACACGTGTTGATGGAGGTTGCAACAGCGTGCTCATTTTCACTGCAGCATGGCATTACCCTGTGACCATACCATGACTGAGGTGTCCATACTCCCCCATTGGTGGCCATTTGGGCGGAATGTGACTCCTGGTGCACATATGTGAGAGTTTTTCCAGGACATTTATCTCAGAGTAGAATTACCAGATCATGTGGTATGTGCCTCTTCCCCTTTGAAGATGATGCCAAAATGTTTCCCTACAGTCACTGAACCAATTTATATTCCCACGTGTGGCATATGGAAGTACCTGTGGCTCCTCATCTTTGTCAACACTTGTTATTGCCAATACTTTCTCATGTTTGCTTGGGTCAGTGTGGATTTTACATGGTAGCTCCTTGTTTTAAATAGGCACTTCCCTGTTTACTGGGGTTGACCATCTTTTCAGATGTTCATTGGCCGTTGTATTCTTTTCTGTGAAATGTCTTTCATTTTTGTTGTCCATTAAAAAATTGGATTGTTTGTCTCTTATATATTGATTTGTAGGAGTCTTTAGATATTCTGGATGTTAATCCTTTGTTAAATAGACAAGGCAGGTCACTTCACCCCGTTTGTGGAATATCTTTTCATTAATTTATAGTGTATCTGATGGCAGAAGTTTATAATTCTAATCTAGTTCAACTTTTCACTCTTTTCCCTTATGGCTTGTACTTTTGCCCTGTTTAAGAAATCCTCTTTTACACTGAATACACATATACTCTGTAAATTGGGTTTTTATCCATTTTTATGCCAGGGACCCTTTGGCATGTTTTTAAATGTATAAAATACAACTCATATGATTACAAAGAAAACCAAGTATACTGAAATGCAGTTATCAAAATATTAAAAATTATAATACATATGTGCTTCTTTTTAATGCATTAAGTAACAAAATTTAGCAGAAAATCTAATAGCTGCTATAAATTTTCAAGTACTGAGGAACATCATATTTCGAGATACCTGTAACTACTGTAATGTGCTATGAAAATATCTGTATTCTTATTAGAGATGAAGTCACAGGTACCACAAGACTACTGTGGCTTGTTATCTATGTTCATAATTGAATCTCTAAATTGGGGTTAGAGGTTAGTGAACATAAATATCATTTTTTTTTCCAATCCATGTTCATGAACCTACTGAATTCTACCCACTGATCCATTAGGAGTCTAGAACCTAGGTTAAGCATTTTCTAAACATTTAAAAAGTTTATCTTTTATGTTTTTGTCTTTTAAATCAGAATTTGTTTCTTTATATGGTATAGCATATATTTCTATTTCCCCTTCTTATCAATTAAGCTATTTCCTTCCCTTTGATCTGCAATGTCAGTGCTGGCTTCAATCATGCTTCTTTATAATGGGTCCATCCATTTCTAGGCTCTTTTTTCTATCCTACTAATCTAGTTATTGATCTAGGTAAACACCTATTATCTTGATTTCTGTAACGTTGGCATAAGTCTGACATCTACTGAGGCAAGTCTCCCCACTTGTGTGTTAGCTCCTCTTCTTGGTCCTTTGCTTTTCTATGTAAATTTTAGAACTAGCTCAACAAATTCCACGAGAGACCTACTGGGATCATGACAGGAACTGCACTGAGTCTATACACCATTTATTTATAACTTCCAATGAAACGTTATATTTTTCTCCATGAAACACACATACATCTTTTGTTAGATCTCCTCACTTCCTCTATCTGTCTCTCTGTCTCCCCATCCATGTATCTCTTTGTTGGTGTTGCAGTTGGAAACGGTGTTTTTTAAATTATATTTTCTAACTCTTTGTTGCTGAGGTAAAGAAAATCGATTACCTTTGAATATTGTTCTTTTATCCCTCAACTTTATTACACCTGCTTATTAAATCTAATTGTAGAATTTTGGGGTTTTCTATGAAAACAATAATATCACCTTCAATTAATGTCTGTTTTGTTTCTTTGATCCCAAACCTCATACTTTTTATTTCTTTTTCTTGTTTTATTGCACTTGCTAGTACCTTCAGTACAATATTGAATAAAAGCAGTGATTTTTTTTTTTAACTTTTAACCTTTAAATATGAGGTTTGCTTTGGGCTTTTGGTAGATGCTCTGGGTTAGGTTAGAGAAATTTCTTTTTATTTATTGTTCATCAATTTTTCTTTGAAATCACAAGTGGAGGTTGTTGGTGTTTTGTTTTGTTTTGCTTTATTTCTTAAGGCAATAGATACCAAAAGCTGTGTGTCGGTAAATGGAAAAGGCCCACTAAGGAGAAAGAAATTGAGGATTGAGGATGCAAAAGAGAGAAGAGATAACCTAAACACTCAAGTCCTTGAGAAGGCTGAGGTAGGTTTTTGCACATTTTTTTATGCATATAAAATATTTAACATACGCCTGGTCTATTAGCTTTCTATTGCTGCTCTAACAAATTACCACCAACTTGGTGGCTTAAAAGAGTACAAATTTATTCTCTTATAGCTCTGGAGGTCAGAAATCTGAAATCACTATCCTTTGCCCAAGGCCAAGGTGTTGGCAGGCTGCCTTCCTTCTGGAGGATCCGCAGGAGAATCTGTTCCTTACCCCTTGCGGTGTTTGGAGGCTGCCAACAGTCTTTGGCTTGTGGTCTCTCCCTCCACCTTCAAAGCCAGCAGCATAGCATCTTTTCTCTGCTTTCACTATAACTTGGCCCTTCTTCCACATAAGGATCCTTGTCAATGACTGCCCTCAATCCAGGATCATCTCCCTGTCTCAAAATCTGTAACTTAATGTCATCTGCAAAGATACTTCTGCCATATAAGGTAACACTCACAGATTCCAGGGATTAGGATGGGGACATCTTTGGGGTCCATTATTCAATTTACCATCCTTGGCATATATTCAATTAAACCATATGCATTTGAAGTTTAAAAAAACAAAGTTGCATATTGGCCATTCCATGAGATTCAACCTAAAGATTCTGAATATGTAAGAGTTACTCTACTAAAATATACTAAATACAAAAATTGTAATATTAAAAACAAAAGGGGAGATGATTTACCAAAACTGCTGGCTCCAGACCCATCTCTTTGGTCTTAGGAATAGTTGGGCAATTTGCAGAAGAATCTGGATCTTCACTTCCTGTGTCACTGTCCTGGGAGCATAGGCAGGTCCCCTCTTCAAGGCCACTTGCCTCCCCACTGTCTCAGAAGAGGCCTGGTAAGGGACCGAAGAAAGGCAATCCCTCTTCCCAGCTACAAGATCCTCTACCCCACAGCACAGACAGTCTTTTGAGGAAAAGGCAGCTCCAAAAATCTTCCACGTTGTAAGCGTGTGTGAGGCAGGAATGGGATCTGTGGTGCTGCGAGCCACGCTGTATTAGAACCTGAGGCCAAAGGAGAAGAAATCAGTGATACTGATCCTGGCTTTATTCTAAATGTTGATTTTTTTTCCCACTATGGATCTTTTCACATGAATTTCAATATTTTTAAAAGATTACATCAACATATTTGGCCTGAGTACTGAATTTTTTGGCACTCCCTTAAATTTTGCACCCTTGACTTTACTTTCCCCCCTTTATTCCCACTCTGGCCTGTGGGTCTTTATCTGTGGCAGTTTTCTCCAATGATAGTTTTGGATTGACACTCCCAGCAAAAGTTAAAACACTGTCTTAGAGAAAAACACACCACGGTTAGGATCTATGGAGATAAGAGGAAAGGAAGGCCACCTCCTAACCTCCCAAGCTCCTGGCGTCCAAGTGATTCTCCTTGCTGCCAATTGCCCTCCCAAGTGAGAAGGAATAAACGAATTTCATCCCTATTCAGTCCAATAAAGCTCATTGTCCTACCCCTACCTCCAGTGATAAGAGACAGGAACAGTTCATTTTCCATTGCTAAGTGACAGCAAACACAGCACACGGCATCTGTGCCAGGCCTGACCGGCTGATAGAGATCAGCGTCTAAAGTTCTTGTTTGCATTTTGAAGTCAACAATAATTGCAGTTCTCTATTAGTGTTCATTAAGTTGGTTTATGGCTGGACCTACTCCAGTCTCCACTCGGTGGTTTCAATGCGATGTCCTCCTAGGGGAAGAAATATTTGGCAATAAAAACCCAGGGCTGATTTCCTCAACTCATTTCCCCTCGAGAGTCTGGGAAGCTATGGTCACCCTCGACACTACTCTAGCCCCAGAAAACAAGGCCTCTGTTGAAGGTTCTGGAAGGGTAGGGTGGAGAGCAGGGCGCAGAGGATGACTCTGTTCTCCTCAAGCTGGCTTCCTTCCACTCCAGGCAAAAAGTAGGCCAGTGGAGCAGAAGTCTATTATGTGCAGCCAGCAGGGGTGGAGAGGACAGCCCCATTTCCCCAGCGCCAGCACTGCAGTTTGGAAATAGCCTTCTGAGCCTCTTTCCATGGACTGGAGCAGGAGAGAGGCACCACCCTGGGCTGTGATCAGCTCCTGCCTCCCTGGCCGGAGAATGGGTCAAACAGTGGCCTCAGTGTAGTGGCAGAAAGTTCCAGCCAGCTTAAAAGAGCCGCCCTTGGATGCCATTTCTCAGGTGTTGACTCACCCTGGCGGCTGAAAGGCTGCCAGCCCCAGCCGGGAGCAGGCCTGTTGCCCTAACCTAACCTTCCCTCCATCCCCAGTTCTCGGGAGCCAGGTCGGCTCTGAAAATAAAAACCAGAAAGCAGCCTGAAGCAATTCCTGAGGATGTCGTTCTTCTTTCTAGACCCCATTCCCAAACACTTCCACCCTCGGTGCTTTCCAGGGTGCAAGAGTGGCTCCTGGTCATCGCCATCTTTTCTGTCCCTCGCTGGTGAGAATTTCTTGGGGCCAAGCTGGATAACAAGCCTGCTTGCACCCCCTAGTGTACACAGAAGCCCAGTACTATTCAAAGTTGTGTCTGGGTCAGGCCAGCCAGGCAACTGGGGTTGTAGGAAATTATGTTTGAGTCTAATTTTATGAAGTCTGGGTCAGGTATGAGAAAACCACATTTACACTCCTGATTTGGTTCGTGACCCAGGAAATTGCCCTTTCTGAGCTCAATACCATACTTTCCTCTGATTCTCATCTCTCCTCCTCTGCTTGCCATGCAGCAAGGGGGGCTCTTTTTGCCCCTCTCTCTGTTACCAAGGGGAAGTGAGGATCAAGTAGTCAAAATACTTTAATCTCTTTGAGAAGCTACAGAATGGCCCTGTCTTGTGGTTAATATGTGCACAGGCCCAATCATGGTAAACTTTCTACCATTACACTGAGAAACCCTAAAGTCTGAGTCATTTGCTTTGTTATTATTGTTATAATGTCTATTCAGTTCTATTAGGGACAGAGACACCTTAAGGGCAATGATTCCCAAACAAAAGACAAGCGTGGAAGGTTGAGAAGATCTCAACAAGTTCCTTGTGTCCTCATAGTTCTGTAGATCTTTCTCTGAAAAGCATGCAGGAGATGGTTCAGGTAAATGTGAGAAAGAATCTATGTTCAGGATAAGCCAGGGCAGGATGGGCACTGGAGTAAGATGTGAGCATCTGGAGGAATTGACAACCACCTGCTTGGGACCTCAACCAAATGGTTACTTGAAGGGTCTCTTAGGCTGGCTATTTTAATTAAAAAGTCAAGAACAGGGATGGCAAATAGGTTTAATATTCTGTACCAACTTCAGTCAACTGAAAATCCTGAAGCATTATATTAAATAAATGTTCTTGAAGGTTCAGATTGAGGAACATATCATGATTGATTAGTGATGTCTGCCATGAGCACAGGACAGAGTGGTGGTATACAAGCCAAGTAGACAAGAGGGAAAGAGGGTGTATCCTATGAATTATAATTATAAGATATTAAGAAAGCTCAGTCATCTCACCTTGTGATGCTGTTTTTGGTCATTCTTGTATTCAGGGATGGAATGATGATGTGGCTTTTCCAATTTCCTGTTCTAGGGCATAGGGTACTTATAACTCCCATCTTGCCATTCCATAGTGTGTATAGCTGCTCAGCTGACTTGAAGCCTGATGTGAAATAGCAACAGGTGGAGGTGAGAATGCATCTGGCTCCCACTTTGCCTGGGCTTGTAGAGAAGGCTCAATTCCCATGCACTGATTGAATGTTGACTCTATACATAGGAGACTGGTAAATTGCTACAGTGTACAGAAAAAGAGAGAAGTGTGCAAAAAGATCCTAAATGCACATTTTCCATAGTTACTTGGCCCACAAGAAGCAAACAGAGAACAGCTTCATTGCTGGCACACCACAATCCCAGAAGAAACACAAGGAGGGGTGGGCAGAAGGTAGAGCAGCCAGAGTCATCTCCCTTTGACCCCACAGACCCTTCTGCAGCCATGGGACAGAACGAGGAGGAGAGCTGTGGAGGGTCTGGCTTAGCTCTGAGACTGAAACGTGTCCAGAGGGCCCCCACAGACTCCCACAGGGCGCCCAGGCACCCTAGTGTGCTTTCCAAAACGCACATTGAACTTCTGGCTCCTCTTCGTCCCACTGCACTCATTCCAGTCCAGGTCACAGTGACCTCTCCCTGGACACGCATGGGGATCCTAGCAGCTCTCCCTGCAGCTGTCCCTCACCCCGCAGGCCTCACTTCACTCTCCTCTGGAGCCCACTCTCCAGATAACAGTTATTGGCGTGAGCTCTTTGAACACAGATCTGACTCCATCATCACATGCTTAACTCTCCCATGGGGCTTCCCATTTTTCTCCTAAGTCCTGCCCTGGGGACCCACGGCTTCTTTTCTAAGTCATCCAACCCCACAACACCCTGCTCCCTTTGTTCTTACGCTTCAGCCACACTGTCCTCTTTGTGGCCCCTTGAAGTAATACCCCTGTCCTGGGGCCCTTTGCAGACCCTTCCCTCCTAAATCATCCCTCCCCACCCCCCACTTTCCTTCTTTACTTTGTTAATATCTACCTCCTACACTCTCTCTTAGTCTGAATGTCATCTCCCTGGGGCTAGGTTAGGTCCTTCTTGTTAAAGGCTCACATAGCACCTCTTATTCTCTTTAGGGACAATGATCATGATTTTAAGTAGTTATTTACAAAATTATTTGCACACTGTCTATTCCCCACTAGACTATAAGTCCCATTGGAACAGGTCTGACTCCCTTATTAGCTGCAGTGCCTCACAACTCAGCACAGCCTCCAACCCAGCTCTTGACATGTTGTAGGTGCTTAATATTTATTGAACAAATTAATAAATGGAAGGTGAGAGAGATGTATGTACGGATGGGATTTTCTGAGATTCAGGTTGATTCCTACCCCTTGCCCTTCAGAGTAGAGGAGATAAAGCCTGTGGATTTGGTATCACCAGGAAAGATTTGGGGCAGGGAAGGAGGATGGGTTGTATGGATGGACAGGTGGTTCTAGATTATAGCTTGATTTCCCAGGACCCTGAGCTTTGCCTTTCCAGGACTTCTAGAGAGGAGTATCTACAATTCCACTCCTCAAAATGTTATTTACCAAGGAAAAATCCAAATGAGAACTTAGTAGATCAGAGGGAAAATAAAATCTTTAGCATTCATTCATGTTGCAGGGAGAGCCATATGAAAACAGTCACTTCTACGGCTGCTTTCGAGCCATCCCACCCTGCTGCAGCAACCAATGCCCTGAGACCTTCTGAGATCTAGGAAAGCAGATGAGTTTAGCAGTTTCACAACCTATTTTTTTTTTATAAGGCAGACTCCAAAGACTTCTACCCACTAATTGGCCATGTAAATTACTACCACATGTATCAGTTGCAACACAAGGGAAAAATGGAATATAATGTAAGATTGTTTTTAGCTCCCTAGGATCTATTCATTCATCTTAGGCCTGTGCCATCAACAGTTTTTGATGGAAGGAGAGCTACGGAGTAGGGCATGGATGAGTCCAGCAGAAGCCAGTGGGGTCTTGCAAAGGCTGACCTCGGGCACAGGTTCAAGGATTCAGCCATGGTTTCCATACTCCCTGCCGAGGGCTGGGTCTCTTCTCCCACTACGGGAGTGCACACTGTATCAGGTTTTCATTTGACTGCATTGGGGGTATGGGCTCCATTCGGTTCTGAAGGCCCATCAAAAGGTGGGCTGATGGGGGTATGATATCTGCAGCCATTCTCTGCAGGGCTGCTGAATGGACAGGGGACCATCCTTTTCTAGGATGCTAGATAGGGCAGCTTGGCTGGGTGAGGTGCTCACCCCATATTCCCGCAGCACCCTGCCAGCACCCGTCCCTGCACAGTGCTCACCAGTGCAGGCAGGAAGCTCCCTGAGCCAAGGGCCCAGGTCTGCCTTCTCAGAGCACAGTGCCTGGCACTGAGGAATACGGGCTTGCTGATGAAGAGTAACCACGTGTGAATGGATGGATGGATGTTGAATCAGCTGAATATGAATCAGAACTTTCTAATCATTAGAGCTTCCCAGTGCTGGAATGGGCTGCCCTGAACAGGACCAGTAAGGGTCAGCAATTCATCAGTACACGTCCTAGTTTTACTGGGGCAGCACAAAGGCATTTGGTGGAGGCAGACAGACATTGAGCCATGGACTCTTGGGTCAGAAAAACCTTGTGTGAGTCCTCGCTCTGCGTCTCATGGCTGTGAGACTTTAAGGTAATTTGCCTCAATGTCCACATCTATAAAATGGGGGTAATAGTCCAGTTTGAGTTCCCTTACACTAGAGCCTGAGAGTAGGATGTAAGTACAGGTAGTTAATTTGGGAGGTGATCTAGGAAGCAGAAGGGAAGCAACAGTGAGCAGGGACAGAGGGGGAGGAAAAGCTCAACAAGGGGGCCTTATTAAGCCCTGTCGGGCAGTTGGGGCTCACGCCTATTGGGGAGCCTTGGGGGAACTGCATGGGAGGTGTTCTCTGAAGGGTAAAAGGCCTGATATTTCTCTGCCACCTCCATCCCCATCCTGTGAGGCAAACTTCTCTGCTCTTCCAGGCTGCACCTACTTGTGGGACAAGCCTTCTCCCACCCTTCCTTCCCCAAATCCGAAGCCACTGGAGGTTGGGGGGCTGCCCATTCCCAGCCACAGCTGCAGTCAGAGGTGGACAGAGGGGAAGCGGTACAGGGCACTGTTCTGTGTCCACATCCAATATTTCTGTGGTAACAGAACGGGATGGGACCTGCATGAGGGAGCGACTAGTCAAGACCACAGTCTTTCAATAAGCATATTTTGAATTAATGTATAAGGATTAAATAAAATGATATTCTAAAATGTTTAACACAGTACCTGAAAAAGAAGTGCTCCATACAGCTGCTATTCTTGTTACTGATTTGTATTTATTGATAGATGATGATACTTTTCAACAGAAACAGGAATCATTTGCTGTAACATTGTATATTTGGGTTTGTGTATTTGCTTGGAGGACTCATCCTTTTGGAGAAAATCAAAACCACTCTGGCTTTGACCTACAGAATGAAAACTCTGGATGAGGTAGGCCAACCTTTCGGACATCTGGACATTGCAGGCTTGTAGTGGAGCCACTGCCTTTAATACTCTCTGACATGTGGCCTAAGAGTTTTCTGAGTTGAACTGACAGTTTTAAAGCAGGAGCAATAGGATTGTGTCAGGGAGAATTACCTGGTGACCTCAGATTTCCTAAAATGGTTTAAATGGATGACTTACAAAAAAAAGTGCAAAAAGTTGTACAGACATCTCCATGCCGTTGAGCTCAAACCCTACCCCACGGTGCAAAAAGAACAAGCAGTTATAATGTTTTTCTTCCTGTAAATCCATGCTTGGAACTGTCTGGACCAGCTTTAGCTCCGTCAGCCATCACACGCTTCCTGAATGAAGGCAGAGCCCCACAGCAGAAGAAAATGGACAGACAAGTGACAAGCAGGTGGAACATCTTTTCTTGCTGGAGAATCACCCAGATGGCAGCTTTTTGAAAGCCTTGGTCTTGACCTGCATCTATTCACTAAAGGAAATCTCTTCTCCACCCTGAACAGACTCAGCAGGAAAGAAGGCAGGTGATACCTGCTGGGGACTCCATTGCCAAGGGTACAATGGAGAGAGAAAACAGAAGGACAGTCTAGAAGGAATTCAGTGGGATTGCCCACAGATGCCTTGGCACGACTTCTGCAGCTTTAGAATTCCCAGGGACAGATCCCTGCCTCAGGGTTAGCGGCTTGGGTGTGAGTCTGTTCCAACAGCTACACTGTGGCTTCTACCATTATCCAACTAGCATATTCACACTGCACATATCCTGACTCTGCTGAATGGCCACCCTGAAGACTGAAGATTCTCATTTTCAAGCATTTGATGTTCTCCTGGCCTGGAGAGATGGGTGCCAGAAGCCAGCTGTCTTTTATTCCTGTGGCATAAGGTGTACAGCCCATACTGCCCCCAGCAAGTGTACCTGGTTCACACCAGCAAAATGCAGCAGAAAAAAGGATTTTTAAAATACACTGGCTTGACACTTACCTGGCAGGGGAGATGCCATGATCAGGAAGGTGGTTTCCCCGGGGCGAGGCTGATCCCCTGCACTCCGGACGTGCTGACCCCTGCGATTTCCCCAAACATGGGAAACTCAACTGCATAATTTGTGGTAGTGCAGGACTGCATTCTCGCTTTCCCCTATAAAAAAATTCATTGGCTTGAGCTGCTCTGTCGATACTAATGCATTCAGGAAGCTGAAGGTGGCCCCCAGGACAGCTGTGTCAGGTCTGGCATTCAAATATTTAGTGGCCGAATAATTACTGTAATAATTAATTTCCTTTGCTTAATCCAGCAATCAGGCATGTTCACTTTACACATGGGAAAATGTTGGAAAGTGTGTTTGTGTGTGTGTGTGTGTGTGTGTGTGTGTGTGTGTGTGTGTGTGTGTGTATGAGCAGCAATTGCCATTTAGTTAAGATTTAGAGATCAGTTTGGAAGAAAAGCAGAAAGGTGAATAAAGAGAAACAAAAATTAAATGCCCCAAACTTGAAACACCATCCTTATAAGAACTTTGCCAAAGTAGGGTTTGATCAAATGTTACAATCTGCTGCTTGGGAGATGGCACCTTGAAAGTAGGTGACCTTACCCGAATCCTGCCCTCAGCTTCCGGAGCCATGCTGGTCTGTGGAAATGTTCTGCAGGCCACATACGTAGTCTGAAGTTTCCTAGTAGTCACATTCTTAAAAAGTAAAAGGAGACCATTAAATTATTTTAAATAATAAATTTTGCTTCGTGCAATAGATCTGAAATATTATCATTTCAAAATATAGTCAATAGAAAAAAAAATTAATGAGACTATGGGTGCCCAGTGAGCATCCTCTCCTCCAAATTCATTAAGCCTGGTTTCATGCTTGGAGTTGCATTGCTGTATTCAAGGGAGCTGTTCCAAGGGCAATCAGATTTTCCTGTTTCTCTGAAAGCCTGTATTTTCCCTTTTTGCCCTCTTTTTAGACTTTCTTTTCATCACCCCTTACAGTAGTCATTACTTCAATATACAAGGATTTCCAGGTCCCCATCTTCTGGGGGGGTTGCACTCCCAGGGCCCACTGTGGGGGGTGGCCCTCTGACTAGCTCTGGCCAATGAACTGTGAGTAGAAGGAAAGCAAGTCACTCCCAGGCCAGGCATTTCATTGCCAGCGTGGGACTCTCTAGAGCTCTCTTGAAGAACTAACTTGAGATGGTGGCTCTCCATCACTTAACTACAATGATTTGATCTTTCTGCTGACTCCTAACAGCATGCATGGGACCTAGAAATACTTCATTGTGGTTTTAAATGCCCTGTGGTTTTAAATCCCATGATCTGACCTAGCAGATCCTGACTGACACAGCCCCTCCAAGAGAGGACATAATCTTGGGGTGAATAGGTTTGGAGAAGGGCCAGGAGAGTGATGTCTGTACATAGACAGTCAGCGGCCTTGGAATGCCCTGCCCCCTCTGCTAAAGGGAACCCCATGGTCACCTGAGCTGTTAGGGGGCCCCTTCTGGGAAACTGAAGCTCGGGTCAGGATAAACCCACTTCCAGTTTCTGTTCTTCCCAAGACAGGCATAGTTAGCACTCAGTGACTGTCATTAGAGGGGGAGTGGGGCGAAAACACCTAGAGCTGTCTCATAGAAGAAGAAGGAAGAGGACACGGGTCTTCAAAACCCCGGTTTTGAAGACAACTAAAGGCTTGGAGTCACTGAGCATCTTGATTGACTCTGGACCTGCTGCCCAGAGTGGCCCCCTTCTCCACAGCCCTGTTCCAGCATGCTGCTTCTCAGGCCCTCCTTTCCCCTCTTCACCCTTTTCAGGCTGTCCTTTATTTCAGTCAGGTTTCACCTCCCCAGGTGAATGTCAGGTCTCACACATTCAGCTGGTCATTTACCAAATGGGCACAGAAGGCATCCTATGTCCTCATCTTTAGGGTACAAAACCATGCTGGATATACTCCTGCCCTTAAGGAGTTCCATCTAGTGGGCCACAGAGACAAGTAAAGCTAAAATTCCTGAGATGAGTTTTAAGTGCTAGGATAGACAGTCCAGAGGGGTTAACAGAGAAGGAGCAGTTCCCCAGCCTAAGAAGTCAGGGGGGGCTTCCTAGAGGAGGTGAGGCAGCAGCCACCAGGCAGAGTCAGGGAGGAAAGCAAAGGAATGAAGGTGAGATGGCTGAGCTGGCCCCATTCAGAGGCCTCCAAGTGACTGGTCAGATGTGGTGCAGGAGGCGTGTGGGCAAAGCGGTGAGATATTAGGCTGAAATGGAGGGGGCAGGAACCAGTCCCCAGGGGGCTTAGTAACCATGGCGATGGAGATGAGGACGGGCTAGCAAAGAGCTACTGCAGAGATTTAAGCAAAGGAATACCTTGATCAGATCTGTGTGTAGCTGGGGAGAGGAAAGAAGTTATTTTATGAGCTGGCTAGACAGGAAGGGAACATTTCTGTGGGTTTATTTATGTGTCTATGTGTTGGAGTTAAGCAAAACTCCCTCTGGCCCAGGTGATAAGAAAAGAGGGGACTTAGGGCAGAGTACTGAATAAGGGACCAGGGCAATGGGATGGTAGAAAGTTTTTAACACATCAGGGCCACTTGGTTTCTTTACTGGATAAGGGGCCAGGGAGCAGAGGGAGTGGAATAGTGGAAAGAAAGAAGCTGTAAAATACAAGGAGCCCAAGAGAGGAAACACCCAGGGGTGACAGAAGGTAGCCAGAGGAGCCCCTACACGAAAAATATCCTGAAGTCAGGGTGGCTGAAGGGCCTCTGCAAATGAGGATGTCTAATACTGATTTTTAAATAATCAGCGACAGCCACTTCACTGTAACCCCACACCAACCCCATTACCCAGCAGACCTCACTAAAAGTGACTTCTGTGTTGGCATGGGTCAGAGATAGGGGACAATCACGGGCACAGAATCCAAAGGGGATCCAGAGAAGTCAGGAGAAGCAAGCCCTGGGAGTATGAGGGGTAAAGATACAGGTAGGCCCTCCCCCAGAGGACTGTGGGAGATGTGGGGTCTGGGAAAGTAGATTTCCATCAATTGTGAAATAGTGCATAAGACAAATTTCTTTTATATAATAAAGAAATGATGGGAAGGGAGGTGAATAGCCACTTAGACTATAACAATACTCCCAGTGAAAATACACAGGGTAAAATTTGTCTGTCTTTACTTTAAAATATTTCAGGACAGATACGGGAGGTACATGCATGTGTAAGTTAAGTGATGACCAAGGTGGAGGAGGCTAATTAGTAGAAAAAAGAGGCTTTCGGACAGCGTGCTGAGTAAGGGAGCAGGGCCCCGAATGTGTGAAGGACCCCGAGTTCCAAATATTGCTTTCTCAAACTTCCCCTGAGAGTATAATTAAGAATGATTACAAATATTTTTGTTGGCTAAACAAGTGGTGTTAATGTTATGTAGATGGCTGGAAAGACACACATACAGGCATAGCTCCATCTTGCAAGACATAGCATTATAATCGCCCTCAGCCCCTCTACCTGAACACACACACACACACACACACACACACACACACACACACACACACTTAAGGGACTGTCACCTACTCGGGTGAAAAAGTTAGTTGTTTCCGCCACAAGAACATTATAGTATATGCCTCAGATGAACCTAGGTTAATCAGGGTATGCTGTTGTAACAGACAGCCCCCCACCAAGCCAAGCCAAACCAAAGCAGTGGCTTAAAGAAGTTAATTATGCTCTCAGATAACATCATTAGGTGACAGGGCAGCTCTGCTCTGTGCAGTGATTCAGGGATCCAGACTCCTTCCCACCTTGGTGCTCTGTCATTCCCTGGGGCGTTGCCTTCAGGGTCAGAGCTGACATACAGGATCTTCACTTTCCAGGGAAAAGGAGGAAACTCAGGCACACACAGCTGGACTATGAGTTTTAGGTTGTCTTTTCAGCTGGATAAGTTGGGCTGTCCCCAAGGAGATCACCTGGGAGTTGCAAATATCACTTCTGCTCAGATTCCACTGGCTCAGACTTCACCCGGAAGTTCCTCACCCTGGGTGGAGGAAGCCTAGGAGTCAGGTCTCTGGCTCAAGAGCATCTGTCTAGTTTCAGTTCTATTACCAATGAAAGAAAGAGACAGTGGATTTTGGCCACTGCCACAGAACCCTTCCTGAAAGTTCTTATTAAAGAGCCTACAAGGACCAAGAGTTGGGACTTTACAAGCACAGGCTGAATCCAGTATTGTGCTTACTTACTTACTAATATGCATGTGAATATGGCAGAATTCGGTCTTAAAACTGCTTTTATTGTAACATACTTGATGGTGAGGAAGCAGAGGATTCCTGGCGCTGAGTGTGGGGTGGTCAGCATCACCCAGGAGCTTGTTAGAAATGCTGGACTCAGGTCCCACCCCAGACCTACTGAGACAGAACCACATCTCCAGGTGATTCGTGGAGTAGCAGTCTCCCGGCTCCTTTACCTGGACTTGACTTTGGCCTCCTACATAGACTGCTGGGCATTGATTTTTTACAGCTGTAAGAGCCCAGTCACCTATGACAGTGTTCCACAAATTTAAGGACCCAGTAGTGATAGCAATACCATTTTTAGCACATCATACCAGCATTGAAAAAAAAAGGTAGAAAAGACATAGTATAGACTGAAAAAAAAAAAAAAAAACAAAAACGAGTGCATCACACTAAAGGGTTGTTTGCAGTTCCAGGTACCCGTGTAGGTGTAGGTCAGTGATAAAACAGCAAAAACGTGTTTGAAAGCCTCGGATGTAGGAGGCGGGGATCAGCGGCAGGAAGTTCACAGGTCTGGCAGCCGCAGTCCCGGGGCTGACACCACCTCTGACCCGTGCGGCCTTGGCCAGCAGGGAGCCTCCTTTGCCCGCACGTGAAACACGGTAACTTCAGCTTCCAGGGCTGCCGCTCTTGCAGCCTTACCAGGACCGGTCTGGGAATGAGTCACCTGTGGGAATAAATCCTCTCCTCCTCTTTGTCTTACTCTCTTTCTTTTTCGGACCGGAGTGTGGCTTACCCGGGCTTCTCAGCTGAGGTTAAAGCCAGGGTTCCTCATTCTTTGCGCCTTCCTAATTCAGGAGGGCACTTTTGCCGAGACCTCTGAGGGGCTCAGCTCCAGGGGTCCGTGTGACGAGAATGTGCCCAGGGGGCACGTACATGGGGCGTGGGAGGGGAGATGGTGGAGTGGCCCTCACCTTGGCCCGCGATCCCGCAGGCTCCCAGGTTCCCGGACCTGCCCGGGCTGGGGAGCAGGAGGGAGCACCTGTCGCGGCCCCAGGCTCCGGGCTCCGCCGCCAGCGGGCGGTGCGGCAGCGCCACCGTGTGGCTGCGCGACGTGAAAGCGCCGCCTCTCCGCCGGCGCCGGGGTCCGCGCCGCCCAGCCCAGCCTGGGACCAGCGGGGCAGGAGGGCGGTGCGGGAGGCATTTCGCCCCACACCCTCCCGCCTCCGTTTTCCAGCACATCCCCTTGGCTGAGCTGTTCGAGGCACCAGGTGCAGCGGGACGGAGCTGGGCAGTGCCCCACCCTGCGCTCCCGTGGCGGCGGCTCCTGAGGAAAGGGCACCGGGGCCAGGCACGTCCCGCTTTCACCGGGGGAGGTGTCCGGAGGAGGATGTGGATCCTAACGCCATAGGCCCGCGGCTAGCTGCCAGCTTCATGTCTCTTGGTCACAGTGCGCTGGTCTTGTAAACGGGGTCACGGATTTGAGTCTCGATGGGCCCAGAAGCACTTTTTCCTTTCCGGGAGCAACTCACCCCATCCCCGGGTCCAGGTTCTGCCTTTACCCTTTGTCTTGTCAGTGGTTTTCAGCCCCAGGCAAGCTCACTCTTGATTGGGTGAGACCGAAAAATGACAACTGAACGTTCTTGGGGTGAAAGGGTTTATACCCCGCTTGATTCCCACCGTGGCACGTGGAGCGCTAGAATGCCATCCGCCTCAGAGCGAGTCTGCGTGCAGCACGCCGGGCTCTGCCTCTGGGCCTCCCCCCACCCCGCAGCCGTCTCAGTCTCTGTCCTCATCGCTGCCACCTCTCCAGCCCCTGCTCCCCTGCAGCCGTGCAGCCCACAGCGCTGGGCAGGACACTTTATAGAGAATCAATAATAACACATTGTCCACACCTGTGCAGCGAGCCAGCCAACTAGGGTCAGGTGAGAATCCTGGCCAAAGAAACTTTAAGTTTCTCTATACCCTTGGCCAGTAGTGAGCCTTGGATTCCACAGAGAAAGGAGGAAAAATGGGCAGCTGCTGAGGAGAGTGCCCAGATGGACACGGTTAGAGGTGAAGGGCAGCCAGCAGCATCCTTGGGCAACTAGGTCCACCATTCCAGGATTCACCCCAGGGGGCTCCACTCCAACGCTAACACTCTCCGGACCTGGGAGTTTTCAAGCGCTTTGCCTGTGAACTGATGGAAGAGGCAGACAACTCATCAACACATGGAGTGCCGCTCATTTCTGTGGGAATGAACCCTCTCTCCCATCCCCGGTTTAAGCTTCTATTTATTGAGGCTTATCCTGGGTCTGCCATTTTGCTAAGTTCCCCTCAGGAAAGAATCTTGTGGCCGTTGGACAATGTATAGCTAAAGAATATGAAGCCAAAAGAGACTAAGCAATTTGCACAAGGTCACCCTGTTAACAAGTAACAGACAGGAACACCAGGTGGTTCTGTGGCTACCAAGCCCTTCACCACGAGGAGATGCCTTTTGCCTCTCCAGCCCCAGCCTTCCAGGGAGGGAGAAGCTTTATATTGAGCAGTTATCAGGGAAACCTGGGGGTTTGGGAAGATAACTGACAACGAATTTGGGGCTGGGTCTTCCGGCCACTCCCTTAGCCACCATGCTCCCTGCAGAAGCTGCCTGGCAGCTTCCTTGCCTGTAAAATGGGAATGCAGGAGGGCTCTGCCCCCTGTCCTCGCCACTCATCCTTCTGTCCTATAGCTTCCCATTGTGACTATTTCAATTCTCACATGAGAGAGAATAGAGTCAGAGAACTTTGCAGTGAAAGCCTGAAGTTAATTATCTGGCCTGCTGGGAGAATGCTGGGGATTACTCTGGGGCATAGTGACCATGATTAAGTCTGGATTCCATGCAAGTTACTTGCAACTTTCTGAATCTGCTTTCCCTGTGACCATTAATAACAAGAATCCTTTTAAAGCACTTGTGAAACCGAAGCAGAATCTGTGAATTAACACAGTGTTTACAAAATCATTGTAAGTGGTGGTATTAACATCATTGTCCTTAGAAGGTAATCAAGGCTCAGAGGAGTTAAATGCTGTGCTTAGTGTTACACAGACAGCCAGTGGCAGAGTCAGGATTCAAACCCAACCTTCCTGGCTCCAGGTGCCTCTTTAACCATTGGTGGTGCCCCTGAAGATACTTTTAGAGTCTTTCCTAGGGGTTTTCTGGAGCCAGAGGGAACAAAGATATGCCTTCAGGAAATTCAGCTTTGCGACTGTTCTGTTAAAGTCCTTGGTTTTTAGAACCAGAAGATTTTGTTCACATCATTCATGAGGAAAAAAAAAAACCCTTAAAAATGAATTCTCCCCTGGGCCTCTTCCTGAGAGTTCTCTATGAGAGGAAGATGGTCTCATGTCTAGAAGTAATATCTTTTCAGCCTATACAAAGATCAATGCAAAGTCCCTATTAATACCCTCCCAACACTTCATTCTTTTTATTCTGTGTGGTGTTATGTTGCTGTCTTGAGAAAAGATCTCCACCCTTCTATAGCTTTTAAAGCAATAGAAAATAAGTCATAATTTTTTGTATATATTTTGTGTATATGGGACATATGTATTATCCACACCATGGACAGTTAGGTTGGGTGGCAGATTGTATTTTCCAAAAGTGGCCACAACCACCTATCCTATCCCACATTTTCTTAAAATGTAACTGTGGTGCTCCTCTTGAACCTGGGTGAACCTTTGTGACTGCCTCTGTCAATTAATTGTGGCACCAGTGATGGCATACAACTTCTGAGACTGGATGATAAGAATGCCATGCAAATCCACCTTGTTCTCTTGGGACACTCGTTCCTGGAACTCAACTGCCACGCTTTTGGAAAGCCAGTCAGTCACTTAGAGAGGCCACATGTAAGTACTGTGGCCGATAGCCCCAGCCAATGCCCCATTTGATAGACGGCCAGCAACAATCTTCAGATATGTGAACAAATGACTTACTGTTCAGATGATTCCAGCCCCTAGCTTTCCATCCACCTCAGCTGGTGCCATATGGAGCAAACTTGAGCTGTCCCTGCTAAGCTCTACCCAAACTAAAGATGCATGACAAGAATAATCGGTCATTGTTATTTTAAGCCATTAATTGGGAGGTTTGTTATGCAGCAATAGATGACTAGAATCATTTCTCCACCCTTTTTCTGCTTTTATGAACAGTTCTGCAATGAATCTAAGTCTAGTGCCTTCTGCACACACCTGAAGGGAGACATCTAGAAGCAGCATTGCTGAACCAAAGTAGAAACCTCAAAGGGAATACTATACAGCAATTAAAATGAATCAACTCTATCTACATCCAACAACATGGGCCATCCTGAAAACAATGTCAAGTGAAGCATACAAGTTGTAAAATGATACGTATGGCATTATGTGAAATTCTAAGAACACTCAGAACAATGCTATATTTTGTTTATGGACCATGCATATAGTAAAAGTATGAAAATGTACAGGGGAGGGATGCACATAAATGAGTGAGCTTGAAGCTTTAGTAGTATCTGTAACATATCATTTCTTAAAAAAAGCTTAACTGAAGGTGTGAAGCTAATACCATAATGTCGACATCTGTTAAATCTGGGTGGGGGGATATATTGGTATTGTTATTTAAATTTTTTCTCTGTATTTCTTACATGTATTATGTATGGATATGTTATTTAGAATTATGTGACTATGTCATTATTTAAGACGTTTTAAACTTCAACTCAAATAAAGTTACGCTCACAATAATTATCTCCCTTGTGATTTTCTGTTTCATACGTTTGGTCACATAACCGATTGATTAAAACAGGACCTTTGGCCTTTGATCAGCTGATGATTCAGTTCAAATGCTACCCCTTCCCACCACACACCCTTCACTCTGAGCACGCTCGAGGCCTCTCCTTTTAAGAAACAATCAGACTCCTTTAGCTTTCCTGCCTTTACGTGAGATAATCTCTCTGCCTGGAATAATAATCCCAGTGATTTAATTTCAAAAATCCTCCCATCTCGAGTCTCATTTGATCTTTGCCAGCTCAGTGACAATTGTAAATAGTCCAGCATTTCTGGTGTGTAACGTGCCAAACGCTTTACATGTGTCTTCTTTTAAAGTACGTTCGTGATTGTTGTCCCTTTTTTGCAGACAAAAGGACTTTGGCTGAAATGTTAGTGGTTGTTCTTGTTATTTTCCCAAAATCTTGGCGGCAGAGCAAGAGTCACGCCCAGGTCTGTTCAGAGACCACACCCTCGCCTGTTAAACTGTCCTGCCTCCTGTGAGGAGGCTGTTGTTTTTAGCCTCAAGTTACAGATCAAGAAACAGATGCTGAGAGTTTCTCTCCTGGTCTGCCTGATGAATTATTCACCCACCTAGATGCACTGGAATGTCATCCTGTTTGGGAAGCTGTCATCTGGCTGGTCCCTCCATCAGAGCAGCCCACCCGCTCCACCATGGAACTGTGTTTATACTCTGCATCCTCCTCCACTGCCAGTCGGTGAGCTCCTGGGAGGCAGAGACTGGCTTCTGCACATTTGGATTCCCAGCACCCAGACCAGCATCTGATGTGTTACAAGCACCTTGTCTTTGCAAAAATGAGTATCGATTAGCACCTGCCTTACTCAGTCCCTGAGCTACATATATGCCCATTAACTCTGGAGAGTAATTCATTTCACCTGCAACCACAGGGCACAGTTTGTGCAAAACGACTCACAGCCGCCTGCTTATTTCTCTCAAAAAAATAAAAAACAAGCAATCCCCACTCATCTTTACCAAAGAAACCCAGCCCAAAGGACCAGCCAGCTGGGGCATTTAGATTCCCAGAGAGATACCCTGAAATCTCCATAAGAGGATTACCGACAGAACAAGAATGGATGCATATTGGGCATTCAGAATGTGCCAGGAACTGTGCTGAGTGATACGTGTGGATTTAATTTTTGCAAAATAAAGGGAACTACTGCTTGTGTGTTTTCAGTGAGCAGGGTGCTCCAGTTTCTGGAGGCCCAAGCAGAATTTGTCAGGGGAGGTTTAGAGGCGAGGACAGGATGTCTTACTCAAAAGCTTTGTCATGTTATCACCACTGGTGAGAAGACTCACCCCCAGCAGTGCAGCTTCTCCAAGCCCAGGGTGGCATTTGTCATATCCTGGGGGGCATGTGTGGCAGTGCCATTTAATGATGCCATCATGCCATGCTTTGTCAGGATCTCTTTTCAAACTGCCTCAGGAGTGACAGGTGATACTGTGTGGAACCATCTGCCCTGTGACACTAGGCCCTGACAGTCTCTTGTATCAGCCTCGCTTTTCTCATAAAGTTTTGAAAGGATGTTGACACGCACCGTTTCTCCTCTTTCAACACCACATCCATTCACTCACTTAAACCCTGCTGTGATGTTGTGCCTCAGAAGCCATAAAGCCCCGCAGGGACAGCTGGAACCCGTGACTCAGGTGACCCCGGGCTCAGTGTCTCCGTTTCTTGTCTGAACCGTGTGTTGCTGGCATCCTCCCCTCTGCTGCTCAACCTCTTCCATAATCTGGGTGGCGGACAGGCCGAGTGTCACATCTGAAAATTTCGCTAAAAGGCAGAGATAACTAGTGATCTGTGTTTATCTAGTCTGTGCTATGTGACAAACATTTTACCTGGTTCTATAAAAGTTTCAAGAGACATGAAGAATTTAGTCTCTGTCCTCCAAGAGCTTACTGCCTGACATGAGCAAAATAAAGTCCTATGAAAAACTTACAAACAGTTGAGAGAGTCTTATACCCAGGCTTACGTGCCCATGTAGAAATTAGTGTTTGGTGAAGATGAAAAAAGGCAACTTCCTATGCGGACCCCACCTCCTCCTCCAAAGGACAAAGAAAGAATCTGACCTGATTTCGTGAATCTCAACTGTCTTCCAGGCCCTGGTCATCCACAGTAACACGAACCGGCGCTCAGACCTCATGTAAGCCGCGAGAGGAGAATCCAGGTAGGGGTCGAGTAGAGGGCCAGCTGGAGTTACAGGTGCAATGAGAGAGGGTTCCTCCTCTCCTCAGATGTCTCAAAATCAGCAACCAGGCAGATCTGAGTTTTTCCTTGCTTGCGCTTGGTGCCGAAAGTTACCAAAATGGTCCAAAGATCTATCCCTATGCACAATGCTGCAGAGAGCTCTAGGAAGCTAAGCTATTATCTACGGAAAAAGCATTTGATACAACCCAACACCTCTTCATGACATAAATGCTCAAAACCCTAGATAGAAGGGAAATCCTTCAACATGATAAAAAACATTCATGAAAAACCCACAGCTAGCATCATATGTAAAGGTAAAAGATTGATTGCTATCAGGAACAAGAGAAGGATATTCCCTCTCACCGCTTCTATTCAACATTGTGGTAGAGGTTCTAGTGGGGGCAGTTAGGTAAGAAAAAGAAAGAAAAGACATCCAGATTGGAAAGGAAGAAGATGCATATGACATGATCTTGTATACCTAAAATCCTAAGGAAACCACTAAAACATTGTCAGTACTAATAAATAAATTCAGCAAAGTTATAAAGTACAAGATCACTATACAAAAAGCAATTGTATTTCTATACACTAACAATGAGCTATCTGAAAATGAAATTAAGAAAACAATTCCATTTATAATAGCATCATAAAGAATAAAATGCTTAGGAATAAATGTAATAAAAGAAGTGCAACATTTACACTTCTTTTGGCCTGTATTCATCTTTTCTTTTTAAAAAATTATACTCTTAAAACAAAACAAAGCAACCATTGTTGAGCTCAATTAAAGAAGACCTCCCATGTTCCTGGATGGGAAGACTTAATAGTGTTTAGATTGCAATAGTTCCTAAATTGATTTATAAATTCAAGGCAAACACAATAAAAATATAAAATACCAGCTGCCTTTTTTTCTTTTCTTTTCACAGATTTTAACAAGTTGAACCTAAAATTCACATGGAAAGGCAAGGGACCTAGAATAGCCAAAATAATCTTGAGAAAGAAGAACAAAGTTGGAAGATTCACATTTCCTGATTTCAAAACTTACTATAAAACTACAGGAATCAAGACAGTACTGGCATGAAGATACAGGTCAACATAGATCATGATCCATAAATATGTGGATGGAATAGATTTGAGGGTCTACAAATAAACTCTCACATGTATGGTCAATTAATTTTCAAGCTGGATGCCAAGACAATTCAATGGGAAAAGAGTAGTCTTTTCAACAAATGGTGCGGGACACCTAGATATCCACAGTCAAAAAAATGGATTTGAATCTCTACCTCACACCACATACAAAAATTAGCCCCAAATGGGTCATAGACCTAAATGTAAGAGCTAAAACTGTAAAACTTTGGAGAAAAAACCAGAAGTATATTGTTGTGACCTTGGATAAGGAAGTGGTTTCTTAGGTATGATACCAAAAAATACAAGTGACAAACAGAAAAAAGAGATACATTGCATTTCATAAAAATTAAAAACTTTTTTGCATCAAAGAACACCATCAAGAAAGTGAAAAGGCAACCCACAGAGTGGGAGAAAACTTTTGCACTCATATGTCTGGTATCTTGAATATTTAAAGAACTCTCACAACTTAATGATAAGAAGACAACCCCATTTAAAAATGGGTAAAGGATCTGAATAGGCATTTCTCCACCGAAGTTATAAGCAAAGATGCTTCCTTAGTCAGCAAGGAAATGCAAATTGAAACCATAGTGCGATACCATGTCATACCCTCCAAGCTGGCTATAATTAAGAAGACAGATAAAAGCAAGTGTTGACAAAGATGTGAAGAGACTGGAATTCTCATACACAGATGAGGGAAATACAAAATGGGGCAGCCTCTTTGAAAAACAGTTGGCAGTTCATCGAAAAGCTAGACATGGCGTTACCAAGTGACCCAGCAATGCCATTCCTGATGAATGGATAAGTAAAATGTGTAGTCATACAATAGAATGTTACTAGGCAACAGAAAGGAAGGAAGTAGTACAACAGGGTGAACCTTGAAAACATCATGGTAAGAGAAAAAGCCAGTTAGAAAGACCAAATGTATGACTCCATCTATATGAAATGTCCAGAAGAGGCAAACCTATAGACACAGAAACACTGGGGCATGAGAGCTACAGGGGACAGTTGTTCTTTTGGGGTGATAAAATTGATTTTGGTGATGGTTGCCTAACCCTGCAAATATACTAAAAGCCATTGAACTATCCGATTTAGATTGGTGAATTCTTTGGTAGTTGCTAATGTCAATAAAGCTGTTGAAAAAAGAAATCTCAGTGATATTACAAGTCTTTAGGAATAAGAGATGCAGTAGCAAATGAAATATACATTTCAATCAAAAGATGCAGCAAAATTTCAGAAATGTTGCAAGGTGCCATCTTGGAAATGAGAAAATTTGGTATTATAACAATTTTTTAGATGAGGAAATTAAGTCCTGGGAGTTCAATAACTTGCTCAAGGTTATCAAATTAGTAAGTGTCAAGGTCAGGACTTGGGTGCAGGCCACTCACTGTACCTCCGTGGGTAGTGAATTCTTCACCTCAAATTTAATATAACTGAACAGCATTTATCTTATTATAAGCTTGGTGGAGTGTCAGTTTGAACATGAACGATGGACTCCGGGAGCTTCTAAGAGATGTTGTCCTCCTTCGGAGCCCGGGCAGACATCTCTGCCTGCTTTGGTGTTGTGCCCAGCCTGGGTGCGATGTATTCTGGTGAGGAGCTGTGCCTCCCAGACCTATGCTAAGAGGACCTAAGCGGAGCCAGAGCAGGTGTGAAAGACTGTTCACATCTTGATTTTAGCCCAGTACAACTATTCTGGATTTCTTACCTCTGGAACCATAAGAGAATAAATTTTTGTTGTTTTAAGCCACTAAGTTTGTGCTTATTTGTCATGGTGGCTTAGGGACTTGATGCTATGAAGGGGGCCACCTCTGCTCTCTGCTCAATGGTCCAAAGCAATTCTGCTCTGGCCCCAGGCCTGTGCTCCTCACCCAACAGAGCAAAAGCCTTGTTGCTTCTTGGCCCCATTTTTGGGAAGGTGGCTTAAGGTAACGTGTTGCAAGCAGCATATTAAAATATTTCCTACAGCCTCCTATGGTTCTTACTGAGGAGATACAAACACATTTTCTTCACCTTCCTGAGTTTCCTGTGCTTATACTGCCTATAGATGGCTCCTGGGGACCTCGTGCGCACAGAAACATGGGATTTCTGCAGTACTAGCTCTGTGACTCCCTACCCCAAAGCAATTTGGATGGGTCGGAGAGGGGTCGGGGGTAGGGGGGCTAATTCAATGATTTGGTGACAGCAGGGTTATTTGGTCTCTGGAAGCGGAGAGGTCTTTTTGAGCTGGAGTGATCCTCATCTCTGGGGTGAGGAAAACAATCAGTGTACACAGGGATTTCTGTGAACTGGCTGGGAAGAGGTGTGACCTGGGAGGAATCAGAACTGAAATTTGATACATGCCGTTCAAAGGTTCAAACCTGGCTGTGGGGGCAACCCGAGGAAAGGGAGCTAAGTAACTTGCTGAGCAAATACCTTCTGTCTCACACAAAGCCTCCTAGGGCACATGAGCTTGGGAAGGTGCCTGTGGTTTGCAAAGAGAAGCTTGATTAAAGTCCACCTTGGCCATTTTTAGATGTCAGGAGGCTCCCCACGTTCTCTCCACCACCTTCACCTACCCAGTCTCTTGGTTCTAGCATACCACTTCCTGCTCTGGGCCAACCAGGTGAGAATCATACCTGTTTGTTCCCTAAACAACCTGTTAGAATACTCCTGGACTCCTCCACATCCCCCTCCCAGGCAAGTGCATCAAGCTATGCAGCAGGATGCCAGTCTAATTATCCCAACCCTCAGACTTCTTCTGTATTAAATCTACCTTGACAATCCAGTGGCTTGTCACTTCGAGGCCTCTTAATTGGCTGCGTGATTGACAGGAGTGTGGGGGGCTTTTTATTTTAAGAATCAAGAAGAGCCTATGCCTTCAAAATTAGCTCAGTTATATGATTCCAGAGTCCTGGTTTGCACCCAACATGGGCTAGAGTCTGATTTTTGCAGTCACTTTGGTCCTAGGTAACTAGCAAGAATGACACAGACAGAAAACCAAGCAAATTTCTGTGTTTATTACTTATCTTTCACCAAAGGTCTCCTCAGCCCTAGGCTGACCTAACATTCCCTTCCACCAGCATTATGAAAAAGACAGTTCTGATCTGAATGCTTGTGTTGCCTCAAAATTCCTGTGTTTTGGTTGCAAGTGACAGAAATCTAATTTGTTGTTGTTCATATAATTTAGAGGTCCAAGAGTTGGTGTGCTGGGGGTCATAGCTGGATTTGGGCTCTTAAACAGTAAGGACTGGGCTCTGTCACTCTCTTTCCAGCTCTCAGTCTTGCCTTCCTTCTAGGAAGTTCTTTGCTTCACCACGGTGGTAAAGATGGCCCCTGGTGGTGCAGCCTCACCTGACCCTAAAGGTCCACTTTCCCTGAGAAGGAGCACACCTGCTTCTCAGGGTTCCTATTAGCATAGCATTCATGAAAGGCTCTGATTGGTCCCACCTAGTCATGTGTCCTCCTCTTGGCTCCATCACTGGATGCAAGAAAATGGAGTTCTAGGATTGGCCATTCCCATCCTATCATGTGACCAGGCAGATGAAAAGGAGCTGTGATTGGCAGTCTCATCAGAACCCTGTGAAATAAGAGCAGCCTTTGCCTAATGATGGAGGGGGCCACCCAGAGTAAAAAAACAAATATCCCCCAAAGACATTAGAATTGAAAATATTTCAAATCCTATTGCCCTGGTAGGTCCTGTGTCTCCCTTTTTCCTTCTGAATAGCCTCTCTCCTTCTGACAGTCTAGCTGGTTACGACAACCTGCTCCAAGATGTCAGAAAGGAAGGCCCTGAATGCGTGGAAAGCTGATTCAGTTTCCCCATTCTCAGGGCTGCGCTCCGGTAGAGGAAACTTGATTGCTCTGCCTCTGGTCAATAAGACCTCACCAAGCAGAAGCAATTCTTGCCTCCTAAGAGGATGGCAGAGGCTGGGGGCTCCTGGGACAGGAGTTGAAAAGCCCAGGGAGGAAGCGGCAACCCCCGCTGGCGGGCCCCTGCCGTTCCTTCCTTCTCGTCTGCCCCATTCCTTGTCCGCCTCCACAGCTTGGCTGGCCCTGCTCACCCTCAGCCTGAATGTCGAAACTAAGGCTGTGAAAGCTCGGCTGTTCTCTCTTCTCCAGCCTCTGGTAAGCTTCTAAGATAACTTTTCCTCATTTGGGTTTTCTCCTCTTTCCTTGCCTGGGTATTTCATGGACTCTTCACAATGGAGAATGGAGGAATAGTCTTCAGTAGCTTATGTTCAAGCCAAATCTGTCCTTATTTGATCATTGCTGCTGCAGTTCTAAAACTTTATGGAACGTTTGGTTCTTGGTCATTTGAAGCTCCTTACTTGTGTTTTACAGAGTGTCCAGTAGGAAGACCTATGGACGTTCCCTGGTCCATTTCCCCATTGAAGACTGACCGCTCTGCTACAACATCAAGCGGTCCTCGAGAAGGCAGCTTAAATCCCCGGAGGGACGGGGACCCCCAAGCTCTGGTTGGCTGGTATAACGTTATTTGGAAGACAGATCTGCCCCTTTTGTCTTAGTTCTGGCACACAGACTTTGTCTCACTTTCTGCAGCCATTTAAGTACTGGAAGACTGCTTTTCGGTTCCCTTTCCTCTCTCTTAGCTGACACTTCCTGAACACTTACTTGTCTGGCGCTGTGCTAACTGCTTGGCATGCGTATGTTCGCTTCATCTCCCCAACAACCTATGACATAGGTGGCATTATGCCCACTTTGTAGTGAGGAAACTGAGGCACAGGCTGTCAGTTCAGACTGGTCTGATGCCAGAGCTCACACTTTTAGCCCCAGGTACTCCTCAGTTTTTTTTAACAAAATAAACCATGTAAGTTCAATGTACTGAGTAATCTAACACCATTCATGATGTCCTTTTAAATCTCCAGAAGGGCTCAAGGATGAGGAGAAACTGTATTTACAAACAATGGAGAGGAGGTGTGGAGACCCAACCCAGAGGGATGAGGAGAAAAAAGCCAAATTGAAGCCCCCCCCCCCACCCAGCACCTGAGTATCCATCACTGAGGTCAAAGCTGAGTTGTTATGGCCTAGGAAGAGGGCATGTGGTCATAGTAGTGCAATGGTCATAGTCAGAGGCTCAGGAGACCTGGATTTTATTCTAGGTCATGCCAAAGAATCAGATTTCACCAACTGAGAAACAGGGATACCCTTTACTCCACCCATTTTCCAGAAAAGTTATGAGAAACTGATCAGCCAATACAGGTTGCATTTTGAAGTGCTTGAAGAAAAGAGTGGTAAAAGAAAAATCTTTCTAGATAACCATCTCACATGGGCCAGTTAGATTTCTTCTGAGACCTGCAAAGAGTCAGCCAGAATCCTGAGGTGTGATGGGTATGTTCTAGGACACAGACTGTCGGCCACTCATCTCCTGTGAGGCAGTGGCTGTGTTTGGCTGAAAGGAGGGACCGTTTTGTCGAATGAAAACACTGCCATCTCTCCACATTTGCATAAATAAATGTGTCTTGCTCTTGGCTTCTTTGAGGATTCTCTGAGAGTCAGTTTGAAGACAGTGTGTTTGTGATTCAATCTATGTGACTGGAACAGTTAATGTCTAGGCTCATTACTATATTTGTTTTCTCTTCCCACTGGGCAAATTTAGCTTGCCTTAGCCTAACAACTCAGCAGAGTGTACGTACTGATTAATCTTTCCCAGGCATTCCTTTTATCCTGGTGTTTCACGGCTTTTTGCTGACAGAATAGAATATAACCTCCTCAACTGCTCAGTCTCTACAATCTGTTCCCATCCTGCCCGTCCCATTATCAGCTCCCACTTCATTCCCATAGGAGCTTTTTATTTCAGGCAAACTTGCCTTCTGAACTAGTCACAAAGTTGTACATCCATCTCACAATTTTAGAACATTTTCTGTTACTGCAAAACGAAACACCAGAGACCCCTTAACCATTTCTCCCCATCTCCCCAAATCCTTCCATTCCCTCCCCAGCCCCAGGCAACAACTAATCTACTTTCTGTCTCTATAAATTTGCCTATTCTGGACATTTCATATAAATGGAATCATAAGAGGTCCTTCCTGGCTGGCTTCTTCTCGTTAGTATGGTCTTTTTAAAATTCTTCCATATTGTATGTCAGTATTTCGGTCTAAACTGTCTGATAATATTCTATTGTAAGGATATACCACAAGTATTCATTTATCAGTTGGTGGACATTTGGGCTGTCTCCACTTTTAGGGTATTACAAATAATGCTGCTATAAACATTTTGTGCATAGTTTGTTTGCAGACATATGTTTTCATTTTTCTTGGTTATATACCTAAGTGTGGAGTTTCTGGGTCATAGGATATGATTCATGTATTTCTTCTTTGGAAAACTGTCTATTCAGATTCTTTGCTTAACCTTTGAGGAATTGCCAGATTGTTTTTTAAAGAAGCTTCACCACTTTACATTCCCACCAGCAGTGTATGAGGTTCTAATTGCCTCCATGTCCTTGTCAATACTTGACTATTTTCTGTTCTTTTTATTATAGTGGATGTGAAGTAGTATTTCACTGTGGTTTGGTTTGCATGATGACTGATGACTAATAATGTTGAATATCTTTGCTTACAGGTCATTTGTTTATCTTCTCTGGAGAAACATCTATTTGGATCCTTTGCCCTTTTTTGAGTTGAGTCATTTGTCTTTTTATTGTTGATACATCATGGATACAAGTCTTTATATATCATGGATACAAGTCTTATAGCAGATATATGATTTGCAAACATTTTCTCCCATTTTGTGGGTTTTCATTTTCTTGATGGCTGTCCTTTGAAACAAAAGTTTGAATTTTGATCAAGTCCAATTGATCTATTTTTGCTTTTGTTTCTTGTGCTCTCAATGTTATATCTAAGAAACCATTGTTGAAGGAGATTAAGAGGCACTATAATTTACAATCACAATATAGGTAGGTGATGGGGAAGGCAGTATAGCACGGAGAAGACAATTAATGACTCTATAACATCTTACTATGCTGATAGACAGTGACTGCAATGAGGAGTGGGGGTGAGGACTTGACAATATGGGTGAATGTTGAAACTACTGTATTGTTTATGTGAAACCATCATAAGATTGTATATCAATGATACTTTAATAAAAAAGAAACCATTGTCTAATTCAAAGTCACAAGTATTTGTACCCTTGTTTTCATTTAAATTTTTTTTTACATTTAGATAAATTATCCACTTTGAGTTCTCTTTTGTATAAGGTGTGAGGTGTGGGCCCAACTTCATTCTTTTGCATGTAGATATCCAGATGTTCCAGCAAATTTTTTGAAAAGATTATTTTTTTCTCCCATTAATTATCTTGGCACCCTTGTCCAGCAACTAGCCACTTCTGCCAAAGTACATTTCTTAGCTATTCTCTTTACCATCTAATAGTACCAACCTGGCCTGGGTTGATTGGATCATTAAAGGATGCTGATTCATTTATTTCTTCTTTGGAAAAATATCTCTTCAAGTTCTTTGCCTATTTAAAAACTTGGGTTGTTTGGTTTTTTGTTGTTGAGTAATAGGAGTTCTTTATATATTCTAGATAATATCCACTTATCAGATAAATAATTTGCAAATATTTTCTCCCATTCCATGGCTTGCCTTTTCATTCTGTTGATTATATCTTTTGATACACAGGAGTTTAAAATTTTGATGTAGTCCAGTTTATCTTTTTTTATTATTGTCTTTCCTTTTGCTGTCATATCCAAGAAATTATTGCCTTCCACATGACCTTCCATTTCCCAAATTGTGTTCAGGTCTCCATGGAGCCTGACCTGCTTGAGCTTTTCTGACTTCCTTATTTCCATGTTTATCCTATGAACAAATCTTCATCTCCTAAGGTAACCTGGATATATGTATATATTTTAATTCTCTGCTCTAAGAATAAAAGACACAACCAAAACATCTTTCATCTGCAACCGAACAGAGGTGCTGTTCTGTGTTCTGGAGCAGCATTTTCCAATCCCTTCACAGAAGCACCTAAATGCACACTCTGAGAACATACATGACCAAATGAGCGCAGAAAATATCATGAAGTCTACCTCTTGTAGGTCCAAAATGCATGTTAGCACATTACAGCTTCTGAGAAGCCCTGTGATAAAGAAGCCAGTTTAATTTTGCTTCAGTGAACAAGCTCAGGACTCAGGACGGACTCATTTTCCTCAGCACACCATTACCATGCTCAGAAGTTTTTCCCTAAACACCCCTGGGAAGCTCAGCCTTAAAGAAATGTGAGGGTTGAGAGAGGTAATGACATGCAACCAGACGGATGAAAAAACATCCCTCCTGATCCCACACACCTGTTTTTTTTGCCTCCTGCATCCCCTTCTACTTTCCTCAGCAGAGGTAACTTCCCCTGCCTACTCCAGCAGGTCATTTGACTTTTCTGCTCACTTTTGAATAAAGTTCTACAATGTTGTTATGCCTCAAGAGTCCAAGTTCAGAAATTAGAATGCTGTCTGTCCAAGCCACTCACCTTCACTCTAATGTCGACTTAGCTCAGGCCTGCTTCAGACTGCCACATGCCGGGGGGGGGGGGGGGGGGGAAGGGGGCCCCTGGTGGCTTCTCCACCCACTGTTCACCTCCTCAGCCACTCTGCACTGCAGTTTGGACTCTTCCTCGGGGGACAGAGGAAAGAAATGCGAGAGGACAGCCTGTGCTCTCTGGGCACCTCTGCTCCCTGGGTCTGGTGAGGGTCGGGCTGGCTCTTGTTGGCATCTTCCGAGAGGTCCTGCTGAGCCCCTTCTCCGGCAGTTGCCGCAGGTCAGGCTGGCCTTCTGTGTGCTAAGGGATCCTTCTGAGCCCACAGACGTGCAGCACGCAGCTCCTTCTGTTGTGCCTTCTCTTCAGAAGACAGTGCAGCTTTGGACACCAACTTACTTCCTCTCCCTTTCAGATGGCCTTGGCTCCGCGCTCTGCCTTTATTCTGGCATGGTCACCTCTGGCATGGGGAGCCGCTGTCACCCAGAGTCCCACCAGTCCTGCAGGGGCAGCCAGTCCCAACATGGTGAAATTGCCCCGGGGCCCCATGAGGGCACTTACTCAGCATTCGCTCCTCTTGGGGACTCCCTGGGGGATACCTCATCCCCCATCCAGGGCATGTAAGATTTCTTGAGCATAAGTCAACCTCCAGTACTCTGAGGCTCCAAGATTTCAAATTCCTGGGCTTGGGATCAGAGGCGATACCTTTCTCTCCTCCTGGAGACACTGCGAGGCAATTAGGAAACCCCCTCACCCCTTTCCTCACTTTAGTTTGAAGCCTCTGTCTTCCGAGGAGTCCTGAAACAGAGTATCATAACAGGTTATCAAGTCAGCACATGGAATGTGTCATTCTCACAGTCCTTTGGAATCTTGACATCCGTCATATGGGCTCATCAGTCAAAACTCATGCTGGAATAGTATTGTTCTAATATCTGGTCACATAAATCGAACCTCTAACATTGCCTAACTTGTGATAGATGCTCAGAACACGACCTTTGTTCTGTCTTCTCTTTTCCTCTAAATCAAAACTTCCCCATTTTTCTTGAAACAGCTCCAACAGTTTTTCCTCTGGCAAGTCCTTCCAGACCAATCCGTGAACAGTGACTGCCCTCCTAGTGGCACTTGCAGAGACCCCCTTGTTGCTGGGACCTTCTGCAGGTCGAGAAAGCTACTGTACAAACCTAGTGAGGCCCAAGAAGGAGACAGGACTTCAATGAGATCACACAGCTAGAAAGCTCAGAACTAACCATGTCTCCTCACTCCCAAATGAGCCTTCAAACTAAAAGCAAACTGGTAAAGCAATCACTGAGAAAGGGGATCACATCAACTCCCCCCTGAACGAGCATCTTCCCCATCTCTACTTCCAAGAGGAGCTGCCTGGTACAGCTTGCAGTTCACCCTCACCGCTTCACTCACCTGCTCTGTGGCAACAACACATTACTGTTCAGACCCTTGGAGAAGCAGAGCAAATCCCACAGCAAATACAGCTAAGACAGTCTCAAGTCCCTGCCACCAACAGCAGCTGAGGCACGGTTTAGGTGTTGGCTAGCCTCTTGAGTACCATGTTTGGTAAATAAGGACTGATCTCTTTTTAACTGACATATAACGTTACGTAAATTTGAGGTACACAACATGCTGAGTTGATACATTTACATATTGCAAAATCATTACCACCAAAACCTTACCTAACACCTCCAACCCATCACTTAATTTTCATTTCTTTTTTTGTGGTAGTAACATTTAAGATCTACTCTTTTAGCAGCTTTTAAGTATAGAGTACAGTATTATTAGTTATAATCACCATGTTGTACATTAGATCCTCGGAATATATTCGTCATATAACTGGAAGTTTGTACCCTTTGACCAACATCTCCCTCTTTCCCCCTGCTCCCCCAGCCTCTGGTACATTTTATTTCACTTAGCATAATGTGGGGCTGGGCTTTACAATCACTCTGAGAGGTTATTCTGTGTGCCCCCCTGAAGCCCCCTCGAGGCCCCCTCAGCATCTAATTGAAAGGATGGCCCTCATCTCTTGATGGCCTTGCTTGCTATCAAGGCCTTACCTCTACACAGCCTCAGAAGGAGACTGAACTTCAGGGCCAGGAGGGCATGGGATTCTGGTGGCAAGGAGGCTCCTCCTAACCCAAGGAAAGCCACGTCTCTGCATAGCATCTTACAACTCACAGATGGGGACCAATCCCCGAAGTGAAGTCTTCTGGACTTACAGAAAGTGGAAAAAAATCTCCAGGGAGAAGCATGTGACTGGGGAGATCTCAAGCTGAAGATTAAACTTCCAAATCTGAGCAAAGTCAAAATTGTATACATGCTGTGATAGACAGGATTACTGGTGAGCAAACATTATTCTCTTCCCCCTCCCACACTGGGTGAGATATGCACTTCTGCCATATTGACACTGGACTTGGCCATGTGACTTGGACCGAGGGAATGTTAGTTGATGCAACGTGAGCAAAGGCATTAAATGTGCTTGTGTTATTGTGTGTCTGCTATCTAGCATAAGAAAACATGCCCTGGTTAGCCACTCATCCTGAAACAGTGGGGAATTAATGTGACCCCCTTTTGCACTGTTTTATTAGTTTGTTCTTAGTTTGAAGCCTCCTCATTTGGAAACAAAGAGAACTGGTTCTATCTCAGGTTCTCTCACCAACCAGCTACGTGATCTCACCAACATCACATCTCTCTGGGTCTTAGTAGATTTGACTATATAATAGCAGATTTGAAACCAGCCTGGAGCAAAACCTGAACAACCATTGACAAGCCCAGCAGAGTCACAACTGACCTGCAGGGCACTAAAGCAAGTAAATAAACACTTGCTGTAGTAAACCACTCAGTTTGAAGATGGTTTGTTACACAGCATATTTGCAGAAATAACTGACTGATAGTCACACTGAGGTGGAATTCAGAGGCCTTTGAAGAGCTGAGAGCAGGTCCATGGGACTTGATACATGTTGGAGGGTTTCAAATTGAAAAGGAAACATTAATCTTGGGCCATTGTAGTTATTGTAGGAAAAACAAAGGGTCACCCAGTGGGTAGCACAGGCCATAGCCCTGAAAATTCTGTTAAGTCCAGCCCCCACCATGCTCGAGACTGCTAGCCAGCTAGATGAAGAGCAGGGTGTCAAACATGGGAGATTGGTTCTGTGCAACCCATCAAACACTCACTGAGCACCTACTACATGCAAGGGCCTGTGGGAGTGTTCACAGGTCCTTGTTTTTCCACCGCATGTCAAAACAACTTACAGTCTTACCTCAGGACCTTTGCTGTTACTGTTCCCTCTGCCTGGAATGATCTTTGCTGAGATCGTCCCATGGCTGCCTTCTCATCATTCAGGTCTCATCTTGAATATGGCCTTCTTAGAGAGGTTTCTCTGATTTCTGTAGCTAAAGTAGCCACTGCTTGCCTGATTCATTCACTAGTACACCATCCTCATTTATTTTAATAACACTTACCACCACCTGTTGTATGTTTTTTATTTTTTTGTTTGCAGTCTTTCTCCATCCACTCAAATGTAAACTCCCCAAGAATGGGATATTATCTGTCTTATTCACTGTGGTATTCCCAGCACCTATAACCATGCCTAGCACATTGTAGGTACTCATTAAATATCTTTTAATAAATAAGCAAAGTGCTTAAAAGGGGTAAGGAGAGGGTGTGAAGCCAAAGAAAAGGTGTGTATCCAGGATCAAAATTGCTGTAATAAATATGTGCAATGTCATCTACTGGAAAGAGCTCAGGTTCTAGAGTCATACTTTTCCCACCATTAACTCTCTTATGACCTTAGGTACGTCATTTGTATTAGCTAACATATCAATTTAGCTGCTATAACAAAGAGCCACAATAGTAACAGCTGAAAAAATACAGTCACTTATTTCTCTTACTTGAAAGTCCAGAGAGGTAGTCTGGGGCTGGTGTGGTGGCTCGCAACCATCAGGGACCTAGGCTTCTTCTGTCTTATTGCTCTGCCATTGTGAAATAGGGTTTCCAACTTGGGGCCCAAAACAAATGCTCAGGCTCCCCTTATGTCTACATTTCAGCTACAAAGAGGAGGAATGAGGGGCGGGGAGGGCCAGCTCCTCCCTTCAAGGGCTGGACTCAGAAGTTTTACTCATTACTCCCATTTACACCCCATTGAGTAGGACTTAGTCCTGTGGACACACTTGACTGCAAAGGAGTCTGAGAAGTTCCTGGCTGGGTAGGCATGTTCCAACCTGAGACATTCCATCATTACAGAAGGGGAAAAGGCAGGAAGAGCCCTCTTGGACACATTTACTGCCGCCCTACTCCCGGCCCTCTGCCCTTTCCAGTTCCCTCATCTGTAAAACACGTACCTCACTGTGTTACAATCAAATGCGTTGAATTATATGAAAGTATCTTATAAGGTCAAAGTTCTATCCAAATGTAAGTTACCAAATGACTAAAGAATACCAACAAAGGGCTTTTGGAATCACATAACGGGAGATCCATGTTGGGTGAAATGATACAAGCGTTCGTGGGGAAGTTAGTTTTTAAGGTGGGCATTGAAATGTTGGTTGACATTTGTTAAAGAGGGAAATAAAGGCAGGGGGGGCATGAAAAATATCTCACATGAGAAAAGAAAGATCAAAGGTAGTAAAGTGGGAATTTATGTGCATGTTTGAGACACTACATGTGGTATGGTCAGAGGGTCAGAGGGTCAGAGGGAGCACGGGTCAAGAAAAGACAGAGCAGACAGAACCTGAACCTATGAGCAGAAGGAGGGCTTTAGATGGGAAGTGGGAAGCCAGCACCAGCCTCTGATCTGAGTAGAAGAGGACGTGATCTTCTCCACCATGGCACCTGTGCCTGAAGGAAGATGGCCTTGGAGATTGGCAAGCCTTTTAAAGGCCTGGGAACTGTTTCACAGATAGACGCACCGGACTTGGCAGCACAAGGGATGACGTGCAGTGAAGGTATTGACTGGGGGTTTTGCTAGGTGCCATTGACCAGGAGGGACACCCCAACAAGAAGGCAAATTCAGGAGGAAGAATGTAAATTCAGAGTGTCCAATGTTAGTCTGAGCACCTCCCAGCAATGGGAAATTTGAGGTTGGCATATAAAATTGATCATAAATAACTAAAGAATTTACCAGAACGATAAAGATGCTTAATTGAAAATACTGCTGCTGCTTACAGTATGATCTAATGTCTAACAGCTCAGACAGCAGAATTAAAATTCAGCCTTAGGGAATACCTTCTTTCCCTTTCTGGAGCCTGAACTTCTGTAACTCTTTATGCCCTTGGGAGGCTAGGCTGTGTCCTTCCTTGATACATAGAGGGCAGTGGCAGAGCCGGGCAGCTTGGAGCATCTCATCAGAGGCTGGGGAAATATGTAGCTGTTTATTTTCTTTTCCTCCCAAGCATCCTCCTTTGGTCTAAAGACATCCAGACCTTAGTTCCCAGCCCAGCTGTGAGAAAGCCTTTCCAATTTTTGTTCATTGTGTCAGGAAGAGGTTTACAATATCATTTTGATCTGAATCACAGATTGACAATGGAAACTGGGTAGGAGGATTAAGTGAGTTTTTGTCCCTTTCAAAATTTTCCATCACTGTCCTAAAATTGATTATGCAAAGAAGCGTAAGCTGTTTTGGTTTCAACGTCACCTTGAGAGTTGTTGCGGACAGTGGAAGTTTGTGACTGTAGAGACTGGAGACGTCTCCTCAGGCATACAGGGTCACCGGCTCCACCACTTCATGCTACAAAACTCACAGTGACTGTCGCTTGGCTCTGGGTCATTCATCTCATCTGGTAGATTTGACCTTGAATATCCTGAGCTGGGAGGCGGAATTTACCAACCACTCTTGTTACTATTATGATTATTTCCCCTATACATTTGGAGACACATGTGGTTCAGGATAAGAACAATGTTATATTCATAATCCAACCAACAAGCATAATAAAATTTTAATTAAAATCCTCTATTTGCATCTCTTAGAGAACTTCAAAGGTTTAGCTCAATCATAGTCTATCACAATACTTTGTAAACTTCTCTCTTTCCAGACCCCACTTACTTCCGTGTGGGTTTTCTCTCTCTCCCTCTCAGCATTTCTTCCATCTTCATATTATGAAATTAGCACAGCCTCTCTCCTAGCATCAAATAATATTTCCTTTTCAGAAAGGCAGTGACCAAATCCAGGGTTTAATAGAGAAGAAGAAATCAGGAAACAATCACACTTAAAAACTTTTTTCCTACCACCTAATTACATATTGTAATTCACTATTTATATTACTAATTTAAAATGAAAAATAATAGCCAACATTTATGTAGTGTTTTTGCCATTCCCAGAGTGCTTGTATACCCATAGCTCCTTTTGTGCTCATGACAAGAAAAGCATTGTAGTTATCACCCCTGCTTCAGAGATGAGGAAACGGAGCAAAAGTTGAATGAATTTGCCCAAGTCAAAGAGCTGGGAAACAGAACCTGGAATGCAGTCCAACTTCTATGGTTCCAAGGGCCTCAATAATGCAGCCAAGGGTCCTCATTGGCCCCTTATCACCTTTTGATGATCTGCTTCTTTGGGGACCTGGGAGTTCTGTCATTGGCTCTGCAGCAAACTTCAGGCTGGGCTGCCAGGCTCCACGGCTGCAGGGCTGGGACCAGGGGTGCAGGTGAGTTGCCTACAGCTCATAATATAAGGAGGCATTTGCTCACTCTCAGGACTGTGCAAGGGCAGAGTCCTTAAATTTTATACCTTTGGCCCCTCACTTGTCTCACCCTAGTGCCACTCTGCTGGGCTTATCCGGAAAGAAGAAAAATAAAGCCAGCCCCTCCCCCTGCTTTCCACAGCAGGCACAACCTGCCTCTTAAAATGGAGAGAGAGGAGAGCTGTGCCTCATCCACCTTCACAACCAGACAGGCAGCCTCAGTCGGTGGTCATGGGCTCTGGCAGCCGGAGGAAGCTGGAGGCTGACTTCACCGAACATGCAACAGATGTTTGTGGTGCCATTTAACATACTTAACTTGGCGTGGGAGCCCACTGGTGCCTGTGATTTTCTTTTCTCTGTACTTTGCCGAAGGTACATGATTCACATTCCTGATCTCCCTGGAGCAGGAGACAGATTTCAGGCTCAGTGTTCAAAGAGTGAGACAGATGGACTGGGGCCACCACTGATGCTTTTAAAACAAAATAGCAATCCCCATATTTTTCTTTCCTGTCTCTTTTTTGGCATGTAGGGGAAAGGTGACAAGATGACCTGGCCACCATGGCCTCAGCCAGTGACCCTCTCCCTGTCTGATGGGAGGGCTGGAGAAATGCCGCCACGGGCAAGAACAAGGTCCCCAGTGTAGGAAGTTCTCAGACTCGGGGACATAGAGTCTATGTTCCTCCCCTTGAACCTAGATGGTGACTTGTGACTGTTTTTCCCAGTGAAGAGATAGAAAAGATGCTGCCTGACTTCTGGGCTGGGTGCTAAAAAGGAGACAATTTTTGCCTTTCATTACACTCTCTCTTTCTCTCTGTCTCTGTCTCTCTCAGGGCACTTGAACTGGCAACCTAACTACTATGTTGTAAGGAAACCCAGGCCACTTGGAGAAGCCTTATGTAGGTGTTCCAGCCAATATCCCCAGCTAAGGCCCCTGCCAACAGCCAGTATTAACCTCCAGCTACACAGCAGACAAGCCTTCCAATGACCCAGCCACCATCTCTGGAGTTTTCAAGCTGAGGCCTCAGACATTATGGATTAGGGGACAAACTAACCCACTGGGCTTGTCCAAATTCCTGCCTTCCCTCCATGAGACATAATAAATATTATTGCTATAAACCATTAACTTTTGAAATAGTTTCTTAGCAACAGATAGCTACTAACCCATCACACTTCCATGCAAATCCCTTTTTAGCCTTTGTTTTCCAGACTGAAGGGTCTTCGCTTGTGAAATCTGTCTTCACACAAGTTCACGTGTCGCATGTTGTTGTGGGGCAAGAGCAGGTCTAGCACAAGGTATTACCACTCCAGGGGCAGCCGAGGTCTCTGGGGGCACCCCTGTGTGGTGGAAGCATGGAGTGTGGTGGGGCCATCTTAGAAAGAAAGAAAAGAAATGGCAGAGGAGCTAGAAAGAGAAAAGAAGTGGGCAGATGATGGCGAGACGGACATAGGGCTGAGGAGGCTCGTAGCACTGCATGGCCCAGTCAGCTTGCTGACCCACTTCCAGGGAGGCCTGGATAACCCTCCCTCTGCAGGCGCCTCATACACACAGCCAGCCAGGGCAAGGGGGTGTCGGTCTTTCTACCTCACAGCTGGGCGTGCCAGCTGGGCATTGTTAAGTCTAACTGACAAGACCACCACTTTCTGTCAAGCCCTTTGCTAGGCTCTGGGAATACCAGATGCTCCAAGTCCCTGCCCTCAAAGGAGTCAGAGTCCATTTGGGAACAGTTAAAACAGTTCAGTCATTTTTTTCCAAGGGAGACCTCAGCTTAAATGTAGGTGGAAGTTTTGAAATAATAAGTGGTCGGGCAGGAAGTATAGGGATGGGGAAAGTGCACGGAGTAAATTAAAACAAAAATTCTGTTTTTTATTTTGAAAGCACTTGGCTGGTGTTCATTAACCATCTGCGACCGATTTGATGGTTGACTCTAGGGGATTTGGTAATTAAAGTGGAAATAAGTATTTCCAAATTAGCTGTATTTGGAGTCCAGTCATTAGACTTCAGTTAGGATACTCTTGAAGGGACTAAAACCAACTCAAATTGGTTCAAGTAAAAAGGGAATTTATTGGCAGATGTAACCAAGGAGTCATGTCTGGGTCCAGATTTTGGGCTCAGACACATTCACTGAGACAGATTTTTCTCCCACTCTAGAGTCTGCCTTTCACTTTACTGGCTTCACCCTCATGTTTCTCCAAGACAGTTCTAACTTCTCCAAGCCCTCCCCTCATGGTGGCAGAATGGCTGCACAGCTCCAGCCCCTCATCTTCACAGAGGCACCTTCCTCTAACCCAGCATGTCTAGCAGAAGTCTCTGGTTGTGTCCCATGTCCAACTTTGAAACCTTCACTGTGGCTGAGGTAGTACTGATTGGCTCAGGCCTATAGCATGTGCCTGACCATGGTGTTAGGGGTGGTGGAGAAGGGAAGAACCAACGAAACCAAATGGACTAAGAGTTGGGGAGGTTTGGATCTCTGTATAAAAACTGGGGATTGTCAGCAGAAAAAGGAATGAGTGCTGGGGAATTAAATTAAATGGTCCCACAAAGGCCCAGACACAATGAGACAATGGAGCATCTCAAGGGCAGTGGAAGGCAGCTCAGCGCAGAAGTGGACTAGGAGAACATGGCTCTGGAGTCAGATTCAAATAGGCCTCCACTGCTGTGGCAACGAGGCCTACTGGTCACCAAGTATGTGTGTGTTTATATGTTTCTCTTTCCACTGTAAAGTATTGTGGCAGTCATGAAGGTGTATTACTCATATCTTCCTTCAAGAAATAACTGCCATTTAGCTGCAGTGAGTGCTGTACTTTGGAACTAAAGCCATGCTCTTCTAGGGCATCCCCTAACCAAAGAGCCATTTCTGCCCCATGCAGGATTCCTCTGCTGGACCATCTCTGCTCTGGATCTCCCTGTCAGGTTGGCTGAGACCTTGTCGGATCTGCTCTGCAGTCTGAGTCTCGATCCCTGAATCACTGTGTGGAAGGCCTCCAGCCAACCAGGAGCACCACGTTGGACTGGCAGGCCAATAAAAATGTCTATTTGGTGGTACTTTTCTGCATTGGAGGCATACTTCTGTACAATTTCTGCTCTGGTAAAGATAGATCTTAAAAATGAAAATATAAGAAGTGGTTTTAAAAAAGAGCTTGCCTATTATCGTAGTTCCAGCTACGGTGACAGAATATCATTGACTGGGCATCTGTATAAACAACAGAAATTAATTTCTCACAGTTCTGGGGCCTGGAAGTCCAAGACCAAGATGCCGGCTGATTTGGTTTCTGGTGGGGGCCTCCTACCTGGTTCAGAGATGGCTGTCTTCACGCCATGTCCTCAGCTGGGAAAGAGGACAAGAGAGCTCTGTGGGGTCTTTTATTAGGGCACTGATCCCATCCTGAGGGCTCTGCCCTCATCACCGAGTCACCTCCCAAAGACCCCACCTCCAAATACCATCACATTAGGGATTAGGTTTCAATGTATGAATTCTGGGGCGACCCAAACATTTATCCTACCTGTTTTTAACAGCTTGTTAACAAAAGCTCAGAACAGCCCTGAAAACCCAGCTCTATTCAGAGTTTTAAACAATGTTTTTATAGAAATGTGACACATATATGCAAAGGTGCACAAAATAAAAGTGCATAAGATCAGTGAGTGATTGCAAAGAGAAACACCTCTGTACTCACCAACCAGATCAGGACAAAAACATTTTCTCATTCTAGATATCCCCCTCTTCCCCTCATCACACACCCCCTCTCAAAATTCTTGACAAGTTTCACATGCTAGTTATAATAAAGGAAGCAGGTTTGTCCAACCCCTTTAGTCAATGGACTGATAGATTGGAAGAGGTAAAGAGAAACTTCCTTTTAATGGTTTTGTTTATTAAGCTTAAAGAGTAAGTTTTATCTTTAAGATGTTTTTCAAATCCCAGAACATTGTACAGGCACTGGCTAAAGAAGGGGGGGCCGGGAGACGCAGAAGTTATATTTTGTTCTATCCTTGTTCAGGAGTCTCATCTTGATAAGCAAAGAATGTAATTAAAATGGATTACAGACTATTAAATGCAAACAAGAACAAAATGATTGCAGTGTATGCAAGCCAGTAATTAAGGCTTTAAAAGAGGAAAAAGTCACCATCACTTAAAATGTTTATTTGTCAAGGTTAGTAACAAATATTGACAAGAGAGCTCTTTTCTTTTATTTTCTTCTTAGCGTCAGGCTCTCAGCAATTAGTGGTGCATATTCCAGAATCAATATGGCCTCAGGTCTGAGGCAGGAAGAGCCATACATTTCAAAATTAGTTGGCCTAACAGCAGACTGGCTCCATAAAGCAGACCTGCTGGCCACATCATTCAATTAGTGCTTATTAGAAGACAAAGAGAAGCATGTCAGAATCAGCTTCTCCTTAAATGGGTTTCATCTCAAAGATATTCTTAGGATGACGATTAGGGAGAGACTTCCTAATGGCAAAGGATTTTGTATTTTATCTTTACTATCGAAAAAGCTGAATCCAAAAAAATGGAATGCCATAAAAGTAGAGTGCAGTGATTCACAGCAGGGGCTCTGGGATCAGACTGCCTGGAGTCAAATCCCAGCTCTACCACTTTCTAACTGCATGACATTGGCCACATTTTTCAACCTCTCTGCCTATCAGTTTCCTCATCTGTAAAATGGCAGTAATAGTTGTATCTACCTAGTAAGGTACTGAAAAGAGCAAGATGATCCATGCATAGGTCCTGGTGTGCAGCATGAGCTCATGATGAGTTAGCTACTGAAGTAATCAGGATAGGCGAGGGATGATGCAGTGACACGAAAGACCCCAAATGCCAGTGGCTTTACTGAAGAAGCTTCATTTCTCACCCAAGCTATGACCTCACTATGGGTCAGTGTGGGAAGGGGAGGAACGAGGCTATGCTTCCTCTTAGCCACCCAGGGACCCACCACTTCATAGCAACATATAACAGTAGGGGAAGATAGACAGTAGAAACCCGCTTAGAAGTGACACGTGTGATTTCTAACATGTCTGTGTTCATATCAGTCTACTGAGTGCCAAGGAGACTGGCAAACATCAGGAGCAGGTCGGATGTGTAGCAGACCCTTCCATACATATTATCATCATCATCATTATTAATGCTCTCCGTTCTGTATGAGTTGTACTGTATAAATATTAATGTTATAGATTCCATATGAGTTTTACTGGTTTTGGAATAAAATTTGGAGAATACATTCTGACCTGTGATATGACTGAATCCCCAGATAATTCACTCATTCCACCTGCTTGTTGAATACTTATGATGAGGTAATACTGTTCTAGGTGCGGGACACAGGGATAAACTGGACCAGATAAGGATCCTCATCCCATGGACCTTCTGGTACAAAAATGATTGTAACGAAGTGCATACCAGAAAATATCTGAAAGCATAGGTTCTAACAAAGGGGGGTAAGTGCCTGGTGGGGGGACTCATATTTGTGCTGAGACCTGAATGACAAGAAGGAGCCAGCCAGAGAGAGATCTGCGGGAAGAGCTTTCCAGGCAGAGGGAAACCAGTGGGTTTTAAGAATTGTGAACAAAGACAGTGCAGCTAGAAGATAGAGAGCAAAGTAGAGGTAACAGGAGGAGGGGTGGCAGAAAGTAGTAGCAGAGGCCAGTGCATGTTTGGCCTCACAGGCCATGGAAAGTGGCTTCCAATTCAGATGAGGGAAGGTGGGAGGCTGTGTGAGGCAAGAATGGCAGGAAGTAAGGATGAGAGAAGGCGGACCAATGAGGTTCATGAGGTCATCTAGGTGAGAGGTGATGGCTTGGATTAGGTTGGGGGCAGTAGAGAGAAGTGGTCAGATTTGGCATTTGTTTTGGAGGCAGAATAAGGTGATAATGGAGTCAGCTGCACGGGGACCCCCCTCATCACCCACTGCCTGGATCAGCCATGCAAAGGATCCATTGAAACATTCTGTTCTTGGATGGCCATGGAAATAGATGATTCCTTGAAACCCTTTTACCCCTGAGACCTCCTGTAGGTCCCTGGACAAAAATTGTTAGGTCTTTGCAAATCTCACTTCATGGTGAAAACAGTTCAGGTCAAAGCTTATCAAATGAGTAAGGAGACCTAGTGCAAATCTCTTACTCTTTCAGGTTTACAGCTTAAAGCTCTTGCTCTCACTTGGTAGCACTGCCAAGAGATCAGGCAGTTAGAGCTGCATGTGGATTAAAGTCTTCTTTGGAACAAAATGCCTCTTAAGGTTTCCGTCCTGTCCAACAGAGCACTGGTTTTATCATAGGTGGAAATCAGCATCCCAGGCAGAGCCCTGACCTGGAGGCCAGAAGGCCTGGCAATGGTCCCTACTCTCGCCATCTGTGGGGCTTGGGCCACATACCTGACTCCCCTGGGACAGCTCATTCCCCAGATATTTTCAAATGCCAGGCCCAGGACCTATGGAGACACATAAAACACAAGCTCTTGGCCACGAGTGTTCTACAGGGGATTAGTGTAAATGACCCTTAACATTCCTTCTCATTCTAATCCCTGTGATTTTCTCAATGTTGTGAAATCTCCCTATCTGGCTTCATAAGAGGTCACCAGTGGGGCCAGGAATGCCTGCCTATTTACAGACCTGAAGGCTGGTTCTTACACCAGCAACTGGCCCATCCATGCAGTACAATACCCATGGGACCCAGATGTCTGTGAGTTTGTACCTATGTAGGGTTATAAATGACCTCCCCTCTCATGGCTGTAATGAGGCTTAATATCCATAAGGTCTTGCCAACCAGGGGTCTGGAAATCAGGAGTTTCTATGAATCATGAGACAGAGCATGTTTATCAGGAGTCATCCCTTTGGACTAACAATGCAAAGGGCAGCAGCTTGGTTCTGTGAGCCAAGAATGCTGAGATGGTGGTGGCTGAAGCCCAGAGTCACTGGGTGTGTGCAGGGGAGTGTGCTAACCAAGGGCTACCCACAGGTGCTATCAGGCCAAGTCCAGGTCTAGAAGATGAGCTCAGGCCAAGAGAGAAGTAAGCTACATTCCAGAAGTCGGGAGGAGATTCTGGTATGGACCAGCAAGGAATGCACACTGAGTGGTGGGGTACAGTAGGGGGCAGATCAGCTGCAAGGTGGGGTCTGAAGTGCCTAAGAATGAGAGATACGTATTATCTATAAAATGGGGACAATAAGGCAATCATTACAGGGTTCTCATGAGGATTAAAGGAGTGTAGGATGTTGCAACTCATAGAATACCCAACTAAAAGGAGTTTATCAGTTAACATAGCTATAATATCAAAGGTAGGGCAGTTCCAGCATTGGTTCATCAGCTCAACAACATCATTAAGGGTTCAGGCTTTTTCCACGTTTTTGCTCTGACATCCCCAGAGACATCTGACTTTGGATTAAGGTTTGCTTCATCATGCTCACAAGAGGGCTGCCACAGTTCCAGGCATTGCATGTAGACATGGCAATGTCCAATGAAGGAAAGAAATACTTCCTCCCATTTGTCACATTTTACTAGGGAGGAAAACCCTTCCTAGAAGCCCCCTTCATCTCCTCCTTTATCTTATTGGCTAATAAGGAGATCAGTCTTCTCCTCCTTCATCTTATTGGCCAAGGTAGGGTCATATGATCTAGCTGTAGGGAAGCCTGAGGAACCAGGTTTCTGTCATTTTAGCCTTTTCAGTGGCAGGTGGCTGTTCCAGGAAGGAGGGGATGGGCTGTTGGGAAAGCCACAAAGAGGCCTATTAAAGGACCCTGCCCTGTGCTTGCCACACACAGCTCGATACATGTTAGTTGTTCTTGCTCTTTATCCTTTCATTCCACCATTACCAACCCACCACATCATCCCTTTACCTTCAGTAATTCTAACTTCCGTTCTAGAACTGGCCCCTCTCCCAAGACCACAGATACAACCCGGCTGCTCAGCTGCTGAACGCCAGCTCTTTAGGTTCAGAGAGACTGTTACACTGGGCTATAAATATCCTCAGGTGTTTGGATCCCTATGTTCTTCTGAGTGAAGTTAACAACTAGGGAATAATGCCAGGTAGCTTCTCCTCAATAAAAATATCCAGACCTTACTGGTCTTAACACCATCTGAGCTATAGGAATCTTAGTAATGAAGATCCCCAGGGCACGCTTGTCATTTGGAGAACTCCCACCTGCCACGGGGACTATTGTGCTCATTATTAAAACCCCACAGAGCAGTAATGAACCATTCTCCAGGGAGGTCACACCCACCAATTAACAACATGTATGTCAAATCCCATTAGGGGCAACTCCAAGGCATCTTTCAGAATCTTTTGCTGGAAGGGAATCGGTCCCTGTGGAATACAGCCTGAAACAAGCCAGCTTCAGGCTGAGATTTAAAATGTTATGCTTTGCGTACTTTTAAACCATATCTTTTTATGTTATAAAATAATATCATCACATTGCAGAGAACTTGGGAAGTAGAAAAAAGACAAAACCACCAATAATTCCACCACACAAACACAACTACTATTGTCATTTTTTTTTTTTTTTAGGAGAGCAAGGTACAGGCTTTTATTTAGAGATACAGTGAAAGGACAGAACTCCCGGCTCACGCCAGGAGGGGACAAGAGAGTCTCTACTATTGTCATTTTGATGTAATTCTTTCTCAACATTTTTCCTTTCCTCGTGTGTTTTTACATAGTTATAATCACAGTATATGTGGTATTTTTATTCTACTTTTCCTACTTAAATTTAACAGGTATTTGCTGTGTATTTATTAGCGTACCAGGCTGTGTTAGATGGTAGGGGTTAAATGGAGTACAAAACAGACAATGACAGACAGCAATGAAGACAATGCAATATGATAATGAATGGAACTGTATGACAGGGGTTATGGAAATCCATTAGAGGGATTCCCAACCTAGACTTGTAGGTGGTACTCAAGGAATGCTTCTCGGAGGAGGTGCTCCATGAGCTGAGACCCAAAGATACATAGGAGTGAGCTTAATGAAGAGGAATTGGAAGGAGGTCTCTGCAGAAACATGTGTTTTTTAGAGCATGGGTAAGACCCAAGCTGAACAAGAACATGTTGTTTGGAGGACAGGAAATAAGAATAATTCATCATGTGGGAGCTTGGACTCTGTTATGGCCTGAATTGTGCCCTCCACCTACCCAATCCACATGTTGAAGCCCAAACCCCCAGTGTTACTGTGTTTCACTATAGGCCCTTTAAGGAGGTAACTAAGGTAGTCATAAGAGTGGGGCCCTGTTCCAATAAGTCTGGAAGCAAGAAAAAAAGGAAGAGACTTATAAGAAATTGGCTGATGTGATTATGGAGGATGATCCAAAATTTGCAGGACCAATGTACCAGTTCAAGTTCAAAGGTTGAAAGCTGCTGCAGAACTAGGAATAGCTGATGCCCCCATTCAAAGGCCATCAGGCAGGAGAATTATCTCTTACTCTGGGGATGGTCAGCCTTTTGTTCTATTCATGTCTTCAACTGATTGGTGAGGCCCACCCCCATTCTAGAGGGCAATCTGCTTTGCTCAGTCCACCAATCTAAATATTACTCTCACCCAAAAAACACATGTAGAATCATTCAGAATAAGGTTTGACCAACTGCATGGGCACCCCCTGGCCCAGTCAAGTTGACAGATAAAATTAAACATCACAGATGATGTTTATGATGGGGAAAAGGAAGGAGGAAAAGCTTAGGGAGCTTAACAGGGACCAGAGATCATCATGAGCTGTCCTACTAGCCAAAATAAGGAGTTTATACTTGATTCTTAGGTCAAAGGGCAGTCGTTGAACAGATTTAATCAAGGAACATCACATTCACTGTGTTCGTTTTAGGCACTAACATTGAGACTGCAGTGCAGGAAACACCTTCAGGACTGCCCTGTACAGTTGGGTAGGTTGGGTAGTACACAGCTCTAGTGGACGCACCATTCCTATCCTGGTCTGTGGGAATAGCCCCTCCTGGAGTTGTGCGGGATACAATCTGTGCCACTGTTTACAATGGCCCTGAACACATTCAAAGGGGTGAGACTGGAGGCAAGGGCATCAGTTAGGAGGCCACGGAAGTACTGTGGGTCCAAAGATTTTTCAAATATTGGACACAGTCATGATTTGGTGGCACTCTCCTTAGTGATAAGCCATTTTCCTGATCTTGTTTACAAGTCTCGTTTTGCTGTAGTGGTGTTAAATGAAAACAAAGCAAATGTTTCCAAATGACCATATAACTTATCATTTCACTGGGACACTTCTGAGAGCAAAGGAGATATCAGTGATTCCACTGGGAGGACAGGCATAAGCTACAGCTGTCCTACGCACACCTTCCTCTTCCCTCACTTTCTGAATATCAAGCCTTCTTTCCAGGGAGTTCCATTTCTGGGCGAATCAGGAGCCAAATGCACACAGTGCGCTTACCTCATGTCAAAAAACTTCAGTCTCTTTCTGTAGATTGAAACCCTATAATTTTTGTGCTTCAGAAAAGTAAATTGCATAGTTTACATTTATTTATATTCCCTTCACATCTCCAGTCGGAAGAGATAGCTGAGAACATTTCATTCTCCTCCTAATAAGCTGCTATGATTTCACAAGTGTGTTTTATTTTTGTTTTTGTTTTTATCTTGGGGTAAATACAGTCTCTCCTAAAGTTTTGAAGGCAAGACATCCAGTTATAAGAGAGCAGAAGGGAAGGAACAAACGATTGTTCTCTCCTGTGTTTGGAAGAAAATAGGAGGATGGAGTAAGATGCCAAATTATTAAAATTATTTGACGGCTGTATGTAATTTTCTCTAATGGGGAAAGATTCAGTAGTCCTCCTTCCAACATTAGGAGACTTGCCTTCTACCCAAGACTTTGTCTCTGACTTCTTCAGGGTTAGCCAGAAAAAGACTCAGGGGGCTTCCGCTGTGTGGCCATTCTTGTATCAATGAGAGGTGACAGAGTTCCTTTTTAAACTTGAATGGACCGCTAAAAGGAGCTCCAACTTAAAGTAGAGAAACACTACCCCTAAAAGAACATGACAAAGTCTGCTAAAGATCACCTGCATTTGAGTTCTAAACTTCTTTCTGGACAGCTACACTCTATTTCCCATCCTCCCTTAGAGTTAGGGGTGGCCCTGTAACTGAATTCTGGCCAAAGGTATGTGAGCTGAAATGACTACCACTTTAGGCGTGACCTGTATAAACTTCCCACAAGCGGTCCTTGCTCCCCTTCCCTGTCTGCCAGCTAAATGGAGAGGACTCTGAGATCCTAGAGGTGGGTGACGCCACAGGATGGAAGGAACCTGGTTCCCTGAATGACTGCATGGAGCAGAACACCCCTACCTGACCCGCACTGGAACTATATGTTAGTGCGAAATAACTTATTACACTGAATAAATGAACTAGGAGGAGTTATTTGGTACACAGAGGCCTGCCTAGGATGGATAAACACAGAGGTACTTCCATTCTCTTAACTCAGCCAAAGAGGTCTGAGAAAGAACAATGGTAGCAAAGAGATTTGCATGAATGAATATTTATTGGGAATGTCTCCATGCTCCCATTTTGCTACTCTTAGGAAAAAGTGATGTAGTAGAGAAGACTCCAACCACAACTGCCTGTGACCACACTTGCTTTCTTAAGGGAGTGGCATGATCTTCCTCCAGACTAAAAGGGCTTTGATTCAGCAAAATTCTTGATGGCCATTTGGTGGTGAAAAGACATTCCTCAGTGTGCAACCCCAAAGGCATGGCATAAAGAGAACTAAAATTCCTCTTCATAAGAGAAAACAGACTGAGGGGTTGGGAGAGAGCTCTGGAAGAGTGGGTTGGGAGAGAAACAGCACTGAGCAAGATGGCAGGGACTGGCCAAGAAAGGAGAGGGATTCCTGGCAGTGGGGGCCAAAGGCCTTTTAGGCTAGGGTTCCAATGGACCATTTTTAAGATATCTGCTGTGTCTACTACAGCAAAAGCCCCTCTGATGCTCCCCAAATGATCAAGAAAGCAGCAGCTCACTCAGCCTTGAGTCTGTGTGTCATTGGGAAGGGACAGACTTGGACTCCAGCCAAGCAAGCAGAGGTTGAAATGTCAGTGTTGAGAAGTGGTGGAGAAACATACCCAACTCAGGAGTGGATGTGAGACAAACACCTTCCCCTAAATATGTTAGAGAAAGAGTGACTTTCCAGACAGGTGGGGACCTTGAGGTTCATGAAGAAGGTAAAATAGGTTATGTAAAGAAGGATCAAGTTACTTGCCATCTAGGTAGGAAGTCCCTTCTCCCTGCAAAACCTTTCTGAACAGGAGTGTTAACCAGCATCCCTGCCAGGGGCTATATGCACAGAGGGCCACTGAAAGGTACAGCAGCTAGTGGAATGGACTCCTTGAGGCAGAGGTCACGGGTGGCCAGGGATCTGAAGCCCCACCAGGCTGGGAATCAAGTGTGTGTGCCCTTTGGTCAGTGTAGTTTGTCCTTGAGAGCGATAAATGGCCTTCAGGATGGGAGGGAGGAGAGACTGGGGCTCAGCTTGTCTGCTGGTCTTGTCACAAGGAGGTGGAGGTCACCATCTTGATTGAAATTCAACCAGGCATTTCAATTCCCAGCCTTCTGTGCAGGCTGGGCGTGAACTGGGCCAGGGTGTTAATGCGCTAGGGCAGTGAGCTGGGGCCCAGCCACCTACCTCCTCCCTGACTCACCGGCTGCAGTGCCCTCCAAATGACCCCTTAGCTCTCGCCCTGAATGACTGCAGCTCTGTCCCTTGGCACTTTGCCTGCTCGAGAGGAAAATTCCTATGGTGATCAGTTGAAGATGATCACGACTCATAAAGAAAAGGAACCACTGAATGCAGCATTTTTCCTGCCCCATTTGGGACATCTTAGGTCCCCAGGACTTCCCGGAAGAGTTGTTGGCTAAATGACCACAGAGGCCCAGCGCAGAACCTGGCACTTAGTGTGTGTTCCACAGATTATATCTTCTCTCCTCCTCTTTCTTCGTACCACCACTGCTGTTACCATCCCTATGCCCTTATTACTGACATACCCATACCCAGCTCCTCCTTGGACCAGGCCTGCCTCCCGGCTGCCATGACTGCCTTGGTCACATCTTTGCCCTCCTGCTGGGATGTCAGAATATCTCAGCCCTGAGGAAACCCAGATGCCTTTGGAATGGCCGTAATGCCCACGTGATGTCTAATGAAATAACAAGTCTCAGATGGTTTGGGAAGCAGAGCTCTCTGAAGGAGACAGCCTACACTGTCCATAGGTTAAATAAAGACAGCTAGAGGGCTTTGCTTAAACACAGAGCAACCTTTGTTATCAAGCATCCACTTGGTTTGTTAGAATCTCATCACTTGTTGTTCCATAGTTTCTCCATCATTTGTCCCTGATGAATGTTCTCCCTGAGAGAGGCCATCTGCCCAGGCCCAGAGCAACGGCCCCTTCTGCTTTAAAAAGTGGTGTGAAGGAGCGGGAGTGTTGGCTTTGCTGGCTGCCCTGGCGAGGCCTCAGGGTGGCCTTGGTGGAGTGTTCCAGGTCTTAACCTCAGGATTACATGTTCAGAGAGTCCAAATTACTGAAGGTCACTGAGCCTCACCTTCCTAATCTGTAAACAGGGTTAGCAATTCCTGCCTGGTAAGATTGTCATGAGAACAAACTGACATCACTTACACTAAGGTGCTGACCAACGGACACACTGGAGTGTTGAAGGTACGAAGCACGTCTGCCAGGTAGTGCAGAATATTCAAGTCCTGCAGCATCTTTCCCACTGCGGGGAATTCTGCAGGTGTGCATGGAAGCTCGGTGGGTGTGTAAATCCATACACAGGGTGCCAGTTGATCTTAAAGGGGAATGAATAAGCTACTTTATAGCCCAAAGCCACCACCTACAAGGATAAGATATGGGTGCCGACCTGCCAGTGCTGGACACTGGCAAAGGCCCTTCCCGCACTGCGCCTTGTTCTGGACCTTGTGGAGACCCTGCCCTTCCGTGAGCACATCCTTCCACAGCCCGCCCAGCTTCCGTCTAGCTGGGGCAGCATCCCCCTCCAAAGACCTGAAGGTCTTGAGAATGCTCTTAGGAATAAAGGAAACTTCCAAGTATGAAAAAATTTTCATTGAACTTACAGTGGGCTAGAAAGTCACACCTTATGTTTTCAAAGAAAGCATCTTAACGAGTAGCAAATAAGTAAGAATTTCCTGACTTCAGGTATAGACTGTTTATATAGGCCTAGACCCAGAGTACCTGTCCATGAAGACCCCCCGCCCCCACCCCACGCAGCTCCTGGAAGCCCAGAGGGCTATGCTCTGATGGACGTTGCCATCCAAAGCAACCGCCAACCCCAGGCTCTGATAGGACAAGCCCAGAACCAGCAGGCCTCTGCCCGGCTGTTCTCATAGAGCCACCCGAGCACCTCTAGGCAGGGTCCGCTGATGGCTGTGCCCCTGGTTCACACCAGAGTCCCGCTGGGAACCCTGAGGAAGCTATCTGGCCGGTCCCTGCATCCCTGGCCTCCGCTTGGCGTTGTTGCCTCCTTAGTGCTGTTTGTTCCCTGCTCTTCTATGCCCCGTGTTCCACCCCCAACCCCATCCACTGTCACCAGTCTTCCCACTTCGCCATTTTCCACGGCAAACACCACAGTTCTACGATATCCTCAACTTCTTTGTCTTGTGCCTTGGTTTAAAACAGGCTTCTTCCGAGAGCACAGCTGCCCTGCCGCTCCCTGCAATAGGAGGGACATTTTCTCAGGGCCGCTCCCCTCAGGTGCTGGGGGTGGGCTCAGCACTCCCTTAGGCAGGGGTTCCACATCACCCTGCTGCTTCTGCTCTTGTGGAAGCTTCTGCCTCCCTCCCCTGAAGCTCGCGTGTCCCCCACCCGATTCTCCTTCGGGCTTCCTGGCTGCTCCCCTGATTCTTCGGCTTCTTGGCACAGGCACCCACTCGCCCCTTCCACGTGCCATCCTCCTGAATGGTGTTAGCCACCCAATACCCTGGACTCCCCATTGGCCTCAACCCCGAAAATCACTTATATCACTTATATATCACTTATATATCACTATATATAAGAATAATATCTTATTATTAAGATAATAATCACTTAAGCCTTGTTATTCCTTGAGCTGCTTCCAAACTCAGAAACTCCAGAATTCTAACATAATCCCTCATCTTTCCACTTCTCAGACCCTTTCTCTAAATATGTGAACTCTTTGACCTCCAAGAGACCCGTAGTTGCTTGATTATTCCATTTTCTCACACACACCCCTACCCCCACATGCTTCTTCTCTAGCCAGAACACTAGCCTACACACTACTACACACACGCACACACACGCACACACACACACACACATGACACATGCCCACTGTACAGCTGGTTATTTAATGGGCATCTTCCACTCAATCTATCCAAAACTGAGCCTATTATGTTCCCTCTCCCAAACTGCCTCCTCTTCCTTTACTTTTCTCTGTTGGCCAATGGTACCACCACTTCCCCAGCCACCGAGACTGAACTTAAGAGTCATCATGGAACTTCCTTCACCCTGCACCACGAGGCAACAATTCATTCTTCCTCTCTCGACTTTACAGACATTTCCCAAATCCACGCAGTCCTTTCTGCTCCAGCTCAGGCCTTTATCACCTCGCATTCAGCCACTGTGGTAGCTGCCCCCTGGCTCCCCGTCTTCAGCTTTGCCCACCTCACCCACCCACTTTCCATATTGCTGCCACAAGTGCAAGTTTTTACAGTATCTTTAAGTTCCCACCACAGCACACAAGGTCCTTCCTGTGCTCCTTTGTAAGACTCCAGCTTCTCAATCTGCCCCCTACTCTCTTTACCCTGGATCTGAACTCTGTGCTCTTTCTTCTCTGTCTATAGAGAAGATTCACTGAGTCAGTCTTACTCCTCATTCAAATCTGCTTTGCCCCCTCCAGGAAGCCCTCTTCCAGGACTAGTTGGCCTAGGTTCCCCCTCCACCCTGCTCAGTACTCCTAAAACTCCCTGTGTGTGCCTCAATTGAGCGCTTCCCATAACTTTGCAAAATACATATTTTATAGGGCCATAGCAGACATTTGTGTTTATTTATACCACCCTGACTCTGAACCCCATTCTATACTTGGGGCACCTCTCCTTCTTACAAGCCCAGTTCCCACTACAGAAACAGAAATGCCAGATACTCTCTTTCCCAGTCTTCCTTTCACTAAAGGGAGGGCTTTCACTTGAGGCCTCCCATAAGGTACCCTCCCCCAGCCTTGACCCAGGAATCTGTGGCACAGAGGCAGGGCCCCTGAGCACCCAGTGCTGACAAGGGTGGTGCAACCGTGGCAGCTGTTCCTGTGGCCGTGATGGTGGCTCCCTGTTGGTGGTACTGGTGCTGTGAGCTTTGGCATGATTTCAAGATTTGGTCCTATTCAGCACCCCATTCGGAAAGTCCCCTGATATCCTTTTAATAAATCTTTTTTACTGCTTCACTCTCCCAGTCTTGGGCTCCTCCCCGTTGAGACTGAGAGCTCCTCAATGGCAGGAGTATCCTCATTGCCTTTGTGTCTGCAGTCCCAGCACACAGTGGGCATGCAGTAATTGTCACGTTTGTGCACAGACTGCCAATAATACCTAGGCCCAACTCAAGGAGACTGTGCGTTTTAACCTTTTCATCCTTTTGCTTCCAAGGAAGCAACAATCAGGGCAGGTAAGAATTATGGTGAGTGATGAGGAAGTAAGAATGGAGGCAGAGAGAGAAGGAAGGGGAGGGAGACAAGAAAAAGATCAAAAGCTTCTAGAGCCCAAGCAAATTTAGTAGCTTTTTCATATCAGGACACCTGCTGTTTAAGACTAAAATATCCACTTTGAGACTAAATAGATGAGCACCAAGTGACATCATTGATGTCACTCTGGAAAGCATCGATCCATTAGGGTGATTTTTCACAATATTCTTTCCAAAGATGTAAATGTTATTTGTCTCAAACGAGGAAACAAACACCACCAGCCTAAGTCACACTTCCCCAGCTATTCTTTTTACAGCATAAATTAATGATCTCACGGTTTGCACTGACAGATACTCAGAGGTGTTTAATCAGCTGTCTCTGATAAAACACAGCATTTTTTAGGCTGGCACATTTACAAATAAAGAAAAAACAGCCTGTAACCCCTCACAAAGTGGAACCATGGTTCAGCTGCATTTGATGAAATGACATTATCTTGAGCACGTGTTTGTGAATGCATAGATGGTGCACAGCTTGGGAAGCTCAGGCACGTGAAGAGCATTAATATTACATGGGATGAATTAGTCAGGGCTCACAAGAAAGGGCATCTCAGGTAAAATGAGCAAGGGGGAAATGAGAGCCAAGGCCACGGATCATGCACTGGCTCCTGATGAGTCTAGTTCATGCCCGGAGAAAGTCTTCAGCCCCGTGGAGGAAGCAGGGGTGGCAGAATGGAGGTGATGGAGATACACTTCTTTGAGCAGAGGAGTATCTGTCCCACTGTTACTACATAGTTTGTAAATAATTTTTGCATTTTATTAATATCTTGATGTGGATTTGGAGATCAGGGGGTTACATCTGGTAGAGTTTGGTGGGTTTGTTTTGAATGCTGGATTTTCAAGAAGTGTCAACTAGTGACTTTCCAAACAAATAACAAATTTGGGAGGAGAAAACCTCCTTTCTGAAGGTGTTGCATTGACTAAGTTGAACAATGTATTTTTAAACTGGAATATGTTCATACCATTTTAATAAAAATACCTCATAAATCCTTCTCTTTCACTACAGAATTCTGGTTTTCATTCAACATTTCTAGTGGCAGCCTTTTATATCTACTAAATTTCCCCAAACACTTTCCTATAGATGCCCAAGATATTCTACTCTGCATAAATAAAAACAAGGACCAGTTAATTTGCATCATGAAAACCATACAACAAATGGGTATTTCATTTGATCCTCACAGTAACTCTGTGAAGAAAACAGGACCCTATTTTGCAGATGAGGAAACAGCCTCAGACATTTCTGGGAGGACTGTCCCAAGACTGCACAGAATCTGTAGATAGTCTGGTTCAATACACAATCACTTTGCATGTTGTGCTCAGAACTAAGGACACAAAAATGAACTGAAGTCTTCAAAGTATAGCAAATGTGGATTTTGGAATTTAACTCGGGTCTTTTGATTGCAAATCACAGTCTCATTTTGTCATCTCATATCTAAGGTTGGGGCCAGCCCAGGCAAAATCAGGCCTGAGGAGTTTGCTTCCACCAGGCAGCCTCCTCTCTTCTTCCATCTCCTTTCTCCTCAAACCCCTAATATCCTCATGCCTTGAAGGGTTATATCTCAGCCAAAGCCCACCCTCATCCCCTTAGCCATGCACTTCTATGCAGAATACAACCTTTACACTGATACAGGGCAGCCTGCACAGTAAGAAATGTATTTTGCATTGCCACGGAGGCAAATGGTCATGCCTCTATGAGGACCTTTGAAGTTACTGTCCACAGTTCTGATCAGTCACTGCACACAAGAACACTGTGTCCTCTATCTGGGTCCCCAGTGATTCTTAATGCATCCATTACTTGTAGGTTTCCTTTGTTGCAGTTTTCATTTTGGTAAAATTTGCCCTTCCTACACCGTCACAACACAAATAGGAACCATGAGTCACTTGTCATAATTTATGAAGGAGAGTGGATTCAAGCAGCTGGGTTAGGACCCCAGATCCACTGTTTGCTGGTGGGATTTTAGGGAGGCTATTCAGCCCCTCTGGGCTTCCATTTCTCCATCTTTAGAGTGAGGATAAGACTAATAAAAATTGCTTTGAGAATTAAATGAAATAATGTATGTAAAGTGCTCTGAGAGTGTGTTATTTGGAGGAAAAATTCAACAAAGGCTTTCCAGAAGTAGTCACTGTAACAGTTCTGAATGTAATAATTAATGTAATTTCAGGAATCATATCATGTTTTCAATAAGACATTTCTTTGTCACCAAGCAGTTGAGGAAATACACCCTCCTTCTCCACCTGTAATAGTCAGGGTTGGAGGAAAACAGAAACCATACTTGGTATTTTAGCAGAGAAAAAAATATTATAAATTTATTAAATTATCTTGAAGGAAGGATAAAGCTAAAAGGGAACCCTGGGGTAACTCAGAGACAGTAATGGCAGGAAGTGGCCAGCAGCCCCAAGGGCTGGAGCAGCAAAGAGGTGAGGCTGAGGTCTTCAGAACCTCGAGGGTTGGAAGACGGACACCTCTCTGCCTCATGAGGCTGTGGATACATAAACAGGCACCAGTGAGTGGCAATACCTTGGTAAACTAGCAGTCTAGTTGACCAAGAAAGAAAGGCCTCATATGTGACTTAATATACTCTCTCCCCTATACTATGTGATGTATCTCACAGTACTCTATTTTACATCAGAAAACTGTTCAAAATCATTCAACATCTGGGAGAATGTTACAAGTACTTTAATGTCACATTGGGGCATTTTTTTTAACAGATACTCCCAAGGTTACCTAATTCTCTAGGAAAATGTATCTTTGTTTTATTTGCTATTTACTATTAACTAGGGCCTAGACTGTGCAAAGTTCTAGTTTAGCTCAAGAAATATTGATAGACTGCAAATAATTTTTCTCTGTCGAGATGCAAACTGTTTTTGTCCAGTAGAAAATATATTACCAAAGATTACAGATTTGTTACCCTGTAAAACATTGCACAGTTTCACATCTAACTTAGGAGTTTTAGTTCAGCATTCCTTTCCTGACAGGCTAGATATCTGTTCCTAAATGTCTTGAATAAGTATCTGTTTTGAATGCTCTTTGAACCAGCTTTACCTTCCTGCAGGTTCCCTCCTTAATGAGTGTATCAGTCAGAGTTCTCCAGAACCAACAGAACCTATATATATATATAGAGAGAGAGAATGAGATTTTTTATAAAGAAATGGCTCACATGACTGTGGAGGCTGAGAAGCCCTGCAACCTGTCCCCTGCAAGCTGGAGACCCAAGCAAGCTGGTGGTGCAGTTTGCAGGCCACAGACCCAGGAGAGTGGAGGGCAGGAAAAGAACGATGTTCCAGGTCAGACAGACAAAGAGCAAAGGCTCTCTTCCTGCACCTTTTTGTTCTGTTCAAGCCCTCATCATATTGAATGATACCCACCCACACCCGGGAGGGCCATCTACTTTACTCAGTCTGTTTGATTCCAATGGTAATCTCTTCTGAAAACATGCTCACAGATATACCCAGAAATAATGCTTCTCTCTGGGTGTCCCACAACCCAGTCACACTGACACATACAATTAACTATGATAATGGCTTAAATAAATCTTTTACATATATTTACTATATACTTGTATGAGAATCCCGTTTTTCAAAATTACATTGTTGCAAGAACTGAAATCAGACACGATACTGTATTTGGCCAAAGTCTCACAGTGACAACGTCATGGAGTCAGGATTCCCACTCAAGTCTAGCTGACTCCAAAGTTCATATTCTGATCTGTTTAATAGAGAAATTGTACAGGCAATTGCTGCCAAGATCTTGCTCAAGTTTGACAAAACTGGGAGTCAGCTGGAGTAATAAGTCAGTCTAAGACTCTCAGGGTAGATTTATAGACTGAGATAGATCAGAAAAGGTCAGGTGTTTATGTAAAGTGGGGAAGATCATGAAAATGGTAATGAGAGTCTTAGAAGGACGGAAGCAATGTTGACACAGGCATGAATTTTACAACAGAGGCACCAGGCTTTAGCTGTTTGAGACCTGGACTGTCAGCCAGGGATCAATGCTGTCACCTTCCCCACCCCTCCGGCCCTCCCGTGGGGTCCACGGCCAGGTTGCACAGGATGAAATGCACGGCAGCTTAGCCAGGCTCTCTGATGAATTCTTTAGGCACTTCGTGCAGAGTCAAGGCAAGAGTTGCTACTTGGGAATAAAAAGAAACAGCCACAGCCACGCAGGAGCCTACAGTAACCTTGTAAATTTCACTTAGATTTTGCAGTATGGAGAATTTAGCCTAACTTTACAAATATATGAAGACCTCCCAGGTACAAGGCACAGTGGAAAGCAGGGGGACAACAAAGAAAGAAAAGAAAAGACTCTTGGGAGGAATCTTAGAAACCGCCATCTCTAAGAAGTCAATCTTTCCTCTCACTTGTTAGTCAACATTTTTGCTGAACTCCCTCTGTGTACCAGGTTCTGCTCCAGCCCTGGAAGTGAGCTGGGAACAAGTGCTGTGAGATCCCTGCCCGCATGGAGCTCAAAAACTAGTGAGGCATAAGATAAGATGCTAAGATCATATTAACATAAGGTATCATAATTATTATATTATCAACATATGATACACTAGTTATATATCATATCTGTGATATATATGATATATCATAAAATATATGATGCATCAATGTTATAATTTTATATATAATATATTGATTATATTAGTATATTATTTTGTTATTATGTACTATTAGTATATAAAAATAAGATATAATAAAATGCAGGAGTGATTAGTGTTATGGAGAAAATAGAGCATGAAGAGGGAGAGATGATGGTGGGTTTGAGGAGCTATCTGAGAATAGGAAAGGCCTCTCTGAGGATCTTCATTAACTGAAGGAGCAAACTAGTTGAGAATGTTAAGGGAAGGGCGTACCAGGCAGAGGGAACAGTAACTTCAAAGGCCCTGAGGAGGGAATGAATTTGGCGGTTGAAGAACAACAACAGACGGATGAGGCTGGAATGTGTTCATCAAGGTGGACGGCAGTAGGAGATGACGTCAGCAAGGTCAGCAGGGGCCAGATCACGCTTGAACTTGATGGGACGAGCAGGAGAAGTCTGGCTTTTATTCCAGCTATTTATAATGCATCCTGGTCCATTTGCTCTGCGCATTTAGCAAATGAGGATGCTGTGACCCTCATTTATTAAGCAAATTCTGTACAGCAAGTCTGGATATGGTTCTGACCCAGCTATTGTGGCAGTCCTTCAAACACAAGACAGGAATGGCACTTGCCTTGATGGACTCATCATCCAGGAGGTGCCCCCATGGTGGGAGAAGCCCAAGGTCAGTGGAGAGCCAGAGCTCCTGATGCTCCACTGATGGACCCGTCATTCACTTGCTATTGAGTAGAAACCTCCAAGTCCAGCTGATTGTGCATCTTAGCAGGAGCACCACATGTTCTGGCTGCTTCTCTTCCATTGCCAATGACTTGGCTAAACAGCATTACCATTTAAACCAAGACCATTACGGTGGCTTCCCAATTGCTCTCCCTGCCTCTAATCCCACTTCCCTACTGGGGCCTGATTAATCTTTCCAAACTGCAAGTCCAGTCATGTCTCCCTTACTTGGAAAAAAAGAACATTTGGTGACTTCATATCACCCAAGATTTGCTAAAGCCCAAATTTCTTAGGTCCCTCACCCCTTGGTCTCAGACCCTCTTTCTGAGTTCATGTACAATATCTGCTCCTCAGATTCCTATTCTTCAGCCATACTGGGCTCTTGTTATCTCTTAACGTACCATGCTCTCACACATGCTGCCCCCTCTTCCTGGAATGCCCACTCTGGTGGCTAGCTGGTTGAACTCCTACCCGTCCTTCAGGACCCAGTGCTAAACAGCCTATCCTCCTTAAAGCCTCTTGCTTTCTCTCCAGGCAGAGTAGTCACTTTCTAGAATCTTGTCCATAGTGCACATTTACATTTTAACATATTATATGATATAGTCTCCATTTATTTGCTTCTGACCTCCCTAGTACATAGGAAGTCTTTGAATAGGAACAGACATCCTATTTACTTTGTATCACCCAGCACACAGTAGGTGTTGTTTGCTTAATGAGTAAGTTTGGTGTTTTTAGAACACTATGAGACATGTTAATAAAAATTTTCCAGGAAATTTTTTTCACGTTTAGCAAACAATTGCTTACACCCACTTTGATTTGGGCTAATATGTGTGGTATGCTCTCATTTCTATTTTTTTTTAAAATAGACATATTTATACGTAGAAAATTTTCTGAAATAGTAGGTGGGAAACTGGAAATAGTGTGTCATCTCTGGAGAATAAGACTAGGGAGTTAGGCAGAGAGTGGAAAAAATTTTTCCTTTTTCTCTTGTATCATCCTATACTATTTGATTCTTCAAAAAGTCAGTACATGCAATACTTTAAAATAATTTTGAAAACAGTGAAATACACAGCCATATTTTTAAAAACAACAATAACAACCTTATGCTGAAAATGTGGAAAACAGTGATTTGATATGTGGGGTATGCTGTCTACTCTTTCTACCATTACCCTCCTCCATCCCAGGATCTTCCAGGAAAACAGAACCTCCCAGGCTTTGTAGGAGAGTGGCCTTTACAGGTGAGAAGACCTCTAAGGATAGTTATCTCTGGCTTATCTCCCAAATAAGGAGCTCTGGAAAGAGATCCTTTGCAAGGCAGGAGAGGATGAGGCCAATATTCAAAGAGAAAGAGAGATAGCAGAGTCAATAGAGTAATAGAGATTTGAAACATGAGTAAAAAATTCCTGGATCCAGCCATGCCTGAAGCTTATTTTCCTTAGGAATTCACTTTTGTAAGCCAATATGTTCCTATATTTGCAAGGAAGCCTAAGGCGTTGTGATGAGTAATAGATCTGCCCTGGAAAGCAGACCTAGCATCTCCTATTAACTAGCTGGGACCTTATTTCTTCTCTATAGGCCTACCTCCCATATCTGAAACATGTGATGACAGACTACCTTCCACCTAAGCTCTGTGATTCTTTGTCACGTTTGACTGTTTGCCCAGCCAGATGCTGCTTCTCCTTCACTATGTGGGAGTATCCCCGGGGACTTCAAACTTCACTGGTCCTGACCCAGCACTCAGATGCAGCTGATGTGGCCAAATCTATTCAAGGACAGATGGGGACTGAAACGGATGCTTGGTCTGAGCCCAGTATCAAAATACTGGTCACTTTAGGAGGCTGGCCCTCTTCTCCTCCCTGCTGTTTCAAGGGACATTTTAAGCAAAAGGGCTAGAAGACCTCTTGCACAGGGGCTCATTAGGCTGGGACCTTCACTACATCATGGAAACTATTTGGTTCATGGCCTCCTGTAGAGCCTGGGTCCTGCAGGGCTAAGAGAAGCCTGCAGTTGGATTGGGCAGGTGACCGAGGGCAGGGAGGGAAGATGGGAGTCATCAGCAGTGACCACACTGGGCAACAGATGATAGTCCCTGTGGGTGGGCAGAACCCACTGTCAGGAAAGGGGAAGGAAGTTAATATCCTGCATTAGCTGTTCTGCTCACATTGTATGCTAGATGCTTTACTTCTCCTTGCTTATTTAATCCACATGAGATATTGTGTCTCCATTATATAGGTGAAGAAACGGGGGCTCAGAAAGGTAAAGTATCTTGTCCAAGGTCACATAGCTAATAAGTGACGAAGTTGTGATTCAAACCAAGCTAGTGTGACCCCAAGGCCTCCTAAGAATGTGGCCCCAGCCACGGGAGCAGAATGTGGTCCTTGGAATCCTAGCGGTTAGTGAGGATGAGACAGACATGACTTCGGTCAAGAGAGGTTGGGTGCCTATGGGACCAAAGCTCAGAGAAACGGGGGATAGGGCGATGGCCAGAGCCAGGGCCTTGGGCTCAGTCGGCCCATCAGAGAGGCTGGCCACCACCAGCCCTGGCCTCTCCTGAAGGGCTCTCCACAGCGAGCACACCGCCAGGGTCCTCGCCTCCTGAAGCTCATGGTTCAGGGGGGTTAAAAGACACCATACAAGTAATGTGTGTGCACATTACCGACTGCAGAAGGGCTATGTGTGTGTATAAGAGGGGACCCCTGATCTGGGAGTAGGGGCAAGGGCAGGGGTCAGAGAAGACTTCCTCAATTGTGCTAATTTCCTACTGTTGCTGCAAAAAATTGCCACAAGTGTAGTGGCTTAAAACTACCCAAATTTATTCTTTTGTAGTTTTGGAGGTCGGAGGTCGAAAATGGGTCTTCCCAGCTAAGATCAAGTTGTCGGCGTGGCTGTGTCCTTTCTGGAGGCCCTAGGAGAGTCTGTTCCATGCCTTTTCAGCTTCTAGAGGCCACACGTCATCCTTGGCTTGCGGCCCAAGGATTCAAAGCAGCAGTCACACTGCTCTGACCTCTGCTTCCATTGTCACACCCCTGACTCTAACTCTCTGGCTCCATGTCGTAAGGACCCGGTGGTTACATTGGGCCCACCCAGACAATTCAGGGTCATCTCTGCTGTCCTTAACTCAATCACATCTGAGAAACCCCTTTTGCTATGCAAGGTGCATATTCACAGGTTCAGATTAGGACATGGGCATCTTATGGGGTGTTGGCGGGGAGGAGCATGCACATTATATTGCCCACCACATGGAGGAAGTGGCCTCTGAACACAAATGGAAGAAGAGGGTGTTGAGTGAAAAGGGTGGGAGAGCTTCCCTGAAGAGGAAACAGCATGAGCACACGTTCTGAGGCAGAAAGGAGAATGATGGGCTGAGGACTTTAAAAAACGCTGGTGTGGCTGGAACACAGAAGGCCCATCAGGGGAGGTGAGAGAGCAGACTGCAGGAGGGAGGGGCAGAGCTCCCAAGGGCTCCCCTTGAAAGCTGCATCTTTCCTAAGCGACGAGTGGGGCTCCAATCAGATGTGTCATTTGCAGATGCCACTCAGGCTTCCCACGGAGAGTGGACTGGAGGAGCCAAGGGTACATGGGAGCCCTTTAGGGGCACGAGGGGCTATACCTCAGTCTCCTGACCCTTCCAGTAGCAGATATGAATCACACACACCTTGCTCAGAAGCTCTGATGTTCATCTGAAGATGGAAAATTGCAAACACATACAAAAGTAGAGTACTGAAGGCCTATGTACCCATCTCTTGGCTTTAATAACTAGTCGATCCATGACAAATCTTACAGCATCTATATTCTTCTGTCCTAGGATTATTTTGGTCTCCTATTGTGTCTTTCAAATTTATTTTGGCTTGTGTCTCTATCTGTACTGGGAATCCTTACCCAAAAAAGCACCAAATTTCCTGGGAGCTAATAAGTCCTTATACTGCCTCAGTACGTATCTATGCAAAGATTGAATGAGTGAATAATTACACATTTTTTACAACTTCATAAGAAGAATATTCATTTCTCATTTTTGCTCAGGATTCCAACACACTTTGTATGTCAAAATACACATTCTCTAGGGGCAGAAGATTTCTCTTCTTGCATATGCCAAGCTTAATCTGGTCCCACCCAGAACCTTCTCTCACCAACCCATAAGCCTCCCTGTTGCAGGTTGCAGGAGCCTGGGGGGCATGCATCATATTCTTCAGATGGGACAGTAAAGGTTCTGCTCCTGCTCAGCCCACAGGGTGGCAGAAGGCTCAGGTTGGTGTTCCCTCCAGCCACTCTGTTGGCACTCAGGGAGGTCTTTTCAGGATGACAAAGGAAGTTCACACAACCCACATGCTGACATGCTCATTTCCAGAACACCTGCAGTTAGGCCTCCTCCTCTCCAAATTACTCTGTGTTGCTGTGTGTGAGGGTGGGAGGTGGAGAGGCCTCTAATTACAACTTTCTTGCCGTCTTTTGGTTCTGTGACTATTTCAAGGAGGAGTGGAGGGATGTGGATGTCCCCTTCTCAAATGAAGGCACTCCTCAAGGGTCCCCTCTCTCTTCTTGTCTCCATAGACGCCTTAGTTGTCTGATGTTCTGTTTTGGTTATCAATGCCTATGTGACAAACCTCCAAGTGCAGTGGCTTAAATAACAATCATTTTATTATATTCCTGTTTTATGGGGAAATTCAGGTGGGCCGCAGTGGGCAATTCTGTTCTGTGTTAGCGAGCTGGTGCACGGTTTGGCCAGAAGTCTCTATTCACACGCCTGGGGCCTTGGAAGGCACAGCAGGATACCTCCTTCTTTGCATGTAGTCTCAGGGCCTCTCACATGGTATCGCCGGCAGAAGAGTCAGATATCTTACATCAAAGCTCAGGGCCCCACAAGTACATGTTCTCAGAGGCAGAAAGCTGGAGATGCCATCCCTTCAGGCCTGGAAACTGGCACAGTGTCATTTACTCCGTGTGTTCTGTTGGTCAGGGGAAGGGACACAGACCAAACTCTCAATGGAAGGAAAGTCAAAGACTGTGCAGCCACCTTCAGCCCTTGCCTTAGTCCATTTGAACTTCTCTAACAGAATACTAGACTGGGTGGCTTATTAACAATAGAAATTTATTTCTCATGGATCTGGAGCCTGGGAAGTCCAAGATCAAGGTGCCAGCAGATGTGGTGACTGGTGAGAGCCTGCTACTACTTCATAGACTGTGTTTTCTTGCTGCCTCCTCCTACGGCAGAGGGCAAGGGCCTCTGGGGGCTCTTTACAAGGGCACTGCTATCATCCATGAAGGCTCCACCTGTGTGACCTAAGCTCCTCCTGAAGTCCCCTCCAAACACCATCACCTTGGGGATTAGGTTTCAATAAATGAACTGGGGGGCGGGGGACACCACATTCAGTCTACAGTGATCCTCCACAGGTAAGGAAGGACAGCATGGATCCTTCGTAACCCCAAGAAAATGCAATGGCCCAACTTTCAGAAGCTGTCCCAGGAGTGCTTCAAATGGAAACACAATTTTCAGCATTCTGGAAGCAACTGCAGTCCTATTACAGAAAGTCCTTTAGGGGCGTATCAGCCTATGTGACCTCTGCTCAAAAGGTAACAGTGTAAGTTTCCATAGCAGAGAGAGATTCTGCTGTTAAAATAATAAATTATGGATGTTCCTGCAACTAAAAACAATGACTTCATTGGCTTCTAAAAAGGACAAATTTGGTGAACCCAGTTGATCTGAATCACTAACCTGGGCTAACCCTCTAGAAGGTTCTTCTGTGCTTACAGGAGTGACAGGACTGTCACTTCTCTCTCTTTGACCTGAGCTCTGTGGCTAGAGAGCCCGGTGATGGGGTGGGCTTGGGGGTTGCTTTGTAAGCAGGTGGTCCTGTGGTGGAATTCTGACCTAGCCTGGGGGTCTATAGGATGATCTTTGGCAAGTCAACATTAGTAAAATGGGAACAGAAACACACCATTAAGTTTTGTGAGAATTAAAACTGAACATAAAGTACTTTGATTTCTAGAACACATTATAGGTGCTCGAGTATAATTTCATTCTCCTATTTCTCACCCTTCTTTTTATTTCTTTTTCCTTTATTAAACTCTTTTTCTCTCCCCTTCCCTTCTCCTTTTCTCCTTCCTCTTGTTTTCTTTCTCTTCCTTTTGCTCTCGCTCACTCTTTCTCATTTGAAATGAATAAACTACTCCCCTATACAGGCTCTGCTCCAGGAAAACGCATTTATTTGCTCCTCTCTTAAATACTCTTTTGGCTTTCCCATTTCCTCAGGGCATACCCTTTTCCTGCACCTTCTTCCCACTAATCTATAACTTTAGGGTCCTTCCTAGCGTCCATGCTATTTTCCCCCTGAAATATTTCCCACTCATCTCAATTAGAAATCATCTCTTCCTCCTGAGAACTCCCGGAGTTCCTGTCCATTTGCTAATTGGTGGCACGCCCATGAGTCAGGAGACATGGATTATAATCCTGGCTCTGCTGCTAAATAGCGATGTGATGTTAGGCGAGTAGTTTATCCTCTGTAAGTTTTATACCCTCCATCTATTAAATAAAGCAGTGAAACTAGACAATTCTTTAATTAAGGTATTTTTGCTGCAAATGACAAAAATGCTACTCAAATTATCTTAAAAAGGGAAGTTTATTGCATTACATCACTGAAAAGTCCAAGGTTAGAGTCAAGGTCAGTTGGACCCAGGAGCTCAGATTATCATCAGTGATAAGTATCTTTTGCTCTTTTTTCTTCTTTGTTGGCCTTATTCTCATGCAGGCTTTTACCAATCAGTGTCAAATATCCCACCAGTAGCTCCAGATTTTCATTCTACTGAGAGATACAATAAAAAACAACCAGTTTCTTTCCTAATAATGTTAGCAAGATTCTTCATGCTGACTCTCATTAGGCTGCACTGAGGCATGAGCTCATCCCTGAACCAAACACAGTGGCCAGAAGAATGAATATTCTGACTTCGACTAGGCTGCATCACATGCTCACCCCTGGAGCTAGGGATATGGCCAGCCCCACCAAAATGCACTGGCTGAGAGTGGAGGAGTGGTTCTCTGAAGAAAAGAATCAGAGCTGCCATCAGAGGAAGGGGAAATGGATTCTGAAAATGCAAAAATACTAGATATCCACTACAGTCCACCCCTTGATGGATAATCTCCCATTTCCGAATTCTCCTATAAACCTGGCTTCAAAAGCACCCTGCCAAGTGGAAAGCTGCATCATGACAACACGGAACTCGGTCATCTCCTCCTCCAGAGAGAGACAACCCAGTCTCGTCTCGTCGCTGCACTGATGGCAATCCCAGGCTTTCCTGACACTGTGTATTCCTCTCAATCAGATTGGGTGTGACTCTTCAGGGTCTGCAGGTTTTGAGTAAATGATGTATTTAATCATCCACTAATACATTCAATAGATACTAGCAAAAAAACAAAAAAACGAAAACCAGGATAACCATTATAAGAGCATTCATTTGAAAAAGGGAAGGAAAAAGCAGTGGTTAGTAGGCCACACCATGTCCTGTTGAAGAGAACAGGGACGCCCCTGCACTGCCAGTGGGATGGGTTCCTGACTGGCCAATCCAGCTGCCCTCGGTTCTGTTCTCCTTGATGCTTTTCCATAAACATAGGGAGATGAGATGATCTTGGAGTGAGCACCCTTCTGGGAATGCAGTTCTTTAGCAGCTGGTTTCTTGTTAGTGTAAATTCAAGTATGTGGGCTATAAATGCACTCATTTGCAAGGAACAGAATGCCTGGCTACCAGTGGCTTAAACAAGCATCAGTTTATTTTTCCCATATAATAATACATCTAGAGGTAGTAGTCACCGGCATTAAATTAATTCAAGGTTCAAGGAACTGTGATCCTACTGGCTTTTGCCGATAGACCAAATGCTGTAGCTCACATCTGCATTCAGGGAAAGAAGGTGGAATTGTCCAGCTTTATCATTAAAAGCAAAAGCCTTCCCCAAAACCCTCCTCAAACTTCCATTTAGATCTCACTGGCCAGACCTGTGTCTTATGGTCCCCTCTAGCTGAAATACTGGTATTTTATCCATTGTTCCTCAAACAGGACTGAGATTTATTAGCAAGGGAGGCCTGAAAACTGCCCTAGGGATTGAGAGTCAGAGTATGAGAGGTGGGATGGTTTTCCAAAGGAAAGTTAGGGATCAACTACTAAAAAAGAGGGGAAGAGGTGCCAGTAGGGAAAACACAGTCCACAGTAACCATCCCAAATGCACTGTTTCTATTTCTGGTTGTTTGGTCCAAAGAGCATAAAAATTTTTTTAATTGTCGCTGGGCCTAAATAAATGATAAATAATAATAATAATAATACTATCTCAGTGGAAGCGAAGTCGGTGGCATATTATTTTTAAAATAATACCTTCCTAAGATAACAGCTAAGTCAACTTATAATTTTATCAGCAATCATAAAAGGCGACTTTCAGCATGCTGACATGTGTCTCGTCAGCTCCAGCACAAGGTGATTTCTCACGGAGGTGGCAGGGAACCCGGGCTGCCATCCACCCACCCTTTCCCCCGACCCCTCCCCTCTTCCTCCTGCGTTAGAGCGTGCTGGGGTCTTTCTGATTTACGTAACCACGGAGACTAATGACCCACAGCCTCTAGTGCCCCTCTCCCTTGACCTGCACCCCATGGATACCATCCCTAGGTCCACCACTAAGAAGGTTCAGGAGAGATTTTTAGATGAATTTCATTATTTCCAGGCCTTCTGTGAGCCTGAAGTCTCACTTAGAGGCCCCAGCTAGGGAGGCTGAGAGGTGATCACGGCCCCTTTGGCAGGGTGGGGTCCTGCAGAGCGGGCGGCAGCCCAAAGTGAGTTGCAATTCTGGGGCAGAGGAGCCGTTGGAGGAGTGGAAAGCAGGTGGTGCTATTCTGGGCTTGCCCCAAGGGAAGGAAGCTAATAGATTAGACATCTTCACTGGAAACCAAGTTTATTTTTGAAGCAAAGGCTAAAATAGGCTTCTGTCTTCACCCTTCTCACTATTCCCACCCCCGACCTAACCCGAAAACATAATAGAAGCGATTAAGAACAGGTCTGCTATGTAAAATGGGATAAAACTGCTTCACAATGACCAGTTCTATAAAAGAGCAATGGCCATGTCTTCGACAGTTGGCTCAACTAAAAAAGATCAATGCATCCATCAAGCAGAACATCTCTCAGGCAATTTCTAGATCTCACGGCCCTTTAAATTTATCACCCCACAGGGAGGGAGTAGAAACCCTTTTTAGCACTCATACATAGGATTTTAATCTGTTTTCTATTTTTAACCTATTAGAAGAGAAGATGAGACCCTGGAAACTATAAGAAGCCATTATCTTTGCTAAAGTAATTTCAGCTCTGAGAGATAGAACGTCCAATTTAGCTCTCTGGGTTGGATTCTTGTTTTAATTCCTTGCAAATTAGAGCAGGTGATGAGAAGAATTGCAGAGCTGGGGATAGAGATCCTGTGGGCACCAGGAAAGAGGGCCAGATGTGTCACTGGGACTCCCCAAATCACACATCAAATCTGCCCCTGACTACTCCAGCCTGGACAACTGCATACGCTTCCAGGCACTCCACTCTTTAATCTATCCTCTGTGATTCTGTTTGTGTTCTTTTCCCACACTGGGTTCTCATCACACCATTCCATTGCTTAAAATCTGCGTGGAACTCCATGTTATCTTCAGAAATAAACACAAACTTCAGTGCAACACGGCACAGGGCCTTCCGGCTCCCTCCTGGCTCCAGCCTGCCTTTCCAGTCATCTCCATTCTTTGCAGCCAGAGGCCATTGCTGAACACTGCACCTGCTAACACATTCAGGTACATTTGTCCAGCAAATGCTGCCTAGCCATACCAGTCATTACCTTCTGTATTTGACATGCATTTGCACATCTCCTGCTTTGGACATTTAAGCCACTTCCTTTGCCCAGAAACAGCATTTCCCATTCCATCTGCTTGGGAAACAGGTACTTGTTCCTAAGCCTCCAGCTCAAATGTCACCTCTTTTCCTTAGCCTCCCTTGACACTCCCTCTACCCACCCACATGCCCCAAGGCAGAACTATTTTGGGTTACCATCCTCTCTTATGTATTCCTCTGCTGTAGCGGCTCCTGCATTGTATATTTATGCAGTCTGATATGCTATAAAAAGATAATTGGGTTCCTAAGAAAATTTACTTTATCAAAATTGAATTACAAAACCAATGGATTCAGTGAGAGATAAAAGGAGCTGAGGTTAGGGTGTTGAAGGCTTGCAATCACAAAGTTAGTTCTGCAGAATTTTCAATAATAACTGTGCTTTGCAGTTTTTCAGTGTTTCATTGCAATCTTGAATATCAAATTGCTTGATCAAGGAAAACAAAAATGAGCCCAAACATTTCATTTGCTCTTAAGCCACACACCCATGCTCCTTCCAAAACTCAATCATCTTGGCCTTGACCTTGTAACTTGGCTGGCTTCACAATTCATAACATGCAGTACACAAAAGAACCCAGGTATAAATTGGGGTATAAAGGAAGAGGCTCCCAAACAGCAGTGTGGCCTGGTACTTTGTTCCCTGTACCTGTCATCCTGTTCATCAAGGACTAATCCCCAGTGACAAGCCTGTTGTTACCAGGGACAATTAGGGGAATGTAAATTGTGTTTCCTAATTCACTCACCTTATGATCAATATCCAATTCAATGAAAATTCCCTCTGTAAGGAAAGACCTCTATTTACTAATCTGTTGCCTTCCTTCTACATGGAAGAACACAAAAAGCAAAGATGCTGTCCTACTCAACTTTATCACCCCTATATTGCTGAATTAAAGTCAAGAGTCCTGCATTATCCAGATAATTAGCTTTAGTCTTGACTTTGACTAGGCTTTTTTAGCAGACCTTGGGTACATTTCCATTTCTCACCCTAAACTTCTATATACCTGATTACAAGATTTTATTGTCATGAAAGCAGAGTGACTTTAACAACTAACCATTCCATAATACAATATTTTTTTATTAAGGTATCATTGATATACACTCTTATGAAGGTTTCACAAGGAAAACAATGTGGTTATTACATTCACCCTTATTATTGAGTCCCTCCCCACACCCCATTGCAGTCACTGTCCATCAGTGTAGTAAGATGCCACAGAGTCCCTATTTGCCTTCTCTGAGCTACACTGTCTTCTCTATGATCCCACACATACAATATGTACCAATCATGATATCCCACAATCCCCTTCTCCCTCCCCACCCGCCCTTCCCTTTGGTAACCGCTAGTCCCTTCTTGGAGTCTGTGAGTCTGCTGCTGTTTTGTTCCTTCAGTTTTGCTTCGTTGTTATATTTCACAAATGAGGGAAATCATTTGGTACTTGTCTTTCTCTGCCTGACTTATTTCACTGAGCATAATACCCTCTAGCTCCATCCATGTTGTTGTAAATGGTAGGATTTGTTTCTTTCTTACAGCTGAATAGTATTCCATTGTGTATATGTACCACCTCTTCTTTATCCATTCATCTACTGATGGACATTTAGGTTGCTTCCATATCTTGGCTATTGTAAATAGTGCTGTGATAAACATAGGGGTACATACAGCCTTTTGAATCTGAGAAGTTGTTTTCTTTGGGTAAATTCCTAGGAGTGGAGTTCCTGGGTCAAATGGTATTTCTGTTTTGAGTTTTTTGAGGAACCTCCATATTGCTTTCCACAATGGTTGAACAACAACCATTTACATTCCCACCAGCAGTGTAGGAGGGTTCCCCATTCTCCGTATCCTCGCCAGCATTTGTTGTTATCTGTCTTTTCTATGTTGGCCATCCTAACTGGTGTGAGGTGATATCTCATTGTGGTTTTAATTTGCATTTCCCTGATAATTTGCAATGTGGAGCATCTTTACATGTCCCTGTTGGCCATCTAATTTCTTCTTTGGAGAAGTGTCTGTTCATATCCTCTGCCCATTTTTTAATAGGGTTATTTGCTTTTGGGTGTTGAGGAGTGTGAGTTCTTTGTATATTTTGGATGTCAACCCCTTGTCAGATATGTCATTTACAAATATATTCTCCCCATAATATAATATTAACATTTATTGAGAATTATGTTAAATCCTTTACATGAATTATCTCATCTATTCCTTCCAACAACCCTGTAGCATAGAAGAGATACCATTGTACAGAAGAGTAAACTGAGGCATAGAGAGGTTAATTATTTGTCTCACAGACACATACTTGGAAAACAATGACATAAAATAACTACTCCAAAATAAAAATTTTCATTTGGAGTAGATTCACCCCAATCTTTAGATGTTTTATAGCTCTTCACTCCAAATAGAAAGTCAATTCATCTATTTGCACATTTGCAAATGTTGTGATTAGTTGTCTTGTGGGATTTCCATGCTTAATATTAGATATTCAGTGGGCGCTTTGTTTTTAAGGCTGAGATGGTACTAATTTGAACATTCTTAAGCTAAAAAATGACCATAGCTATTTTTTCTAGCAGAAAACTGAGGCCTCTAATCATTCATGTGCCCAGTGTCCATCTCTATGTTTTCTAGGGGGAATTTTGGTCATATCCAGAGGTATCCATGTACAGTGAAGTAAAAGCAAGAGAAATGGTTCAAATTTTATGAAAGTATATCAATCCTCCCCAAAAGTTGGCATATGGCTCAGCGCTTAATGTTTACCATAATACTTGTTCTCCACTGCTCATCAGACACACCCTTGAACTCCCCGCTACCTGATTCTTATCAAAAACCTAGTTCACACAAACAATATTTATGAAAGATGTCTTGAGGAAGTATTATGCATATAGTCTTTTAGTCTGAAGATAAGGTATATTAAATCCATTTTGGATGAGGCATTAATATAAATTTAATTTATTATGGTAATTTCAGACAAGCCATTTAACCTCCTTTCACCTTAGTTACCCACTGACATCATGAAGTAGTTGGTCTGGATGACCTCAAAGTGTTTTCCAATGCTAACATTTCAACAAGTATTCTCAACTCTACCTATACCTGTGCTAATGAGAGTCTCATCACAAATTTTCAAAAGCGGTGGAAGAGCCAAGTGTTATTTCTATTTGGTCTAGGAATGCATTAGAGTTTGTGGCTTCCTTGGGTCAGGATGAATGTGTACTAGAAGCCTTCCCAGCTGCCATTATCCCCTTTCCTATTGCAACTAATTTCCGCTTGGAGATTCAAGTGGTTCCCAGGAAGCTGACTCCACTCCAGATGAGTTGAGAGGCTCTTGCCATAGTCCATAAAGGAGGTGATTATGGCTTGGACCAGGGCGGTGGCAATGAAGATGGACTCAAGAAGTAGTCTTGAAGAATCGGAAATGGGAGATAAGGGAGATGAGATAAAGACTCCAAGGTTTTTAGCCTGAGCAACGTGGTGGCTGGTGGAGCTATTTACTGAGAAAGTCAAGGAAGGCATCAGTTGGTGGTGGACACAGCCAGTTTGACATTGTTCATATGTACCTGTGCCCACTCCCAGTTCCCAGTAACTAAAAGCTCCCTGAAGGGAGGAGCCAACCCTGCTCACCTTTGAACCCTTCATAGCACCTAGCGCTCTGCTAAGTCATTGCAGACTTGCTGACTGAATGGCCATTCTTAAGTCAGGATCTTGGTGATGTCCATGAGTGGGAGGAAATGTCTGAGCAGAGACTTTGAGCTGGCTTTGGCCCCGAAGGAGAATTTGTTGGTTCATGATGTAAAAACCCAGGAAAAGCAGGGACCAGCAACTCCAGTGCCCCTAGGATCTTCTTCCCCACCAATATCCACTTCTCACTGGGTGTTAGCTCTGCTCAGTATCATCACTCACTGACAATACCCTTCCTAACACAACACTCTCACATGTCATCTTGGTTATTTGCTTATTGTCTGCCTCCCTGCACCACCCCAATCATGTGAACTCTGAAAAAAGAGGGACTGCTTGTGTCTTGTTCATTGCCACTTCTCCAGCACCCAAATTAGTGCCTCTCTCTAAGTGGAGGCTTTGAAAAAAATTTATAAATGAGTGAATGGCTTCTTCATGTAATAGAAGGACTCTGCCTCAGTTTGGCCACCTCTGAGTCCAATCACTGTGTCCAGTGGTTTGAGATACTGTGAGAGGGTCATCTTGAGTCATGACCTTGTGTGTGGGAGTTGGGAGGAGGGACAGAGCCACAAGTAAGATAGTCTAAAGGCCAGGAGGAGGACTTTGTCCACCATTAAGGGCAAAAAGCCACCTAGCAGGTAGTCTCTTAGACCCTGCTGAATGAAAAGCATTCTCAGTCTTAAGCTGTCCTTGGAAATGTGTGAGCATTGTTCCCTTCAACCTCTTGGTGTCTGAGTTACAGTGTTTTGGACATATTTATAAGACACACGGTCTGGGCAATCTATTTCAACCTTGAATACAATGACAGTAATCTCCAAACCAAAATTCAAACACATAGTTTGATAAATATGGGAACAGCATTTTTGTTGATGCAACATTTAAATTAGGTTCCAAAAATGTCATGATGGTTTCTGGTTCCTCCTGTGGGTATCCAGTCCAGGTTAGCTGCAAAGCCATTAGACATTTGAGCCTAAGCCTCACAAATGCCATTTACATGAGGAAGGGCTGGCATTAGCTCTCCCACATCATTCCCAGCCTTGCCTGCCTCTGGTATCCAGCAATGAGTCCAATTTCCCTTAACCATTTGGAAAAGTGGCAAATATAGGGAACAAATGTCTCTTCCAGCAGCAGGAGAGACACCTGTCTAATGAATCAGCAGTTATGCAGATGGTGAGATGGAGAAACCAAGCAGGCCGGAGGTGAAGTTGGCTTGTCCTGATAAGTAATCAGTGACCGAGCATCTTTCCCCTTCTAATCCTTCTGGGCTGGGCCACATGGCTTTCCACACAAATGTAGGTCATTGAAAATGCTGTCAGCTGGCTGCTGATTATTATTGCCAAGATACTGGAAAACCTATAGTGACTAGCAGAAATTACTTCTAAGCTGGTGCTTTTCACTTAAAACAGAGAATCAGAGAGGGGCGGAAGATGGCGGCGTGAGTAGAGCAGCGGAAATCTCCTCCCAAAACCACATATATCTATGAAAATATAACAAAGACAACCCTTCCTAGAATAAAGACCAGAGGACACAGGACAATATCCAGACCACATCCGCACCTGAGAGAACCCAGCGCCTCGCGAAGGGGGTAAGATACAAGCCCCGGCCCCGCGGGAGCCGAGCGCCCCTCCCCCCCAGCTCCCGGCGGGAGAAGAGCAGGCAGAGCGGGAGGGAGACGGAGCCCAGGACTGCCGAGCACCCAGCCCCAGCCATCCGGGCCAGAGTGCAGGGCGCTCGATACTAGGAAAACAGGGCAGCAAGAACAGTGAGCGGGCACTGGAGGCTGGGCGACAGAGGACATAAGAAAAGCGCGTGACCATTTTTTTTTTTTTTTTGCTTTTTTGCTGTTTTGTTTTGGCGAGCGCTTTTTGGAAGTCTTAAAGGGATAGGGACCCCAATACTAGGGAAACAGGGCAGAAAGACCGGTGAGCAGAGGCCTGAGGCTGGCACCGGAGAATAAAGAAAAACGAACGACCACCTTTTTTTTTTTTTTTTTTTTTGGTGGTCGTTGTTTTGTTTTGGCGGGTGCTTTTTGGAAGTCTTAAAGGGGCAGGGCGGGTCACTTAATCCAGAGGTAGGGAATCCGGGATCTCTGGGCACCCTAACCCCTGGGCTGCAGGGAGCAGGGAGGCCCCTTACGGAGATAAATAGCCTCCCAGCAGCTCCTGCTCCAACGCGACGCCACCATTTTGGAGTAGCTGCCCGAGCCAGGCCACGCCCACAGCAACAGCGGAGATTAACTCCATAGCAGCCGGGCAGGAAGCAGAAGCCCTGTCTGCGCGCAGCTGCGCAGCACAAGCCACTAGAGGCCGCTGTTCTCCCAGGAGAGAAGGGCCACAAACCAACAAGAAAGGAAGCCCTTCCAGCCGTCACTCGTCCCAGCTCTGCAAACTATTCCTATCACCATGAAAAGGCAAAGCTACAGGCAGACAAAGATCACAGAGACGACACCAGAGAAGGAGACAGACCTAACCAGTCTTCCTGAAAAAGAATTCAAAATAAGAATCATAAACATGCTGACAGAGATGCAGAGAAATACGCAAGAGAGATGGGATGAAGTGCGGAAGGAGATCACAGATGCCAGAAAGGAGATCGCAGAAATGAAACAAACTCTGGAAGGGTTTATAAGCAGAATGGATAGTATGCAAGAGGCCATTGATGGAATTGAAATCAGAGAACAGGAATGCATAGAAGCTGACATAGAGAGAGACAAAAGGATCTCCAGGAATGAAACAATATTAAGAGAACTGTGTGACCAATCCAAAAGGAAAAATATCCGTATTATAGGGGTCCCAGAAGAAGAAGAGAGAGGAAAAGAGATGGAAAGTATCTTAGAAGAAATAATTGCTGAAAACTTCCCACACTGGGGGAGGAAGTAATCGAACAGACCACGGAAATACACAGAACCCCCAACAGAAAGGATCCAAGAAGGGCAACACCAAGACACATAATAATTAAAATGGCAAAGATCAAGGACAAGGAAAGAGTGTTAAAGGCAGCTAGAGAGAAAAAGGTCACCTATAAAGGGAAACCCATCAGGCTAACGTCAGATTTCTCAACAGAAACCCTACAGGCCAGAAGAGAATGGCATGATATATTTAATACAATGAAACAGAAGGGCCTTGAACCAAGGATACTGTATCCAGCACGACTATCATTCAAATATGACGGTGGGATTAAACAATTCCCAGACAAACAAAAGCTGAGGGAATTTGCTTTCCACAAACCACCTCTACAGGACATCTTACAGGGACTGCTCTAGTGGGGAGCACTCCTAGAAAGAGCACAGCACAAAACACCCAACATATGAAGAGTCGAGGAGGAGGAACAAGAAGGGAGAGAAGAAAAGAATCTCCAGACAGTGTATATAACAGCTCAATATGCGAGCTAAGTTAGGCAGTAAGATACTAAAGAGGCTAACCTTGAACCTTTGGTAACCACGAATTTAAAGCCTGCAATGGCAATAAGTACATATCTTTCAATAGTCACCCTAAATGTTAATGGGTTGAATGCACCAATCAAAAGACACAGAGTAACAGAATGGATAAAAAAGCAAGACCCATCTATATGCTGCTTACAAGAAACTCACCTCAAACCCAAAGACATGTACAGACTAAAAGCCAAGGGATGGAAAAACATATTTCAAGCAAACAATAGCGAGAAGAAAGCAGGGGTTGCAGTACTAATATCAGACAAAATAGACTTCAAAACAAAGAAAGTAACAAGAGATAAAGAAGGACACTACATAATGATAAAGGGCTCAGTCAAACAAGAGGATATAACCATTCTAAATATATATGCACCCAACACAGGAGCACCAGCATATGTGAAACAAATACTAACAGAACTAAAGGGGGATATAGACTGCAATGCATTCATTCTAGGAGAATTCAACACACCACTCACCCCAAAGGACAGATCCACTGGGCAGAAAATAAGTAAGGACACGGAAGCACTGAATAACACAGTAGAGCAGATGGACCTAATAGATATCTATAGAACTCTACATCCAAAAGCAGCGGGATATACATTCTTCTCAAGTGCACATGGAACATTCTCCAGAATAGACCACATACTAGGCCACAAAAAGAGCCTCAGAAAATTCCAAAAGATTGAAATCCTACCAACCAACTTTTCAGACCACAAAGGCATAAAACTAGAAATAAACTGTACAAAGAAAGCAAAGAGGCTCACAAACACATGGAGGCTTAACAACACGCTCCTAAATAATCAATGGATCAATGACCAAATCAAAATGGAGATCCAGCAATATATGGAAACAAATGACAACAACAACACTAAGCCCCAACTTCTGTGGGACACAGCAAAAGCAGTCTTAAGAGGAAAGTATATAGCAATCCAAGCATATTTAAAAAAGGAAGAGCAATCCCAAATGAATGGTCTAATGTCACAATTATCGAAATTGGAAAAAGAAGAACAGATGAGGCCTAAGGTCAGCAGAAGGAGGGACATAATAAAGATCAGAGAAGAAATAAATAAAATTGAGAAGAATAAAACAATAGCAAAAATCAATGAAACCAAGAGCTGGTTCTTTGAGAAAATAAACAAAATAGATAAGCCTCTAGCCAGACTTATTAAGAAGAAAAGAGAGTCAACACAAATCAACAGTATCAGAAATTAGAAAGGAAAAATCACGACGGACCCCACGGAAATGCAAAGAATTATTAGAGAATACTATGAAAACCTATATGCTAACAAGCTGGGAAACCTAGGAGAAATGGACAACTTCCTAGAAAAATATAACCTTCCAAGATTGACCCAGGAAGAAACAAAAAATCTAAACAGACCAATTACCAGCAACGAAATTGAAGCGGTAATCAAAAAACTACCAAAGAACAAAACCCCCGGGCCAGATGGATTTACCTCGGAATTTTATCAGACATACAGGGAAGACATAATACCCATTCTCCTTAGAGTTTTCCAAAAAATAGAGGAGGAGGGGATACTCCCAAACTCATTCTATGAAGCTAACATCACCCTAATACCAAAACCAGGCAAAGACCCCACCAAAAAAGAAAACTACAGACCAATATCCCTGATGAACGTAGATGCAAAAATACTCAACAAAATATTAGCAAACCGAATTCAAAAATACATCAAAAGGATCCTACACCATGACCAAGTGGGATTCATCCCAGGGATGCAAGGATGGTACAACATTCGAAAGTCCATCAACATCATCCACCACATCAACAAAAAGAAAGACAAAAACCACATGATCATCTCCATAGATGCTGAAAAAGCATTTGACAAAGTTCAACATCCATTCATGATAAAAACTCTCAGCAAAATGGGAATAGAGGGCAAGTACCTCAACATAATAAAGGCCATCTATGATAAAACCACAGCCAACATTATATTGAACAGCGAGAAGCTGAAAGCATTTCCTCTGAGATCGGGAACTAGACAGGGATGCCCACTCTCTCCACTGTTATTTAACATAGTACTGGAGGTCCTAGCCACGGCGATCAGACAAAACAAAGAAATACAAGGAATCCAGATTGGTAAAGAAGAAGTTAAACTGTCACTATTTGCAGATGACATGATACTGTACATAAAAAATCCTAAAGACTCCACCCCAAAACTACTAGAACTGATATCGGAATACAGCAAAGTTGCAGGATACAAAATCAACACACAGAAATCTGTGGCTTTCCTGTATACTAAAAATGAACCAACAGAAAGAGAAATCAGGAAAACAACTCCATTCACAATTGCATCAAAAAAAATAAAATACCTAGGAATAAACCTAACCAAAGAAGTGAAAGACTTATACTCTGAAAACTACAAGTCACTCTTAAGAGAAATTAAAGGGGACACTAACAGATGGAAACTCATCCCATGCTCGTGGCTAGGAAGAATTAATATCGTCAAAATGGCCATCCTGCCCAAAGCAATATACAGATTTGATGCAATCCCTATGAAACTACCAGCAACATTCTTCAATGAACTGGAACAAATAATTCAAAAATTCATTTGGAAACACAAAAGACCCCGAATAGCCAAAGCAATCCTGAGAAAGAAGAATAAAGTAGGGGGGATCTCACTCCCCAACTTCAAGCTCTACTATAAAGTCATAGTAATCAAGACAATTTGGTACTGGCACAAGAGCAGAGCGACAGACCAATGGAACAGACTAGACAATCCAGACATTAACTCAGACATATATGGTCAATTAATATTTGATAAAGGAGCCATGGACATACAATGGCGAAATGACAGTCTCTTCAACAGGTGGTGCTGGCAAAACTGGACAGCTACATGTAGGAGAATGAAACTGGACCATTGTCTAACCCCATATACAAAAGTAAACTCAAAATGGATCAAAGACCTGAATGTAAGCCATGAAACCATTAAACTCTTGGAAGAAAACATAGGCAAAAACCTCTTAGACATAAACATGAGTGACCTCTTCTTGAACATATCTCCCCGGGCAAAGAAAACAACAGCAAAAATGAGTAAGTGGGACTATATTAAGCTGAAAAGCTTCTGTACAGCAAAAGACACCATGAACAGAACAAAAAGGATCCCTACAGTATGGGAGAATATATTTGAAAATGACACATCCGATAAAGGCTTGATGTCCAGAATATATAAGGAGCTCACACGCCTCAACAAACAAAAAACAAATAACCCAATTAAAAAATGGGCAGAGGAACTGAACAGTCAGTTCTCCAAAAAAGAAATACAGATGGCCAACAGACACATGAAAAGATGCTCCACATCGCTAATTATCAGAGAAATGCAAATTAAAACTACAATGAGGTATCACCTCACACCAGTAAGGATGGCTGCCATCCAAAAGACAAACAACAACAAATGTTGGCGAGGCTGTGGAGAAAGGGGAACCCTCCTACACTGCTGGTGGGAATGTAAGTTAGTTCAACCATTGTGGAAAGCAGTATGGAGGTACATCAAAATGCTCAAAACAGACTTACCATTTGACCCAGGAATTCCACTCCTAGGAATTTACCCTAAGAACGCAGCAATCAAGTTTGAGAAAGACAGATGCACCCCTATGTTTATTGCAGCACTATTTACAATAGCCAAGAATTGGAAGCAACCTAAATGTCCATCAATAGATGAATGGATAAAGAAGATGTGGTACATATACACAATGGAATACTACTCAGCCATAAGAAAAGGGCAAATCCAATCATTTGCAGCAACATGGATGGAGCTGGAGGGTATTATGCTCAGTGAAACAAGCCAAGCGGAGAAAGAGAAATACCAAATGATTTCACTTATCTGTGGAATATAAGAACAAAGGAAAAACTGAAGGAACAAAACAGCACCAGAATCACAGAACTCAACAATGGACTAACAGGTACCAAAGGGAAAGGGACTGGGGAGGATGGGTGGGTAGGGAGGGATAAGGGGGGGAGAAGTAGGGGGGTATTAAGATTAACATGCATGGGGGGGTAGGAGAAAAGGGAGGGCTGTACAACACAGAGAAGGCAAGTAGTGATTCTACAACATTTTGCTATGCTGATGGACAGTGACTGTAAAGGGGTTTATAGGGGAGACCTGGTATAGGGGAGAGCCTAGTAAACATAATATTTGTCATGTAAGTGTAGATTAGTGATACCAAAAACAAAGGAAAAAAAAAAAGGGCAGTTCCTGTGTGGTAACCTCCAACGAGTTCTACACAAGGGTATAAAGGGCATATAAAAGTGTAGGCAAAGGGTCTGTTTGTGTTTATACAGAGGATCAAAGCCTAATTGGGCTACCCCGAAAATGAACTAAGATACGATATGAAAAAGAACTTCCAACATCAGCACTCTCTGGAAGACTCATGCCAGAAGATGATCATCAAAAAACCCCAACAAAGATCCACGCACTGCTACAGGTGTAGATGCACTCATCCCACCAGTTCCTGGACTTGCCATGGGAATGAGGAAGGAGATATCTAAGCTGGCCTGTGCATACAGTAAAACAACAAATTTGACTGGATCTATACTGTTGGAACTCAACCAAGAATTTGGAGAAGTGCAAATTGTAGCACTCCAAAGTCTTACAACTACAGACTATTTACTGTTAAAAGAACATATGGCATGTGAACAGTCCCAGGAATGGGTTGTTTTAATTTGTCTGATTTCTCTCAGACTGTTCAAGTCCAGTTGGACAATATCCACCATGTCATAGATAAGTTTTCACAAATGCCTAAGGTACCTAACTGGTTTATTTGGTTTCACTGGAGATGGCTGGTAATTACAGATATGCTTTGGTTATGTAACTATACTCCTATTATGTTAATGTGTGTGCGCAATTTAAGTAGTAGCTTAAAACCTATTCATGGTGAAGTTACTCTACAAGAAGATATGTCAGAGAAATAATCAATCTTCCCATGTTTTCTTCCGCCTGCTACTTCTATAGCTTTTCTTCTTCCTTCCTAATTACAACCCTTAAATAGAATTCGTGCCTCGTATCAAATTTACCGAGTTTCATAATTCTTCCAATTTTTAAAGATACCTCAAGACAAATGCTGGGCATAGAAGCCACAGGGCATAAATATGCAAAGAAGTAAAAAGCTAACCTTTTCAAACAATAAGGCTTCCCTCTCACTTACCAACTTCACATTTCCCTGTATGGCCCCGGAAGATGACTGGTTAGCCAGAGACGGGTAAGATTCCTCAAGGGGGGAACAACCTAAGACAGGCACAGTCACAGGGGGGTCATCAGGTGAGAAATTGGGGATCAACAGAGGTGAGGCTTAGAACCTCACCACCCCGTTCTGAGAGAAATCTTCTGCATACGTAGATGTTTTATTGCACTTGTCTAGCTTGGATTAACACATAGTCTACAGGCACACACCTGATCATCTACATTTGCTCTCTTACAACACTAAACTATGTTTTCTACCTTTATCTTGTATCTACCTACCACTTCAGCATTTTATTAAAAATAATAATAATAAAGAGAGAAATGTGGTATCCACATATAAATCAAGTATAAAAACCAAATGAGTATTCATATTTGAACTGACTGTTTAGAGTTCATAATGCATGAGCAAAACCGAAAGTTTCTGTGATGACTGCCCTTGTACTGTTCACTATGTAACTTATTCATTATGTAAGAATTTGTTCTCCATGTAAGAACTTGTTTGTTATGCCTCAGAAGATTGGAGACTGACGAAAATTAGGCTTGGGGTGGATTAATGATTGTGCATTGAGCATTGACTCCCCTATACAGAATTTTATTGTCGTTAACAACCATTTGATCAATAAATATGAGAGATGCCCTCACAAAAAAAAAAAAAAAAAAAAAAAAAAAGGACAGACTTCCAATGGTAAAATAAAAAAGTAACCAGGATGTAATGTATAGCATAAGGAATATAGTCAAGATATTGTAACAGCTTGGTAGGGTGATAGCTGGAACCTCGAATTATGTATATAAACGTTCTACTACTGTGTTGTACACTTGAAACTAATGTAATGTAATACTGTGTGTCAACTACCCTTCAATAAAAAATAATTATTTAAAAAAAAAAAAAAAAAAAAAAACAGAGAATCAGAATTGTTAAAGCTGCATCCTATATACAGGGCCATGATCAGCCTCCAGTGTTGCCTGAATAGCCACCAGCTTTGTATGTAGGTACGTTGGTGGGTGGAAGCAGACATGGGGGAGAGGAGGGGAAGGAAAGACAGAATGAGGCCCCTATTTTTCAAGACACTGAGTGTAATTTTGCAATTTACCCTTGAAGGTGTTTAAAAACATACTTATGGAAAGAATCAACATGTCATCATTTATGCCAAGATCTAGAGACACATTTGGCCCTTAGTGTGGCCAAGAAAGAAAAATATCTGTTCTACTGATTGAATTTACTATTTTGCAAGAGTGCCTCTGTTTAATTCATGAAATTTAATCGTGATCACGCTGGGATTTATTTCTTCTCATTAATGCTTCCTTTGAAGATGAACGGAAAGACCTAGGGTTGAGAGGAAAGAAAGATTCTTTCCAAACTACTGTAAGACTTAATTTGGATTTTATTAAATCTCATTAGTTCACTAATACAAAATTTATAACACTTTGGACAGAGAGTGGGCTGGTATTTGTCTTAGTTTAATCTATAAAAATGTGATTTTTCTCTGCAGGTGAATGATATCAATAAGTCTAATGGGGATATTCTATATCCTTGATAGAATATTCATTAGATACTTTCTTTTACATACAAATAATATGCTAATTTTAAAAATGTTCATATTTTCATTAAAGAGATGCATGGAGGCTACCACTTAAAATATTTTTCTGCCTTGCTTACAATTACCATCGCTTATTTATGAATACTCTATGCACTTTCAGAAAGGATTTGAACTGGCCTACAATAAAAAAACACATCTGTAATAGGTAGAATTAAATATTGTCTGATTATCACATAATGAAAATGTTGAGCCAGATTTTCACTAAATTTGGAGGATATTTTTGGGATAGTCTGTCTTAAAACATGGATTGGATCTGATATTCATTTTTGAAGAGTTCTGGGAAGCACTGTAAAAATATATTGTAGCAATCTCATTAGAAAACCCAAAATAACAGTGACTCAAAATAAAAGTTTATTTCTGACTCCACTAAAAGAAACCTTGAGTTAGGCCTAGCTAGAATGGATAGGGTGACTTTCCAGGCATCAGGACCCAGTACCCATCTTTTTATTCCATCATCCTGGTGCTGGCTTCCATCCTTTGGGACATTTCATGATGTAAGAAGCTGCTGGTACACCAGTACCCAGTCAACTGGTAAGAAAGACAGAAGAGTCTTCCTCCAAAGGGTTAGCACCCTTTAAGCAGCATTCCTGGAAATGCCACGTGAAACTTACACTTACAGCTCATTGGCCAAAACTTAGTCACATGGCCACATGTCACTGAAGGGGGTGCTATTGTTAAGAAGGGAAAACAGGAGAATAGATATTCGGTGGAAACAACCAGTCCCCACCATGAATGGATAGCCAGTCATCCTTCTGAGAAGCTAACACTGTGGTATAATCAGAGGGGGAGAACTAGAAAATTAGGAGCTAGGAAAGTAAAGGGATTTATGCAGTTCTTCTTTAACATCGAGGTTCTTGTTGGCCAGGACAAAAAGGAAAGAATTATCTTTACTAAAGAAGCAACTACACCATTTTTTAGTAGAGGCAAAAGTGTATCAGTATTAAATTCTATAATGTTTCTCTCTCTGCCACCATATATAATCTTAATAGCCACATGTTCTGCATTTTAAAATTACTCTATTAAATATTCTATCCCATTGTTCTCCATACATAGACTCACCCATGCATGTCCAATTTATGTTTTAGAAAACATGGTCACTATGGGTATTGGAAAGAGTGAAAGGCGAGATTAAATTATCTTGATTAGTTTTGCCAGGAGTTTGAAAAGTGGTTCTGTGGGAACCAGTAGAAGGGAAATGCCATAGTGGTGTCATCCGCGTGAGGTGTCTGTGTTACAGGCCAGGGAGTCTCAGGGATGCCAGGCATGACTGAGTCCTGGGAGACTAACTCAGCCTGACTGAAAGGAGACGAGGGGCAGCAGTAAGTCAAACAATTGCTACAAAGACCAAGAGTGCCTTTGCTGGCCTCGTCTGTACATCCTCTCCCTCTAGCTAAGATACTTGGGAAGGTAATTCTTCATCCGAAGCCGCACTTCAGATGTGCCACAAAAAGTCTCTGCTACAAGGGCCAGAATTACCCAAAACCCCAACCATTTGTTCATTTGTCTCTATAGGCAGATTTACACAGAACTCCAAAGGCTGCTTCGAAAACAAGGAATTAGGGGAAGTTAAGTGATACCCGAAACATTTAGTGGCATCAAGACCACCTATTACTACATAGATGTGATTGTTTAGCCAGGAAATTGGAAGTCATGGAAATCCTTTTGCTGAGATGCCTCTCTCCTAGATACAGTTTGAACATGCATGGCCAACATAGCCCCTTTGCTCTTGTGTTTTCAGGCCCTAGTGCTGCCCATGCCCTCTTTGGGTCATAGCATTCTTTAATGATATTACTACAATCAATCAGTAGAGCTCCTGTCCTGCTAAAGTGAGAAGATTTTATCTCTTTCAGGTGAACTTTCACTTCTTTGCTCTTCTTCTTCAAGTGTTTCTTTTGCAGATTATCTCTGAGGGCTATCCACGGTCTTATGGGGACAGGATACTGAAGCCCCCAAGTACTGGTGTTCAGATGACCTCCCATGAATGTCAAGAGCAGAGCATAAGAGTCCAGTAGCTACCATTCATTGAGGGCCTACTCCATCAGCCATTGATATGGGCAGTTTACTTCTAGATTCTCATTAAATCCATGCAACAAATCTGGTAGGAAATATCATTATTCCATTTTATAGCTAAAGAAACTGAAACTTGCGAAGTGTATTCATTTCCCAGGGCTGCCACAACAAATTGCCACAAACTTGACAGCTTAAAATGACAGAAATGTATTCTCTCATAGTTCTGGAGGCCATAAGCCCAAAATCAGGCTGTTGGAAGGGTTGTAATCCCTCCAAAGGCTCTAGGGGAGAATCCACTCCTTGGCTCTTCTGGCTTCTGGGCTGGCTATGTCATTCCAGTCTCTGTCCCCATCTTTATATCACCTTCTCCTCTGTGTCTTCTCTCTTCTAAACACACTTGCCATTGGATTGAGAGTCCACCCAGGTAGTTCCGGATGATCTCATCTCAAGAACCTTAACTTAATTATATCTGCAAAGACCCATTTTCCAGAAAAGTTCACACTAGCAAGTTCTAGGAGTTAGGACATGGACATATCTTCTTGGGGAGCCACCGTTCAATCCTCTATAGAGGTTTTGATCCAGAACAGTTAAAGAGTAATTTTAGAGCTAGACAGAATGCATGTGAATGGGGAAATGAAGGGTAGCAAACATCCACTCTTTAAAGAATGAGCCTAGATACAGCCTATGAACCTTAAAAATAGAACATAGTTGGCTTCACACAAACCCAGCTGCCAAGAACCCCTGCCTCCAAATTTCTAGCATTCTCCCACTGATAAGATAGGAGAAGGCAATAGAAAGTGAAATTTTTGTTTCTACAACCCCATGGTGCCCAGGCAGACTCCCTACCAGGAGTGCATCCTCCTTGGAGGGACTGAGCAGGGACTGGCATTGAGGATACATCACAGGTGAGCTAAAGAAAGACAGATACAAGACAGCTCTCGGGATAATGGGGTTGAGGCTAGAATCCTGTTCTGTGTCATTAAGCTCCCAGTACTCTGCTTTCAGCAATACTGGCTGATGCTGTCAGAGGCCACATCACAGTTAGGGTCAGGTGGATTGCTAACTGTGTTGTCCAACAAGTGCTGCAGCAGCTTCTGCAGAGCGCCTGCTGTAAGGGCGCCTCCCAACAACTCCGCCATATGCCAGGCTCTGTGCAGTGTTGGGGATACAGGTACAATTCATCCATGCTCTCTGCTGTGAAGGTGCTAGGAGAAGACAAATCGGTGATCAAATAAACATGCATGTTCAGATACAAGCACTGCAGTAGAAGTTTGTACCATGGAGTACCACGGAAGAGGGGAGGAGTCATTTCCAGCAGGGGTGGGACACAGGACACTTTCACAAGGCTGTACTGCATTCTTTCCCCAAGATTATACAGCCAGGAAGCACAGCAGCTGCCCAACTCTAAGCATTTCTAATGTTCTTTCCACCCCATGAAGACATTTGTGCAAGCACAAAATTAATGAGGTAGAAATATACACCCTAGGTGGTCTGACCTGGTCCAAATTAGAACATAGAATGCCTTGAGGGGTGGATCTAGCATTTGTCTGCATCTCCTTTTCTGAAATATCAACTATCTCAGCTGGCTGCTGATGATAGAGAAGAAAGAGCAAAATACTCTAGATTTCTCTCTCTGAAAACATCTCAAAGGGCTGGTCTGCTGCCTCCATGATTGGGGGAAGCTGACAACCAGACAGTCTTACTCTGTTTATTTTGTTTAAAAAATATTTTAATTGTATATTTTTTCTCTAAAAACTTAATCTTTAAAGTTTGAACTAACTTCTCTCAATCTAAGAAGTAAAATTAATTTGCATGCTCTGTCGGGTAAAGGCAGTGTCCTCTCCATCTCTTTGGCCCCCAAGAGGTCTAGCCCAGATCCCTGCTTATAGTAGGTGGACAATACAATCTTGTTGAGTCAAATTAAGTTCTTGTGTGTTGTTGGTGGGAATGTAGAAAATAGTGTGAACGTTCCTCAACAATTTAAAAATAGAACTACTTACAACCCAACAATTCAACCTGTGGGTATAAACCCAGAAGAATTTAAGGCAGGGTCTTGAAGAAATATTTGTGCACCCATATTCACAGCAATATTATTCACAGTAGCTAAAACATGGAAGCAACCCAAGTGTCCATTGATGGATGAGGAATAAAATATTATTCATAAAATACACATTATGGAATACTACTCAGCCTTAAAAGGGGAGGAAATTCTGACATGTTACAACATAGATGAATCTTGAGGACCTTATGCTAAGTGAAATAAGCCAGTCACAAAAAGACAAATATGTATGATTCCACTTCTGTGAGGTCCGTAGAGTAGTCAAAACCATAGAGTAGTAGAAAGAAAATAGAATGGGGGCTGCCACAGCTGGTGGGAGGGAGTTATTGCTTAATAGGTATAGAGTTTCAGATTTACAAGATGAAAAGAATTATGGGGATGGATGGTAATGAAAGCACAACAACATGAATGTATTTAATTCCACTGAACCATTAAAATGATGATTAAGTGGTAAATTTCATGTCATATGTATTCTGACACAATAATAAAAAGGTAGGGGGATGGAAGTGGTAGAGAACTTATACACACAAGCTTCTTCCTCTGTAAGACATCTGTTTTGGTGCACATTTCAATTTTCATAATAAATAGACAGATACCTTAAAAAACTGAGTTATAGTCAGCATCCCTATATAGTGTTGAAAACCAATGAGAATTTAAGTCATAAGTTTTATCATAAGCTCAAAGCAGTAAAGCCTGTAGATAATATAATTTGGTGAGTTATTATTATCTGAATGACAAATTGTTTTTGCCTAATACTTTAAATTTCTTTTAGGTCATTGAAAATAATAGGTTCCAAGTAATACAGAGTTAACACACAGCCTCCCGTGGAACAGCTAAGTGCCCTAAAGGAGCAGAGTGCATTTACAGATTGCTAGGAGCTAAGAGATGTGAGGTAGGATAATTTTGTTTCAATAATAACTTTCTTTATCCTGACATTTTCTTTTACTCCCCTTCTCATTCGAGTAGCCAGGCTCTCCCAGGAGGGTGTGACAACCCAGAGCCTCCTCCTGGCTTTGATTTCCAAAAGCCCGAGGCTCTAGCTGGGACATTACTGAAGAGAATAGTTATGGGTTGAACATTCATGCCCCACCCCACCAAATTCATATGTTCGAATCCTATGCCCTGATGCAATGGCGTTAGGAGGAGGGGCCTTTGGGATAAATAAGATTAGATGAGCCCTCCTGATGGGATTAGTGCCCTTGCAAGAGTCGGGAGAGGGCTTGCTTCCTCTCTGCTCTCCCCCATGTTGAGATACAATGAGAGGTCAGCAGTCTGCAACCCGGAAGGGGATCCTCACCAGAACCCGACCGCCCTGGCATCTGATCTCTGACTTCTGGCCTCCAGAACTGTGAGAAATAAGTTTCCGCTGTTCATAAGCCACCCAGTTTGTGGTATTTTTGTTACAACAGCCCAAGCTGATTAACACAAGAACTCAGCCAAATCTTGGGAGCAGGGGGGCTTTGCCTGAAGACCCAGCAAAGGTTCCCTAACTGTGGGAACGGGGACTGAGGAGAAATGAGAGGAAAGGAGGGGAGAAGCTCTGACAGGTTCCTAAACATGAGACGCCGCAGTCTGCTTCCTGCTAGCGCCAACAAGACTCCGGAGAGGACATGGTGGTTGTGAGTCTAGGCAGACATCTGACTGTGACCCGGCAGCAGTGGGGAGAACCCCCAGACCCAGAGGACCTCTCTGGAAGGAACAGGGGCACCTCTGTGGCAGCCTGCCTCTCAATAAATCTCCACAGGCTGCTTTCCCAATAAAGTTGGAGCAGCGTTGAAGTACTGGCTTGTGCTAAAAATGGTTTATTTGTTTGTTTGTTTGTTTGTTGAAGGTTTGCTGAGCTCATGGAGCTGAATTCCCGTAAGTTAAATAGGTACGTGCTGCAGGTCCCCTGTGCTACCCAGAGCTGAGAAGAGGGTGGACAAACACTCCTCTGAGAGCTGTGAGCACTATGTGCAGGGCAACTTGGCAAATCCTATTACAAGCTTTAAAAGCTTGCAGACTATTGGATCCTATACCTCTGTTTCTACAAATTTATCTTAAATAACCCATTTTATACTAAATCAAAGATTTGGGAATAAGAGTGTTCCATGAAACATTGCTGATAGTAGAAAACTGCAATAGGAAACCACCTAATGGTCCAGGCAAAGTGCGCTCAGTCACGGGAAGGGAAATTTGCTCTGTTAACTGACCTAACTGACCTAAACTCCCATTCCTCCTCAAATCCCAGTGACTGGAGCTGTGGTCTCTCAGCAGGCCGGTGGGCTCTGGGATGCGTGCATTCAATACTCCAGCCCCGACCAGCTGAGGTGTGTGTTCACTCAAAAGCCTGCAGGAATTGTTTCAAAGCAATTCATGGCAGTTGGACTTATTGGCATTCCATAATATGATTCAATATTATGCAAACTGATACAATAGGGGTGCAGAGAGAAAGAGTTGTTTCTCTGAAAACCACCTTGCATGCCTAGGAAAGACTTCATAAATCTGAGTTCCCAAGGAGGCGCTATGAGATGAGGTGTGGGTAAGATCACTGCAAGTAAGTGGGCAAAAATTATGAGGATTTTGCACCCGGATTGCTTGGCTGTGTCTTTAAGTGCTCACCCCACTTTAAAAACACAGAAACTGGAGATGTAAAAGGTGTACTATGGGTGTGGTTTTAGGCAAGACACAGGACTCCAAGCCTGCATAATCTTTAATAAAAGCCCTGGGCTCTATGCAAAAGATTGGCAAATGAATGTTCATTTTCCAGGGTTCCACAGTCTCACCAGCTTTTCCAATGAATTAAGCAGCTACCAAGGCTTTGGGTAAGACACTGCTGTACATTTGTAGAAAGGAATACTCCTTGGTCATTGAAAAGGACATTATAGGAGAATGTTTTTGACATGTAAAGACCTCACAAGTATATCGTTAGAGGGCAAACTCAGGTTAAAAATAGTGGAAGTGTAATGTCATCCATGTAAATGTGCCAAATTAAAAAATACTTTTAAAAAAATACCTGAGTATTGGAAATAGAAGTGCCTCTTATTGCCTTCTCTGTGTTTTTCATAGGTTCTTTCATAGGTTCTTATATGTGTTTTTGTGGAAAAAAGAATTACAACTGTCTTGCCAAAGGGTTTCAGTCCCAGGCAAGTTCACTATGAATTCAATGAGACTGAAAAATGACAATGAAATGTTCTTGGGGTGAAAGGGTTCAGTCACTAGAAATCCTGTCCACTCACAGCCAGTCTGCATGCAGCAAGCTGGTCCCTGCCTCTGGGCCCCTCTGCCCCTGCAGCCGTCTCAGTCTCTGTCCTCAGCGCTGCCACCACTCCAGCCTCTGCTCTGCTCTCCTGCAGCCATGCAGCCTTGCCACCGTGTCACCCCGAGCACTGGGTGGAGCTCTTTATATAGAGTCAATAGCAACGCATTGCCCACTCGTGTGTAATGAGCTAGCTGACCAGGGCCAGGGGAGAATCCTGGTCATAAGAACCTTCACTTTCTCCACAACAACAAAAGTTCATTTTTGGTTTAGAGAAAATGCACATCTGTACCCAGGGCCCTGAGAGGATGGGAGGGATGCTGGTGCGGGAAGGGCGTGGTGGGAGGAGTCTGGGGAGACAGAGATGGATCCCCCTGGGCCAGTGGCCACCTCCCCACTGCCTGGCACTGCAGGTGGTCAACAAGGGTTTGCTGATTGGTTCATTTTCCACTGAATTTGCTCCCAGTTCTGGGTTGACTGGGTACAGCTGGGCAGTGATCACTTGGGGTGTCTCATGCAGTGACAGTCAGATGGCCATGGGGCTGAGTCATCTCAAGGGCTTCTGCCTCACTATCTGGCACCTGGGCTGGAAGCTGGCACAGCTGGAGCTCCTTGGCATCTCCTCTCCCTCTCCTCCTGTTTCCCTTTCTGCTAATCTTCCTTCTTTTCCCCCTCTCCCTTCCTCCTCCATGTAGGGGTACCTGAATCTAGCTGGCACCTGGGACTCCCAGAGTCAGTGCCCAGAAGAGATTCACAGAAGCTGTGTATGTGAGTGGCCTTCTCCCAGCCAGCCTCTGAAGCGACACAGTGTCCTTCTGTCACAAAGGCCCACCCAGGCTCAGGGGAAGGGGACACGGATGCCACCTCTTCACAGGAGGCATGTCAAAGAATCTGCTCCCATGTTTCAAAACCAGCAACTGCCCATGTGTATCACGCCCCTCATCTGCAGGATGCAGGGAGCTGGCTCAGCCTTAGAGCATCTGCCGGGCACACATCTTACTTTCTCTTTCCTGTCAGCCTCCTGCCCACCTCTTGCAGCTGTTTCCATGTGGACTAAACTCAGCTCCTCTTCTGGACTGAACGCCTGTCACATTGTCTGGGAACCTCTGCTTCCCTATCCCCCACCCAACTTTGAGCCATACCAGATGCAGTGCCCTGTTGTCATGTGGGTGCCAGCCGCAAACCGCGCCAGCTGTCTGCACTCTCCCCTCGCAGAGCCGCACTGTGGGCCAGCCTGCACTCAGGTCCCCCCCGCAGCTCTGTCCTGTGGCCTCCCTCCAAGCTGTGGGACCTGAACAAGTCGTGTATCCTTCGTTTTCTTGTAGAAACAGGTAAGAATAATAGTCACACCTCTCTCAAGGGACTGTGTAAGAGTCACTGAGACGATGAATATAGAATCTTCTTATATGTGCTCAGTAAATGTCTGCTGTTTTCTATTGTCATTTTTGTTGTTGCTAATTCCCCCTGAAGAGAGGGACTGTTTGCTGTGTAAGTCAGCCTTCACTGAAGCCTTGTCCAGCGCCTGGCTTACAGAAGGGGCCATGTCCACCCTTGTCCTTCTTTCTCTAGTTTTTCTCTGTTGGTTCTCCTTGGAGATTTCCCCTTGGTTGTCTCTGCCCATGCTTGGCATGAGAGATGGCTCAGCCCAGGCCATGTTAGTCCTTTGTAGAAATGCCTTCACTGTCCAGAGTACATTTTTACAAATTACGGCATCCTATTGGTTCCTGGTATAACTTTAAACTACTAAAAACCTTGCATTTCTAATTAAGCCCAAACCACTCTGGCCTCTGTCTGGGGTGTCTTTCCAAATGCACAATTCCAGTGGAAAAGGGGCTGTTTTCACGAAAGCTCTAAGCCACTGCCCATGCAAAGAGTGACCTGTAGACTGGGGTCCTTCAAGGGAAAGCCCCTAAGAGGGAAGGGCTGTATTGCTCCAGCTTATCAAAATGTCCTCCACTTGGACTGGCTACCTGATTTGTGGGACTCAGTGCAAAATGAAAATGCATACCCCTATGTTAAAAAATGATGAAGAACTTCAAGACAGTGTCAACAAAGTGTTAAACCAAGCACAGGGCCCTTCTAAGAGACTGGACGACTACACAGGTCACACGCTTATGAGGCTCGCCTTGATACTACCCGAAATCAGAAGAGATAAAAAGAAACACAGTCACTGAGGACAAAATAAAATGCAATTTAATCAAAGATGAGTATCAGAAAACTAAGGAGGTGCAGCACTTAAATTAAATTTGCTCTCATTCCAGAAGTGTGCTGCTTCCTCCTGTTCCCATCCCAACTCCTACCAACTCTCCTTCACTCCCCGATGACCTGGAATGTGCCAGGCTCATTGCTATTTCTTTGTTCTTCCTGTCCCTTCTGTCAGGACCACCCTCCCAACTTCCTCACCAAGCCAGCTCCTCTTCAATGATCAATGTGTGTCACCCCCTGTTATTCTCTCTCCCATCACCCCCTTTATTTCCCTCAAAGCTCAATGCAATCTGGATTTTCCTGCTCTTGATCAATCATCCCCACTGGAATGTGGTTCCCTCACTGCAGGGACCTTGTCGACCCTGCTAGCTGCTGATTCTCTAGCGTCCAGAAGAAAGCCTGCCTATGGTAGATGTGGTCAGCTGTAAGGACCCCCACAGATATGCAGGTCCTAACCCCTGGGCCTGTGAATGTCACTTATGTGAGTAAATGAGACTTTGCAAATATGATTGAATTAAAGGCCTAGAGATGTGGAGATTATCCTGGACTATCCAGGCAAGCCCTAAATGCCTAACAGGTGTGCTGGGAAGAGGGCGGCCGACCAGAGCTGGGCTGCCCAGAGGCTGACCTCACCAGCACCACATCCCTGTCATCACAGGGTTTGGGCTCAGCAGACGCCTGAGGGAGGGGAGCTCTCGCAGCAGCTCAGAGGGCTTTCAAGGGGAAACTTCTCACCCTGCAGGGGACAGCTCACCTTCAAGCTCCAGTTCGGGAAGGCAGCTACTGGGGAGAGTTTCTGACTCCCCTGGCTTGAGTCTTACCTCCGTCTTCTGAGAGGCCCTCCCCAGCTGCCCGTGACCTCCCAGGACCCCTCCGCGGGTGGCCGGGGTCTGTGTTTCCTCACCGCCTCCTCAGTCCCTGCCCTGGTCCCAGCCGGTTGGCCTGTCCGCTTCCCCCATGGGCAGCAAGCTTGTGCCACCAGGGACCATGTCACAATCACTGCTGTATGCCAGCCCAGAGCCTGGCCCCCACCTAGGCCAGGGGTCAGCAGACTATGGCGCGTGGGTCAAATCCCACCCACCACCTGCTTTTGAGAGCTAAGTTTTTACACTTTTAAATGGTTGGGGAAAAATTCAAAAGAAAAGAATATTTCACAACACATGAAATTCAAATTTTATTGGAGCACAGCAATGCTCATTCATTTATATGTCATCTTTCTCTTTTCTTTAGCTTCATTAAGGTCTAATTGACAAATAAAATTATAAGATATTTAAAGTATATATTGTGATGATTTAATATATGTATACAATGAGAAAGGATTCCTTCTATCTAGTTCATTAACATATATATAGTTATACACACACATATATAGTGTGCATGTGAGAACATTTTTAAGTTCTGCTTTCTTAGCAAATTTCAGTTATAAAATACAGTGTCATCGGCTAGAGTCACCATGTTACATGGATACTCAGACATTATTCATCTTAGAGCTGAAAGTTTGTACCCTTATACCAGCCTCCCCCTGTTCCCCCTCAAGCCCCCACAATGCCATCTGTGGGGGTTTTTTATGCTGCAAGGACAGGGTTGAGTAGTTGCAATGGAGACCATCCATCCCACAAAGTAGGAAATATTTGTGATCTGGCCCTTTATAGAAAAAGTGTGCCAAGCCCTCTACTAGACACTCAAGAGTTTGACATTGGCTGACGACTAAATGATTGGAAAAATGGTCTCCAGGGCTTACACAGCTCAAGCCACCTGATGCTATTAGATATTTTTATATGTAAGATCCTGAGGGTAGGAATGGGACTCCTTTTCTTTTCTGGCTCCTGCACAGGGTCAGCAGGTCTTAGAAAAGGTTGATGCTAATTTGTTGCCTCAGATGCCAGGGAGCAGGGAGGCACTGGGAAGGTTCTGAGACACTGGTGCTTCTCTGTGGCAGCATCCCAGTGTAGTGTGACCTCAAGGTTGGCCTGCAGGTGCTGGGGGCATCCCCTCGGCCAAGAGGTCACCTCTCCACACACTGTGAGAGAGCATGTGAGGCCAGGCAGAGCTGCTGGAAGCCCAGGGGAACGTTGCCAGGTCAGCAGTTGAACAAAGAATTTGACTTTCAAGTAAAAACCGAACGCATGCAGGAGGAAGTGGGGACTTTAGCTATTGACAGGGTGGTGTTTTAACAACATCTGTGATTCTTGCTAACTCTATTACTTTAACACAAGCTGCCAAAGCATGATTTTCTCCTCCTGTAAAGTGGAGACAATAAATAACTCCCTTATAGGGCTGTCCTAAGAACTGAGAAAGACAATGTTTGTGTGGAAGGATGTTGACTTTTTCCATATTGAGAAATTGAACCAATACTTGGTCATTCATTCATTAAATATTTATTGAATACCTACAATGCACCAGCACTGTTCTATGTCTGTGGCATGTATCAATGAACAAAACAGAGGAAGTACCTCCTCTCACAGTGTTTGTATGTTGGCAGAAATATACAATAACCCAAAAATAAAACAATAAATATAAGACCATATAAATTATATGGTCTATTAGTAATAAACAGAAACTAAACAGCCTAACTGTCCATCACAGATGAATGGATAAAGAAGATCTGGTATATATATATACACACACACACACACACACACATCATATATATATGTATTATATATATATGGTGGAATATTATTGAGCCCTGAGAAAGAAGGAAGTCCTGCCACTTGTGACAACATGGATGGACCTTGAGGGTATTATGCTAAATGAAATAAGCCAGAGGAAGACAAATACGGCATGGTATCACTTATATGTGGAATCTTAAAAAACAAATCAAACAGAATAGAAAAGTGATTGCCAGGGGTACAAACTTTCAGCTGTAAAATGAATAAAGTCTAAGGAACTAATGTAAAACATGATTATTATAGTTGGTAACATTGTATTGTATAATTAAAATTTGCTAAGAGAGTAGAATCAAATGTCCTCATGAAAAATAAAAAAAGATAAGTATGTGAGGAGATGGGTGTGTTAATCAACCAGATGGAGGAATCCTTTCACGGCTTATATGCATATCAGTCATCAGAGTGTACACTTTAAATATCTTACAGTTTTAGTTGTTGATTATACCTGAGTAAGGCTGCAATAAAAAGAAAATCACAGGACATATCTTCATACAGTAAAATCATTAAAAAGATAAAACAAAATAATAAATGTAAAACACATGTAAATCAAACTGTATGATCAGGTGATAAGTATTATGGAAAAAAGCAGTGGGACAGGGCTAGGGTGCTGGGAGTTCCACAGTCTGGGTGAAATTTGCAGTATTAGAGTGGTCAGGGTGGGGCTTGCGGAGGAAAGGGGCTTTGAGCAAACTCTGGGGAATCAGTCACATGTCTCAAATATAGGGGGGTTTGACCCTAGGTAAGTCACATACAGCCACTAAGCCTCCCTTTCCTTGCTCGTAGATATAAAAGCTGCCTCTCAGGATTCTTGTGAGTTTTCTAGGGCATTGAATTCATGAAAGCACTAAGTGTGACCTGTAGTAGGAGTTTGATATCGTGAGTGCATATTATAGGAGGGCAGTGGTGGTTTTGCTTTTTGGTGGACGGTTGCTCATTAAATCAAGACATGGAAAATTAAGAGGACCCCTCGTACCTCATGGGGAAGCCTCTGAGAGTACAGTCATTCTGTGCCAGGAAAATCTCCCCAGTGGCACCATGAACCTGTATGAAATGCCAGATACTGGGACACCAGAGTCCTTTCCAAACTTTACCCAAAAGAGAAGATGACTTTAACTCCATGTGTGTGTATTGCTACTGCTGTGCTCAGAAAGTGGGTTGGGCATGTTACCAGTTCAAATGAATGTGCTGCCTATGAAGAGTTTGGGGGGCACAACCTTTACCTCCACCCCATGCAGAGCTGGCCACCTGATCTGTGAGGCCCTGTGCAAAATAAAAATGTGGGGCCCCTTTGTTCAAAAAACAGGGGGCAGTACCATTTAAAGTACTAAAATACAAAGCTTTTTCTTTCTTCCATGGTTCTCTTTCTCTTGAATTGTCATGGTGTCAACTGTTTAATGTCATGCTATGTAAATATAAATTAAAACTGGAGATTTTTGCATTGATTCTACTTTTCATTTTCATACTGATGCTAGTTTTAAAGGTGATTATAAGAGAATTGAATGTTCAAGGAAACAAAATCACTACTTGAAGAGATATCTGCATCCCAATGTTCATTGCAGCATTATTTATAATCACCAAGACATGGAAACACCCAAAGTATCTATTGACAGATGAATGGGCAGAAAAAATGTGGAGATACACACAGACACACACACACACACACACACACACACACACACACACACACACACATACACACATTGAAATATTATTCGGCCATAAAAAAAGAAGGAAACCCTGACATTTGCAACAACATGGATGGACATTTAGGGTATTGTGCTGTGACTGAAGGAATAGTTCATGGAGTGGGAGCAGGGTGAGAGGCTAGACAGAGAGGAAAAGGGTGGGAAGCACATGTATATTTTGGGGGTCAAGGTGTGGACATCTTTGATGGGAGGGCGCATTATTCATTCTGCCTACCACAATCATCTATTCCAACATCCCCATGGAATCTCCCAATTTTGCTCTGCAGCTGATAGAGCCAGATGAAATTAAATAAGCAATTACTCACAAAGTGATAGTGATCAGTTAAGCAGCTTGGTGTACCCTGACTGATCTGAAAATAGCACCCTGCCCTCTGCTTCAGTCTTCTTCAGGCAATAGACCTAGTGAGACATAGCTGTGCTGCTATGAATTATTTTAAGCCATTTGTTAAAAGTCAGGAAGAAAATTCCCCCTACTTTTGGCTTCATGGCTTCCGTGACAGCATTAGATTGCAGGCTTAAAATGAAAAAGATTTTATTTTCAAACAACTTTAAAAATAGTAGCTTTTAGAGTAATGTAGGCACATGGGGAAGCTTTCAAGCAGTCCCCAATGGGAACACAGATTCAAAGTCTCTCTCCCTGACCACCAGTCCCTCAGCCGCTCTCCCTGCAGACAAAACAGTGTATCAATCACAGCGATGGCAATAAGAACATCCAAGTACTGAGCACATACCAAGTGCCCAGTGGGTGCTGGTGCTCCACATATGTCATTCCAAGGAATCTCATGACCCCAAGAGGCAGGTAATTGTGGTGGGTCTGCTGTCTCCACTTGGTTAAAAGGGGGCTTCTGTTTTCCAGAATCTTCTTTCCTGCACAGTCCCAGATTAGAGCTAGCCAAAAGAGGAACTCGTGTGACATTTAGACAGTGGAATTGAATGGCAGCCGTTACTATCTGAAAAGCTTTGATCACATGCGGAGCAGAGGGGCCCAGCAGGTTCCAGTGGGTCCTTGCCTCCTCTCTTCTATGCCCTGCCCTTCCTGCCACCAGCAGCCCCTGCTCACCCACACCCAGCATCAGCCTTTGGCTGAGGACCACCGCAGTGGCTACACACATTCTCTCCCGTCTATGGTCCCTCTTGCGCACTTGGACAAGCCCAGCTCCTGATTGCCCTGCAAGCTCCAACTTGTGCACTGGCCCCCCCAGGTCTCAGTAGAGCAGGTTAGTGTCATTTCTGGTCCAACTCCTTCCAGACCTGCATTCTCCATTTCCCCAGCTTCTCCCACACTTGTGTAGGGTCTCATTCCTACAGACAATCCCCATCCAACATCCCTCATGGAGGTTCCAGTTCCCTGGTTGAACCCTGACTGCTGAGCTTTGGTTTTATCATCTACATTTTACAAATGCAGAAATGGGGGTACAGAGAGGTTTAATAGTCTTCAAAGCTTCCACTATTAGGAAGTGGCTGGGGTGGGATTTGAACCCAGGCAATTCTGACTCCTGGGGCCATTCAAGAGGTAGTTTGCTGATGGGAAAGAATAGCCTAGAGGAACAGAAGAAGGGAGAATTTGGCTTGAGGTAGACCTGGGTTCAAACCCCAGATCACAGGGTCATTGTGTGGACTGAATGTAATCACAATTGTGAAAATACCCAGCACACAGTAGCAAGGGTGGAGGAAAAACCTAGGGCAGGTACCCTCAGGGGGCTTATTGCACAGAGATGCAAGGAAAACTGCAGTGTCTCTCTCTGGCCAGAGAAGATAAGCTGGCAGCATGAGTATAAAGAAACATTTTTCCCTCCTAAAGAAGCATGGCTCATGTTCAGTGAAGACTATAGGATTTATCGTCATCAATTTTGTTATCACTACCATTTACTAATCGTACATCCAATATTCCAGAAACATGCTGGGCATTTTTCATACCCACTGTTTGTTTGCTCTTCACCCAGTAAAGTATTATCAAACTTGTTTCATGGATGCAGAACTCTAGCTTAAGTAACTTGTCAGAGATCACACTGCCAGTCAGTCTGAGTTCAGAGTAAGCAAAGTACAGCTATGGGGTCAACAGTGGCCTGTAACTATGGTGAAGCTGATGGATTGATCCTAGATAACGAGGAAGCAAAATGACCCAAGTAGAGCCGGCAGGACACAGCCTTCCAGTTGCACAGTCTTACAAGCAGAGTAAGGACTGGATTTCAGCCCCTCTTAAGCCCCAGGGAGTGCCTCTGTGCAGTGAACAAGGTACACCACTACGTGCAGCAGCCCTAAGCCGAGGACTCATGCATGAGCTGCTCATGCATTCCACCTTGAGGAAGCTGAACAGAAGGTGTGCCCCTACGGCAAGTTGGGCCCAGCCCAAGTGTACTCCCCAGGTATCCCATCTGCTCTCCTCTGTTTTCCAGACCCTTGCTTTGGGTGGGGCCACGTGGCTTATTCTAGCCAATGAAATATGAGCAAAAGTTACCTGTTCTTCCCAGGCTGAGTTAACAAAAAGCCCATGTGAGTCTCAGGTTCTCTCTTCTCTCCCCCAACAGTTGAGGAAGCCCATGTTCCAGATGGCACAACTGTAAGAATGGGAGATCTTCAATCAATCTGAATCCCTGAGTGACTGGGTGGAGCTGAGCATCTTACCTAACCTCACAGGACATGTAGAGTGGCTCAGTCCTGAGATTCGGGGGTTAACTGGCAGTATTACCTCACCAACACTGACTGATACAACAAGGTCAGGACTGTGACAGAATCGAGATGAGGAGTTTCCCCAATTCCACATACATGTCACTGAATTTGTGTTGTTTTGTTCTAACTTATCACAGATATTCCCAGGGGCACTGATGGAGGTTGTCAAGTGAACCCTGAAGTAGTCCATGGATCTGCTTACCTAGGGAAATTCATGAAAGGGTGTTCTGAACAGCCTTTTAGAATACTGTTATTATCCCAATAATAACATTCTTTGGGCCCAAAGTATGCATCTGCACAAGGCTTTAAACTTACACAGTGGTCTATTTGGTTTTATTCTTATACCATCTCACTGGTTAAAGGCAGGGGACAATTTGTTACCTTCACTGTACAGATGAGGAAATGGAAGCATTCAGAGGTTAAATAATTTGCCCAAAGTCTCTCAGCCCCAAGGGCTGGAACCGGGATTAGAAAGCACACCTAACCGCTGAACAGGGTCAGGTGAAGCCAAGTCATTCTCTTTCACTGCTGCCACGTCTCACCTGCTGCCCACTCAGCCAGCAGAGCAACCTGGGAGGACCTGCTTTCTGAGGAAGCAGAGCAGGGCTCTCTGTCCAAACCTCAGGGTTTAACAGTAAGCTAGATGCCATTGTGTTCCAATTCATTCTCTGAGGCTGTAACCTCTAAAATTCTCAGGAGGATGATCACAACCACACATAATCTGATAGCCCCAAAGCCATCCCCAGCACCTGCCGTTTCGCCCTGCAAGGACACCGTATCCTGCAGGCTGCCATCCTGATCAGGCAGCATTAAGCCCTGTGACCCTTCTATGCCAGATCTCTGTGTCTCTGCCAGGCTGGCGGGAGGCAGAGGCAAGACAGCATCTCTTTGTGATGGTTGCACCTTCCCAGAAGTGAAAGGAATATATGGCTCCAGTGGCTCCATTTGTGCAACTGCATGGTTTTTTTTTTCTTTTTTTTTTTTATATAAATATTTTTTATTGAAGGGTAGTTGATGCACAGTACTACATTACATTAGTTTCAAGTGTACAACACAGTGATAAAACATTTATATACATAATTCTAGGTTCCAGCTATCACCCTACCAAGCTGTTACAATATCTTGACTATATTCCTTATGCTATACATTACATCCCGGTTACTTATTTATTTTACCATTGGAAGTCTGTCCTTTTTTTTTTTTTTTTTTTTTTTGTGAGGGCATCTCTCATATTTATTGATCGAATGGTTGTTAACAACAATAAAATTCTGTATAGGGGAGTCAATGCTCAATGCACAATCATTAATCCACCCCAAGCCTAATTTTCATCAGTCTCCAATCTTCTGAGGCATAACAAACAAGTTCTTACATGGAGAACGAATTCTTACATAATGAATAAGTTACATGGTGAACAGTACAAGGGCAGTCATCACAGAAACTTTCGGTTTTGCTCATGCATTATGAACTATAAACAGTCAGTTCAAATATGAATACTCTTTTGGTTTTTATACTTGATTTATATGTGGATACCACATTTCTCTCTTTATTATTATTATTTTTAATAAAATGCTGAAGTGGTAGGTAGATACAAGATAAAGGTAGAAAACATAGTTTAGTGTTGTAAGAGAGCAAATGTAGATGATCAGGTGTGTGCCTGTAGACTATGTGTTAATCCAAGCTAGACAAGGGCAATAAAACATCTACGTATGCAGAAGATTTCTCTCAGAACGGGGTGGTGAGGTTCTAAGCCTCACCTCTGTTGATCCCCAATTTCTCACCTGATGACCCCCCTGCAACTGTGCCTGTCTTAGGTTGTTCCTCCCTTGAGGAATCTTACCCGTCTCTGGCTAACCAGTCATCTTCCGGGGCCATACAGGGAAATGTAAAGTTGGTAAGTGAGAGAGAAGCCTTATTGTTTGAAATGGTTAGCTTTTTATTTCTTTGCATATTTATGCCCTGTGGCTTCTATGCCCAGCATTTGTCTTGAGGTATCTTTACCACTTGGAAGAATTATGATACTCGGTAAATTTGATATGAGGCATGAGTTCTATTTAAGGATTGTAATTAGGAAGGAAGAAGAAAAGCTATAGAAGTAGCAGGTGGAAGAAAACATGGGAAGATTGATTATTTCTTTGACATATCTTCTTGTAGAGTAACTTCAGCATGTATAGGTTTTAAGCTACTACTTAAATTGCGCACACACATTAACATAATAGGAGTATAGTTACATAACCAAAGCATACCTGTAATTACCAGCCATCTCCAGTGAAACCAAGAAAACCAGTTAGGCACCTTAGGCATTTGTGAAAACTTATCTATGATATGGTGGATATTGTCCAACTGAACTTGAACAGTCTGAGAGAAATCAGACAAATTAAAACAACCCATTCCTGGGGAATGTTCACATCCCTTATGTTCTTTTAACAGTAAATAGTCTGTAGTTGTAAGATTTTGGAGTGCTACAATTTGCACTTCTCCTAATTCTTGATTGAGTTCCAACAGTATAGATCCAGTCAAATTTGTTGCTTTACTGTATGCACAGGCCAGCTTAGATATCTCCTTCCTCATTCCCATGGCAAGTCCAGGAACTGGTGGGATGAGTGCATCTACAGCTGTAGCAGTGCGTGGATCTTTGTTGGGGTTTTTTGATGATCATCTTCTGGCATGAGTCTTCCAGAGAGTGCTGATGTTGGAAGTTCTCTTTCAATTGTATCTTAGTTCATTTTCGGGGTAGCCCAATTAGGCTTTGATCTTCTGTATAAATGCAAACAGACCCTTTGCCTACACTTTTATATGCCCTTTATACCCTTGTGTAGAACTCATTGGAGGTTACCACACAGGAATAGCCCTTTTTTTTGTTTTTTTTGTTTTGTTTTGTTTTGTTTTGGGTATCACTAATCTACACTTACATGATGAATATTATGTTTACTAGGCTCTCCCCTATACCATGTCTCCCCTAGAAACCCCTTTACAGTCACTGTCCATCAGCATAGCAAAATGTTGTAGAATCACTACTTGCCTTCTCTGTGTTGTACAGCCCTCCCTTTTCTCCTACCCCCCCATGCATGCTAATCTTAATACCCCCCTACTTCTCCCCACCACTTATTCCTCCCTACCCACCCATCCTCCCCAGTCCCTTTCCCTTTGGTACCTGTTAGTCCATTCTTGAGTTCTGTGATTCTGCTGCTGTTTTGTTCCTTCAGTTTTTCCTTTGTTCTTATATTCCACAGATAAGTGAAATAATTTGGTATTTCTCTTTCTCTGCTTGGCTTGTTTCACTGAGCATAATACCCTCCAGCTCCATCCATGTTGCTGCAAATGGTAGGATTTGCCCTTTTCTTATGGCTGAGTAGTATTCTATTGTGTATATGTACCACATCTTCTTTATCCATTCATCTATCGATGGACATTTAGGTTGCTTCCAACTCTTGGCTATTGTAAATAGTGCTGCGATAAACATAGGGGTGCACTGATCTTTCTCATACTTGATTGCTGCATTCTAGGGTAAATTCCTAGGAGTGCAGTTCCTGGGTCAAATGGTAAGTCTGTTTTGAGCATTTTGATGTACCTCCATACTGCTTTCCACAATGGTTGAACTAACTTACATTCCCACCAGCAGTGTAGGAGGGTTCCCCTTTCTCCACAGCCTCGCCAACATTTGTTGTTGTTTGTCTTTTGGATGGCAGCCATCCTTACTGGTGTGAGGTGATACCTCATTGTAGTTTTAATTTGCATTTCTCTGATAATTAGCGATGTGGAGCATCTTTTCATGTGTCTGTTGGCCATCTGTATTTCTTTTTTGGAGAACTGTCTGTTCAGTTCCTCTGCCCATTTTTTAATTGGGTTATTTGTTTTTTGTTTGTTGAGGTGTGTGAGCTCTTTATATATTCTGGACGTCAAGCCTTTATCAGATGTGTCATTTTCAAATATATTCTCCCATACTGTAGGGATCCTTTTTGTTCTATTGATGGTGTCTTTTGCTGTACAGAAGCTTTTCAGCTTAATATAGTCCCACTTACTCATTTTTGCTGTTGTTTTCCTTGCCCGGGGAGATATGTTCAAGAAGAGGTCACTCATGTTTATGTCTAAGAGGTTTTTGCCTATGTTTTCTTCCAAGAGTTTAATGGTTTCATGGCTTACATTCAGGTCTTTGATCCATTTTGAGTTTACTTTTGTATATGGGGTTAGACAATGGTCCAGTTTCATTCTCCTACATGTAGCTGTCCAGTTTTGCCAGCACCACCTGTTGAACAGACTGTCATTTTGCCATTGTATGTCCATGGCTCCTTTATCAAATATTAATTGACCATATATGTCTGGGTGAATGTCTGGATTCTCTAGTCTGTTCCATTGGTCTGTGGCTCTGCTCTTGTGCCAGTACCAAATTGTCTTGATTACCATAGCTTTATAGTAGAGCTTGAAGTTGGGGAGTGAGATCCCCCCTACTTTATTCTTCTTTCACAGGATTGCTTTGGTTATTCGGGGTCTTTGGTGGTTCCATATGAATTTTTGAATTATTTGTTCTAGTTCATTGAAGAATGTTGCTGGTAGTTTCATAGGGATTGCATCAAATCTCTATATTGCTTTGGGAAGGATGGCCATTTTGACGATATTAATTCTTCCTAACCACGAGCATGGGATGAGTTTCAATCTGTTAGTGTCCCCTTTAATTTCTCTTAAGAGTGACTTGTAGTTTTCAGAGTATAAGTCTTTCACTTCTTTGGTTAGGTTTATTCCTAGCTATTATTTTTTTTTTGATGCAATTGTGAATGGAGTTGTTTTTCCTGATTTCTCTTTCTGTTGGTTCATTGTTAGTAGCTAGGAAAGCCACAGATTTCTGTGTGTTGATTTTGTATCCTGCAACTTTGCTGTATTCCGATATCAGTTCTAGTAGTTTTGGGGTGGAGTCTTTAGGTTTTTTATGTACAGTATCATGTCATCTGAAAATAGTGACAGTTTAACTTCTTCTTTACCAATCTGGATTCCTTGTATTTCTTTGTTTTGTCTGATCACCGTGGCTAGGACCTCCAGTACTATGTTAAATAACAGTGGAGAGAGTGGGCATCCCTGTCTAGTTCCCGATCTCAGAGGAAATGCTTTCAGCTTCTCGCTGTTCAATATAATGTTGGCTGTGGATTTATCATAGATGGCCTTTATTATGTTGAGGTACTTGCCCTCTATTCCCATTTTGCTGAGAGTTTTTATCATGAATGGATGTTGAACTTTGTCAAATGCTTTCTCAGCATCTATGGAGATGATCATGTGGTTTTTGTCTTTCTTTTTGTTGATGTGGTGGATGATGTTGATAGACTTTCGAATGTTGTACCATCCTTGCATCCCTGGGATGAATCCCACCTGGTCATGGTGTATGATCCTTTTGATGTATTTTTGAATTCGGTTTGCTAATATTTTGTTGAGTATTTTTACATCTACGTTCATCAGGGATATTGGTCTGTAGTTTTCTTTTTTGGTGGGGTCTTTGCCTGGTTTTGGTATTAGGGTGATGTTAGCTTCATAGAATCAGTTTGGGAGTATCCCCTCCTCCTCTATTTTTTGGAAAACTTTAAGGAGAATGGGTATTATGTCTTCCCTGTATGTCTGATAAAATTCCGAGGTAAATCCATCTGGCCCGGGGGTTTTGTTCTTTGGTAGTTTTTTGATTACCGCTTCAATTTCGTTGCTGGTAATTGGTCTGTTTAGATTTTCTGTTTCTTCGTGGGTCAATCTTGGAAGGTTGTATTTTTCTAGGAAGTTGTCCATTTCTCCTAGGTTTCCCAGCTTGTTAGCATATAGGTTTTCATAGTAGTCTCCCATAATTCTTTGCATTTCCGTGGGGTCCGTCGTGATTTTTCCTTTCTCGTTTCTGATACTGTTGATTTGTGTTGACTCTCTTTTCTTCTTAATAAGTCTGGCTAGAGGCTTATCTATTTTGTTTATTTTCTCGAAGAACCAGCTCTTGGTTTCATTGATTTTTGCTATTGTTTTATTCTTCTCAATTTTATTAATTCTTCCCTGATCTTTATTATGTCCCTCCTTCTGCTGACCTTAGGCCTCATCTGTTCTTCTTTTTCCAATTTCGATAATTGTGACATTAGACCATTCATTTGGGATTGCTCTTCCTTCTTGAAATATGCTTGGATTGCTATATACTTTCCTCTTAAGACTGCTTTTGCTGTGTCCCACAGAAGTTGGGGCTTAGTGTTGTTGTTGTCATTTGTTTCCATATATTGCTGGATCTCCATTTTGATTTGGTCATTGATCCATTGATTATTTAGGAGCGTGTTGTTAAGCCTCCATGTGTTTGTGAGCCTCTTTGCTTTCTTTGTACAGTTTATTTCTAGTTTTATGCCTTTGTGGTCTGAAAAGTTGGTTGGTAGGATTTCAATCTTTTGGAATTTTCTGAGGCTCTTTTTGTGGCCTAGTATGTGGTCTATTCTGGAGAATGTTCCATGTGCACTTGAGAAGAAAATATATCCTGCTGCTTTTGGATGTAGAGTTCTATAGATGTCTATTAGGTCCATCTGCTCTACTGTGTTGTTCCGCGCTTCCGTGTCCTTACTTCTTTTCTGCCCAGTGGATCTATCCTTTGGGGTGAGCGGTGTGTTGAAGTCTCCTAGAATGAATGCATTGCAGTCTATATCCCCCTTTAGTTCTGTTAGCATTTGTTTCACATATGCTGGTGCTCCTGTGTTGGGTGCGTATATATTTAGAATGGTTATATCCTCTTGTTCGACTGAGCCCTTTATCATTATGTAGTGTCCTTTTTTATCTCTTGTTACTTTCTGTTTTGAAGTCTATTTTGTCTGATATTAGTACTGCAACCCCTGCTTTCTTCTCACTGTTGTTTGCTTGAAATATGTTTTTCCATCCCTTGACTTTTAGTCTGTACATGTCTTTGGGTTTGAGGTGAGTTTCTTGTAAGCAGCATATAGATGGGTCTTGCTTTTTTATCCATTTTGTTACTCTGTGTCTTTTGATTGGTGCATTCAACCCATTAACATTTAAGGTGACTATTGAAAGATATGTACTTATTGCCATTGCAGGCTTTAAATTCGTGGTTACCAAAGGTTCAAGGTTAGCCTCTTTAGTATCTTACTGCCTAACTTAGCTCGCTTATTGAGCTGTTATATACACTGTCTGGAGATTCTTTTCTTCTCTCCCTTCTTATTCCTCCTCCTCGATTCTTCATATGTTGGGTGTTTTGTGCTGTGCTCTTTCTAGGAGTGCTCCCATCTAGAGCAGTCCCTGTAAGATGTTCTGTAGAGGTGGTTTGTGGAAAGCAAATTCCCTCAGCTTTTGTTTGTCTGGGAATTGTTTAATCCCACCGTCATATTTGAATGATAGTCGTGCTGGATACAGTATCCTTGGTTCAAGGCCCTTCTGTTTCATTGTATTAAATATATCATGCCATTCTCTTCTGGCCTGTAGGGTTTCTGTTGAGAAATCTGATGTTAGCCTGATGGGTTTCCCTTTATAGGTGACCTTTTTCTCTCTAGCTGCCTTTAAAACTCTTTCCTTGTCCTTGATCTTTGCCATTTTAATTGTTATGTGTCTTGGTGTTGTCCTCCTTGGATCCTTTCTGTTGGGGGTTCTGTGTATTTCCGTGGTCTGTTCGATTATTTCCTCCCCCAGTTTGGGGAAGTTTTCAGCAATTATTTCTTCTAAGATACTTTCCATCTCTTTTCCTCTCTCTTCTTCTTCTGGGACCCCTATAATACGGATATTGTTCCTTTTGGATTGGTCACACAGTTCTCTTAATATTGTTTCATTCCTGGAGATCCTTTTGTCTCTCTCTCTGTCAGCTTCTATGCGTTCCTGTTCTCTGATTTCAATTCCATCAATGGCCTCTTGCATTCTATCCATTCTGCTTATAAACCCTTCCAGAGTTTATTTCATTTCTGCGATCTCCTTTCTGGCATCTGTGATCTCCCTCCGGACTTCATCCCATTTCTCTTGTGTGTTTCTCTGCATCTCTGTCAGCATGTTTTGAATTCTTTTTCAGGGAGACTGGTTAGGTCTGTCTCCTTCTCTGGTGTTGTCTCTGTGATCTTTGTCTGCCTGTAGCTTTGCCTTTTCATGGTGATAGGAATAGTCTGCAGAACTGGGACGAGTGACGGCTGGAAGGACTTCCTTTCTTGTTGGTTTGTGGCCCTCCTCTCCTGGGAGAACAGCGGCCTCTAGTGGCTTGTGCTGGGCAGCTGCGCGCAGACAGGGTTTCTGCTTCCTGCCCGGCTGCTATGGAGTTAATCTCCGCTGTTGCTGTGGGCGTGGCCTGGCTCGGGCAGCTACTCCAAAATGGTGGAGTCCAACTGCATGGTTTTTACATTTCCAGCTCCACTAAAAGACCTTGCATTTCAGAAAATTTTCTATCTCAAGCGCTGATCCAGGGAAGCAGAGCTGCTATTTGGGTGGTTGTCCTCAGATTTCTTTTCCAAGCACTGTGGCTCTCTCTCCCCTGCACAGCCCCACTCTGTGACAGCAGTCTTGAGAAGAGAGGAGGTTGCATTGCGAAGAAGTCTGGCACATCCCAGAGACACCTTTCTCTCCACACAGCTGGGCAATGGCTGCAATTGGACACAGCCCTCCCCTAAAGGTTTGAAGTTGAGCTTCCAGTGAACTGGAAAGTTCTAGGTCTCTGGAATTCTTTTCCCTTCCCAGTGTACTCAGGCTGTGTGTGTTGAATTCAGAGGACATAGTTTTTCAAATAGAGAGAAGGAGGGAAGGAAGGAAGGAAGGAAGGAAGGAAGGAAGGAAGGACGGAAGGAAGGAAGGAAGGAAGGAAGAAGAGGAAAGAAAGAAGGGACGACCTTAGAGAGACAACAAGAGGCTAATCAAAAAGGCTGTCCTGGACCGATGCCATGGCCTGGGGTTTCATTCTTCACGCAGCGGGATGCCACGGGCAGAGAGTCTGAGCAGGGGAGTCACGTGATCCAATTTAGGCTGTCCGAAGCATGAGGAAGCAGGAAGAAACCTTAGCCCACGACTGAAAGAGTCAGCAGGGGTATGGTCATAAAAGACCCTGTACGGGAACAATTTGAAGCCAAGATGTCACTTGCTCAGAATCGTATTCTAGGAAGATCACTTTGGCGGCTGTGGTGAGTGGGGTGGGGGGAGGAAGCAGGTGAGTGACCATTAGAACCCTTTACAATCTTTCTCAGGATCAACATGCTCAACGTCTGTAAATAGTTTATTCTAGATGGGCAGGACTGCCGACGGTTGGGGGTTCTCATGGCAGAATGCCCGATGCCAGAGAGCCCTCTCCGTAGAAACCTCATGGCCGAAGGACAGCATTCTCAGTTCTTTCTTACAGTGTTTTCAATGGAGAAAAATGAACAGCTGTCCTCTAAATAAACTTTTCACCCCTTTTCTTCAAACAAAATGGCAACCAGAGCAGCACAGAGTGCTGGCAGGGTTTGGCTGCTATTTTTGGTTTAGCTCAGTTTCCCAGTACATCGTCTCTCCTGTGTTGCAAAGAGGAGCTGGTTTATAGGCACAGAAATGAAGCCCAGCTGTGAAAAAGACTAACAAAAACAGGGTCATTATCATAGCATCTCATTTGAATTTCAGTTTAGCATGTCCAAACAACTGAGGAAAATTGAGAGATTAAATTCACTGGGAACCAAATGCAACTTTCTTACTTGAAAAGCGAATCTATGTTCTTCTGGAACTGCTCACTGAAAAAAAATCACAAAGTGTTGGGGACACACAGCCATTTTCTAATACCATCATTACAGAGAAGACCCCATTAGGGTGTAAGCTCAGGGGTGCAGTGTTACTATTCAGAGGCACATAGTACAGTTCTTCTTTTATGCTTTTCTTGGGGCTTGCACATTGAACAAATAGGAGCAAACCAGAATTTCGCTTGTCATACTCAAAAGCCATAGAAATACTAAGAAAGACAACCACTTTCATCTGAGAAGCAGGGAGCTGTGGGGTGGTTACAAGGAAACAAGAGAGAATTTGGAGTTGGACAGATCTGAGTTCAAATCCCACCCCTACCAGCTTTCCATTGAATGACCTTTGGAAATTTACTAAGCCTATCTGAGCATAGTTTACTTTCTTCACAATAGGGATAAAATACCTACCTTTCAGGGTTTTTGTGAATATTAAACTAAAGAGTGCACAAAAAATATAGGAGTTGCTCAGTAAAGATACTTAACATGTCACCACCTACGTAATGCTTTCATATATGTAATTACACAGACTCAATAATAGCAAAATATATTTGAAACAGCAAGTAAAATGGACATTTTGAATATTCTTCCACTGGGTCTTGGACATGGTGCTCCAAGGGCCCATTATCAGAGGACACCCCATCTGTGTTAGACCCCCACGCCAGCTCAAGCAGGCATTCCCAGGCCTCCCTGGACCCCCAGAGGTCTGCAAAGGAAATAGCAGGTGACCTGGGAGCTGTCATTGGTATTTCAAGAAAAGACCAGCGAAGAGTTTTCCCTCTACAAACCTGCACAGACCATCTAAAAGGTCAAGTGCTCTTGCTTTTGTCCAGGATTAAGTCAGCCTGGGTGTTAGCTCATGCTGAGCGGAAGCTTAGATTCTTTGCTGTACATGTCTGTGCTGAATTAGATATATATATATATATTTTTTTTTTTTGCAGATAATTATTTTTTATTGAAGGGTAGTTGACACACAGTATTACATTACATTAGTTTCAGGTGTACAACATAGTGATTCAACATTTATATACATGACAATTCTAGGTACCAGCTATCACCATACCAAGCTGTTACAATATCTTGACTATATTCATTACATCCCGGTTACTTATTATTTTACCATTGGAAGTGTATACTTTTTTTTTTTTTTTTGTGAGGGCATCTCTCATATTTATTGATCAAATGGTTGTTAACAACAATAAAATTCTGTATAGGGGAGTCAATGCTCAATGCACAATCATTAATCCACCCCAAGCCTAATTTTCGTCAGTCTCCAATCTTCTGAAGCATAACAAACAAGTTCTTACATGTAGAACAAATTCTTACATAGTGAATAAGTTACATGGTGAACAGTACAAGGGCAGTCATCACAGAAACCTTTGGTTTTGCTCATGCATTATGAACTATAAACAGTCAGTTCAAATATGAATACTCATTTGATTTTTATACTTGATTTATATGTGGATATCACATTTCTCTCTTTATTATTATTATTTTTAATAAAATGCTGAAGTGGTAGGTAGATACAAGATAAAGGTAGAAAACATAGTTTAGTGTTGTAAGAGAGCAAATGTAGATGATCAGGTGTGTGCCTGTAGACTATGTGTTAATCCAAGCTAGACAAGGGCAATAAAACATCCACGTATGCAGAAGATTTCTCTCAGAACAGGGGGGGTGAGGTTCTAAGCCTCACCTCTGTTGATCCCCAATTTCTCACCTGATGACCCCCCTGCAACTGTGCCTGTCTTAGGTTGTTCCTCCCTTGAGGAATCTTACCTGTCTCTGACTAACCAGTCATCTTCCGGGGCCATACAGGGAAATGTAAAGTTGTTAAGTGAGAGAGAAGCCTTATTGTTTGAAATGGTTAGCTTTTTATTTCTTTGCATATTTATGCCCTGTGGCTTCTATGCCCAGCATTTGTCTTGAGGTATCTTTACCACTTGGAAGAATGATGATACTCGGTAAATTTGATATGAGGCACGAATTCTATTTAAGGGTTGTAATTAGGAAGGAAGAAGAAAAGCCAAAAAAGTAGCAGGTGGAAGAAAACATGGGAAGATTGATTATTTCTTTGACATATCTTCTTGTACAGTAACTTCAGCATGTATAGGTTTTAAGCTACTACTTAAATTGTGCACACACATTAACATAATAGGAGTATAGTTACATAACCAAAGCATATCTGTAATTACCAGCCATCTCCAGTGAAACCAAGAAAACCAGTTAGGAACCTTAGGCATTTGTGAAAACTTATCTATGATATGGTGGATATTGTCCAACTGAACTTGAACAGTCTGAGAGAAATCAGACAAATTAAAACAACCCATTCCTGGGGAATGTTCACATCCCTTATGTTCTTTTAACAGTAAATAGTCTGTAGTTGTAAGATTTTGGAGCGCTACAATTTGCACTTCTCCTAATTCTTGGTTGAGTTCCAACAGTATAGATCCAGTCAAATTTGTTGTTTTACTGTATGCACAGGCCAGCTTAGATATCTCCTTCATTCCCATGGCAAGTCCAGGAACTGGTGGGATGAGTGCATCTACAGCTGTAGCAGCGCGTGGATCTTTGTTGGGGTTTTTTGATGATCATCTTCTGGCATGAGTCTTCCAGAGAGTGCTGATGTTGGAAGTTCTCTTTCATATCATATCTTAGTTCATTTTCGGGGTAGCCCAATTAGGCTTTGATCCTCTGTATAAACACAAACAGACCCTTTGCCTACACTTTTATATGCCCTTTATACTCTTGTGTAGAACTCATTGGAGGTTACCACACAGGAACTGCCCTTTTTTTTTTTTTGGTATCACTAATCTACACTTACATGACGAATATTATGTTTACTAGGCTCTCCCCTATACCAGGTCCCCCCTATAAACCCCTTTACAGTCACTGTCCATCAGCATAGCAAAATGTTGTAGAATCACTACTTGCCTTCTCTGTGTTGTACAGCCCTCCCTTTTCTCCTACCCCCCCATGCATGCTAATCTTAATACCCCCCTACTTCTCCCCCCCTTATCCCTCCCTACCCACCCATCCTCCCCAGTCCCTGTCCCTTTGGTACCTGTTAGTCCATTCTTGAGTTCTGTGATTCTGCTGCTGTTTTGTTCCTTCAGTTTTTCCTTTGTTCTTATATTCCACAGATAAGTGAAATAATTTGGTATTTCTCTTTCTCTGCTTGGCTTGTTTCACTGAGCATAATACCCTCCAGCTCCATCCATGTTGCTGCAAATGGTAGGATTTGCCCTTTTCTTATGGCTGAGTAGTATTCCATTGTGTATATGTACCACATCTTCTTTATCCTGAATTATATATTTTAACTCAGATTGCTTCAGTATGTTCAGATGACTGTAACAAAATGCCATAGCCTGGGTGGCTGATAAACAACAAACATTTATTTCTCACTGTTCTGGAAACTGGGAAGTCCAAGATCATGGGTGCTGGCAGATTTCAGTGTCTGGTGTCTACCCAGACAGCCATCTTTCTCCATGACCTCATGGGATCCCATGGGCAGGGGGTCTCTCTGAGGCTCTTTTATAGGGGCATGAATACCATTCACGAGGACTCTGCCCTCACCACCTAATCACCTCCAAAAAGACTCCATCTCCTAATATTGTCATCTTGGGGGCTAGGATTTCAGCATATGGATTTTGAAAGGACACAAACATTCAGATGACAGCACAGATGAAATCTTTCTCATGGAATCCAGAGATCAGCTGGGGCCTCTAAGGTTGGAGAAAACCCGCCTGAAGTCTCGCAATTCCACAGTCTGAGGAAGTACAAACCTTCGCGGAGGCAGAGATCTCTGGGGAGCTGGTTCCTGACGTGACTTCACCCTCTAGGTCTCGGGCCAGCTCCTCTCTGACTCCACTTCAGCCTGGGCCTGGACACCATTTACACACGTGCACACACACACACACACACTCCACTCACGTTGTATATTTCACGGGTTTAGTCGACTTCACTGAGGTTTGGGGGTCACAGGCAAGGACCCCTCCTCCTACAGCCACCATTCTTCTCTGTCTGCTTCTTCCCCCCTTTCCTTTCCCATTTCTTGCTTTGTCTCAGCAAAGCTGTCTAGTCAAAATCTCTTGTAGCTAATGAGCATCATATTTCTTCTCTCCCTGCAAAAATACAGCTCTCCTCCTCCAATGAATGGCAGTGACTAAAAATGTTTCTACCTTATTCAACTTAATATAAATTTCTTTAAGGAAGATCATCAAGAAAAGGGGTCTCCCCTAACAAAAGTATAGGAACCATTAAACTAGGGAAGCAGCTCTCAAAGTGTGGTCTCCAAAGTAGGAGCAAGGGCATCAATGGGAAGTTGTTAGAAATGCATGTTCTCAGGCCCCACCCCAAACCCGAAGAAGCAGAAACTCTGGGGGTGGCGCCCCGCAAGCCCTGCAGGTGAGTCTGATGTGAGCTGAAGTTTGAGAAGCACTGATCTAGAAGGAGGACTTCTGCTGCACTAGGTGGGGTTCCAACCCCACCCAAGCAGGAATATAAAGGGAAGCAGGCAGAAGGCGATGTGTTGGAGACGTGAGTGAACTGCGGCTGGTTTTTGTCACATGGGAAGGAAGATCCAGGACAGGGAGCTTTTCTAACATTTTCAAAAGACAGACTTTTGAATTTCCATGTGCAATCTCTGGGCATTTAAATACTAGCCACCAATTTGTTTTGTCTTTGTAGGTAAATTCAGAGGCTTGCTGATGCTGCCTGATCATCTCCCATTTCCACTGAGAATCCCGGGTTTCCAGGCCACGCTCCTGGGGCTTCTGCTCTAGGTTCTACCTTTAAAGCACAACTAGGAACTCAGGAGAAAAAACAAGTGGAGACTGAAAAGGAGACTCTCACTTAACATGGATTTTTTGTGCCAAACATCGAAACGGCTTTTTAAGTGACTGCAGGCCTGTGGAATAGAGAGCCTGTGAAATGGCAGTTGAACGAACGTGAGATATTGTTTCTGGGCAGCGTTTTTATTTCCGCCTGTATTTTCTCAGGAAGTCACCAGGGAAGCCGTTATTTTTTTCCCGCGTCATGTTTAAAGCTGAGCCTATAGAATATAGGCAGTGCTCTGCCATTACCATGGCAACCATTAATCTTCTCCTAATTCCTTTTCTTTTCTAAAAATAAAGTGCCCTTTCTCAAAGTACCTATTTCTGCTTTTTATTTAAATTTCTCTTTCTGCAGAGGCTCTGTCTCCGTTTGACCTGACTGTTACCTTTGTTTTGCTCCAGGAGACACATGATAACACACATTCTAGACCTGTCAGCCAGCTCTGAGGGCCAAACTGAAGAGTAATGGGAGCTCTGGGCACGGGGGCTATGAAACAACCTTGGTGACTTCATAGACGGGGGTCAGGGTCACATTCCCGCAGCACAGATGCCACCTGGAACAGAGTCTCTCCAGCCCATTATTTCACCTGCTGCCTCCAAAGAACTGTATTTCCACTACAAAAAAAGAACAGTAACAAAGACAAAGACGTGGGCTGAGGCTCCCAAAACCCCTCACTCCTTTGATCCATCACTAGACCATTGTCCCTCCCTGGTTCCTTGTTCTTGTCGCTACTTTCCTTAGCCCGCAGAGAGGTCCTGATGAGCCCTTCTGGGATGTTAGCATTGCTGGAGGGAAAGGAAAACGTTGAGCATTAGTCTAAATTCTGCAGCCTTTGTACATCAAAGACCAGCCCTTGATCAAGACATCCATTCAAAAGTGATTACTGGGGACTTCGGACCAAAAAAGAAAACGCTCAATATAGACTGTCTTTTCTGGGGCCACTTGTCACGTTGAGTGCTACGAAGATGGGTCTTGTCATAAGACGAGATGAAAAACTTGGCCTCAGATGAAATAAGACAAACAGGTGTGGCCCCTGCCTTCTGTGAGCCCGCAGCCTGACGAGGCCACACTCACGTGTCCAAGCATGAAGACCTGGTGCTAATCCCAGAGCAGCTGTTCATAAACTGAGTGACCCTGGCAAGCTCCCCAAAACTTGTGAACCCAACTTTCTTCATGGGCTCGTTAAGGGTTAAATGAGTCTTTATTCACAGAGTACTTAGACAGTGCTTGGCAGATAGAAAGCACTCTACAAATATTTGTTGAGTAAAACCCAGACAGATTGTCAATCAGGGAAGCCCAGATTTATTCCCTGGCCTCTCCATGTGATCGTCTCCTCTTCATTCTTCCTTCCATCCTGATGGCCGGCATGGAAAATGTACTCCCCACCCACGGCTTGGCCATAAACGGCTAAGTCTTCCCAACCAGATTCCTGGCTGCTGATAAAGCTGGCTTTCAGACCTCATTTTCTAGTTAGTTGCCTAATTTAGAGACCTTGTCAATTTGTATTACCCAGATATAATGCAATACAACTTCAAAGTTACTTGGAACCAGGCCCCATAGCCCACAGCTGTGAACCTTAAAAGTGGGTTGGAACAATTGTAAATTATTCTGACAGCATGAAACTTCTCTCTTGTCGATTCTCTTACCATCACTGGACTAAGACCCTTTTTTTCCTTGGTAATCGTATAGAAACTGATGGCCTAAAAAGTGCAACTTTCTCCCCAAAGATGAAAGTTGAGTGAAATTAGATGTTTTCTTCATAATGATTTAGGTTACTTTTATCATTGCTGCTCTTGCTCATTTCTTCTCTTTCTCCTTCTTCTTTTCTAGTTTTTAATCCAATAAATCTCTTGAGTTTTAGATAAAAGAGTTGAATGCACAAATGCAACCTGCACCCAAATTTCTTTAAAAGGACATTACAAGGCCCTCAGATGCCCATCAGGACCCCTTCAAGTCTCGACTCCCCCATCCCCAAGCATAATCTCGCTTCTAAGGGCATAGAACGGCTCTGCCTATTACTCTACATAAATGGGCTCTTCCGAATGGATGGTTCCGTGTCTGTGCTCACTGACAGCACATGTGTAAGATTCATCCATTTTATTACGCATGTCGTTGTAGTTTGTTCGCGCTCATTGCTGTGCTGTGTTCCACTGTGTGATTATACCACCATTTATTTATTATGCCTCCTAGTGGATGGACATTTGATATATCAGTTTCCAGTTTGCAGCTATTTTGAATCAGGCTGCTAGGAACCATCTGATTCATCTTTTGGTGAATGTGTTCTGTCTTGTTTTGTAGACTGTTTTATCTCCCCTGTTTTCTGACAAGCCTCTCTCCCTTTGTGCCAGTGAAGCAGGATTTCCCAGAGTGGGTGGTGAGTGGGTGCCTGCCTGACCTCTAGCTCCCACTTCCTTACAGCCACTGCCCTGCCTGCTCTCCTATACAAGGTTCTGCCTACCTGGCTGGGGCTGCCTTCCTGCTCATCTGCTTTCCTGTGACTCTCCCATTCCTTGATCTCCCATTCCTGCACCCAAGTGCTGTCACATCTTCCACCCACCTGCAGGCCAGAGTTCTGGGACCTCAGGTGAGCCCTCTGAATGCAGACTCCTGACCTCAGTGGAGAACTCTGGCCTGTGCCTGTCTTCACTGGATGCGGTGATCCACCTGTCACCTGCAATGTCTTCCATCCCTGATAGCTGTGTCTCCTGGACTTTCATCACTCCGGCAAATTTTTCTTAACCACTTGTCATAGTGATGAGTGTGGGATTTGAGGGCAGGAAATCTAGATGTGAACTTCAGTTCTGGGTTCTAGTTGTGTGACCCTGGCAAGTGATTCAATCTCTCTGCTTCAATTTCTTCATCTGTAGAACAGTAATGACATACACTGAACTCAAATGTGGCCACAAATTTAAATGAGATAATATAATTACTATGGTTGTCATTATTATATATGCTCTGTATTATATATGGCACTTTTTGCCTTCTAAAGAGAAGTTGCTTTGTTCAATTCTTCTAAGTCAACCAGGTTCTTATCACAAAAATTACTTTGAGGAATGCTGTCTAGGAGTAATCACAATCAGCCTAATTCCTTTGCCCTTCTTTGAATACAGTGTAAAGATAGAGGGGCTGGGAAGTAGTCACAGTATACCATCACATCAGAAGAAAAGTGGTAAGATAGTAATTTTTATATACATAAGCATAACTTTTCATTTTAAAAATAAATCAAAGAAATATCAAGAGAGTGCGAAGAAAGATATCAATAAGGTAACACTTTCTCTCTAGATGGTGGTATTCCAGGTGATTTTTATGGTATCCCTTATATTTTTCTACAGCCTCTGATATATATACATGCACAAACATATACTTTATACACACATACATACCATTTCAATTAGAATTTTTAAATAAGCCTAGTTTGAACAATGGAAAGGAAACCAAATTAATGGTTCTCTGAGGTTGAAATCAGGAAATAGTTTCATATTAGTTTCCTGGGTTTCACTTGCTACTTTCTATGCACAACCTCCTTGGGTCATCACCATGCCACAGGGGCTGGAGGACTACGTTTGTCATCCAAGTAACCCACTTGAGCGCCTCTTGGTACTTGGACCATTTTGAAAAGAAATGCACAGTGCAGCATGCCCACCCTGGGAGGGCATAGTGACTTAGGGCACGGGCCTCTCAGAGCTGCCACCTGGGTCACACCACCAGGTAAACCATCGAGATCATCACAGGGGCTGGCAGGGGCTGAGAGGAGACAAGAATGGCTGGTAGAGAAGGCATATGAATATCAGTTGCAGTTCTAAGACCAGCTGCAGCCCCAGGCCTTCCCCTTCTAAGAGGCCCACAGATGGGGGAGGAGCTGCTCCCAGAATGTCTGTGAAGAGTGGATCAGCTGCCCAAAGGATGAACTGTGTGATGCACCACCCAGGTCCCTTTCAGGAAGTGCCGGTGGTCCAGCGGCTGGAAGTGCTATTGGTGTCTGCCTTCGGCTGTCGGCCCTTCCACACAGAGAGGCGACAGAACCAGATTTGTGATTTAGGAAGACCTTTCTGAGAAATCACTACAGAGAATGATCTGGATCCGTACACATCCACACGGAGAGATATCCAAAGCAAATCTTTCATGTAAAAATCAAGATGTAGACAAATATAGAGAGAATGTAACCCTTTGTGTCAACCTTGGAAAACACAGCACACAGCTCAGGTGCCAGGATAAAGGTGAAGCCATTCTCCATGCCAGAGAGCAGAGGAGGAGCAGGCCATGGGGCGGACGGGCCAGGGGGAGGTAGGCCTGCCATTTCCAGGCTTGGTTGATAACTCTGACTATTATTTACTTTTACTTTTTTCCTGTTCCTTTATTTATTTGTTCCTTTGTTTGTTCTTTCTCACTACTGGTTTGCAAACCTGGAGTATCTACACATAGCTTTAACTGTTATTATTTGTATCAAGGCTCTTCACTTAAGGGCTTGAGTTTCTACAGAGATAGGGTCAGTGAAATAATGTGCAGGCTGATGGGGACGGGTTGCTCTGAAGAAGAAAGTGAAGCTCAGTGCAAACTCAGTGACTGGCCAAAACATACTTTTGGCAGATTTCTTAATTTTGCCAAGAAGGCTCATTTTCCATCAGTAAATACATTTATGTATTTATTTACTATGAACCTGGAGCTTCCTACAGAGACATGCCTCCATGAGAGCCTGCTAGTCAGCAAAACAAGTCTTATCACTTGGTGTCTCAGTTCTTGCAGCCTTCTTTGATCTGGGATTTACATTTGAACGCTCTGTTCATTTCTCTCTGTCATTTTGCCTCACCTTCATGCACTGGGAGTGAAGGGAGGGAGCACACCCCTGCCCCTCATTCCCATTCCCAGGACTTACCAAAGAAAATTTTTAGCTAAGCTAATCAATATTTAATCTCCAAATTGTTAAAAATCTCTCCAACTCTTTCACATGGTGAAATAACAAACCAAAGAAAAACAGATAGTTTCAGCTTGTTTTATGTATGTAAGTAGATCCTGGGCAAGGAAAGGACCACTTTTTCTGGTGAAAAGTCTGCCTGGCCTGACATATAGCCCTGTCTAAATTCCTCCTCACTCAACTGTACTTGAGGAAGAAACTAGAACTAATAGCTAATTCCCCATCTGCCCCTACAATCCTACCCCATTCCACAACCCATCTCTATTATCACTTACATCTCTAGCTCATGTTTCCAGCAGCAAAATGCTGTGATCTTATTCCATTTAAAAACAGAGCTGAAAGAAACAGTGTTACTGAAATTGCCCAGAATTAGACTGCTGTCTTCCACCCCATCAGTACCAAGAGAAAACATAACAGAAGAAATGCTGAGCTCTGAAACCCAACTTCTCCTTCCCATTTTGTGGTTTTGAGCAAATGACATGACCTTTCAAAGGCTCAATTACCTCATCTATAAAATGGAAAAAGTGATGACCGAAATGTGGATCTTTTGTGAGGGTCAAGTAAAATAAGTGATGTGAAAGTGAATTATGTGAGTGTTTGTTGGAGCAGAGCTTCTCTAATGTTTATGTGTGTGCACAGACATGGGAACGGAATACAGATTCTGATTCTGCTGAGGGGTGAGTTTATTCTCCTCAGTTCTTGTCCAAATCACAACAAAGAATTGAAAGGCAAAGGCACAGCAGCAAGCAGAATGAAAGTTGTATCTGAATACCCTCCAAGGGAGGAGTGGGCCAGAGTCAGGGTAGACAGAGGCAGGAAAGGAAGCTCATTGAACTCCTGCTCAGTATTGGGCAAATCCTTTGCCAACTCCTGAAGCCAGTGTCACCTGGCATCCAGTGTTCGCTTGAATCTGCACAGCACCAGAACTAAGTCCCTCCCACCCCAGGATTTGGGGGAGCCGCAGAGCACTGGATGGAGTGAGATTATGTTCTGAGAACTTCCCAAAGGCAAAGAAAAGAGATTTTCAGGCAGGCTACTAAAGAGCATGATTGTACAGCTGCAGGCCTGTCCAGGTCACCCAGGCGACGGGAACTTGCAAGCCCAAAGGAGGGCTCTCGGCAGCCCCTCCCTGCTTATCTAGAGTAGAGCAGAGAGAGTGACAACTCAAGAAAAGGGGAGTGTGGGCAAGCTCAGAGAGGAGGCACACATAAGGGTTTAGAGTTTGGGGTTTTATAGGGCCTTTTGGGTAGAAGTCAGCATAAGGCATGATGTATACAGGTGGTTCATAATGCCTTTGAAGTTTTATCTTAAGAATAGGGTTATTTAGGTGACTGTGTTGGTCCAGATCTCAACATTCTTTGTCCACATTTCAGCATTCTTTATTTACACTTTAGAGGTTTATCTCCTGTCCTGGTTACAAAATTAATTAAGGGGCTGGAAGAATAGGAAGAGAAGCATATGGGTTAAGTTAAAGAATAAGTTGGGCCTTTTCACAGACTAAGTAGATTTTACAATGGCACGATCTAATTGGTACAATGAAGACATGGGCTGCACTCTGATACTTTTCTTTATCAAGGGAATATCCGGACATCCCAAGTCACTCCTGGCCTTTGAAACTTGAACTAATTAACTCATTAACTCTGTGAATCCTTTCTGGCTCTCTGGCTTTATCTGGTTAACTCTTTCAGTCCACTTAGTGCGTTTTACTGGCTTTATTCCCCCTCCACTTGCTCATGTCTATTTTTCTGTCTAACAATTCTGTAGGTCAAGAGTAGAGCCTGAGATCATGAATTTCTCACAGCTCCCAGGTAACACCAAAGTGCTGTCCATAGACCATAACTTGAGCTGCAAGCTGTTTACTGTGCTGTCCGTTATGGTGGCCATTTAGATTTAAATTAATTAAAATGAAATAAAATTTAGAATCCAGTTTGTTAAGTGCAGTACCTGTATTTCAAGTATTCAATAGCCACCTGTAGCTAATGGCTACAATATTGGACAGCACATATATAGAACATTCCCACCATGCAGAAAGTTCTGCTGGGCTGTACTGGGTCAGAGCGCTATCCAGATGTTAGAGAGCCATGGTACAACATTAAAACAGAAGGTACTGAGCACCATCCAAGTGCTAGACAATTTTCTAGGCACTAGTGATATAGCAATGAGCAAAATAGACAAAATTCTTGCCCTCATGGAACTTGACTGCTAGTGATTATTGATTTGAAAAAATAAGAGATCATTATTAAATGGATGGGGTCTTGGCAGCTCTCCCATAAGTAGACTCTAATTTTAACCCTGACAGCCTCACAGCAGAATTCAACATTTCATTATATCCCCACAACTTCAGGCACCCTAATCTCCTGGGTTGCAATGCAGCTCCAAAGCCCCTCATAGTGATAAGCAGCCTGCTGTTCCTTTCCCCCTGATGGCATTGCAAGCAAACTGGCTGACCCACCATTGCTGTGAAACAGTGGGGGAGCAGCCCTGCCTACAGCAACCACACAGCTTAGCACAGAGGCTTCTCCCTGTGCGCAGCTAACTGGCCAAGACCCAGAGGATGCTCCCTGCATGCAGTTGAATGGCACAGAGTCCAGGAGGCACAAAGTGGCTTTGTTCTTGTTGCAGAACACACACCACTTGCCTGTGACCCCCGCCAGTACCCTAGGCTATTCTGAGGGCCGCCCTGCCCACGGCAGCTCAGGGCATTAACCCAGATGCTGCTCCCTGTGTGCGGTTAACTGGCACAGACAGCAGAGACAAGCAAGGCAACCAGCAAGCCAGAAGGTACTTTGTTCTCCCAGCTGACACATGCACCACTCACCGGCAACCACTCCTATCACCATGAAAAGGTAGAAGAAATTTATTCAGTCCAAAATCCCTCAAACACCAGAAAGAGGGCTTAGTGAGACTGAAATAATGCATCTTCCTAAAAAAAAATTCAAAATAAAAGTCATAAGCATGCTGATGGAGCTACAGAGAAATATTCAAGAGCTAAGGGATGAATAACAGAAATGAAACAAACAATGGAAGGATTTAAGAGCAAACTGGATGAGGTGGAAGACACTATTAATAGGACAGAAATCAGAGAACATGAATACTGAGAAGCTGAGGCAGAGAGAGATAAAAGAATCTCTAGGAATGAAAGTATATTAAGAGAACTGTGTGATCAATCCAAATGGAACAATATTCACATTATAGGGGTACCAGAAGAAGAAGAAGAGAGAAAAAGGGATAAAAAGTGTCTTTGAAGAAATAATTGCTGAAAACTTCCCCAATCTGGGGAAGGAAATAGTCTCTCAGACCATGGAAGTTCACAGATCTCCCACCACAAGGGACCCAAGGAGGACAACGCCAAGACATATAACAATTAAATATCAAAGACAAGGACAGAGTATTAAAAGCAGCCAGAGAAAGACAAAAGATCACCTACAAAGGAAAACCCATTAGGCTATTATCAGACTTCTCAGCAGAAACCTTACAGGCCAGAAGGGAATGACATTATATATTTAATGCAGTGAAACAGAAGCACCTCAAACAAAGAATACTGTATCCACTAAGAATATCATTTAAATTTGAAGGAGAGATTACACAGTTGCCAGATAAGCAAAAGTTGAGGGAATTTACCTCCCACAAACAATCTCTACAAAGTATTTTAAAGAGACTTCTCTAGATGGAGGTACTCGAAGGCTAAATAGCTATCACCAGAGAAAATAAAACCACAGCAAAGAAAGTAGACCAACCAAATACTAACTAAATCAAAAATCAAATCAGCTATGCACAAAATCAGTCAAGGGAAACATAAAGAGTACAGAATAAAACACCTAAAATATAAACAGTGGAGGAAGAAGAAAAAGAAGGAAGAAAAATAAAGAATCATCGGACTGTGTTTATAATAGCATAATAAGTGAGTTAAGTTAGATGGTTAGATAGTAAAGAAGCTGCCCTTGAACCTTTTGTAACCACGAATCCAAAGCCTGCAATGGCAATGAGTACATATCTTTTGATAATCACCCTAAATGTAAATGGACTGAATGCACCAATCAAAAGACACAGAGGAATAGAATGCATAAAATGCAAGACCCATCTATATGCTGCATACAAGAGACTCACTTCAAACCGAAAGAAATACAGAGACTAAAAGTGAAGGGATAGAAAAATATATTTAATGCAAACAATAGGGAGAAAAAAGCAGGTGTTGGAGTACTTGTATCAGACAAAATAGACTTCAAAACAAAGAAAGTAACAAGAGACAAAGAAGGACATTAGGTAATGATAAAGGAGTCAGTCCAACAAGAGGATATAACCATTATAAATATGCACCAAACACAGGAGCACCTACATATGTGAAACAAATACTAACAGAATTTAAGGGGGAAACAGAATGCAATGCATTCATGTTAGGAGACATCAACACACCACTCACTCCAAAGGACAGATCACCCAGACAGAAAATAAGAAAGGACACAGAGGCACTGAACAACACACTAGAACAGATGGACCTAACAGACTTCTACAGAACTCTCCACCCAAAAGCAGCAGGATACACATTCTTCTCAAGTGCAAATGGAACATTTTCCAGAATAGACCACATAGTAGGTCACAAAAAGAGCCTCAGTAAATTCAAAAAGAGCCTCATTAAATTCAAAAAGATTGAAATTGTACCAGCCAACTTATGAATTTTAGACCCCAAATAGCCAAAGCACTCCGGAGAAGGAAGAATAAAGCAGGGAGGATCTCACTTTCCAACTTCAAGCTCTACTACAAAGCCACAGTAATCAAGACAATTTGGTACTGGCACAAGAACAGAGCCACAGACCAGTGGAACAGAATAGAGATTCCAGACATTAACCCAAACATATATGGCCAATTAATATACGATAAAGGGGCCATGGACATACAATGGGGAAATGACAGTTTCTTCAACAGATGGTGCTGGCAAAACTGGACAGCTACATGTAAGAGAATGAAACTGGATCACTGTCTATGCCCATGCACAAAAGTGAACTCCAAATGGATCAAAGACCTGAATGTAAGTCATGAAACCATAAAACTCTTAGAAGAAAACATAGGCAAAACTCTCTTGAATATAAACATGAACAACTTCTTTATGAACATATCTCCATGGGCAAGGGAAACAAAAGCAAAAATGAACAAGTGGGACTATATCAAACTGAGAAGCTTCTGTACAGCAAAGAACACCATCAGTAGAACAAAAAGACATCCTACAGTATGGGAGAATATATTCATAAATGACAGATCTGTTAAGGGGTTGACACCCAAAATATACAAAGAGCTCACACATCTCAATAAACAAAAAGCAAATAATCTGATTAAAAAATGGGCAGAGGATCTGAACAAACAGTTCTCCAAAGAAGAAATTCAGATGGCCAACAGGCACATGAATAGATGCTCTACATCGCTAATCATCAAAGAAATGCAAATTGAAACCACAATGAGATATCACCTCATACCAGTTAGGATGGCCACCATACAAAAGACAAACAATAACAAATGTTGGTGAGGATGTGGAGAAAGGGGAACCCTCCTCCTACACAGCTGGTGGGAATGTAAATTAGTTCAACCATTGTGGAAAGCAGTATGGAGGTTCCTCAAAAAACTCAAAGTAGAAATACCATTCGACCCAGGAATTCCACTCCTAGGATTTACCCTAAGAATGCAGCAGCCCAGTTTGAAAAAGACATATGAGCCCTGTGTTTATCGCAGCACTATTTATAATAGCCAAGAAATGGAAGCAACCTAAGTGTCCATCAGTAGATGAATGGAAAAAGAAGATGTGGTACATAATCACAATGGAATATTATTCAGCCATAAGAAGAAAATAAATCCTACCATTTGCAACAATGTGGATAGAGCTAGAGGGTATTATGCTCAGTGAAATAAGCCAGGTGGAGAAAGACAAGTACCAAATGACTTCACTCATCTGTGGAGTATAAGAACAAAGAAAAACTGAAGGAACAAAACAGCAGCAGAACCACAGAACCCAAGAATGGACTAACAGTTACCAAGGGGAAAGGGACTGTAGAGGATGGGTGGGAAGGGAGGGATAAAGGGAAAAAGGTATTATGATTAGCGCACATAATGTGGGGGTGCGGGGTACAGGGAAGGCAGTATAGCACAAAGAAGACAAGTAGTGATTCTATAGCATCTTACTAGGCTGATGGACAGTGACTGTAATAGGGTATGTGGTGGGGTCTTGATAAGGGGGGGAATCTAGTAATCACAATGTTGCTCATTTAAGTGTATATTAGTGATATGAAAAAAAAAAAAAAAGAAAAAGCACCTGGAGGGCTTTTTAAAGTACAGAGTGCTACCTCCTACCCCCACCCCTAAAAGAAAAAAAATAATAATAATATTTTCCTTTTTCAATTGCACAATAAATGGCAAATGAGATTTTTCCTTCTTCTCACCCCAACATCCCCAAAACACCCCATATGATACTTCTTCTTAAGTCTCTCTTCCCGGTCACCCACTAAAAGGATCTTCCCCAATATTTCTCCTTATTTATGGGCAGAAAGTTATCTCTGCCCATGATATTGTGACTTATAACAAGGAATACATATTTGGTCTTAGTCTGTGGTTCTCAGACACAGAGCCCCTAAACCCCTTGAATTTCCTGTGATGAGAGCAATAAGGATGTCTTTTGTTATGTTAATAATTCAGGGAAAGCACCAAAGGATGGGGGATGGTTGGCCATGGAGCCACAACCCTGTGATAGGCAGGTTGGAACTTTCAGTCCCACTGCCCCGGCCCAGGACAGGGAAAGGGCTGGAGGTTAAATCAGTTGCCAATGGCCAGTGATTTAATCAATCCTGCCTATGTAATGAAGACTCCATAAAAACCCAAAGGATGGGCTTCAGAGAGCTTCCAAGCTGGTAAACACATGGAGGTGCTAGGACAGTGGCATGTTAGAGAGCACAGAAATTCTGCACCCCTTCTCTATACTTTGTCCTACTTATCTCTTCCATATGGCTGTTCCTGAGTTGTATCTTTTTATAATAAACATGTAGTCTAGTGAGTAAAAGGCTTTCCTGAGCTCTGGGAGCCACTCTAGCATATTAACTGAATCCAAAGAGGGGGTCATGGGAACATCTGATTTATAGCCATTTGGTCAGAAGCACAAGTTAACCTGGGCTTTGCACTGACATCTAAAGTGGGGGGAGTGGAAAGCAGTCTGTGAGACTGAACCTTTAACCTGTGGCATCTGATGCTATCACCAAGTACTGTCAGAATTAAGATGACTTATAGGACACCCAGCTGGTGTCCAGAGCATTGCTTGATGATGTGGGGAATGTCCCTCTCATTAGAATTGGGTTCACCAACATATTACTCCCTAATCCCTCAAGGTACCCCCCTACTTCTTACTTCTCTGGAGTCCACCTGCCTTCACGTGGTTGACAATGAAACATTGGTGGTGTGCTGCAGCCAACATGCACATCTCTTCCCAACTTTGCATTCAGTGACCTCACACTGAAAGCCTGACATTGGACATGGGGGATGGGTAGTATTTACACCACAACAACTGGCACAAGTTATAAATCCATTCCCCAACACCCCATCCCCTCCCAGAGAGCCAATTATTAAACATTTCCTAGCACACCATTGGGTGTAGAGATTAGGATGAAATGACATGGTACTGTAGATTGGAGGACTCTTTTATTCTGCAGCCCCAGAAGCATCTTCCTCTTTGTTTTCTTCTATGAAATCTGATGTGGGGGATTTGCCTCATGTCTCTGAGGGGGAGTGTCTTGACTGAGGCTTTCAGTCCCAGGCAAGTTCACTATGGATTCATTGAGACTAAGAAATAACAATGGAACATTCTTTGGGTAAAAGGGTTTATACCCAGCTTTATTCTCATGGCAGTAGGTCAAGATTACAGGTCTACATCCAGCAGTCTGCAGGTCTGTAATCCACCTCCATCTCTGCCTCCACCCAGAACACCAGAGGGAGCTCCTTATACAGTGACTCAGTCAATAACAGCTCATTGCCTATGGGTGTGCAAGCAGTAGCCTAGCAGTAGGCCAATTACAACATCAAGTAGTTTAGGGTCAGGTGAGGATCCTGGCCATAAGCACTTCCATTTTCCCCACAGGGACTCTGCCTGGAAAGACACAGGAGGAGCAGACACTCTGGCAATGCAGAGACACCATTCCATGGCTTAAGAGAGAGCGGTCCCCAGTGCCAGCTGAGACATCAGGGAGACAATGAGATGAACCAGGAGCCCCCACAGCCCACTCCTATTGACGGGATGCACCTGACACTCACTCACCTATAGGTGTGCCCCCTTTGGTTTGGTGATTAAACCAGCTGAATTCATTTTCCTCTGTGATTAGTAAATTGAAAACTAAAGATGTGCAGAGTTGATAAGGAAAAACTGGGCTTACCTTTCACAAGCATCCTTAGTGGGCTGTAACCATCATGGAAACACTCTGCAACTATGGAACAGCAAGAACTAGCTTACAGTCACCTTTGCTCAGAGCTGGGGGTGGGAGTCAGGAATTAAGTACAGTGATGTGAATCATTTGAGGCACTTGAAAGAAGCTCATAGTAAGGCAGTCTCTGGGCAAGCTTCTCTTCAACAACTATTTTCTCTTTCCTGTGTTAGGGACTATGGCCATGGCCAGCTGTACAGGATTGCAACCGGCAGTGCCTCATAAGAAACCCTTGCCTCCACTCCTGTTTTGTACTTCCCTTTCATGTTTCTTCTGAACGTTGATCTTGACATTCAGTGAAGCCTCTTTTGCTTTGGATCAAAATCCTGTGTCTTGCCAATGGGTTTCAGCCCCAGACAAATTCACTATGGATTCACAATGGATTCAATGAGACCGAGGAATGACGATGTTCTTGGGGTGAAAGGGTTTATACCCAAATGTATTCCCACGGTGGCAGGTCAATCACTAGAATCCCGTCCACTCAGAGCGAGTCTGCATGCAGCAAGCCGGTCTCTGCCTCTGGGCCTCTCTGCCCCTGCTTCCGGCTCAGTCTCTGTCTTCGGCGCTGCCACCACTCAGCCTCTGCTCTCCTGCAGCCTTGCAGCCATGCCACCCTGTCGTCCAGAGCACCGGGCGGAGCCCTTTATATAGAGTCAATAACAATGTATTGCCTGCACGTGTGTAGTGAGCAAGCTGACCAGGGCCAGGTGAGAATCTTGGCCATAGGAACCCTCACTTTCTCCACATCCTGGAAGCAGAGAGGGACAGAGGAGGAGAGGCTCCCTGTGATTTATCCTACGGTTTCAACAGGGCCCAAGGCTCACCCCAGTCTCACCAGCATTGGATGTTAGGTGCCACCCACCCCTCTGCACCCTAAGGCCTCAGTGGAGGGGCATCAAGGTAGAGGCAGCTTCTGAGGAGTAGGGGCTGCCACCAGCCAAGATGGCATGGAGAGAGGAAAACTAAGCTTTTCCGTGATGGGTAACATCCATGGATGACACTTCCCAGCCCCTTGGCCCTCAGCTCACTCTCCTCCTTCATTCCATTTGGATCAATTGTGGACTCTTTTTCCCCAAATTATAGCCCGTAAGGACCAATTTTTTTTAGTGATTTGGCACCCAAATTGAACCTGTACTTTTTCACACTGCAGTTTGGTTTTTAATAGCTGAAGTAAGACAGCCAACTCTGGTGAATCACCTTGCTTGTAGGGAGGTATTTAGGGCTACAGGGGGGAAAATGTCTACAAAGTAGCCCACCTAAAGGTCAACCCAGTCAGAGCATGTCAACAAGAAATTCCAAGTTGGATATACCGAGTTTCAAAACACGGAGAGGGGATCCCAGACGCACCCATGTCTGGTGGAGAGGGAAGGTCGGGACTGTGCATGAGGGATCCCTGTCTCTTGAAGCATTAATTCATTCTGTGGGAACCAAAAAAGCCTGGCTCCTAAGCGTGGTCCAATAACCCGATCACATTGACAGAGGGAAGTTGACTTACACATTGTCAGTCCATGACTCCCCTTCACGGACACCCACAGCCTACTGATGCTCCCTCTCTCCCTCCCTCCCACGGTCCCTCACCTCCTCACTTTCTCACTCCAGCCCTTCCAGGCTTACATCGGATAGAGCGTCATCACCGTTGCTCCCTTGCCTTTGCTAATCTCTCTCCAATGTCCTCCTGTCCTTGCAAGACCCCAGCCCTCCATTCAGCCTGCACCCAAGCCAGGGAATTCCGCTGGAGAAAAGGGCAATGGCTCTCCCATGCCATTCCTGACCCATCCTCTAGGGGGCCCTCACTGCTGGTTGGCAGCCTATCCTTCATTCACCCGGATAATCACTTCACACTTTCTCCTCAAGCCTCCTGTACCTCCTTTCTTCTCCTCACTCTCAGGTGATGAGCCTGCTTATTTCCCTGAAACAATAGAGCTATTAAAAAAGAAAATCACTAATGCGTCTTTCCAGGTAGCAGTGCCTGGGCGCTTACACTGTCTTCCCCCCTTACTCTGGATAGAGCTGTCTACACCCCATGGGAACCCAAACCTTCACTGGAATGCCTCCCTTCTGACTTCCTGCAACGGCCCCTCCCGCTCCTGCCTCACCAAGGCCTCCTCTCTACGGGATCATGCCCATCAGCACACAAACATGGTGAAATACATACAAAGCAAAACAAAAAATAGAAATAAAAACCTCCCTTGACCTCAAAATTCCAATCCAGATACTGCCCATTTCTTTCCCCCTTTTCCAGAAAACAATGTCTTGAAAAGGTCATTTACTCTCACTGTCTCTACTTCCTCTCCCTCCTGTCTTTCTTCTGCTCAAGTAAGACTTTCAACACTGCTCTTCCAAAGAAAGACTCTAAATCCAGCGGTCGTCTTTAAGCCCTCTCTGTGCTCCATCACTGTACATTGCTGAGCACCTTCCCCCCCTGGAACACCCTGTGCTTGGCTTCACCACTCCCTCTCTTGGCATCCCTCTTACTCACTGGACGCTCTTCAGCCTCTCTTGCTGCATCCTATGCTTTTCCCAGTGTCCCAAGTTTGCAGCATACAGTCATTGGACATCTCTAGTTAACATATTTTCTGCATAATCTCATCCAATCTAATGGTCTTAAATACCATCTACCCAGACAATTCCCAAACGTTCTGCCTGAACTCCCACTCTGGCATCAACTGCCTCTCAACATCTCCATTCCCATGACTAACAGGAATTTCAAGCTTAGTTTTAATTCTTGATTTCTTCCTCCATCATATATCTCCGGTGCTCAGACCAAAAAGCCCTGGAGGCATCTCTGAGTCCATTCTTTCTCTCATATTCTGCACCCGATCCATCAGCAAATCTTTGGCAGCACCACTTCCAAAATACATCCAGAATCTGCTCAGTCCTCCTTAACTCCACGGCTACCACTCTGATCTAAGCCATCAGTAGCTCTCACCTGGACTGTTGCCCTCCATGCTATGACTCCCTGACAGCCAGAATGACACCTTAAGATTGGGTTAGATCCTGTCAGTCTGCTCCTCGGAACCCTCAGATCATTTTCTACCTCTCTCAGAATCTGAAGTCTTTACCGTGGCCTTCAAGGCCCTGCACTCTCTGGTCTTACCTCATCCCACTCTCCCCGTCCTGCCTTAGCACAGACTGGGTGGCTTAAACAACTGACATTTATTTTCTCACAGTTCTGGAGGCTGAAGTCCCACATCGAGGTGTCAGCAGGTCCAGTCTCTCCTGAGCCCCCCTCCCTGGCAGGGGCGCCTCCTCCCTGTGCGCTCACATAGTTGTCTTCTGTGCGTGCACCTGTCTGCATCCAAATGTCCTCTTCTTACAAGGACACCAGTCATATTGGATTAAGGTTCCCACTCAAGACCTCTTTAAAGATCTTATCTCCAAATGCAGTTACATTCTGAGGTACTGGGAGTCAGAGCTTCACATGAATTAGGGGTGTTGAGGAGGACACACAATTAATTCAGTCCATGACATCTCCCTCCCTCCACTCCAGCCACACAGGCCTTCCAATTGCTTCTCCAATATGTCGAACTTTACCTCCCAGGCTCTTTGCTTTTCTCTTCATCTGAACCTCTTTCCCCAGGATATTCCCACAGCATGTTCTGTCTCTGCCTTCATGTCACATAGGATAACCCGAAAAATCACAGGCTCTGGAGCCAGACTGGCATATACTAGCTGTGTGTGACCTTGAGTGAGGAACTCCATCTTTCTATTTCCATTTTCCAATCATGAAATAGAAATAACAATAGGTCTTTCCTCACAGAACTGGGATAAAGACTAAATTGATCATATGTGTAAAGTGCTTAGAACAGTGTCTGGCACAAAAGAGATACTCAAAATATAATAATTGTTGGACTTGAGATTATGATTGTCGAATATCCGATTTGACCAATGGCTATTGTGCCCAGAGCATCCCTGAGGATTGGTTGCTGGAAGGTCACTGAGATGACTGGGTATGGATGGAAACAGCATAGATGGCACCAGTTGATAGGAAGCTGTCTTAGGAAATCTGGTATAACAAAATGCCATAAACTGAGGGGCTTAAACAACAAATATTTACTTCTCACAGCTGTGGAGGCTGGGATGTCCAACATGAAGATACCAGCAGATCCAGTGTATGCTGAGAGTCCCCTTCCTGGTTTGCAGATGGCTACCTTCTTGCTTTGTCCTCATAGGGCCAAGAGGGAGAGCATCTCTCTGGCGTGTCTTCTATAAGGGCACTGATCCCACTCAGGAGGGCTCCATCCCTATGACCTAATCACCTCCCAAACGTCCCACCTCCAGACACCATCATGCTGGGGATGAGGTTTCAACCTATTAACTTGAGAGGACCCAAGCACTCAGCCTATAGCTAAAGCAGAGCCAAATATCACCTTATCATGGAGGTCTTCCCAAATTACTGTTAAAAATATCACACACACACACACATGCACATGCACACACACATTGCTCACTATCTTCCCTATTCTTATACATGCCACCCACTACCCCCAATATATTATAAAGTTGTTCGGTTATGGTCTGCCTATGTCGTTGACCTCCACCCTGACTGTAACTCCACAAGGGCCTGAACTTTGTTTTGCTCACTGCCTTACCTTCAGTACCAAGAATGAGGATGGCAGCACTGTTTTTATGAAGAGGGCCCCTGCACAGCCCCAGAAAACTTGAAATACACATTTGCTGGGCACCATCTGTGGCCCTGAGCCATGTTCTCCCCAGCAAAGCAGAAAAATTCTGTTAGGCTCTACTGACAAGAAGCCCTCACCGAGGTTAGGAGGGAAGAAAGGAGAAGCCATTCTTCTGCCTCTGTCAGTGGTTAACCAGTGGCAAATGTAGGGACCACAGGCCCTGCTGGAGCAGCACCAGGTTTCTGCATCTTCTGGACTCCAGATAATGTCATCTCTCCCTGCTTTCTGCCCCCACCCTAGCCCTTCCAATAGTGCCGTGGCGGAATAAATTTCTTTCTGCCTAAAGACCTAGAGCCGTCTCTGTCTTCTATCTGATAACCCTGACTCATACAGACATGTATCTTCCATTTGTTTAATGGTTTATGGTTTTAAAAAATCTTCTGAATTATCTTATTTAAATTCTATTAACAGTCCTGTAAAATTGACAAGACAGGGACCATTGTGATCATTTTTACATAAAAAAGCAAAGGTACTAGCAGGAGCCTTAGTATGGGACCTCTCTTTTCTTCTAAACAGCTGAATAATTTTGGCCAGTTTACTTAATCTTTCTGTGCCTCATTTTCCTCACCTGTAGCATGAAGGTATTGGACTAAAACCATTAGATTTCAAACAGGTTTTACTGCAACTCACCATAGAAAAATATTCTACATCACTACCCAGTATTTATACTACATGTATATAAAAAACCAAAACTACAGTTTCATGAAGTAAGACCCCTGAAAAGCACAATAGACTCTGATTTTTTTCCCTATTTATTTACATATTCTTGGTAATTATTATGAACTGAATTATGTATTCCCCCCAAATTCATATGTTGACCTTCTAACCCCCAATGTGATGGTGTTGGGAGGTGGAGTCTTTGAAAGATAATTATATCCTGTGGATGGAGCCCTCATGAATGCGGTTAGTGCCCTTATAAAAGAGACCCCAGAGAAATCTCTCAGTCCCTTTGAGCTGTGTGAGGACACAACGAGAAGTCAGCAATCTGCAACCAGGTAGGAGGTCCTCACCAAAACCCAACTGTGCTGGCACCCTGATCTCTGACTGCCAGCCTCCAGAACTGCTGTTTAAGCTCCCCAGTCCATGCTAATTTGATCTAGTAGCCAGAACAGTGATCTACTGCTATGCTGATTTCACAGCCCAAGTGCTTGGGCAAGTAACATCAGTTTCCTGAGTCAGTTTCATCATTCATAAAATAGGAGAAATAATACCTGATGTCTAGGGTTATTGATAGAGTTAAGTAAGGATTGATTCTAGTTCAGGGTTTAGCCGAGGACTGATGCTGAGTTATATCCCTGAAACCAACTGGAAGAACCAATCATACTAGTAGTATGATTACATTAACATGAAGAACAGGGTATGAAAACAGTCCAGTGGGATAAAGAAAAACTGGAATTTACAACACAAGAATACCAACTCTGTCAAGTAGTTCAAAACCTCCCCTTCAGTTGCCAGAAATTCAATGTAGAAACATTTGCATGGCATTATATACGCTTGGAGGCTAGAGGGTGGATAGAAAACAGCTCCTATTGAAAAAGGATATAATCCCACCCACCAGTGCACCTGCATTAGCATAGAAGAGAGATCACCCTTACTTTTTAGCCTGTGCGCCATCCCACTGGGGTTTTTTACAGTCAGAGAAATCTTTACAAGTTTCTAGTTGCCATTTGCCAAATACCCACCTTCAATTTTAAAGCAATGTTATTTCAATTGTTTTACTCTCCACGAGGCTGTGAGCAAATTGGGTTTTTATACATCAGCTATCATGCCCCCAATGGCTTATAACTTGCAGAGGTTTTAATTCCCGATTTGTTTTCAACCCTAACAACTTAATTGAAAATGTCTCTACTTCCTCTACGTTGCCTGCATCAGTCAGCGTTCTTAGATGAGAAAAACAGAAGGCATTCTAGCAGTTTACAAAAGGATATCAGATTGCTTACAGAAATTCCTGGGGGGCTAGAGTCAGACTAAGAGTCAGTGAACATCCGATCAGCAAAGACAAGACCCCTGTCACTGGATACAGATACTGTGGCTCCTACTGCCGACCCCAGGTTCTGGATGCCAGGCCTCCCTTTCCTCTGTCATTGAAAGCTGGAGGCCCCATTGCCCTGTCATCCGAAAATTAGATTCTGGGAGAGAGCTGTTTCCTCACACTGCTTTCTTTCAAATTAAAGTGTCATGTGGATGTATCTGATTGGAAAAGTCAAGATCACATGTCTCACCCTTGCTGCAGGGGAGTTGAGATGAGAATGCCAGGTGGCCAGCTAGGTGTACTCAATAGCAGAGTCACTTGGGATGAAATAAGTGTGCTTAATTAGTGAAAGAAGGTCAGGGAAATTTCAATAGAGGAAGCTAAAAATACAAACTCCTTTCAAGGAATTATAAGACATTGTGGGATCTGGCCATTGGCAATTCTCTGACCTCATCTCTATTATTGTCCCCTTCATTCACTGTACTTCAGCCAGCCTGGCCTTCTCTCTGTTCCTCATATGTATCACATTTGCCTGCATCAGGGCCTCAGCACTCACTGTTCCTTCTACCTGGAATGGTCTACTCCCCTGACCTTTGCATGGCTAGTTCTTTCTCCAATCAGGTCTCAAATCAAATGGCACCTTCTTCAAGGGAGCCTTCTCTGAATACCACGGTAAATGGCCACCACTTCCCTCTGCTCTCTAAAACATCTTGTTTTATTTCTTTAAGTTTACTTACTATTATTGGCAGTTACTGAGATTTAATTCAAAAGTCATAGAAAGCCTCCCAGAGATAAAAGCTGGGCTATTATCTGGAAGTTAGAAGAGGAAAATTGCTACAGAACATAGAAGTAAAATTGTTTTTTTTTTCAAGTGCTTGATGGCATAGCATGTGATGGGATGTGTCTTCCAGGATTTAATAAAGTTTAGACCTCATGAATCAAATCATGAGGTCATCTGCAAATCAAGTCAGCAAGTAGCTTTTTTTTCAACTCCATTTATTTATTTCCAGTTTATTATTGGTCTTCTTCTGACACATAAGATCCATGAGCAGAAACGTTGCCTGACCAGCTCTGCATCCAGGACAGTGTGTGACACACGTTAGGTGCTCATTTGTTATGGACTAAATGGATGAGTTAAGTCTTAAAGGATAAATAAAGGCTTTTAAAAAAGAAAAATGGATACAGGCATTCTCGTCTAAGAGGATGGTAGAGTACATGTAATCAACATGGAGGAATAAAACAACTTGGCACTTTGTGGAAGAGGCCAAATGTAGGCAGGCCCAGGGCAGGACAGCCTTGTGTGCCATGCTACAGGTGGGAACTTATTCCTTCAGGGAGTGAGGAGTAATTAAAAGGTTCTAAACCAAGATAAAAGGAAATGTACTGAGATGGGAACACAATAAATATAGCCTAACTTGCAGAGATAAAAATGATGGAAGGAGCAGGTATTTAACACCAGGCTGAGGACTTCTACTGGATCTGTTACACACAGGGTGAAACCAGAATCCAGGAGACAAATTAGGAGTGTTCCATGTCCCAGACAATATGTCACTAGGGTCTAAATCAAGATGCACAATTCTCAATGACAAATAAGGAGCCAAGAAACATTTTAAGAATTGATAGGATTTGGTGATAGATTGGCTATTAAAGTCAAAGAAACTCATTAGGGGCTAGTGAGAGCCCTCGTCCAGATTTCAGGCTGATAACTCCTGGCTGTGTCCTCACCTGGCTGGAAGAAAGCTGGAGACTGTTCTGCCGGGTCTCTTTTATAAGGGCACTAATCTGCTTCCTGAGGGCTCCATCCTCATGAACTCATTACCTCCTGAACACCCACCTCCTAGTACCATCACATCAGGGTTTCAACATGTGAACTTAGGGGACACAAGCATTTAGTCCTTTGTAGTGGTCTTGACCATCCCTTCCCTTCCCTTCCCTGGCTCCTGCTGATTCTTCAGCCAGCTCATCTCTGTGGTCTATCTCATGTCCTTCTGATAAATTCACTTTCCAATCCAGTTAGCCCAACTTGGTTTCGATTGTGCACAACAAGGAACCTGGGTCAGCTTAGTGCCTAATAAACTAAAGAGACTTGCAAAATAAGATCAAACACACACACACACATAAATGCCCAAGATATGGAACTGTTATTTGAAAAATTCAAAGTAGTGAAAATAGAGATAAGCTTTCTTCTGAGTATATAATACTGTTAGTTGCAACTACACTTCAATTGGCTCCTGAGCAGAATCTTTGTGTTCAGAATGAATGTTAACAAAAAGCAGCTGGAACAACATTAAGATGCCAGCCCATCCAGCTCTAACACTCCCAGTATCCTGTGGTTTAAACTACAGCAACAATAGCCAAGTTACTGTGGAGACTGGGTACTGATATGCCCAGGAAATAACTGAGATTTAATTCAAAAGTCATTTGAGGCCCCTATGAAGGAATAAAAATTGGGCTGTTATATAGCAGTAAGAAGAAACAATTGCTACAGAACCTAGAAATAAAATTCTATTTTTTTTAAAAAGTGCTTAATTGGTACAGCATGTGACATGTCCTCCAGGATTTAATAAAGTTTAGATTATATGAATCAAATCACAAGGCCATTTGCAAATCAAATTAGTAGATAGCATTTTTTTTTTTTTAATGACTCATGGTACCAGGAAGTATTATAGCACAAACGATTGCCTATGTTACCCCTGAAGGGTATTTGCTTGTCAGGAAGCAAACAATACTTCAGGAAAATCCATCACATGTTAAATATGAAATGCAGGTTTGTGACAACAGCCTCTAGCAGTGAGGGAGAAAAGAAACTTAGTGATCATAATAAAAAAAAGCTGGTGGAGGCGGAGGTGTGTTGTAGCCCTTTACCACAGAAACCTACCGCCTCTCCTCAACCCCAGGTGCATCTCACGTGTGGGTTTCTGCAATGTTCTTCTAAGCTGTCTCCTTATTTTTACTCTTATCCCCTCATGGTCTGTTTTCATAACAGCAGCCAGAGTGATCCTTTTAAAACCTGAATCAGATTACATTCCTAAGCAGAACTCTCCAAAGGTTCCCCACCTCAAGCAGAAAAAAAACAGTCTTGCAATGACTTACAAGACCCTAATGATCCGTCAATATCTGGGCTCAAGCCTATGCTCAAATGTCACCTTATCCACAAGCCCTACTCCATCCTTTCTATTTAAAATTGCACTTCCACCCTACCCCGGCACATTTCTGACTCCTCTTTTCATGTTCTACTTTTCCCTAGCACATATCTTCTCCTTTATTTATTGTTACATCGATTTACTATTGCCCAAGTCCCCCTCTGGAATGTAAACCCCAGACTCAAGGATTTTTGTGCATTTTTTCCACTACTCTGTCTCCATAACCTAGAACAGTACATAGCATTTAGTAGATGCTCAATAAATATTTATTGATGAATGAATGTCTCAAGGGAGAAATACTATTGGGCAGGAGATAAAGTCTTCCTGGATTTTTAAAACTCTAAGCCTATGGGCAATAGAAAGGATAAGGGGTAGACAAAATGTGTGGGAGAAACTTGAAAGGGAGAAGGATTCCTGCCTATCCACATACTAGAAAAATATTTTAGGGCATTGAAGGACAGTGATGAGAGCAGAGTTTGGTGAGTTCTGAAATGAAACCTATGCCTTGTCTCATGGACAGAACTCCAGGGAAACTTCAAGCACCCTGAGTGGGGCTGCCTGGAGCTATATCTGTGCAGGGGACCAAAAATAGTATCTCAGAGGGGTGCACACCCAAGAGGGAGCAGAGCAGCGGAGAGAAGTACAGGACCAAAACAGCCACAGGGGCAGAAAGGAGGGAGGTCTCAGTGACAACCTGAGTGCCCAGATGTCCCCACCCAAAACCTGGTAGTATGTAACCAACCCCTGACCCAAACCTTCACACTACCTGAGAAAGTAGAATGGTTCCTAAACACTGATTAAACTTCCCCACTACCCCGTTGCAATAAAGGTAGAAAGCAGAACTAAGTTGAATTTTGTAAAACTGAAATTCTATTCCTACATGCCAAAGTTCCAAACTGCTTCATTTTATGTTACACTGAAACAGTCATTAATATTTTAAGGGATGGAATGGATTTTAAAGACATTCTGGTCATGCGCCAGACAGAGACCAACTCCATCCCCATAAATCTGGGGTAGGCACCTGTATCCTCTGTTGACCCCAGGCCCACTTCCGCAGGGAAATTAGAGAAGCATCAGGCAGCTGCACACAGCGGAGTAATCGCCATGGCAACCAAGCCCCCCCGCCACTCCGAGTGCTACTCCAAACTGCAGACAGTCTCAGAAAATGGAAGATAGAAAATTCATCTTCTCTCTCTTTCTCCTCTTTTCTCCTGTTTTGGTATTGGAGTTCTTAAAGAGGCCTGTCCCCTTTCCTAAAATTATTCTGAATGCCTTTTAACGTCTTTCTCTGATTTGTCGTCTGATTCTCGGATCCTTGAGTTTGACGAGAGATTGGGATAGAATTAGCACAAAGCTGTTTCCATGGGGGTCACCCCCCCATCACACGTTGACGAGGCTGGCAGAAGGGCACCGTGTCCCTGAAGAGGCCACCCTGGAGCAAGCACATCTCTGGTCCATTGAAGGGGATCCATGATCCCATCACTCAACTGTCCGGAGGGGACCATAGTCAACAGAGAAAAGTTGTCATATCAGGCTGTTTCCGGACTTGGAGTTGTGTTGATGAATAAACAATGACTTGACCAGACCTTTGTGGGTTTTATTTCTCTCTGATCTGTCATTGAAAGGAGAAGAGAGTAGACAGGAAGCCATGCAGAATACCACTCTGATCTAAGCCATCAGTAGCTCTCACCTGGACTGTTGCCCTCCATGCTATGACTCCCTGACAGCCAGAATGACACCTTAAGATTGGGTTAGATCCTGTCAGTCTGCTCCTCGGAACCCTCAGATCATTTTCTACCTCTCTCAGAATCTGAAGTCTTTACCGTGGCCTTCAAGGCCCTGCACTCTCTGGTCTTACCTCATCCCACTCTCCCCGTCCTGCCTTAGCACAGACTGGGTGGCTTAAACAACTGACATTTATTTTCTCACAGTTCTGGAGGCTGAAGTCCCACATCGAGGTGTCAGCAGGTCCAGTCTCTCCTGAGCCCCCCTCCCTGGCAGGGGCGCCTCCTCCCTGTGCGCTCACATAGTTGTCTTCTGTGCGTGCACCTGTCTGCATCCAAATGTCCTCTTCTTACAAGGACACCAGTCATATTGGATTAAGGTTCCCACTCAAGACCTCTTTAAAGATCTTATCTCCAAATGCAGTTACATTCTGAGGTACTGGGAGTCAGAGCTTCACATGAATTAGGGGTGTTGAGGAGGACACACAATTAATTCAGTCCATGACATCTCCCTCCCTCCACTCCAGCCACACAGGCCTTCCAATTGCTTCTCCAATATGTCGAACTTTACCTCCCAGGCTCTTTGCTTTTCTCTTCATCTGAACCTCTTTCCCCAGGATATTTCCACAGCATGTTCTGTCTCTGCCTTCATGTCACATAGGATAACCCGAAAAATCACAGGCTCTGGAGCCAGACTGGCATATACTAGCTGTGTGTGACCTTGAGTGAGGAACTCCATCTTTCTATTTCCATTTTCCAATCATGAAATAGAAATAACAATAGGTCTTTCCTCACAGAACTGGGATAAAGACTAAATTGATCATATGTGTAAAGTGCTTAGAACAGTGTCTGGCACAAAAGAGATACTCAAAATATAATAATTGTTGGACTTGAGATTATGATTGTCGAATATCCGATTTGACCAATGGCTATTGTGCCCAGAGCATCCCTGAGGATTGGTTGCTGGAAGGTCACTGAGATGACTGGGTATGGATGGAAACAGCATAGATGGCACCAGTTGATAGGAAGCTGTCTTAGGAAATCTGGTATAACAAAATGCCATAAACTGAGGGGCTTAAACAACAAATATTTACTTCTCACAGCTGTGGAGGCTGGGATGTCCAACATGAAGATACCAGCAGATCCAGTGTATGCTGAGAGTCCCCTTCCTGGTTTGCAGATGGCTACCTTCTTGCTTTGTCCTCATAGGGCCAAGAGGGAGAGCATCTCTCTGGCGTGTCTTCTATAAGGGCACTGATCCCACTCAGGAGGGCTCCATCCCTATGACCTAATCACCTCCCAAACGTCCCACCTCCAGACACCATCATGCTGGGGATGAGGTTTCAACCTATTAACTTGAGAGGACCCAAGCACTCAGCCTATAGCTAAAGCAGAGCCAAATATCACCTTATCATGGAGGTCTTCCCAAATTACTGTTAAAAATATCACACACACACACACATGCACATGCACACACACATTGCTCACTATCTTCCCTATTCTTATACATGCCACCCACTACCCCCAATATATTATAAAGTTGTTCGGTTATGGTCTGCCTATGTCGTTGACCTCCACCCTGACTGTAACTCCACAAGGGCCTGAACTTTGTTTTGCTCACTGCCTTACCTTCAGTACCAAGAATGAGGATGGCAGCACTGTTTTTATGAAGAGGGCCCCTGCACAGCCCCAGAAAACTTGAAATACACATTTGCTGGGCACCATCTGTGGCCCTGAGCCATGTTCTCCCCAGCAAAGCAGAAAAATTCTGTTAGGCTCTACTGACAAGAAGCCCTCACCGAGGTTAGGAGGGAAGAAAGGAGAAGCCATTCTTCTGCCTCTGTCAGTGGTTAACCAGTGGCAAATGTAGGGACCACAGGCCCTGCTGGAGCAGCACCAGGTTTCTGCATCTTCTGGACTCCAGATAATGTCATCTCTCCCTGCTTTCTGCCCCCACCCTAGCCCTTCCAATAGTGCCGTGGCGGAATAAATTTCTTTCTGCCTAAAGACCTAGAGCCGTCTCTGTCTTCTATCTGATAACCCTGACTCATACAGACATGTATCTTCCATTTGTTTAATGGTTTATGGTTTTAAAAAATCTTCTGAATTATCTTATTTAAATTCTATTAACAGTCCTGTAAAATTGACAAAACAGGGACCATTGTGATCATTTTTACATAAAAAAGCAAAGGTACTAGCAGGAGCCTTAGTATGGGACCTCTCTTTTCTTCTAAACAGCTGAATAATTTTGGCCAGTTTACTTAATCTTTCTGTGCCTCATTTTCCTCACCTGTAGCATGAAGGTATTGGACTAAAACCATTAGATTTCAAACAGGTTTTACTGCAACTCACCATAGAAAAATATTCTACATCACTACCCAGTATTTATACTACATGTATATAAAAAACCAAAACTACAGTTTCATGAAGTAAGACCCCTGAAAAGCACAATAGACTCTGATTTTTTTCCCTATTTATTTACATATTCTTGGTAATTATTATGAACTGAATTATGTATTCCCCCCAAATTCATATGTTGACCTTCTAACCCCCAATGTGATGGTGTTGGGAGGTGGAGTCTTTGAAAGATAATTATATCCTGTGGATGGAGCCCTCATGAATGCGGTTAGTGCCCTTATAAAAGAGACCCCAGAGAAATCTCTCAGTCCCTTTGAGCTGTGTGAGGACACAACGAGAAGTCAGCAATCTGCAACCAGGTAGGAGGTCCTCACCAAAACCCAACTGTGCTGGCACCCTGATCTCTGACTGCCAGCCTCCAGAACTGCTGTTTAAGCTCCCCAGTCCATGCTAATTTGATCTAGTAGCCAGAACAGTGATCTACTGCTATGCTGATTTCACAGCCCAAGTGCTTGGGCAAGTAACATCAGTTTCCTGAGTCAGTTTCATCATTCATAAAATAGGAGAAATAATACCTGATGTCTAGGGTTATTGATAGAGTTAAGTAAGGATTGATTCTAGTTCAGGGTTTAGCCGAGGACTGATGCTGAGTTATATCCCTGAAACCAACTGGAAGAACCAATCATACTAGTAGTATGATTACATTAACATGAAGAACAGGGTATGAAAACAGTCCAGTGGGATAAAGAAAAACTGAAATTTACAACACAAGAATACCAACTCTGTCAAGTAGTTCAAAACCTCCCCTTCAGTTGCCAGAAATTCAATGTAGAAACATTTGCATGGCATTATATATGCTTGGAGGCTAGAGGGTGGATAGAAAACAGCTCCTATTGAAAAAGGATATAATCCCACCCACCAGTGTGCCTGCATTAGCATAGAAGAGAGATCACCCTTACTTTTTAGCCTGTGCGCCATCCCACTGGGGTTTTTTACAGTCAGAGAAATCTTTACAAGTTTCTAGTTGCCATTTGCCAAATACCCACCTTCAATTTTAAAGCAATGTTATTTCAATTGTTTTGCTCTCCACGAGGCTGTGAGCAAATTGGGTTTTTATACATCAGCTATCATGCCCCCAATGGCTTATAACTTGCAGAGGTTTTAATTCCCGATTTGTTTTCAACCCTAACAACTTAATTGAAAATGTCTCTACTTCCTCTACGTTGCCTGCATCAGTCAGCGTTCTTAGATGAGAAAAACAGAAGGCATTCTAGCAGTTTACAAAAGGATATCAGATTGCTTACAGAAATTCCTGGGGGGCTAGAGTCAGACTAAGAGTCAGTGAACATCCGATCAGCAAAGACAAGACCCCTGTCACTGGATACAGATACTGTGGCTCCTACTGCCGACCCCAGGTTCTGGATGCCAGGCCTCCCTTTCCTCTGTCATTGAAAGCTGGAGGCCCCATTGCCCTGTCATCCGAAAATTAGATTCTGGGAGAGAGCTGTTTCCTCACACTGCTTTCTTTCAAATTAAAGTGTCATGTGGATGTATCTGATTGGAAAAGTCAAGATCACATGTCTCACCCTTGCTGCAGGGGAGTTGAGATGAGAATGCCAGGTGGCCAGCTAGGTGTACTCAATAGCAGAGTCACTTGGGATGAAATAAGTGTGCTTAATTAGTGAAAGAAGGTCAGGGAAATTTCAATAGAGGAAGCTAAAAATACAAACTCCTTTCAAGGAATTATAAGACATTGTGGGATCTGGCCATTGGCAATTCTCTGACCTCATCTCTATTATTGTCCCCTTCATTCACTGTACTTCAGCCAGCCTGGCCTTCTCTCTGTTCCTCATATGTATCACATTTGCCTGCATCAGGGCCTCAGCACTCACTGTTCCTTCTACCTGGAATGGTCTACTCCCCTGACCTTTGCATGGCTAGTTCTTTCTCCAATCAGGTCTCAAATCAAATGGCACCTTCTTCAAGGGAGCCTTCTCTGAATACCACGGTAAATGGCCACCACTTCCCTCTGCTCTCTAAAACATCTTGTTTTATTTCTTTAAGTTTACTTACTATTATTGGCAGTTACTGAGATTTAATTCAAAAGTCATAGAAAGCCTCCCAGAGATAAAAGCTGGGCTATTATCTGGAAGTTAGAAGAGGAAAATTGCTACAGAACATAGAAGTAAAATTGTTTTTTTTTCAAGTGCTTGATGGCATAGCATGTGATGGGATGTGTCTTCCAGGATTTAATAAAGTTTAGACCTCATGAATCAAATCATGAGGTCATCTGCAAATCAAGTCAGCAAATAGCTTTTTTTTCAACTCCATTTATTTATTTCCAGTTTATTATTGGTCTTCTTCTGACACATAAGATCCATGAGCAGGAACGTTGCCTGACCAGCTCTGCATCCAGGACAGTGTGTGACACACGTTAGGTGCTCATTTGTTATGGACTAAATGGATGAGTTAAGTCTTAAAGGATAAATAAAGGCTTTTAAAAAAGAAAAATGGATACAGGCATTCTCGTCTAAGAGGATGGTAGAGTACATGTAATCAACATGGAGGAATAAAACAACTTGGCACTTTGTGGAAGAGGCCAAATGTAGGCAGGCCCAGGGCAGGACAGCCTTGTGTGCCATGCTACAGGTGGGAACTTATTCCTTCAGGGAGTGAGGAGTAATTAAAAGGTTCTAAACCAAGATAAAAGGAAATGTACTGAGATGGGAACACAATAAATATAGCCTAACTTGCAGAGATAAAAATGATGGAAGGAGCAGGTACTTAACACCAGGCTGAGGACTTCTACTGGATCTGTTACACACAGGGTGAAACCAGAATCCAGGAGACAAATTAGGAGTGTTCCATGTCCCAGACAATATGTCACTAGGGTCTAAATCAAGATGCACAATTCTCAATGACAAATAAGGAGCCAAGAAACATTTTAAGAATTGATAGGATTTGGTGATAGATTGGCTATTAAAGTCAAAGAAACTCATTAGGGGCTAGTGAGAGCCCTCGTCCAGATTTCAGGCTGATAACTCCTGGCTGTGTCCTCACCTGGCTGGAAGAAAGCTGGAGACTGTTCTGCCGGGTCTCTTTTATAAGGGCACTAATCTGCTTCCTGAGGGCTCCATCCTCATGAACTCATTACCTCCTGAACACCCACCTCCTAGTACCATCACATCAGGGTTTCAACATGTGAACTTAGGGGACACAAGCATTTAGTCCTTTGTAGTGGTCTTGACCATCCCTTCCCTTCCCTTCCCTGGCTCCTGCTGATTCTTCAGCCAGCTCATCTCTGTGGTCTATCTCATGTCCTTCTGATAAATTCACTTTCCAATCCAGTTAGCCCAACTTGGTTTCGATTGTGCACAACAAGGAACCTGGGTCAGCTTAGTGCCTAATAAACTAAAGAGACTTGCAAAATAAGATCAAACACACACACACACATAAATGCCCAAGATATGGAACTGTTATTTGAAAAATTCAAAGTAGTGAAAATAGAGATAAGCTTTCTTCTGAGTATATAATACTGTTAGTTGCAACTACACTTCAATTGGCTCCTGAGCAGAATCTTTGTGTTCAGAATGAATGTTAACAAAAAGCAGCTGGAACAACATTAAGATGCCAGCCCATCCAGCTCTAACACTCCCAGTATCCTGTGGTTTAAACTACAGCAACAATAGCCAAGTTACTGTGGAGACTGGGTACTGATATGCCCAGGAAATAACTGAGATTTAATTCAAAAGTCATTTGAGGCCCCTATGAAGGAATAAAAATTGGGCTGTTATATAGCAGTAAGAAGAAACAATTGCTACAGAACCTAGAAATAAAATTCTATTTTTTTAAAAAAGTGCTTAATTGGTACAGCATGTGACATGTCCTCCAGGATTTAATAAAGTTTAGATTATATGAATCAAATCACAAGGCCATTTGCAAATCAAATTAGTAGATAGCATTTTTTTTTTTTTAATGACTCATGGTACCAGGAAGTATTATAGCACAAACGATTGCCTATGTTACCCCTGAAGGGTATTTGCTTGTCAGGAAGCAAACAATACTTCAGGAAAATCCATCACATGTTAAATATGAAATGCAGGTTTGTGACAACAGCCTCTAGCAGTGAGGGAGAAAAGAAACTTAGTGATCATAATAAAAAAGCTGGTGGAGGCGGAGGTGTGTTGTAGCCCTTTACCACAGAAACCTACCGCCTCTCCTCAACCCCAGGTGCATCTCACGTGTGGGTTTCTGCAATGTTCTTCTAAGCTGTCTCCTTATTTTTACTCTTATCCCCTCATGGTCTGTTTTCATAACAGCAGCCAGAGTGATCCTTTTAAAACCTGAATCAGATTACATTCCTAAGCAGAACTCTCCAAAGGTTCCCCACCTCAAGCAGAAAAAAAACAGTCTTGCAATGACTTACAAGACCCTAATGATCCGTCAATATCTGGGCTCAAGCCTATGCTCAAATGTCACCTTATCCACAAGCCCTACTCCATCCTTTCTATTTAAAATTGCACTTCCACCCTACCCCGGCACATTTCTGACTCCTCTTTTCATGTTCTACTTTTCCCTAGCACATATCTTCTCCTTTATTTATTGTTACATCGATTTACTATTGCCCAAGTCCCCCTCTGGAATGTAAACCCCAGACTCAAGGATTTTTGTGCATTTTTTCCACTACTCTGTCTCCATAACCTAGAACAGTACATAGCATTTAGTAGATGCTCAATAAATATTTATTGATGAATGAATGTCTCAAGGGAGAAATACTATTGGGCAGGAGATAAAGTCTTCCTGGATTTTTAAAACTCTAAGCCTATGGGCAATAGAAAGGATAAGGGGTAGACAAAATGTGTGGGAGAAACTTGAAAGGGAGAAGGATTCCTGCTTATCCACATACTAGAAAAATATTTTAGGGCATTGAAGGACAGTGATGAGAGCAGAGTTTGGTGAGTTCTGAAATGAAACCTATGCCTTGTCTCATGGACAGAACTCCAGGGAAACTTCAAGCACCCTGAGTGGGGCTGCCTGGAGCTATATCTGTGCAGGGGACCAAAAATAGTATCTCAGAGGGGTGCACACCCAAGAGGGAGCAGAGCAGCGGAGAGAAGTACAGGACCAAAACAGCCACAGGGGCAGAAAGGAGGGAGGTCTCAGTGACAACCTGAGTGCCCAGATGTCCCCACCCAAAACCTGGTAGTATGTAACCAACCCCTGACCCAAACCTTCACACTACCTGAGAAAGTAGAATGGTTCCTAAACACTGATTAAACTTCCCCACTACCCCGTTGCAATAAAGGTAGAAAGCCGAACTAAGTTGAATTTTGTAAAACTGAAATTCTATTCCTACATGCCAAAGTTCCAAACTGCTTCATTTTATGTTACACTGAAACAGTCATTAATATTTTAAGGGATGGAATGGATTTTAAAGACATTCTGGTCATGCGCCAGACAGAGACCAACTCCATCCCCATAAATCTGGGGTAGGCACCTGTATCCTCTGTTGACCCCAGGCCCACTTCCGCAGGGAAATTAGAGAAGCATCAGGCAGCTGCACACAGCGGAGTAATCGCCATGGCAACCAAGCCCCCCCGCCACTCCGAGTGCTACTCCAAACTGCAGACAGTCTCAGAAAATGGAAGATAGAAAATTCATCTTCTCTCTCTTTCTCCTCTTTTCTCCTGTTTTGGTATTGGAGTTCTTAAAGAGGCCTGTCCCCTTTCCTAAAATTATTCTGAATGCCTTTTAACGTCTTTCTCTGATTTGTCGTCTGATTCTCGGATCCTTGAGTTTGACGAGAGATTGGGATAGAATTAGCACAAAGCTGTTTCCATGGGGGTCACCCCCCCATCACACGTTGACGAGGCTGGCAGAAGGGCACCGTGTCCCTGAAGAGGCCACCCTGGAGCAAGCACATCTCTGGTCCATTGAAGGGGATCCATGATCCCATCACTCAACTGTCCGGAGGGGACCATAGTCAACAGAGAAAAGTTGTCATATCAGGCTGTTTCCGGACTTGGAGTTGTGTTGATGAATAAACAATGACTTGACCAGACCTTTGTGGGTTTTATTTCTCTCTGATCTGTCATTGAAAGGAGAAGAGAGTAGACAGGAAGCCATGCAGAATACCGTTCAGGTGGTGGGTTCCTTGGTTGCTATGGTGATTACTCTGTATGAGTCAATGTCCCTTCTAAAAGCTATTGTGACACCTTAATAAGCCTAAGAATCAACTATAGAACTATAGAACTATACCTAAAATGCTTATGTCAGAAAATCTCCCCAGGGATCTGATTCAGTAGAGATGGAATATAGGGCCTGGAAATTCGTGTTTTCAAATAGCACACCGTCCCCAAGGAGATTCTCATTCAGGTGGTCTTCACACCACACTGTAAGGAGCACAGTACACTCAAAGCTTTCCCCACGAATAAGGTTAGGCTCTCCGAGTACAGGTCTGGTGACATGTCAGTGAGTAGCAGCTGACTTTGGGGAAGGAAAATGTGGCTGCCGTAGGGTCTGCTACTTAAGTATGTGCCCTTGAAGCACATGACCTCAGCTTTCTCATCTCTGTTTCCTTTATGCAGGGAAATATCTAGGATGGTTATGAATGAATCATATAAAATTACTAACCCCTAAGTACCAACCATATGCACAGGCAGGCAAAGAAATGTTCATTCCAGACCAGTCGATATTAAAATAGACATTACTATTTCAGAAACCTTGATTTTGGGAGAGAAGACTTCATTTGCATGTGAAAGGAAAGCCCAGTCTCCTCGCTTGAAATTGAGATTGCATAAGAAGTGGATTTTATATATCCTCTAGAACTGCTGCAATACGTCATATAGGTCTTATGGAAACTTTTATTACTTTGCCTTAAGGATATATACATACACATTTTGGTGTGGAAGACAGAATTGTTACATACGTGGTTATATTGGGCTGCAGAGCAGTGGATGGAATTGAATTACTTGTTGGGCTTTAATTAAATCTGTTATTAATTATCCCATGGAAAAGAGAAATCTAAGTCAGTTACAACTTCTACAAAACGATGGGTTTCAAAAGGAAAACAGATACTGAATCTTGGAATTTGAGGTTGGAAAAGTCCTAAGAGATCCTCCCTTCCTTTTATTTACATTCACAGATTCTGATTGTCACACCTTGGCAAAATTCTCACAACCCACCTGAATTGTTGTGCTAGAGTTTTATTATGTTGACTATTTCTTGAAATAGGTTCACTTGGATTCAAATATCTTTGTCATTCAGAAACAGTTTTTTTGGTTTTCAGTATTTGGATTTGACTTCTACAAGTATATTTCAAGTATATTCCATTTTGGTTTTTTGTTTTGCTTTAGAGAATAGGGACAGATGGAGGGAATTGTTTGAAATAGTAGGAAAACAAATTGATACCAGAACTTTGGCAGAAAAACAAAACAAAACAAAACAAAAAGAGATAATGAAGCTGTCTCAGCTCAGGTTGCGGGAACAAAATACTATTAACTGGGTGGCTTAAAAGACAGACATCCATTTCTCACAGTCAGTCCTTGAGGGTGGGAAGCCCCAGATTAACGAGACAGCAGATTCTATCCCTGGGAAGGGCTGGGGCTGCCTTCTCACCGGATCCTCACATGGCAGAGAGAAAGAGAGCTCATATCTTCTTCCTCCCCGGTAAGGGCACCAATCCCATCATGGGCACTCCATCCGCATGACCTCATCTAAACTTAATTACCTCCCAAAGGCCCCACCTCCAAATGCCATCATACTGGGGATGGTAAGGGTTTGCATGTATGAATTTGGGAGAGAACAAACATTCAGTCTGGAACAATGGCTGTGCAGAAAAAGCACTTGACTCCGCTCAGAAGACCTGGTGCCAGTGGTGGTCTTGAGCCAGGCTTTTCAACACGCCAGGGAATTTCCTCATTGGAGACGTAAGGAGGAAGGTTTACCTACCATTTGCATGCTCTTCTGGCTCCCAAATACTGTGAGACCATGATCAGCTCATGCCTGGCTCCTGATGGGCACTCCAAAACTGTGAATGAATGAACACATGGACGAGCTGTCTGTGAGGTGGAAGAGAACCCTGGCCTCTTTGATTCCAGGCTGTGTATCAAAAGACACTTTTACAGTGAAAGAAATCATCCAGTTGCAAAGGACAACTGTTGAGGTACATATGCTAAATCGTTTTAGTGGGAGATGTTTCAACATTTTTCCTTTAGCAATCATTGTTTACATAAACCCTCAAAGCAACACATTTTCCTGAAGATCTGATAAAGTTTACTGTTTCATCTAAGGTTAATAGATTTGAGTGTCATCCTCCATGTGCTTCACGCTGATTTTAGCAGCCCTCTTGAGCCTCATACAAACCCCAACATTTCCCATTTCACTCTGAGCCCAGTGCCCACTTATTTCATATCAATACCCAATGCCTTAGTTCATTCAGCTTGAAGCAATTCTATGTCATCTTCTGATGAGCTTTCACACATTTTTAAATTAAATAATCAGAAGAAATATGATTATTTGTGGTATTTTAGTTATATTAGAAAAGAGATACACAATCTAATACAGTGCCTGGCACCCAGGGGGCCTTCAGGAAGGGTTTGTTGAATGAATTTATAACTCTCACCTAAACATTCTTCCCGAGACAAACCTTTCCCAATGTCTGCCAGCATCCTCTTGCTTGCCAGCTATTCCTGCCCCAGAACTTTGAGCCTGTGTGTTCACTGCAGACAAAGCTGTGGGCCCCTATTCCACACTAATTCTGCCATACATCCCTCCTTATCCCTCCTAGCAGGCCTTTGTTGTTCCTCTGTGGACTTCAGTGTAAGATGGCCCCTGGCCGGCTGTATATTCTTGCTTTTAGTCAGAGCCCTTTATCAGGTATACAAAAAAGAGAATGAGGAGGAGGTTCATTGTTCTGGGCCCTGCGGGTTGTGCAGCCAGAGCTTTTCCAATTCACAAAAGGGAACTTCGGGCTCTTTTACTAGAATACTTTTCTATCATGGCCCATGGTGTTCAGGGCAGCACTCTACCATTCAATCTACCATGACTTTTGCTCCCAAGGTTACCTTAAAGCCTCTTTCAGGGACGGCTGGCCCCAGTAAAGATGAGGGGGAGTGATAGACTTCACTGAAAGAATTGGACCAGTATTCCCCATACACACCATCCCTTATAGTGGGTTAATAGAGTCCTCCAAATATTCACATCCACCCAGAACTTCAGAATAGGAAGTTATTTGAAAATGGAGTCTTTGCTGATGTAATTCATTAGGACATGGCCATATTACACTGGAGCAGGCCCTAATTCAATACCTGGTGTTACCACGAGAGAGGAGACAACACGTAGAGACATACAGGGAAGGAGGCCATGTGGTGGTGAAGGCATCACTGGAGTGATGCAGATACAAGCCAAGGAATGGCAAAAAATGCTGAGGACGGCTGGCCCCCTGGGATGCAGGCTTCAGGAGCTGCACAGCCCTGCTGAGAGCTTAATTTTATACATCAAGCTTCTAGCACTGTGAGATCCCCCAAATAAAATTATATTAAGGTAAAACAGTGTTGTTGCAGATCGTGCACCATGACGCCAAAGGTCGTCAAAAACTTGGACCATTTTGAGAACAGGAGAAAGAGAAGGAAAGAGAAGAGAAAGCACACACTGGCTCAACAGCAAAGCCCTGGGCCAGATGTTTGATATGCTCACATACATCATTTTATTTAGTACTCAAATCAAAACTCTGGGAGATAATGTTAAGATGCTTTCAAGAATCTGACAAATTTACCAGATAAAAAGGTAATAAGGACATAGATATATTGAATGATGAAATTGCATAGATAAAGTATAAAAGAAAAAATCTGTTATCTCTCATCTGCAGAATATATGTTTTTATACCCATGGAACACCTACCAAATGTAAGGTAAGCCTCCCTGCGATTTTATAACCAGATGCCCCTGGTCTCAAGAAGTACAGTGAATGAAGAAATTGTAATCATATGGGCGAATCTAAATAAGCATTAGCAACAATAGTAACAACTGACTATTCTGAGATACAGAAACAAGGTGAAATTAAAGCACTGGACATGTAACACGTTAACATGTTAAGACTGGAAGGTTTTCAAATATGCAGGAAAAGGGTGGAAATATTAATAGAGACAAATTGAGTATGCTTTTTCATATTAAGAATAACTACTAAAAAGACACAGAAAACGATTGTAAAACTTCCAAATCAGGAGAGAAAAACTAAAGGGAATGTTCTTCCACTCTTCTCCAGGCACTTAACTCTTCTCTACCTGTCCGGTCTAGGGCACACCACCATGTGAGAGAACCAGGTCGGTGCTGCCCAGCCAATCAGTTTGCGACTCCAGTGGGTCCACTAGCTATGGCAGGAGGACAGGGCACAGGGACGTGTCGTCTAAACTGTGTCTGTGGGTAGAGATTGGATATTTCCAAAGAGAAATGATGGGCTCCAGTTGACACCATAAAAATATGTCTGTTCCATGTGGTACATAGATGCAGTAAATATGTGGCCTGTGACTATATTAAAAGCAAATAGAAGATTTTGATTTCCCAGATGGTGTCTACATAGCAACTTTTAGGATCTCCAGATTAACCTGCAATTAAACAAAAAAGATCACCTCCACCATATATACACCTACACAGCCACACTCACACACACACACACACACACACACAGATGCATAGCAAAAACATCCCACAGATCCCCAGAGGTGTAATCTGTGTGGCACCCTGTGGGCAGAAATGGATGTGTGTGCAAAGCCAGCGCAGACAGTATCTCTAAACACTTATTCATCCTCCCACCACCTTCCAAAACCATTCTGTTGAGTTTACAGCTTTGAAAATGCAATTAACACTTTTACTCACAGGAGAGCAGGTCCTGAGAATTTTAACAGGACAGAGTAGAAACAGATTCAAATCTCAATGAGCCGTGGTTTACCCAAAGGACAAACCAAGTACAGCCATCATTTTTGGTCTCCTAGGAACCTGGAGACCAACATGGGCCCAGGTGAACCTTTCTGTGAATCCTGTTGTCGTTTGCTGTCATCTCTTTCCATCAGATCTGAAAGTTAAACCCTACCGAGTATAGCTAAGTATATCACGGCGGCAGCCCAGAAAAGCTATCTGAATAAACAGGACCTAAAACCCTCTGGCTTCTGCTGTGGTAACTTCACCAGCCACTCTCTCAGCTTTGGGATTTGCAGGAGCCACGGTGGCTGCCTTCGTGGGGTGGCCTGACAGCTGCCATGATACTCTTCCTGCCCCAAATATCTCTTATGAAAGTCTCTGCTGCGATGCTGAAACCTCATGTGAAATGACAAGTGCCTTACTTAGGAGGGGGAAACACATAAAACAGTCCACGTTAGACAGTGATTTGGCATGATCTTCAAGAAGAAGACACAAAAGGTCCAGGAGACAGAGTTGAGCAGGGCAGAGCAGGACCCTGAGCCCTGAGCACGGGGAAGGGAGGCTGGGTGAGCCGGAGGGCACAGCGCAGGGAGGAAGGCGCTAAACAAGGTGGGTGTCACCCCTGGAATTCTTCGATCTAGAGCTGAGAAAATAGGCAGCCAGCCGCTGGGGAAACCACAGGATAATTATAGCCTTTCGTCCTGGAATAACCACTTTATGTGACGATATGAAGACTATATTATTTTTATACTAAAACAAACATAAATTTTCTTTGGGGCAAGTGCAAGACCCATGTAGCTATTTTAAAGGGACCAAAACCCGAGAAGGCTCCAACTTCAAATGTCACACTTACAGTGGGCCCCCTGGGTGGTGACCTGGACTCAGATTCTCCCTGCGCGGCGACCTCCCCTGCCCCTGCTGGAGGGCGTCACTCTGCAGCTGGGAAAGCCGCCCGCTACTGAGCTTCAAGGATAGGAAACTAAGGAGCCTTGTGCTGGGGAATTAGCATCAAGAACATAGTACAGTACCAAGAATATGTGTGTTTTTCCATCGGATTTCTTCAGAAATTTTTTTCTGGTCAAAATCCTATCAGGAGACAAAAAACAAAACAAAACAAAAGTAGCCCTCTCTGTGAGCCTGGACAAGTCAGAGTGCAGGATATGTCGTGTACTTCTTGTCACAGCCGTTTGGGACCTTTTCCTGCTTCCTTCAGAACTGATGAACATCTACGCTTACTCAGTGTAATTTATTTAAGACATGTTCAGTGGTATTTCGGGTGACTGATTCCAATCACAGGTCTCCCTTGCCTGGAAAGTTTAATACACTCAGCTCTGCTTTTCATTTAGTCTCTGTATTATTAACAGGCTGCGTGGTTGGGAAAGTGGCGAGGCACTGGTGTAGCAGAGGATGGAAGACGTGTATTTAAGTCCCCAATCTGTCTCTTACCAGCTGTGTAACTGTGGGTGGATCATTTTATCTCTGAATTTTGTTTTACTCATGGGTTAGATGGGAATTCAAATTGCTGGACTGCTAACCCCACGGGGATGCTGAGAGGATCAGAAAAGATGTCAGCACTTTGTGACCAGCAGAACTCATGGAGATATCAGGACCCACCCTGATGGGAGACATCTCATTGTTTGTGAGCCATTTTCTCCCTGTCACACATCTCGATGTTTATCAGCCTTGTGGAGAGTACCACCTCGTCTTCTACTTTGCCAGTTTATCTGTTATTAACTGGCTGAAAGAAGAGAGCATATCAAGCTGCTGAGACTCCCAGCTATGCCTTCGACTATCTAGGTAACCATGGGCAAGCTATGTAACCTTTCTGAGGTTATCACCAGGAAAATGAGAATCATAATATTTTCTTGTAGAGTCGTAAAGATTTCAAGCAGCAAACACTTAAAGCATATGATTACCCAATATTCTGACGTTCTCACTCCCCACCTCTGTTCACAAGTATTTTATGAGGGTCTCAAAAGGTGGCCTGGATCCTTCCATTTAAAGGCTTCTCTCTTAAGGAACCCGGGACACCTCCAACTTGAACTGTACTGAACATCTTCCATTCGAGTATATTCTTTAATAGATATAAGGTTATTTAGGTTATCTATTTCTTCTTGAGGGAGCTTGGGTAGTTTGTGTTTTTTGAGGAATTTAGAGGTGAAAGTGCTCTTAGAAACCATTTAGCAAAGTGGTTCTCAGAATTTAGGGCATGTAAGAATCACCACAGTCTGTCCCTTGGCCCTAATTATACTGTAACAAATATTATAGTGGAGAAAACTGTAGCTGGGATAAGTATTACTATTCTTACAAACATCACATACCTAGTAGCCCTGCATTTGTAAAAATACAGCAATCTCATTAACAAGACTCTGTTGCAAACCACAATTAATGAGGCACCATCTGTGACATTCAGCGTTCCTTGAATGCACTGGTCTATCTAAGCAAAATTTTATGCTTTTTTAGCTCAGATGGGAAGAGAAAAGGGTGTAACAAGCACAAGTGTGGAATGAACTCTCCAATCAGTTGCATGTGCTGGGCAGTTGAGAAATTTTTATTTATTATCTAGAGTAAATATATTCATTTTCACACTGTTCCTAGAAATACTGACCTAAAATCTATATCCAACTATATTCTCCATCTGATCCTAAACACTGCTTCCAGATCAGTTCCTACAGAATACCTGGTCCCTCCTCAACCCTCAGGTAAAATTTAAACTCCTTAATGTGGGATTCCAAACCTTCTACATTCCAATCCTTCTTGTGCCTCCAGATTTAGTTCTTATGACACCCTACTCTGGTTGCTATTGCCCAGCTCCCATTCATACTCCCATTCATTCTCCAGTGGCCCCCAAATTGGTTCACGCATTAGCCTTGCCTGGAATGCCTCTCCATAGCCTGCCTCTCCTCTCTGGTTGTCAAGATCCTGCTAATCCTTCAAGGCAAGACCCTTTATCCAGGGATTTTTTTCCCATATGCTCTCAATGTTTGTTCTTTAAAAAATATTATAGGGCTCCGAAACTTTAACAGCACTTACAGTGCCTGTAAAAATAGCAATGGCACTTCAGTGAACTATGATATTTGATTTTTAAAGTCAGGTCTATTGAAGTATAATCTGCATATAGTAAAACTGAGTTTTTTTTATGGTGTAGAGTTCTCTGAGTTTAAAAAACTGGTTTCATTGAGGCATAATTGACACACAAGAAATTGCATGTATTTAAAGTGTAAAATATGGTAAGATTGACATATGTATACACCGATGAAGCAATTACCACAGTTGTGGTGATGAAGATGTCTATTACTCATGTTCCTTTATAACCCTCCCCTCCTGGAACCTTCCTGTATCCCCTCACTTCTCTCCCAGGCAACTGCTGATCTGTTCTCATCAATATAGATTAGTTTGCATTTTCTAAAATTGTATAAAATGGAATAATACAGCATGTACTACTTTTGTTCAGCTTCTTTTATTCAGTGAAATTATTTTTTATATTCATCTATATTGTATATATATCAATTGTTTATTCCTTCTTGTTGCTGAAGATTATTCGTGTGTGGCTATGCCACAGTTTACTTATCCATTCACCTGTTGATGGACATTTGGATTATTTCCAGCTTGGGGCTATTACAAATAAAGTGGCTATAAACATCCATGTCCAAGTCGTTTCTTGAATGTATGCTTTTATTTCTCTTGAGTAAATACCTAGGAATGAGAATGGCTGGACCATATGGGGAGTGTATGTTTAACTTTTTAAGAAGGTACCAAACTGGTTTCCAGTGTTGTACCAATCTTGTACCAATTCAAACTCCCACCACCAGTATATGAAAGTTTCAGTTGCTCTGAGTGGTGACTGAAACTCGGTGTGGTCTTTTTAATTTTAGCCATTCTGATTTTCTTTTAGTTTGCATTTCTTAAATGACTAATTATGTTGAGTCTTTTCATGTGCTTATTTTCCATCCATATAGTTGCTTCAGTGAAGTGTCCATTTAAGTTATTTGCTCATCTTTAAATTGTAGTCTTTTCTTATTACTGAATTTTGAGAGTTCTTTAGATACTCTGGATGCAAATCCTTTGTCAGATATAAAATTTATAAATATTTTCTCCCAACCTGTGGTTTTTCTTTCCATTCTCTTAACAATGTCTTTCAAAGTACAAAAACTTTTTATTCTCATGAAGTCCTATTTATTAATTTTCCCCTTTTGGGAATATAATAATATACTCTTTTGGTGCTATAGCTTAGAAACCTTTGCATAAATCAAACTCACAAAGATTATCTCTTTGTTTTCCTCTAAAATTTTTATATTTAGAGGCTATATATTTATGTCTATCATCCATTTTAGGTTAATTTTTACATACAGTACAAGGTATGAACGAAAGTTCATTTTGGGGAGCATCTATTCTAATTATTTCAGTGAAAAGATTTTCCTTTATTCACTGAATTTTCTTTACACCTTTGTTGAAAGTCAGTTTTCATATACATATGGTTCTCTTTCTCTCAATTCTGTTCCATTGATCTGTCTATATTAATAACAATACCACACTGTAGTGATTATGGTAGCTTTAAAATAAGCCTTGAATTCTGGTAGTATTAGTCCCAAGTTTGTTCTTTTTCAACATTATTAATTTCTGGGCTCTTTATTCTGTTCTGTTGAGTTATGTGCCTGTTTTTATGCCAATACCATACTGTTTTGATTACTATAGCTTTGTAATAGTTTGAATCAGGAATGTGATGCTTCCAGCTTTGTTCATCTCTCTCAAGATTGTTTTGGCTTTTCAGGGTCTTTTTTGGTTCCATATAAATTTTAGGATTCTTTGCTGTATTTCTGTGAAAAATGCCATTGGAATTTTAGTAGTGATTGCACTCTATCCATAGATCACTTTGGGTAGTATGGACATTTTAACAATATTAATTCTTCCAGTCCATGGGCATGGAATATTTTTCCATTTTTTTGTGCTTTCTTCAATTTCTTTAATCAGTGTCAATAGTTTTCAGTGAACAGGTCTTTCACCTCCTTGGTTAAATTTATTTCTAGGTATTTTATTCTTTTTGATATCACTGTAAATGGAATTTGTTTCTTAGATTTTCTTTGTTAGTATATAGAAATGCATCAGATTTATGTATATTTTGTATCCCGAAACTTTACTGAATTTGTTTATTCTAACAGATTTAAATAGGAAAAAATTTTTTCTTCCTAAATTTGTCTAGGTCTGGCCTTTTCTTCCCTAAAATAATATGGTTGCTTTTCCCAAGAGTTTCCATCATTTACATTTTACCAACCAATCACCCCTTGATAATTCAGAGTTCAGGTTCAAGGGAAATCAGAGTTCCAGGGAAAGGTTCATAATGCAAGAAATACTGGGAGTCACCAAGGATTATAATTTGATCTTTATTTAATCCTTACTCTTTAATCTCAATAATTTGTCTTTAATATCAAGGAAGTAAAATGACAGCATCTCTCAGAAACGTTTTTGGTCAGCCAAAAACAGGACTAATGGCATCTATGGAAGGATGTAAAACTGCAGTTATTTTCAAATTGCTGAATGAAATATTTTCCCCTAGTACTTGAGCCTAAATAACCATTTTGAAACTCTGGAACATATCCATGGACCATTCCAATTTACCTATTCTCTGTGAAAAATGCCATTGGAATTTAAAACCATCTAGTAAGGCCTTCTACCTAAACTCAGTTCCTGGGTTCATTATTTTCCAATGAGTCTCACCCGCAGTATTTCTAAAATCTGTGTTGTTTTTCTGAGTGCTTAGATTCAATCCCAGTTGAAAGCCCTTGACAGAAATCCTTCGTATTAATAAGGAGTTGATGGTGGAAACTCTAAGTGTAGCAATATGTTGTCTTTACATTAATTTTCCTATCTCTAGGCCATAAATTATATCCTGATGGTGGCTCTGATCCTGGGAAATATCATTCAGAAATTTAACAGAACAATTGGTCCCACGGGGGACTGGGTCAGATGTGAGAAGGAAGGACTTCTAACCTCAGCAATTATGCAGGCAGGCAGCCTTCTTGACGTTTCTCATTTTTATCAGTTCAGAGTTCAATGATCTTAATTTTGGATGAACAATTTGTATATGGGTCGAACACCTTTTTAGCCATGGTAGAAGACAACTGTTAACCTTCCTTCTATAGATATGTTGGCCCAGAAGCCAGAAGTTATGCAGTCCAAAAACAATTTTGTTACAAAAATGTATGTAGCTCCTGATACCGTGTTATGTCATCATTCTGCCCTTGGCCATCCTGACTCATTCTTTGCGTTGGTGTTCACATTGAGTTAACATAAATTCAAAGCAAAAATCTCTCCATATCACCTCAGGAATACTGACTCATTCCTTTTTTGCTGTATTAATATTCCTTTGCTATTCAGTTTTGCTAATGCGTGTAACATTTATTTTTAATGATAATCACTTTATTTATAGGAGAAACACTAAGAAATGATTTAACATAGTGGTTCAGAGCACTTATTTGGGGGCCACACGGCCTTCACTGGAACCTACCTCTGCCACTTACTAGGTTTACAAACTTGGGCAAGTTTCTTGACTTCTTTGTGCCTCATATTTTTTTCTAAGTAAAATGGGAATAATACCACTTTATAGGACTGCAGTGGGAAAAATTAAATGAATTAATTCATATAAAGTGCTTAGAACAGTGCTGGGTACATACATACATCCTCAGTCAATGCAAGTCACTGTCCCTAGCTCTTACTTTAAATTAAGAAAATCCACATTATAAAATTTTAATCTAAATATTGAATTCAGTATTAGGAAACTTGGTAAGTGCTTGTGTAACTTTGTCATGGGGTTAGTACTGACATCTCTTTGTACTTGGGCATATGTTAAATACTCTGGGGAGTTCAGAGAAATTGGAACAATGATTGATCAGATTGCTGAAACACTATGGGAACAGGTATTGAAGCCCCTGGGTGATAATTTGATGGAGGAAAACATAAGGCAGTCTGTAACAAACTCTATCAAAGCAGGCCTGACTGACCAGGTGTCTCATCATGCCAGATTAAAGACAGACTGACAGTTCATCTCCTCATGGACTCCACTCTCCCTTTTGTTCATGCTTGCTGTACAATGAGAACTCAAATAAAAATAAACCAAAGTTTACAAAAAAAAAAAAAAAAAAAAAAGCTAAACAAGCTCTAGCATGTCCTGGAGAACCAGGAAAGGTCAAAGTCTAAAGGGCAGGAAGAAGACCTTGGGTTCCGGTCCTAACAGTCTCGTGGTCCAGTGGTGTGACTCTGGGACTTCCTTTGTTCATCTGTGCCGTGAAGAGATGCACCTACATGGTCTCTGAAGTTACTTCCAGACTCTAACAATCCATACTTTCTTGAATTCACATGTTTTGCTCTTGCCAGCTACATAGTACTATTGATACAAATCTGAACAGAAACAAATAGTATCTGTAAAATAGTTTTCATGAAGAATGAAAAATAACATGGACAGATCCCAAAGTCCAAAACATGAATTTGAGTGGCCCTGTCCCTTTAACATACTTCCCTGTATGAACATGTTCATGAAAGTTCCACTAAATATGGAAGGGACAAGTTAAAGAGCCTTTCCAGAATTTTACAATGCACGGTATTGGGATCTACCCTCATCTTCTCTGGGCTGTCCACAGGTGATTCCTGGTCTATGACTCCATTTCTAATCCTGGTAGTCTTATGGTACCAAGCAATATCCTATCAACAGTTTTTCAGGAAAAAAAACAAAATTGGTGGTACATCATTTCAAATGCAACTAGAATAAAGATTGATTTCTAAGATTACTGCTTCTGAAAAATTTGTTTTATCTGAGATGCTTAAAATAAAAATTCATGAAAAATAACAGAATGATGGTGTTTTACACACTGATTTATTTGAAAGTATAATATATAAAAAAGTATAGAGTGTCACACAAAGCATTTGATAAATAGTTTTAAATGCAATTTTAAGCTCCAAGTAAAGTCTCTAGTTGGGATAAATATACACACTTTGAGCCATAAAGTGCAATTTAAAGGCAGATTTCAGACCTCTTAAGCTACATGATAGCTAATGGCCAGCTTAAGGACATTAAACATGTGCATTTATAAAAACTTGAGGAAATTCATGAAAATATTTTGTAAACATTATAAACAAACTACCACGTAATGCAGAAGAAAGTTTCATGCTCTACTTACAAATGTTTAAATCCTGTCTTTTACAATACTATCAAGTTATTTATTATAAAATTTTTATTACAGTCTTGTTTAAACTCCTTTTGTCATCTTCATTAACATCAAGTACAGGTTTGTGTTACCTATATATATATATATATATATATATACAAATGCACATTTTCCCTTGTATAATGCCCTATCATTAGACTATCTGACCTAAGAACAATCAGAGCGTAGCAAAATGCTGCTTTAACTGTCTAATTAAAAGTTGGGTATCCACATGATCTGGAAATGCTGCTTCCGACTTCTGCGCAGCAACATAGCTTCTCTGTAGATCTCCAATCTGTAAGAAATACCAAAGTAATACCACAGAAAAAAAATGAGATAAAAAAGATAAACAATCAGCACACTAGAAACACACAGGGTTAGGGTAAATTGTTGGATTATGATACTTTGATTTTAGACTTCTTTCACCTAGATTACAGTTCCATCTTCTGCTCCATTACAGTTGTCTAGTTATGAATTCATAAGCCTGTGTTTTCCTTCCTGTCACTGATAGTATTATAAAAACAGAATAACAGTTGCCTGCGAAACAGCCGCTCTGTGTAGTTTAGGAAAGCCTTAGGACAACGATTTGTAAGATACCACAAGGACATCTGTTTAGGGTATTACCTTTTAGACAGAAAACTCAAGCAAAAACTATTGTATTTAAAAATACAATAACATCCTCTGGGAGGTTTTCAATCGTGCTAGCACAGTAATGTTGGGAAGATATAGTTTATAAGATTTATAAAGGGCTTTATAAGTTATATAGGATGTCTCTGGTTTTCAACAAAGTTTGTCTTAAAGTCCTGTCCCATAGAAAACCACACACAGTATCTGAATCCATCAAATGTACCTTGATTCATGTATACATTGCTAAAGAGAGAGCTTTTTAGTGTGGGCAAACAAAAAAATCTAGATAATTTCATTCTGGTAGTTTTTTGTGACATGGATATAGACTAAAAGCATGTTTTCTTTTTTAAATCAGCATTTCTTTTTAACATACTATTTCCTCTTATGGAAGTAATATCTCACTTGAATTATATGTTATTAAGTGATAATATTCCTGAGAGCAAGAAGTGAAGCCTTTATGTTCTAGGGGGCAGCACAGGGCAGTGGAAAACATGTGGGAATGACCAGGAACTGGGCATGAATTCTACACCCGCCTCTGCCATGTGACCCTAGGGGAGACTCAGAAGCCCTCCATGCCCTGGCTTCCATGAGAATGGAAGATGCACAAGGTAGAGGTTTTTGTCTGTTTTATTCATTGCCAGTATCCTCTGTGTACAACAGTGGCTAGTACAGAGCAGAGAAGCTCAATGAATGAAAAAAATCAGTACAAAGAAACAGGTAAGGCGGTGAAGGAATGCCTCACTGCGGTGCTGGGAGAACTAGAGAGGGTGTAGCGCCTGGCACAGCAGCTAGCACTCAACCGGCACACAAGAGTGACAACTTATGAATGACAGCTTACTTTACTTTCACAGGAATGGGAGTGCAGGAGGCTTTATGTTCATACTATGAAAAGTGACAAATTTTTATAATATCTTTTGGCCTATAAAGAGTCTTTATATTAGCAAACATTTTTAGCCATTTCCTTATCCTCAAGACTCACCTTCCATCTTAAAGGAAGGTTTCTAAGTAAAAGCTAGTTATTAGATGTCTTTTGTTTTCTTCTTATTATTAAAAATGGCATATGACTCCTTTTAGCTCTTAGATATTAACTGACTTGTAATACAGGACTGACAGCTGCATTTTTCCCATAATGCTCACAGCTAAAATAGTTTTCACTAATATCCCTAATTTTATAGTGATCATGACACAGACTTAGTGGCAATATGATTTACAAATAATATGCAGGATTTCCTTGCTGTAAAAGTCAATTACTAAATCTTTCCCAAACCAGGACTTGCTTAATGAGTATTTTTTCAATGACTAAATGTCGAACTTTTAAAACATAAAACCATTCTTCTGCAATCTATAATGGTGTTAAATCCAGTCAACATTCAGTGCTAAACTTTGTAAAGTGTATTAAACTATCCCTTAAAGTGAAGACATATGTATACATAATAACTGTTACAAAAAGCATTTCTTTCAGGAAGTTATGGTTTGAATTTCTTTATCTGTACTTTTTGTAGAACAAGAAAGAAAAGGAAACAGATCAGATGATAAATTGATAAAGAGAATACCTTATCAGAGATTGTTGCAAAATTAAAATGTGGCTCATACATATGGGGTGCTAAAGATGATGCAGTTTGTAAGAGTGCTCTTGCCTGTGTTTAAAAAAAAAAGGAAAGAAGAAAAACCAAAGGTATATGAGCATTTATCAGCATTACATTTGTGATTTTTATTTTTTGTAAAAGAGTTCTTTACCAGGATAGGACCTTAATAAACACTCTGATAAATACAGATAACATTCCTCATGAAATACGACTTACTATAATTAAATCTTGACAGCTTGCCAACATTATATTAATAATAAAATTTCAAAATATGGAGAAAATAAGAGAACTGAAAACTTACAATAGATTTAAAGTTATATGAGTATCACTGTTTTTATGAAGTTTATATTTCAGTGTGATATACAACTCAAAATATAACCCTCTTGAAAACAAAAAAGTCGCTAGTTTCTATTGCTGTGTATTGATTAGTAGGTTTCTCTAAGGTGACAGCAGACCAACCAAAAAGCCTTAAGTTCCACAGTGAAGTATCTATTACACTGCTGATCTGAAAATGACAACTGAATGCAACTGAAAATGACAAGCTTTCTGTTCTCTAAAGTACTCAAAAAAACAAAATTCACATCACTTTTGTCTCAAAGGATCATACACTGCAGAGACCACTGAGGGACGTGAGATGCTCACACATTCATTGTTAAGACCACAAACTCAGTATTCCAAGCTGCTGAATTCTAAGTATTCCTCCAACTTCGAGCTAAACCCAAAACCTCTATTCATGACTTGAGGACAAATTTATGTATTTTTTTTATGGAAAATAAAATAACAGTTCATAAACAATGGTGATATTAATTTTTTTGTTTTCTGATTAGCTAGCTGTTTTCTCTTCCTTCTGATTGAAATACAATTTTGAATTATAAAATGGGTTTAGTACCATGAAACCTTTCACCAAAACATCTCAAATTAATTGTATACTAGAGAAACTACAATAAGTAGGAGGGAAAGGAAATCACCAACCTGGGAATAGAGAACATCACTAGCACTTGCTTCATCCGCACACAGGTAAAGTTCCATGACAGAACAAGTTCCCATTTTAGACTACTTAGTTTTTGTTTATAAAATACAAGTTCTTCTCATATACTTTGGGGGAATTTATTAAATAAAGGCAACGTCCAAACATGTTGCTTTCCTTGTTTTGTTAAAAGGTTGTCATTGTACTTAGGAGACCAGGTTGGAGGTTAAGATCACCATGTCTGTGACCTTGGGTAAAGTTACTTACCCTTCTTGAGTCTCTGTTTCTTCACCTCTAAAGTCTGGATTGTAATAATATCTACCCTTGATTACCACTAACATCATATGAGTGTATTTAGCATGTTAAACTTTATGTCATCATCATAATAAACTTACTAAGCATCTGCCATGTGCTCAATAGTATGATTCCACTATGCCAAGTGTCTTACATGCCAGTCCTCACAAAAACACTCTCAGGGACTGTTATCTCTCTACTTTATATATTGCCCATTCATTTCACAAATATTGCCTGAGCACCTACCATCAGCTGGGCACTGTTTTTAATGCTGAAAATACAGCAGTGAGAAGACAGAGAAAGCCACTACTTTGATGCAGCTGGCATTCTACCTTCTACAGGAAATGCAAGGGTATTCTGACAAATGGTAAGTACTGTGAAGAACAGAACAGGAGACATGACACTGCCTGAGGGCTCCTTCAGACTGATGTTTGAGATGGCCTTTCAAAGGAGGAGGTGGCAATTAAATCTGAATGACAGAAGGAAAAGCCATTGCAGATCTGAAATAACATTTCACAGGCCCTAAAGGAAGCACAGGCCCTGAGCATTTGCAGAGCAGCAGGGCAGCCCGCGTGTTTGTAAGCTGGTGGGAAAGTAGTGGCAAAAGGTATAGATGCAGAGATGACATGGGCCTGGAAGGCCACGGTTTGTATCCAGATTTCCTAAGTGAAAGGAGAAGCCTTTGGAGTAAAGTAGTAATAAAAGTATCTTGTTTCTTTAAAAATCCCTTCGACTACTTTGAGGAGGATGTATTAAAGGCTACAACTACTTGCTAATATAAGTGGAAACAAAAAGACCAGACAGGAGGCTCCTTTGGAAGTCCCGGTAAGAGGTGGGAGCAGTCTGGAGAAGGGTGGTGGGGGTGAAGGAATGCCCCACGGTCAGGATGTGACTCAGTGGGGGAGAGCTAACGGAACTTGCTGAACATGGTGGGGGCTTGGGGTGGCAGGGAGAGACAGCAGAAAAACAGAGATTTTAAGGGCAGCCTGAGGATTTTTGGCTTGAGCAGCCGGATGGTGGATGGCAGGCTGTGGATGGTTGAACAGCTCACTAAGATGGGCAAGACTGGGAAGGTGCAGGTTTGTCCTAATACAATCCAGTGTTCTTCTTTTGATACAGAAAGGTTAAGTAATTTGTCCACTTCACGAATACGTGACAGAGCCAGATTCAAATACAGGCCGGTCAGACTCTAGAGCTCATTTTAAAATTATAACATGTAAATGGCTACACAGGACAGCTATTCTTTGAAGAAAGCAGACCGTCTACCGCACCACTGACCTGCTCGATGTGGCCCTTCTGCATCTCCAGCACGGCCAGGTTGTTGTAGGCCTCGGCATGGTTATTATTGTTGACCAGAGCCAGCCGGAAGCACTGAAGAGCCAAGTTTGTATCCCCTATGCCCTACAAAACAGAAGCACATATTCTCATTCACAAATCCATATGCTTCCCCCGGCCGTCTCTTCCCTTCATTGCTCATATAAGTCTTTTCTGCTACCGCAGAAAAAGCAACAAGGACCCATCATAGGAATCAAACGTGAATTGTATGAGAATTTTACCTGTGAATATAAAATGAATTATCGTGACTCCTAGGAATCTCTCAATTGCCATGTAAGACAGCAGCCAAATCTGGAAGCATAAACCTGAAAATTTCTTCAGACTAACTTGTGACCACCTTTTCTAGAACCAGAAATTATTTTAGAGAAACATACCACAGCTACATGTCCCAAGTTGTACCAGACATCAGCTGTCTCCTCTTCATTTTCCGCCAGAGAAAGGGCACGTTCAAATGAGGTCAGAGTCATATCATACTGCTGGGCATAGAAGCAACAGAGCCCCAGATTGTTAAAAAGCTGGCAGTTATAAACACCCATCTGCAGGAGTCGCCTTTTTGAAAAAAAGCACACATATTTCGGTGTCAGACCAACTATATAAATATTAGGACATATATTTTTTTACCCAGAGATGAATTCATTTTATAATTTTTAACAAAAAGAATTTAAATAGGAATTTAAAGCAAATACCAAAGCAAGTCTTCTTTAAGGGCCAGTCATGGGAAATGTGTCTGGAGGCAAGGTCAAAAACAGCTTAACATGTTTTTTTAACTCAAAAGCTGTTACAGAACCAAAGTAAGAAGTAAATAGTCACATAAAGTGAAATCTACATTTTTTTGCTTCATATTTTTGGTGCCCAAAGATAAACTCCTAAGACCTTCTCCTCTAATTTGAGGACTATGTGTAGCATTTACTGTCACGTTTTCAGCTGAGCTGTGTGCTGCTTATGGTTATTGGTATTTTGTGATTTAGCTGTGCCTGCTGACCTCCAATGAGTGTCCACTGTGGAAGTCAAGACCATCAGTGGATCCCTGTGTTATCTCTTAACTTTCATGCTATAGCCAAAGAAGCTCATTTTGTTTCTATGTATCATTAATCCCAAAGGACAAAGGACAAGAGAGCTTAAACCAGCAAATGAAAATCCACACCAGCTGCCCTGAGGAACCCTTGACCCACTTCACAGGTGGGGGAGTAGAGTCAGTTGCATGTGCGTAAGACAGCGCTCATTTTATCTTGTTTACACTTCCAACATGTATTTGGAAAGAATTTTTGCCAGCTGCCAATTACCTCGCTTTATATTACCTAAGAGCTGAAGAGGAAATCAAAATTTAAGAATTAATCTCAGAAACCATCTTTAGGATAAAATAAGTATATGCTCAGAAGAGAACCAGAGAACAGAACTTACTTAAGACTTTGAAAAATGATTTGGACAAGAGCTGACAATACTTCACCAAACAGGGGATCCTGTTTCAGGTCCTCGTTCAGGGCCCAGAATCTGGGGCCCACTGCTCTTTGCAAAATTCATCGCTATCTCAGCATCAGGGTTTTCATATTATAAATAGTGGTATCAGCAGAGGCAGTAATGGTGGGAAGTGCTTCCAGAAACTACTAAACTATTACTTATTGATGACAAAACAGCTAATTCATACAATGACATGGTGTTAAAAACTCAATTCTTCAGGTGTGTTTCTGCAAGATGCCAAATATCTGGGGATTTCTAAATTACTAGATGACACTTCAATGCTTGTAAAACATCGGGTGTTTGAATTTTTAGTGTCATATAGACATGGCCTGCACATTCTCTCTCTATGCTGTCATTCCATCTTCATTACTGTTTCACCAATATTTCACAGGAAAGTAGTTCTACAAATTGACTGGGAGGCGCACCTGTAAAAGCGGAGTGCGATTTCTGGTTGATCAGAGTAAAAGTGGTTGCTTCCAATGCATGCAATAGCTTCCACGTGGGTATTGTCCTGTTTTAAAACTTCTTTGTAGTATTCGGCTGCTGATGAAATATTGTTCATTTCCTATTCTCCATAGAGACAGAAGAGCAATAGCTGTATTAATATTGCCAAGAAATTACTTTTCTCCAATTGATTTTTGTCAGCTCTCCAACAAATTGAGAGCCCACCATGTGCCAGACTCTGTCTAGGCTCTGGGGACACGATATGAATAAAAAAGATAAAGTTCCTGTCCTCAAGGAGGTTACTGCTGGTAGGGAAGACAAACAGGAGCAGCAAGTAATACAATGGCAGGCAAGGGTAACTGATGTGAGGAGAGAGCGAGGTAATAAGGGAGAGGAGAGGGAGGGAAGGTGCCTTCAGAGGGGGTCGCAGAGAAGGTGCCATGTGAACAGAAGTCTGAATGAATGCGGGTCCTGAGCTGAGCACATCTGGGGGAAGTGTATCTGAGCAGAGAGAATGCGCTTGTCACAGATGAAGAGCCACAGAGGTGAGGGGGGCTGCAAAGGCAGTGGGTGGGGGGAACGCCAGGGGCTTGGTCAGCCATAGTAGGAGCTTCAGGTTTTTTTCTAAGTTGATGGAAAACCATTAGATAGTTAAGAGCAGGGGAGTAACGTGATGATTTAAATAACTCGGTGGCTACACACAGGATACACCAAGGTGGGGAAGAATGGTAGCATGGAGACCAGCAGTGGGCATCATAATCTGAGAATCATAAATAAATGCATTTAATGTCACTAAGGAATGTCATCTCTCTCAAATCCACCACCAAGGCCACTTCACGCTCTCATCCTTCATGAAATGTCCCTTCGACCCTCACTTCACACAGCTCTCTTCTGCCTCTCAACTTACATGACACTGTGTGAACCATCACTTGTTCTTATATATAGACTGTTTTTGTGAGATTTTAATCATAACATATTCTATCAATTCTAAGAGACTCTACTGATTGCAAGAAGCACCACACAATGCTTTTTTATCAGACAGAATTTTCTTTGTACATCCACGGACTTTGGTTTCAGTTGTTTTCAATTTAAGGACTTTATTTAGAGCAGTTTTAGGTTCACAGCAAAATTGAGGGGACAGTACAGAGATAAATGCATTTCATTATTCAATATAGAACATTACACCCATTAATATTAGTACCAGTCTCTTCAATATTAGCAATATGAAAATAGTTTTGACCTTGGGAGCCCCTTCAAAGGGTCTCAGAGACCCCCAGGAATCCCCGGATCACACTTTGAGAAATGTTGATATTAAAGTGGTATTTGAGATGCCCTTCCCACTCCTCCTCTCTCATTCCCAAGGGGCAGACTGAGCCCCTTGCCTCAGCGCCTTCTGGGTCTCCCGGAAGCCAAGCCGACTCCAGGACGCCCACGCTCTCCTCCCTGCCGCGTGGAGCAGGCTCTCCGGAGTGGAGGTCTGCGGTTATAGGGCCACGTCTGTGACAGGGTGACTATTATCTAACTCAGAGGCAGAACACCATTAAGTCCTTTTGGTCATAGACCTAAAGCCACACGCTTCAATTCAGCTCTTGTCAGTAATAAAGTTAACAGTTTATCCTCCCTGTGTCCGAATCTTGTTTCCATGTCTTAGTTAGTTTTCAACCTGGAGTGAGGAGCACAAGTGTTATTCGTTAGTCCCATAAAATCCCAATAAAACAGCCACAGGTGGATCCAGACTTATGCCTTATGTATTTTTTCACATGCTTTATATTTGAATTTTTACCTAAAGTCCTCCTTGGACTTTAGGAGGGGAGGCTACACAGCTGAAAAGTAGCTAATATTGTTTTCCAAAACAAAGGACTGTTGACATATTTGTTAATTAATTATAAGTTCATTTTCTCCTGAATTTTACACTGCTTTTATGTACAGCTATTCCAAATATACCTTAATATTTTAAGAATGTAAGAACCCATTGAAAAACATGAAAAATAAAGAATTTCAATAGAAGTATATTCTCTACTTTCAGGTAAAACACAAAAGAACTTGAACAAATGAACATCTTAACTCACTCCCCTGAAGATCCCCCCCACATATACCAAATCCTTCCTGCTATAGACTGAATGTGTCCCCCACAAATTCATATTGAAGCCCTAATCCCCCAGTGTGACAGTATTAGGAGGTGGAGCCTTTGGGAGGCAATTAGGTCGTGAGGGTGACAATGCCATGAAAGTAATTACTGCCTGTGGATAAAGTGAAGGTTCCTATGGCCAGGATCCTCACCTGAACCTAAACTACATGATGATGTAACTGGCCTGCTGCTAGGTTACTGCTCCCACACCCTAGGCAATGAGCTATCTTTGCACTATATAGAGCTCGGCCCAGTGCTCTGGGCAGAGGCAGAGACACTAGTGCTCAACCTACCACTGGGAGAACAAGCCGCGTAATAAACCCTTTCACCCCAAAGAACGTTTTACTGTCATTTCTTTGGTCACACTGAATCCATAGCAAACTTGCCTGGGGCTGAAACCCATTGGCAAGACACTGCCCTTCAAGAAGAGACACCAGAGATGATCTGTCTCTCCACCTGTGAGAGTATGTGGATGTCCGTCTGGAGACCAGAAAGAGGGCCCTCAGCAGGAACCAAATTAGCCAGCATCTTCATCTTGGACTTCTCAGCCTCCAGAACTGTGAGAAACAGATTCCATTTTCATCACCCTGTTTGTAGTATTTTGTTAAAGCAGCCTGAGCAGACTAAGACATTTTCCTTCCAAAGAACAATTTCCACACTGAAGCATAACCTGACCAGTGAGCACTCACAGCCCCCGAAGCATGGGGCCTCATGACATGACTCCTCTGGTTTCCCCAGTGGCAGCACCCCAATGTGCGGCCTCAGGGTCCCAGCTGCCCACGTCGGGGTATCAGTCAGCTCAGGCTGCCATGGCAAGACACTGCACACTGGGTGGTTAGACGACAGAAATTTATTTTCTCGGTTTTGGAGGCCAGACGTCCAAGATCAAGGTGCCAGCCTGGCCTGGCTTTACGAGGACATCCTGGCTTGCAGAGGGCTGCCTTCTCACTGTGTCCTCATAGGGCAGAGGGAGAGTAAGCTCTCTGCTCTCTCTTCTGTTAAGGGCATTAATTCCATCATGAGGGCCCTACCCCACCCCCGACTTCATCTAAACCTAATTATCTCCCAAAGGCTCCATCTCTAAATACCATCACACTGGGAGGTCAGGGCTTCAACGTATGAGTTTGGGAAGGACAGCTTAGTCCATAGCAGGGGGCACCGACCGATGCAGAGAAGGCTCCATCCTGGATCGCTAATTGTTCCAAGACTTTCAGTTCTATAAAATCACCTTCAAATGTTTGTGTACTTGATTGAGGGCACAGAACTAATTTATGTTATCTTGAAGAATTTTAGACTGAAACTAAGTTATGTTTTTGGCAACCTGATAGGTAGTTTTAAAAAGTTATTATTGTAAAATATGTGTTCATGCTAAATAAATTTAAACACTGCAAAAGGGTATAAAATGAAAAGCAAAAGTCCCCTCCCCAAGTCCCAGTCAGCAGAGGCTCTGTTAATAGTTTCCTGAGTATTCTTCAAGACATTTTGTTCACATATATGCACACACACAGGCATGCATGTTTTAATCATAAACAGAATCATTGTACACATTCTGATATGCCATTTATTGTTTTGATTCTGACTGTCTTGTGTCTTGGCTCTTTCCCTATCAGTACAGAGGGCTCTACTCCATTTTTTTCTCTGCATAGTTTTCCATCAGTATATACACCACATTTAACCAGCCCCTTTTTGATGAATTAGTTTCTTTTTTTAACCTAAAAAAAATACTGTAAAACCATCCTTGTACATATCTTGCACACTTCTATGAAAACAGCCTTAAGGAAAACTCCTATAAGTAAACTGCTGGGCTAAAGAGCATGCACCTTTAAGAATCTCATCAGTAACTGTGAACAGCCTCCAAGGGAGTGCACACACTCCCTGCAATAATGTTCCTCTACAAACTTGACAACCCTAGCGAGAGTCAATGGGTTTCAGCCCTGGGCAAGTTCACTATGGATTCAGTGTGACCAAAGAAATGACAGTAGAACATTCTTGGGGTGAAAGGGTTATACCCAACTTTATTTCCACGGTGGCAGGTCAATCACTAAAATCCCATCCCCTCAGAGCGAGTCTGTATGCAGGAAGCCAGTCTCTGCCCCTGGGCCTCTGTCCTCAGCGCTGCCACCACTCCAGCCTCTGCTCTGCTCTCCTGCAGCCTTGCAGCCATGCCACCATGTCGCCCAGAGCACTGGGCAGAGATCTTCATATAGAGTCAATAACAACGTATTGCCCACACATGTGTAGTGAGCTAACCAGCCAGGGCCAGGGGAGAATCCTGGCCACAGGCACTTTCATTTTATCCATACCTAGATACCACAGAACTTACCCACTTTTGTCAACCTGATTAAGTGAAAAGTGGCACCCTGTTCTAGTTTTTATGTCTTTATTCTGACTGAGGTTAGGCATTTAACATACCAATACTGATATTTCTTTTTCTGTGAACTGCTGAGTCATGTCTTTTGCCTGGTGTTGTCCTTCTATTGTTGGTTTGTGGGTATGTGGGGACTGGGTGGGAGACTGCCTGCCTGGACACAAAGAGCTGGAGGCAGACATGCGGCTCAGAGTCCTGGGCGCGGACTCTGCTTTCTCCTTCTAGATGAAATGAGCCTGTGCTGATGATGCTTTCAGTCCAAACCCCAGGAAAGCCCAGTTGTATAAACATTCCCTTCAGAGCAAAAGCATAGATGGTTTGCTTAAGTTCTCCCAAAGGGCAGCACCAAGCTCCACGAAAGGGCAGTGGTGTAGCCGACAAGCAGCTGGAATTGGGCTGCTGTGTCACCTCTGTGGTGGCTGTACTTGCATAGAGACGGTCAACGGCTCTTGTGTAAGCTGGTTGGAAAACAAGGGCCTATGAAAAAGCCATGCCACAATTCTGAGCCACAACTGCTCCGAGGAACACCTAGTTTCCATAAGGGTTTATGTTCTTGACTAAATAAATTAGAAGTTTTAAGTTTGTGTGCAGGCACATTTGTGTGTGTATGTGTGTGCGTGTAATTCTCCACCAACCTGCAAACCACCTGAAATCCAGCAATTTTTAAGCAATGTACAGATGGAGGAAATTAAAAGTCATCTTTTGTCTGTCTCAAGTATGGAAAATACTTCCCATTTGATATTTTTACTGTTTTTTTTTTTGGCTTGTTTTGGTTTTACTTGTATATGTGTTTTTACTACATAGAAAAATTTAACTTCTCAAATGTATCAATCTTTTCTAGTATGGCTTTCTGACTTTGTGTCATGCCTAGAAAGGTCTTCCCATTCCAAATTTATACAAATAATTCATTTGTGTTTTCTTTTGGAACTTTCATGGTTTTAAATCTTTGAGTCAGTTGGCAGTGGCAGATTCTTTTAGTATAAGAAATCATTACTCATCAGCTCTATTTTTTTTATCTGTTTAATAATTCAATTGGTTTAATAGGCAGTACTTATTACATTAAAAATTTTCATATGTATGAACAAATATAGATTCTGTTTTGGCCCTTTAATCTATTCCTGCATCAGAACTGTTTAAATTGTAGTAGTTCCAGGTACATTTTATGAATGTAGATTTTTAGAAATATTTTCAAATATATAAATGTCACTTCAAGTATATAAATAATAGTGGTATCATTTACATGATTTTTACAGTGGTTATTTTTGAACCAATTCACAAGATAGTAACTATATAATTAGATTTTTAGTTATTTAAAATAAAGTTACAAATAACTTCAGGAAGTGAATGTTGCAGTGGTTCTCAAACTCTGTTATACATCAGAACCACCTATTGAGCTTGTTAAACATTCAAAAGCCTGAGTTCTACCATCCAGGACATCTGATTCAGTAGGCAGAGGATCGGATGATTGGCCACACTTCTCAAACATTCCCAAAGTCATTTTTATACACAGTCAAGTTCAAGGGCCACTAGAATAGTATTTCCCAGGGTAACATTTCTTATCTCAAACACCTTGAACAAAGAAGAGCTCAAACAGAGAACTTGCCTTTTGAGTGGATAAACAAAATGCCTCAAGAAAAATTAAAACCACAACCAAATAAATTTAGGCAGGATAAATCATTTTAAACAACTTTCTCTACAAAACAGTGAACAATAGGCAATACAACATGCTCGTGTAAAAACTGGGAACATTTAAAAGATACCAGACCAAAATCAAAGTGATAAATAAAGAGAATATAAAGGAGGAGAGTCTCTCCAGAGAAAAGTATGATGAACCCACAACTGCTCGGAGGCAACACCTCGTTTCCAGAAGAAAAACCCCTAAATGCATTTGGGTTGCAAAGCTAAGGAACAAACTTTACTAATTAACTCTAAATCCACTGTCCCATAAAGAGAAAAAGAACATGCAGGATGTCTGTCTCTTCTTGTAAACTTCGGCCTAAGGGAAATTAACTATGTAAATTCAAGGGGAAATACTGCATCTGACTCTTTAAAGTTAATGCTTAGCTCTGTTTTCTTTTTTTTTTCATTGAGGTAATACAATAAAGTGCACAAATCTTAGTGTCTAGTTTGATGAATTTTGACATGCACATGCACTCATGTAACCTTCACCCAGACCAAGATGGGCTTAGTCCTTGAGCGCACCATTTGTGGATGACATACCGTCCTCACAGCTATGAGGCTTTCCTCTCCAATTCTTTCCTCCTTTGAGTGCCATCTCCATTCTACTTTCTCACAAAGCCGTCTACTGCACTCTTATAAAAGGGAATGTTCCTCTAACTCCTGGCCAGACCCGGAGCAGGAAAAGAAAAAGGTAACTGATTAGGGAATCTGCTGATTAGGGAATCTGCTCCAGAGCCATTCCATCCCAGCCACAGTTAACAGTGCCTGTAACAGAGGCTCAAAAGGAATTCTGACCAGCAGCCACATGTTAAAGATTCCCTAGTTCCCCAGCTCTCTGTCAGCAGTTCCTGCCTAACAAGAGAAGAGCAGGAGGATGTAAGTGTGTAGAAGCAGAGCCCAAAATGTCAAAGGGCTCGGATTGTATCAAGATAGTCATCACTGTGCATGAATTACACTGCTTTCAAAAATCAATTCTGTTGGAGTTCCTATCTAAACTTGGTCAAAATTTTGTTTGTGTTCAATTTAGGGCCACACAAGTAAGAACAGAGATACAACATAGCATTTTCAATGGATAATCAAAGTCTTCTATGTTTACCAAAATTATATTTCAAAAGGGGAAACAATCTTTTTAGACAATTTAAAAATATAATCTGCTTTTTATTTTAAAAGCAATGCATGTTCATTACAGAAAATTTGGAGAAAGTACAAAGAAAAAAATTAAAATCATTCATATACTACCACCCAGATATAGCAACTTTTACTGCCTTCCATTCTTTTTCTAACAAAATAAATTTTAAATATTATTCCCTAGCATTTCAAGGAAATTAAAAGAGAACAGAGAAGTTTCTTGTAAATATTCTACTTTAAGTACTAAACAGTAAGATACTTTTCTAAAAAGTGACCAAACAACTGAAATGAAGAGATTAAACTATTTACAGATGATGAGGATATTACATAGGAAATCTAAGAGAATCTAAGACATGAAAACTTAAAAGAGTATTTAGCCAGGTTGCTAGAAAAAATTAATGTATTCCTTCTCACCAGAAATAATCAAATAGAAAATGCAATAGAAAAAAAAAGATTCCATCCACAGTGATACCTAGAAATAGATCTGTGCAGAACAGAGTTAACAGAACAGGTCTGAAACTGCTATTCTTAGAAAGGCCTACTTGCAAGGTTGGTCCTTAACTGACATCTAAAAACTTGGTGGGTTCCATATATTATTATAATATAATTATTATATATAATATAATTAATATAAAATTCTCCTCAGATGATACAAGTGGCTCACTACCCCTCCACTGTTTGTACAAACAATGTGGAATATAAACTTGATGTGGTGCATGAATTTTTTGGAGTCTGGAATTTGGGTACATGACAGGCAGAGGATGCCTATACAACAAGACCCCAGCAGTGACCTCAGATGTCAAGTCTCTCATGAGCTTCCCCGACAGCAATTCACACACATTGTTACAACCTGTTCCTGAAAGAATTAAGTGTGTTGTATGTGACTCTACTGGGGGAAGACATCTGGAAGCCTGGTTTCCTCTGAACTTTGACCCATGTGCCTTTTCCTTTTACAGATTTTGTTTTGTATCCCTTTGCTACAATAAATGTTGGCTGTGAGCACTGCTGCATGCTGAGTCCCAACTCCTTCCAATAAATCATTGAATGTCAGAGTGGTTCGGGGGACTCATAACAAAACATCTTTATAGAGCTAATTACAAAATAGTCATTGAGGCACAAAAGAAGACCTAAGTAAATAGAGAGTTGTATCTTGATCAAGAGTGGGAAGAAAGGCAGCTCCCGCACCATTTATATATTTAATGCAATTCCAATCAACATGTCTGCAGTAGTTTTTTTTTAATGGTTCTTGATAAGTCAATTATAAAATCAATATGGAAAAGCAAAGGGCCAAAAATAACCAACTGTGAAGAACAGGTGGCAGAATCTGCCCAACTTGCTATCAGGAATTACTGTAAAGCTATAGTAATTAGGCAGCAAGGAGGCTATCTCAATGGGGCTTTTCATGGAATTTGACAACATGGCTCTAAAATTTCTAAGAATAAGCAAAAGTTGAAAATAGCCCAGACATTCCTAACAAAGATGAACAAAGTGCGCTACCACATAATATTACAAGGCTACAGGAGTTAAGATGGTATAATATTGTTACAAGAATAGAAAAACAGACCAAGAGAACAGAATACAAAGCCCCAAAATGTATCTACCATCTATACAAAAAAACATTGATACTGGACCTTACAGACCTTGGGAAAAGAATGTGCTAGAACAAACAGCTGTCTATATAAGGGGAAACTAGATCCCTATCCCATGCCATCCTCTACAGTCTTCTGTATGTTTGAAATACTTCAAAATAAAAACTTAAGTGTGACTAAATGCATACGCTAAAATCTCCTATTCTATTGGTAAGCCACAGGCTAACAATAATAATTTTATAAATTGTTCTCCTTGCTTGGACCCCAAGGGATGATAAGCTTACTGAAGTAGCATGAACCTCAATTTTACATCAACTTTTTGAATAATAAAAACCTTACCTCATAGATCCTGGCAATTCCACAGAGTAGGGTTACTTCTCCTGGAAACGTATCTAAGCCTTGTTTAAAAAGATTTAAAGCAGTCACAGGTTGATCCAATGAAATATAAACCTAAAAGCAAAACACATTTGAATAAAAGTATTCGTTTCTTAAAAAACAGTATTTGTTATGACAAGTTTGTAATCATTGTCTAGTAACAAATTATCTCCTAGACGTCACAGTAAAAAGTTGTCAGAAATGTGAGCATTAATTTCAATAATGATGTTACAGTTTTCTCTCCACATGTTGTATATGAAGCATTCATTCATTTATCCCTTCAGTAAATGCTTATTGTAGGCTTACTATTTTCACAGAGACTGAGCAGCAACTAAACAAGAAAGGAACGAGGGAAGATCTTAGAAGAGGACAGGCATGAGTACGTCTATATGCTGGCACTGAGGAACCAATTACGAGACTGAAGGGGAAGATGCAGGAGAAAGGATGAGCCATGGAACATGGAAGTCTGGGAAAGAGCAGCAGTGGAGAGCCTGGGAGAAGGTGTGTTTAGAAAAGGACCCTCAGAACAGAGGAGAAACAAATCTGTGAGCAGTGGAGTCAGGGAGCTGAGAAACTTAGCGCTTAACGGCTTCTACTGAATTAAATACTTCAGATGCAAGCATGGATAAACAATATACCTAACAGGGATTTCTAAAATAGAGAATTATAGTTTCATGTATAGAAACATAAGATTATGACATGCTGGGTCTTAAAAGCCAAATGACCCTGAAAAACCTACTTCTCCTCTTTAAGTCTTCTTTTCCTGAGGAGTCCAAAGGAAATGTGAAAACCTACCTTGCTGGGTTGCTATGAGAGTTAAATTATACTGCATATGGAATGGACCTGACACAATACTTTACACTGAGAAGGTGCTCAATAAAGGGTAAATGTTGTTTTTGTTATTATGGTAAAGTCAAGAAATAAAGGACCTACATAAAAACAATGCCTGTTCTCTACAGCCTGCTTAGGTGGGAAACGAGTGTGTTGTGGACAAGAGGGACTCTCTGGGTCTGTTACCTATGGGTGGTAAGATAGTGGCATTTTCTTCTGCTCTAATCAACAATCTTTCAAAGGAGTTTTCTTATTTCTCATAGCAATCAACTTCTCCTGAGACAGCTACCCTCCAGATATGTCCTTACTTTTCCCATTACTATAAAGAAAAATAAGTATGAGCACCTTAACTTGCCAAATATTCTTGAAGAAACTGGCTATTTTCCCCATGCACTAACCAGAATTTAAACATTTACTCTGAGAAGACAGAATTGACTCAAATTAAGAATAGTTACTTACTTTTGCCAAGTAGAGAAATGTATCTACCATTTCCTGCTGCTTCAGGGCTGATTTAAACTGCTTTTCTGCTTCACGATACATTCCTAGCCTAAGAACAGCCATTCAGAAAATTAGACATTCAACTTAAAAATAAACACCACAGCACTTATTCACACACTAAGGATATGAACAGAGACAAACTGCATCTCGAAGAGTAAGCATGTACTGAAGAAGGTAATGTCATACACATAAATTAATATTAACATGTATGTTTATAAAGTTTAGCAAAAAGTTGCCTATCTCCCATATTCACTGTCTGTCCAACCCTCAGAATGGTGTGTGAAGAGTCCGTGTGAAACCTAGTCACAGCAGGACTAGGTAAGCCAGTAGCTGCCAGTGAGCCAGGGCATACCAGCCGCCCACCCAAAGAGCTTACGATCAGCTGAACATATGGCAGAGACCTGAATACGTGCTTAGGGTCTCCTGTTTTATTGGAAGAACTGAAGGATGACATTTCTTTGAAAACATCTGCTCTTGGACAAAAGCCCATTTTTAACGCCATTTTTAAACAGTTTATGTAAGTAGTAATAGCCACTTGAGTAATAGAGCTAGACCATTTTATTACTCTGGAAACATTTTCTTTTCCTTTTTTAGTCTCTGATACTGATTGTCCTGGTCTAGGAATTTGAGATTTGTTCCTTGCACCCATTTCTTTTGCCAAGGGAACACTGTGTTACCACTAAATTAATCATTAAATTTATTTAATGGTTATAAATTTAAATAAATAAATTTATTTATTTAAAGATCTGTTGGGCTTTCTCATAACTACTCATCCCTGGCTATCTAAGAGCTTCTTAGGCACTTTATAATGCTTTTATTTTGTGCAATAAAGTCAGAACAATACACAGAATGTTCCATTGTGCTACTTTCATTTAAAGGATTGAAAGAACAGCTTTGCTTTTTTCCTAACCTAAGCCTCAACCACTGGTGTGGCCCTCCCCAAATAGCTGTTGGAGAAGTAGGATTAAAGGGGTTAAAAGTGACCCCAAAAATCTGGCCTAAAGTTAGAGGATGTGTGACACAGCCGAAGCCGCCACCTCTTCAAAGATCCCACAGCTTTTACAGGGAGTATTCATAAAACGTTACCACAGAACTCTAAAGTTATGGACAACAGAGTATTTATATACAAAGCTTCAACTGAACATTTAGGTCAAACATATGCTTGAAGTTCAGTCAGTCACTGGATACCATGAACACTTAATTATCCATGAGAGTCTATATATTTTTATCTGACAAATTATCTCTTTCCAAAAATGATTTAAAAGGGATTACAATAAAAAGACAAAGTAAGAATATGAAAACAAAAATCAATTAAAAAAAACAAACTAAACACAAGCAATAAAGGAATCAGAGCTATTGAGCTACCTGGAAACCAAAGAAAAGAAGGAAGAATGAGTCATATGTTTTTTTTTATTATGCATCTTCAAGAGATTAATTTCTTCTAGTACCACCAAGAAGGAATTTATCACATGGGTTCTTGTGCAAAGAAAATGGGGTGGGCCATGTATAAAGAAAGTTTAGAAATAATGAAAACATCAGTCAAATTTGTGAGCATAGCCAATATCAGAGTCAGACCCAGAGATAATTCTCAACAACCGCAGACTTTTTCTCTCTGATTTAATTCAATAAACACTGTCAAACACCACATGCACGCACAGTTCATGACGGTAAGGAGACGCAGAAATGAAGATTAAAAACCACATCCTAAAGGTACCAATAAAGAATAAAACAAAACATGTTCACAAATAATCGTGTTATGGCCAATAAGAAAAATAAAAGCGCTTTTTGAGCACAGAGTAGGAATGAACCAAGACAGTGTCAGAGAGGAAGTATCAGGCAAGATTTTGCCAGCTAGACAGGGTGGAGTAGGGGTGGAGGGGATACCTCAGGGGTAGACAGGAGTAGGGGTGGAGGGGAGCCTTCAGACAGAAGCAAACTATCAGCAGAAGTAAAGAGAGCAAAATGCACAGCATGTGGGGGATGCTGAGCTGTCTGGTTTCACTGAAAACAAGGACACAATAAAGGTGAGAGGCATGGGCAAATATGCAGGCTGGCACAAGAACATGGATGCCATACCTCAAATCCAGGCTTCATTCAAGGAGTAGTGAGGTTAACCAAAGAATCCAACAACAGCCGTTCTTTCACAACAGTTACTCTGACAGTGGTATTTAGGAAGAACTGATGAGGCAAGACAATGGAGGTGGAAAACCCAGACAAGCCAATGCAACAATTCAGATAAATGCCACTTAAAGCCGGAAGCAGGGCCTTGAAGTGGGAATGGGTAGGAAGGAACAACTGTGAGAGCTACTGCAGAGGAAGAACCAGTAGAACTTACTGGTTAGGAGCAGAGACACAAGCCAATTTGGCGCTACATCCTCTGGTAATCCGCCCTTGATCTCTCCAGTCAAAGTCAGGGGCTTTCTCTGGGCTCCTACTGCACCTCCCGCTCGCTTCCACCATCCAGGGAGCCATGCTTGTAATTGTTTACTGTCTTCTGTCCCCCATTCAACTGTTAACCATTTGAAGGAAGGGACTATCTAATAAAGATTTGTAACCTCTGTGCCTGGCAGAGTAGCTGCTCATAAATACTTTACAGAGTGAGTGAATAAAAAAATGAATGAATGCTGAACACATAATAAAGATGAGAAGCTATTAAGGAACAGAGAAGAACAATAATTAATATGACAAAGTGCCTTCCATTAAATGCCATCCTATATGAATGGCAGAAGGTATCTGAATTGTGCTTTTCTTTAATTATTAAAGATTTCTGGAGGTTTTGCTTAAAAGCTCAAGATTCCAAGATTTTCTTCAGAAATTACATTCCTAAAAGTTTAATGTTTTAGTGGCCTAAGATTACCTTTTAGCAGAAAATACTTCCTCAGTCTAACAGTAAGAAAAAATCAAATTCTATGTGAAATATCTAAATGGAAAATAGTCTTAATTTCAATGGAAGACTAAGCATCATTTTTATTCTCACAGTGTCTGACTAACAATTAAACATATTGAAGGATACCCAAGGTAGCCAGTCTGCCTGGTTTTTGAATAATAAAAGACATGGTTATTTTTGTAAAATATAACTGTTCACTGTCTCTATTTTTCAAATGTTCCAAGTGCATTTCAGTATGAAGCAGCAAGTTCCAGATCTACTGGTTGTTGTGTAACAGTTGTAAAAGTAATTACAATTTTTCTGATGTCTCAATTAATTTGCTTAAAAATGTGCTCAAACATTAAGTGAATTAATGTAAAACTATTCAGATACATAGAAAAACACTGAAATTGTGCAAACAGTAAAAGAACTGCCATCAGAATGCTGAGCTCCAGTTCCTGTTCTGCCATTTACTAACTATATGAATGTGGACAAGTCACTATCTTTCTGAGGCTCCGTTTTTCTCATCTGAACAAAAGGCTAATAATAGCAGCTACTTGCAAGGTGCTGTGACATTTTAATGAAAAAATGTAAAGCTATCTCTTAACTGTAAAGCACTTCACATATGTGAGTCATCAGTGGAAATAAAGAAGACATAGAGCCAAGAGGAGTGCGGTGGGAATCAACAGACTCAAATCTAGTCCCAGGTCTGTTACTAATTAGGTCCTGCTGCAAATCACAGCCTCTCTCTGGCCTCAGCTTCCTCATCTGGAAAAGGATGTTGGATCTGATGGTCTCCAAGTTTCCCCTTCCCAGCTCTGAACTTCTACATTCTAAAAGCAACAGTTCTTAGTGCTACCATGTGGCTAAGAAAATGCTTTCTCAAGTAAGCCAAAGAGATCATTCTCATTTCTTATATAGAAATCTAACTGGCCCCCCAAAAAGTTATCAAATTAGAGGCTCTAAAATATGTTGCCACTTCTAAACCCTTCACAAATACCCGTAATAACGTTTTCCAAGCTGCAGTTAGAAATCTAATTGGCCCCCAAAAAAGTTATCAAATTGGAGGCTCTAAAATATGTTGCCACTTCTAAACCCTTCACAAATAATTACCTGTAGTAACATTTTCCAAGCTGCACTTTCCACCACCAGTCCTTGTACTGAGAATGCTCTGTGGAAAGGGCAGCCAGATCCAAAGCCTTTGAAAACAATTCATTTTAGATTAGGATTTTATTCTCTAACAATAAACAGAAACAATAAATAATGAAATAAAGCACACAATTAGTATCAATCAAAACATGCATCAGAAATCCGACAGAAGCGTAAGTTGTTCATGTTTCCAGATGGCCATGCCAATTTTCCCTAAATAGTCAGTTCCAGACCAGAGGGCTGACAGCAAATGAGAAGCAAAAATTGATCAAAGGGAGGCAGATGTACAATATATTTGAATACAATTTTAATATATAAGGTATGAAATTAATATTAAACAACCAGAAATGTTTATCCTCTGCCTACCATTGGTAACTGTCTAATGATATAAAATGCCTCTAACCTCAGTGGCAATCAAGCCTTTGGTGTGTTAACCTGGTCCAACTGCAGGCCCCACTTTAATGACAGATGTAGAGAAAGAGAGAAAAATCCAAAAGCAGACAGAAAAAGGTTTGGAAAATGGGAGCATGAAGAGCAGGAGTGAGGGTATGTGGGTAACCACTGTCTTCAACAACCATTGTACCGTTATTCTGACCTCACCTTACATTCCAGTAATTCTAAGTCAGACTTTCCTTTGCTGCAGACTACAAAAGATCTTAATTGCTTTCATATTTGATGTGTGTTTATCCCTTTCTCTCTCATGTCCTACAGTTTGTTCCTTCTAGTGTTTATTCAAGATTGGACATGAGATGACTAAATTGGAATTATGATTTTATACACAGGAAATGGAAACCATTTGGACAAAGAGGAAAGCAAATTAACCTTTACACAAATCTGAAGCTCATGTAAAGATTTGGTGAATAAAAAACTTAGGTTAATGGTTTTAAAAGAACCCTGATTTCTTAAAAAAAATTTCTTATTCTTTCTCTCAAGACTGAAAAGCTTTTATTCTTTGGTCAGTGTTAATATAATCATGATATCCAAGAGCTCAGTTAAAGTAACTCTTAGATTTGCAGTTCTATTATCTCAAAATGTATCCCATATTATTGTGCATTTCTTAATATGAACTCTTTTTGAAGTGAAATCTCAGAAGAATGCCTTGATTCTCCTACTGCAAAATTAATAACTTTTCCTTGTGTTTCCCATTCTCCCTCGCTCTAGGGGAGAATCTAAATATGAAAAGTATTTATTTTAAAAAATGGTGTCACCATGCTGAGGTTCTAATAGACTTGAACAACCAACATCTAACTTGAAAGCTATGTAAATTAAGAACAAGCCACACACTACTTTCATAAGCTTGTTTTTCTTTTTTTCCTCTAAGCCAGAAATAAAAATGAAAGCAAAAAGTAAGGAAAAAAGTATAACTTCAATTAGCATTATCTTGGGAAATACTAGAGAAACATTTTCAGTCAGCTCAATTCAAGAGTACATTACAAATATATGAACATATTAATATCTTAACTTCATGTTTATAAAGACCTTTTCCAGCAAGTAGATAATACTCATTCTCATGTTTAATATAACATTCTATTTTTCAGAAAAATGTCATTCTTAACTTTTTTACCTAGTCTAATTTCCCAAGGTTAGATTTAGTGTTTATCACAGGCTGTTGATTTACAGATACGGTCCTGAAAAGCTTTCTATGTAGGACCCCTGTTTGTGCTAAGCCAGTTAAGGAAATTAATATGAATTATTGATACAGAATAAAAATGGTAAATAAATTCATTTTGATGGCTATTCTTCATGTGAATCCTGAGGCTGCGCTAGGCAAAACTATTTGTGACCATTTCAAATGGACCTTAAGTTCTCTGAGGACAGGCACCCTTCTTACTCATCTTGCTGTCCCAGGATGTTGCCATGTTGCTAGGAGGCACTCAGGAAGTATTTGTTGATTGAACCAGTTCTTTGTTTCCTGGTTTATATTGAACATAACTTAAAGACCAAAGAAAACTGTTATTGCAAGACTCATAATTAAAAACTATTAAAATTTTATAAATGTTAAAGTGATGACAGAAGATGTGTATTTCTTTAAAGTTTTTCCCAGTTTTTTAAAATAAATGACCACATACTTATTATCTAAGGATCTTTGGATAATTTACTCAATATAATATCTAGATATTAATAAAGTCCTAGAATGTCATATAAAGGCCATAAGTTTATAAAAGTCCCTAAGTAGAGGCGATCTTGACAGATCTAGGCAACATGTCTGTGAATACATCCAACTGAGCAGCCCAGTGAATTTCCTAAGTAACAGTGCTTCAACCACTAATGTTTAAAAATACAATTATCTTTTTACTATTGTTATAGTTACAACAACTTCAGGCTGATGAAGTTAAAGTGCATACAGAAATAAAGATTCCAGAATCACTAACCCACAGGTCACTTTAGTTTCGTCAATTCTGCCAACATTGCACCAAAAGGCACAAGGAGAGAGAAAAGGGAGTTATTAAGAACTCAAAGGCAGAAATAGCTGTTTATAAACCAACTTTACTTTTCATAGTATTTAAATATTACTTTATAATATTCTCTATAGTTACCTACGTGAGAACCAGCAACACAAAAGACTCTTCAGTTTTGTCAGTCTTTCCTCCAAAATTGGAAAAACCATTAAGAACTCAAAGAAACACAGTTTTTCATGGAAGATCGATCTTACTGTTTCTTAACATTTAAGTGCCACCTCACGGTATTTTATTTGTCAATAATTCTCTATACTTGTGTGAAATAGTTTATTTAAAAAGAAATTTGGAAACCACCCAAAGTAATAACAAAAGCATCTCCGACTTCTTAACCATGTTAAAAAACAGAATTCCTTTCTTCTTTTTCCAGCTAAAGTTACAAAACAAATAAACGAATAACAATATATGCTTTGTACTTGTTATCTAAATCCTTCTTCCATTCAGAAAATAAAATTTGTGGTCAAATCCAAAATGACATTTTAATAGAACAATCTGATCCATAACAGACTATAACGACGTGGCAAGCCCATAACAGAGTAAGAAAACAGACACACGGCATCTGTCCTATTCAAACTCCTAGCATCCATCACAGCACCAACACATAGGCACACAATAATCATTGCTTTAAGAATAATTCTATCAATTAAAATCAATCAATAAATTAATAAAAAGGAAAAGAGAGGAACCAACAATTTGTGCTTTTCACTAAACAAAAAGAAAACAAATAGTTTTAAGTTCTATGAAATAGTGCATATGCATTCTGGTAAGCAGATTAAAATATTAAGGAGGGTACAATTACAAACATTTAATTTATTGTTGCCCCTAAACTGTAGTTATATTTATAAGTGAAAAGTTATTATAACATTATTATTGAAAATTTTGAGAAAAAATAAAAGGTAGAATTAGATAATATCCATTAGGGCCATGAGGAATAGCTTTTTCTTTTTCTTTTTTTTCCCTCACAAGAGATTTTATTATCTGAAAGAGAGAATGGCTGCCCCAGAGAGAGGGTGGGAGAGAGAGAGAGAGAGAGAGAGACAGAGAGAGAGAGAGAGAGAGAGAGAGAGAGAGAGAGAGAGAGAGAGACCAGGGGGACAGGGAGAGCAGGGGGACAGAGAAACAAAGAGAGACAGGGCAGCCGAGGAATCACTTTTTTTATTGTTATAACCCAAGCTGCTGGCACAAAGCGGGCATTCAACAAATATGTGTAGAATTAATACATCTTAACCCCGTAATATTACTTGTTTCCATTTTTAGGTAATACCTTCTAGTATCTGTAGTTAATATATATGCTAGAATTATAATTCTAACTGAATGGTATACTTTTGTTGGCTTAACATTATAAAATAAACACTTCTCATGTTTCTGCCTAGTTTCTATAATTATGGTTTTTAAAGCCTGCATAAAATTCCAGCATGCGATTTATTGTAATGTACTAGACTCATCTTCTGTCACTAAACATTCAGGTTGCTTTCCAGGTTTTTGTTTTTTACTACTCTAATTAATGCTACAATGAACATCTGAAAATATGGCACTACTTTTTTTTTGTATTACTCAGTTTTCTTTATTTATACTACATCTTACAATAAAAATATGTATTTATTTATTTATTTATTTATTTTGAGAGGGCTTCTCTCATATTTATTGATCAAATGGTTGTTAACAACAATAAAATTCTGTATAGTGGACTCAATGTTCAGTGCACAATCATTAATCCACCCCAAGCCTAATTCTCGTCAGTCTCCAATCTTCTGAAGCATAACGAACAAGTTCTTACATGGTGAACAAATTCTTACATAGTGAATAAGTTCTTACATGGTGAACAGTGCAAGGGCAGTCATCACAGAAACTTTCGGTTTTGATCACGCATTATGAACTATAAACAATCAGGTCAAATATGAATATTCGTTTGATTTTTATACTTGATTTATATGTGAATCCCACATTTCTCCCTTATTATTATTATTATTATTATTTTTAACAAAATGCTGAAGTGGTAGGTAGATGCAAGATAAAGGTAGAAAACATAGTTTAGTGTTGTGAGAGAGCAAATGTAGATGATCAGGTGTGTGCCTGTAGACTAAGTGTTAATCCAAGCTAGACAAGGGCAATAAAACATCCACGGATGCAGAAGATTTCTCTCAAAACAGTGGGGGTGAGGTTCTAAGCCTCACCTCTGTTGATCCCCAATTTCTCACCTGATGGCCCCCCTGCGACTGTGCCTGTCTTAGGTTGTTCCTCCCTTGAGGAATCTTACCCGTCTCTGGCTAACCAGTCATCTTCCGGGGCCATACAGGGAAATGTAAAGTTGGTAAGTGAGAGAGAAGCAATATTGTTTGAAAAGGTTAGCTTTTTGCTTCTTTGCAGATTTATGCCCTGTGGCTTCTATGAATATGGCACTACTTTTTGATGCAAATTCTTGAGAAGTGAAATGATAGGAACAATTGAGTAACTATATAGCTACCTATTAAATATTATATTGTTTCTCACATTTTTATACCATTTAAAGTATCATCTATAATATGAGTATAACAATTTATTCCATTCTCCTTAGCACTTGTTTTCAAATTTCATATATGGAAAATTGCAGGTCCAAAATTTCTTTGATTTGTATTTTTGTTGCTACTGAGAAAATGCATCTTTAATGTACTTGTTTCCGGGCATTTTCTCTAATGTAATGATTGGGATATTTCCTCACAAAATTTTCTAACAAACTCAGATCAGCTCTTTTATATCTGACAAGCGCTAATAATTTTAAATCATGCTTATGTACATTTTTACTCTTCTTTTGTCCTCTTACTTTGGGTTTGGTTTTGTTCGCTATACAGAGATACATATAAATGAGCAAGTCTTT